>NC_090929.1:604624697-605249697 GCF_040938575.1 Ambystoma mexicanum | reverse complement strand
ATCTGGTTCAGGGAGCGATAATCTATACAAGTTCTAAGGTCTCCTTCCTTTTTTGGAACGAAGAACAAAGCTGAAGAAGCAGGGGACTTGGAAGGACGAATAAACCCATTTGCCAGGTATTGATCCAGGTATTGTCGAAGGTGAAGTTTCTCAGGCTCGGTGAGGGCATAAATTCTACTACAAGGAGGAGTAGATCCAGGTATCAGGTCTATCTGGCAGTCATAAGACCTATGAGGAGGTAGAGAGTTAGCCTGATCCTTCCGGAAAACATCTTGGTATTCTAGGTATTCGGGAGGTAACTGGGGAGTCTCTGAAGAAATTGCTGCCAGTGCAACACCAGGTGGAGGGTGACAAGTAGAGACACATTCTGGAAACTGGACCGTTCTTGCTCGCCAATCGATCAGAGGATTGTGTTTCTCTAACCAAGGTATTCCTAGAATAATCTGAAACTGAGGGGTCTTGATCACATCGAACACGATCTTCTCATGGTGTCCATCTTGACTTACTAGCGTCACTTCTTGAGTGGTATGCGTTACTGGCCCGGAGGCTATCTCCGTACCATCCACCGTAGTAATGACGTCCTTTACAGCCTTGGGACAAAGCGTTAGATTCATCCTCAAAACCATTTCATGATCCACATAATTGCCGATGGCACCGCTGTCGACGTAAGCTTCAATTGCATGTAATCGATCCGGATTATCAGGGCTAATGAGGACCATAGGTATCACGAAATGCGAGGTCACGGAACTGGTTTTCACGCTCGGCAAGAGGACCTCTATTCTTGTCGGGCGAGGTCGTTTCCCTGCTCAGAGTTTGTAACTTTGGTAACTGCAGCTCCGACTGCCTTCTTGGCAGGTTTCACCGGACAGTCTCGAAGAAAGTGCCCTGAGTTTCCGCAATAGAGGCATAATTGCAACTGTTTTCTCCTTTCCCGCTCATTTTGTGTTAGAGGACCTTTCAGACCCCCTATTTGCATGGGTTCCCGGGAGTCTACTCCTTTGGAAGGAGTTGGCGGTTTGGAAAATACTCGAGCCTCAAACTTGGAACGATCGGCCTTCCTGTTCTGCAGTCTGTGATCTATTTGAACGACTAAGTCTATATAGTCCAAACAATCTTGTGGGGGATTCACTACTTGGGCTAACACATCTTTGAGCTCTCCACGTAGACCTCTATAAAACAGCGTAATCCTTTTGTCCTCAGGCCATTGAGTTTCCACTATCAGTCTGTTGAAAGACGCAATATAAGCCAAAAGGTCTTGATTACCTTGTCGCAACGAAAGAAGCTCATTGTCCTAGGCCTGCCCCTGGGAATGTCTTGCGAACAGTTTTTCCATACTGAGCTGAAAAGCTTGAAAATCATGGAGGACCGGATCATCTTGATTTACTAGAGGGATCAACCAGTCTGCCGCATTGGCACTAAGGTACGAGAGCACGAAAGCTACTTTAGCTTGATCAGTTGGAAAGGCTGCTGGCCGGCATAAGAAATGCAACCGGCACTGATTGATAAATACTGCAAACCTCTTTGGGTCACCAGAAAATCGTTCGGGCGGAGCCAGAGGTACATTCCCAGGTAGGTTGATCTGCACTGGATTCATAGAGGATGTAGAAGGAAGATTTCCTCCAGATGCGTGTAACGGGGTCTGTCCGGCTTGTGACTGTAGCAATTGTCTAGCGAGATCATCTGTTCACTCCTTGGAAATAATCAGTTCCCTTCTTAGAGCGTTTGTTTCCTGACGGGCTGCATGCACTTCTGCCCTTAGTTCCCCAAGTAACTGGGCTAGTTGGTCGGTATTCGAGGTTTCCATAGCGCCTGGACGGGAGTTTTGTGGTAGGCTTTGCGTTCTGTAACGCTCACCTGATTCCCGTAGAGGCGCCGGTCTTGACTGGGCGTATACCGTATCTTCAAAGGTGATGTGTAACACACGGCTGGCTCTTTGGGCTGGACCTCTGTGCACTGTATGTCTGACTCGAAGGGTAAGATGTCTGCAGATAGAAAATATGGGATTAATGAACTGGGTTATTGAATGTCTCTCTCTTCTTCCCTTTCTCTTCTCCTGTAGAACCCCGAAGGTTAACGCTCTCACCTTAGGTAAGTGAACGCTGTGCTCTCCATCTGCCTCGGGGCAGGATGCTGTAACCAGTTTCTTCACTGGATAAGGGGAGCAGGCCTCTTGACTTCAGAGGACTGCTGTCCGTCGTTTACTGCACGAACGGTAAGTTTCGAGTAATTCTAATGTCTTTAAAGTCTTTAGTAATGATGTCTCTTATTTTGCAGGGTTCCGGCGATGGTGGATGACGGGCTGAAGTGAGTTGAAGATGGAGCCCGTTGTGATGAATAGAAGCGCCTGGAAGCACGTAAGTAAGCGCTTGTTGCCTGCTTCACGATGCACTCTAACTGTCGTTTTATTTTGCAGGTACAAGTTCGGAGCGGCTGCAGGGTGCCGGAATACCCACTGGGTTAGATGTGGAAAGGAGTAATGGCACGTGAGTATTAAAGTTCCCCAATGTCTTTAAACACACCTTGTTTAGTCTTTCAGATGCGGGATGCAGCGCCGAAGGCCTCCGGAGCGTGCGAAGAGTTGGAAAGCCTTTGTCTTTCAGATGCCGGAATGCAGTGTGAAGACCTCCGGAGCGCACGAAGAGTAGGTAAGCCTTTGTCTTTCAGATGTCGGAATGGAGCGCGAGGCGTTGGTGACAGCCGATGGACCAGGTAATTGAAGAGCTGTCACTGAAGACCGTAATGCTAACCTGTTCTTTCTTGTCTTTATAGGTGTTGCTGAAGACTGGATTCAGGATGGTAAGCCTTTTCCCTTAGGCCCAGGATCAGATGCAGAAGACACGATGAGCGTTCTGCTGCAGAGGATGCAGAATAACGCAAAGCAAGATTCATCCATCGGGTGTGGTTTAAATAGCCTCCTGTAGTGCTTAGGTGTCTCCTTCCACAGCCACGCCTAGGTAAGAAAAGAGTTCCTGCTTTCCAGAAGAGTTCCAGTGTTCTGAACCTAGGGAGTGGCTCCTGCCCCACCCAACAGGAAAAATAGTTCCAAACAGAAGAGGATCAGAGGCTCAACTGGCAGGCAAGTAAGCAGCATGGTATGCTGCAGGTAAGTCCAACCAAGCATTATGAGCCCGGCGCTTCCAGCGCTGGGACTGGGCATATTTATGAGCCTGGTGCCACTGGCGCCAGGACTGGGTCCAAAAGGTCCCAATTGGGACTGGTTGGCACTCGGAACCTGGTTTATGGATCTGCTTCCAAGGGAGTTGGGAAAACCCTGACCTTTTGGAAGCAGAGATCATGACAAAAAGCAAAAAAAAGAAATCTTTTTTTCTTGTTTTTTCTTTTTTCTTTTATGTAAGCTCCTGGGCTCTGGCCAGTGCCATGCGGCTCTTTGTTTGTAGAGTGGCTGGCTTTCTTACTAAGGTCTCTTAAAAAAAACACGGGATCCAAAAGTGTAACACTTTGAACAGTGACCCTAAATGAGAAAGAATAGGAATAACAAATACTGTGTCTTTCTGGAATGCTATACAATAATTGCTAGACTAATTAAAGGTTTATTTCAGGGAAACGTCAGTGGGTGAGTCACTAATTTAGTCTGTTCTTAAACACCTCAACTCAGCCTTTCATTCTTCGGAGGTCGCTAAATGAGTAGCAACACAGGTTGGGTGATATTGTATGTAAATGTGTTCAATATAAAGTGCTTAAGCGTACGTACTATATAATAACAAATCATTATCATTTGGCCTTGGACGTCTGCTTGAGGTCATTTGGTAATATGGGTCTATACACAATAATATTAACGATACATATGGTGATCGATTCTTGTATGAAATGTATATCACATTACAGTGATATAGCAACCATATTTTTTGTAGTGTACTTAGGAACAATCTTGTGTGATGCCACTTCCTGTTTGGTCAAGGGGTGAAAGCTCGTATTCCATCCCGTGATGTCACTTTGGGTGGGGTCAAATGACATCAATTCCTGTGATGTCATCAGAGGTCAAGGGTTGTGTGATGTCACTTCCGCTGCCCCTAGCATGTTGGTGAAATGACGTCCCTGCATCCACTCTCACTTTATTATCCACACAGCCACACACCCACCCACCCAGAGCATTCAAACACACACAGTCACATGTCATCTCATTTACCCACCACTCACTGAACCATAGCACATATATATATCTGACACAAACTTTACACATGCACAATATACACCACTGTTTTTTTAAAAGCCTTCTTACTTGTTTTTCCAGCTTCGGTCCATCACTGCAGGCCACCCAAGGCTCCTCTGTGCTTCTCACAAACAGGAACCAGAAAGCTGGGAGAGCTTCCTGATTCCTCTATAGGAGAAGCAAGGAAGTCGGAGGAGAAGGAGTTGGAACTGAACGTGGCATGTAACACATGCCACATGTCACAGTCAGCGCCAACCCTTAATGAGTGCATCCTTCTCATGCTGCAAGCCCCGGTCCACCCTTCACCCTGATGGGGGAGAACTGCTCTGGGGCCCCATGTAATGTGGTTCCCCCGCACCAGAGGGGCAGCATGTGCCCAGCCACCCCAGGAGCTTCAGTTTATAAAAAAGTTTTTGATTTTTTGCAAGGGTGATTGTAGGGGTCACAGGGGAGAAAACAGAGGTCATTGCTGTGACCCCTGGCAACCCCCAAATGGCATCCATGTCGTACATAAGTGGAATTAACATAACAAAACAAGCATACATCATCTAATATGCTAATAGGCAATTTTGAGGTAAGTGTAACAGAATCAGATGCGTAATATAAAAAAAAAGGAATGATAGAGTAACAAGCACAATTTTGTTTTTAATTTCGCAAAGAACAGAAATGTTACTACAAAATATATATATATATATTTTGTATATATATATTTGTTCTTTTTAAACATACCGAGAAACGAATTCAGCAATGCCAGTATGTCGGTATACCGCTATCCTAGTCCTCGGTTGCAGAAAGAGGAAAGGGAGATCACAAACCAGGGGATGTATTGCTTTAAGTGCAAATGTATGTCTTGGAGGCACCAAAGAAAGCAAGACAGCAGGACACGGTGCTAATGATATCTAAGTCAGAGAAAATGGACACCGGTAAGCACAGGCCCTGCGCCCAAAACAAATGACAACATTCAGACACTCAGCAAGTAAACATGCTTTAATGGAAATGATGTCTTTTGCTAATGCCCAGTCCGGACTATTTGGCAAGTGAGAGAAAGGATACGCTTTCATCTGGCTCCCCTGCGCATGCGCTGCTTGAAAGAGTGCAGCTAGAATGGGCACCAATTAGCTTAATTATACAAACCCAGCTGGTAGATAGCATTTCTCTCTGCAACCTCAAACACCGTCGTACCACGTGGGTTGTGTTAGACTTGTTTATTTTTATTGACATTCATGTCAATGTCTTCTTTTATTCTGCAAGTAGAATATCTAGTGCGGGTCACACAGTGAAATGTTTTCTTTTCTATTAGTGTACTGCAGACTACAATGAAAAGAGAAGCTAGGTGCTATAGGTGCTTTATATGTCAGTGGATACATTTTTAATTGAAAAGAGTGATAACGTTATAATTGTATTTATTATGTCTACACAGTTGACAAATAAACCGTCAGACATTTATAACAAAATACCTTCATTGTTTACATTCAAATAATAATCATATAATTAAAATTTGCTTAAAAATGTTCATCCTTCCATAAATATATACAAATTCATAGTTTCATACGAATTCATACACATATTTACCAATTCCTGCAGATATGAAATGTAAATAGATTCTTTCTCTCCCAGCAGTTCATGGATCCTAATTAATACTCAAACAAGTGTAATCGTAAGAGAAGCCGAGAGACCATTCATGAGCCGCCTCCAAAAAACCTCATTAGACAAATAGTATTGATCAATCATAAACGTTTGGAATTCCACCTTACGCAGTTCTACCATTGCGCAACATGCTGTCACTAGAGGTTTTAATGTTTCTAAATGAGTAGTCTCCCTACATAATCGACACAATCTATCTTTTGCTTCTAGTCCTCGAATGGGAACCCACCGCTGCAGTGTCCCTAATTAACCGAAAGCGCAGGAAGACATGGATGCAATTTATCTGATTGTCTGTCCCTTTTACCCCAGGATAAAAAACATCTGACTTTTGTTGTATTCGCACGGACAGTTCTGTTATTCAAGAACACTTGGAATTCCATACCTAGCAGGATTTCTGATTCTTTCAGTAACACATTTTGTAAAAGCGCAGATTTTAGATGCAAAGCTACAAATCCAGCCTACTGTCATTGGCAAAGTCTACTTGGTCACTATCATCACATTCAATTGGTTGTAGTTTTAGAATTTCTGATAATAATAATGATACAAATGGTGGATTTATTTAAAATAGCATCCCTTGATTCCTGGAAAATTCGTGTCAGAGCATTTTGTTTTGACTCTGTAATCTACTGACTCCCAAGAGAATGGGCATCACAAAAGCCAGCCAAAGGTGGGATACGACCACAGGGATAAGAGAGGAGCTGCATCAGGGTCCAGAAAGAGTGACCCCAATGACCATACCTTCAAGGTTAGAGTGGATTGTATGAACAGGAGAATTCTAGTGGAGCCGGCAGTGGAGATTTCTATGGTAGAGACTTCCAAGACACTGGGGACAGGAAGATGCTAAGTGAACAAAGGGGCAGAACAAGCATATCACAAACCCACTAGTGTCTGAAGGCTGAGGTGGGTGCACCGGTGGAGTGTGGCAAGGAAAGGGGAGATGATCCTAAGAAGGCTCACACTATTTGCACGTTGGGGGCATTTCAGCTAAGAAGTAACTGGGACTTGAATACAGAGTCACAATAAGAGAGAGGTGTCAAGGGGTTGTCGAGGAGGACAGGGATGCTTTAGAGAGTGACACAGGGTAGGTAAACAAGGATGAGGGTTTGTTAAAGAGGTGACAGATACTTAGCAATTGGGGAGCAAGTACGGGGAGGGTGAGAGATGGGAAGGGGAGGGGGCTAGTCGGGGGGTATGGGTTGGAGGATGGGGGAATAGTGAAGTTAATTCGACAGAGGCAACTCACAATCACAATGGGTAGATGGGGGCATGGGGAGAAAGGGTACATTGAAGGGAAAGGCTATAGATTGGGGAGATATCAACAAGGATAAGACCAGTTCTTCACTGCATATCATAGAACGCAAATGGGCTGAATGATAAAATCAAGGGGAGTGCAGTGTTCCAATACTTGGATAGATATAAACCAAATGTGGTGCTACTTCAGGAAACCCACCTGCTGGGGGACATATGCGAAATACTGGTGGGGAACATATACAAATGTGATCCATTCAGGATTCTGTGTTCAAGAGGGGTAGGGATCTTAGTTAAGAAATCCCTTGCACTACAGCTTACTAATGCGTTTCAAGATAGGAGAATGAAGATAGTAGGGATCACGGGGAGCATCACCTTCATAAATGTGTACACAACCCCTATATTGTTGGCAGATACACTGGAAGAGGTTAAAAGAGTGATCCTTAGAGGGCAGCGATGAATGATGATAATCACATAGAAATTTAATGCAGTGATTCAGTCTGGTCTAAATAGATGGAAGTAAAACTCAGGAGTGGACACTAGTGTCACCAGACTGGGGGGTTTCCTGGATGAAATGGGGTTAGGGGACCTGTGGAGGGAAACACACCCAGGGGAGAACGAGGTCTCATTCTTCTCAATGGCATATACATCCTTTTCCAGAATCGATCACATGTTCTCGCCACAAGTGGACAGGGTAAGATGGAGGAGTGGGATATCTGCCCAGGGGCATGACGTATCACGCACCTTTCAACAGCTGTATGCGACCTGACTGGACAAATCGGAAAAGCAAATCCAGAGATTTCTGGGCCAGTTGCTCATAGCTCACCTTTCAGTTGAACAAACTAGCATACTCGAGGGGGAGTTACAGATACAGGAAACAGGGGCTTTGATCTCAGCTGGGGAAAGGGAAAACCGCAGGACCGAATGGGCTGCCCCTGGAGCATTGGCTAAAACTGAAAGAGGAGAAGGTAGGACCAATGATGGACATGCTGATAGAAAGTAGGAGGAAGGGCTTTCTATTGCTTAATCTGAAGTAAGCTAGTATAGTAGTTATACCAGAGGAAGGGAAACCGAGGGAGAGATGAGGATCATATAGACCCATCTAGCTAATTAATATTGAGACTAAAATACTGGCCTAGATACTGGCTAATAGGTTCCACAAAGTGATAATGAAATTAGTAAGGGAGGATCAATGTGGGTTGATACCAAATAGGTCCACCAGAATGAACATTAGACGTCTGAATGTGATGCTGGGTATGGCAAAAGATGACCAGCAGTGCGGTGGCTATTATTTATAAAGAAAACATGTATTTGAAGAGTACTCAGACCTTGAATTGGGGTGACAACTCGCAGGTGTTACTATGCTCCTTTCAATTTTCATTCTAACAAATCTTTTAGACTCATTTTATGTTATAGACCCCCACCCATGCTACTATGTATCTTAATGTGATGGATACATATTTAGGGGTGGAGGCAAGCAACCAGCCAAACATTGTGATTGTTGGAGATCTCAATGTTTGGTGTAATGAGCCAGAAAACTGAGATTGTTCACATTTTATGCGCATCTTGGATTCACATAATCTTAGCCTTCTCTCAAAACAACCAACTCATGTAAATGGACACTGTTTGGACCCCATTATATCCAAATGATTCAGATTAGATATGGTGGCCAACAAACAAGTCAGCTGGTCTGATCATTTTATGATTCAGGCAAACTGTATACTGACGCCAAGAGAATATAAAACTACATTTCCACCAATTATAGACTACCAATGGCAGAAGAGAGATCGGGATAAAATCTCAGATGCCAACTTGATGGCACATATTCCAGAACTCTATGACATGTCAGAGGGTGAGGTGGAATATATGCGCCTGATGCAACAGCTACAGACAAATTGTGATCTCCTTGCACGGCTTAAAAAAGTCAAGAAAACTACTAGGAGATTGAATAAATGGTTTGATGAAAGTGTAAAAGAATTTCAGAGAAAATATCGGAAGGCCGAAAGAGATGATGTTTAACCCAGTCAAGGGACAACCTTATTAAGGTCAAGTCGGCATTCAAATGTTACAAAAAAGAGATCAGAGAGAAAAAGGCATCTAGCCTACAAAATCAGATTAATATAGTGCAAAATAGACCGAAGAAACTTTTTAGGGTCAAGGGAAATCTGGTTAATCATAACTGTACCAGCACTGGGCTACATCCCAGTGGCAAAATGTTCAATGATTTTTTAAAAATTCTTCCTTAACAAAGTCGAACAGATCAGAGTAAATCTGGATAGTCAACTCTCAGGCGGAGATGGTCCTGTTATACCGAAGTATAAGGCTGGGGGAACAACCCTGAATGCTGGGTTTAATTCCTCTCCAGTAGATAAAGAAACCATAAAAAATTAATTCAAGCACAAAAACCAACAAATCACAGTTCTGACCCAATTCTGGCATACCTAGCGCAGAAAAATACACAAGCCTTGAGTGGACCTATGCAAAGCTTTGTTAACGCTTCATTGTACACAGGGAAGTGTGCCACAGGACTAAAAAAAGTCTTATCTGATGCCACTATTAAGGAAGCCCTGTTTGGATCCCCATGTACTGGCTAACTATTGCCCAATTGCTGGATTGGTTTGGCCAACTAAAATTCTTGAAAAGGTTGTGAATCTGCAAATAAAAAAAACATATGGAATGTAAACAAAATTCTTGACACATTCCAGTCCGGGTTTAGGCCTGGACATGAAACAGAGAGAGCGTTTATTAAAGTATGGGATGGCATACTGGAAAATGTAGACTGTGCTAATGTCAGCATGCTTATTTTGTTGGATCTGTCGTCAGCGTTCGACTCTTTCGACCCAAATAATTTGAGGGCTAGATTGAGTGAAGTAGCACATGCCACTGAAGAGGCATAGAGATGGTTTGACTCTTTTTTGAGTGATCGCACACAGCGGTTATGATGGCTTCTCTTTCATCTGAAATGCTGACTACAACCTGCAAAGTGCCTCAGGGTTCCTCCCTATCTCCGGTTCTCTTTAATCTTTATATTTGCCCCCTCCTAATAATTTTGGCACAGTTCAATCTGCAGTATCCTTCCTATGCGGATGGTAAACAGATTTATTTGAGCCTAAAATAGCCAAAGGAGGCAGTGGACAATATTCTGAAATGTGCAGAGGCAGTCAGAGGGTGGATGACAAATAACAAGCTCCAATTAAACCCTAATAAAACCAAGATAATCATCTTTGGATCTAATAAGAATCTCTGAACCACTGCTCAGCTGGTCCCTTGCCCATCGATATTTGGTAACACCCTAATGTATACAGATTCTGTTAAGAATCTGGGGTCATTTGGCAGTCATACATGGGCAAGTGAACCAAATGGTTAAATCCGTTTTTTTCTATTGAAACTATTGAAACCACTACTCCTCCTCATTTCAGAAGGCAATCGAGCAAAGGTGGTGGGCTCCCTTATTAACCCCAGTTTGGACAATTGTGATGGCCTCCTGGCAGGATTCCCCAAATTTCATTTCAACATCTTGCAGTAGCACAGAATGCTGCAGTATGTGTGGTTTTCAATACCCTGGCATTCAGGAGGAAACTACATTAGCTTCCGGTCCACTGAAGAATCCAATTTAAATTACTGTGTTTGATCTTTAAGTGGATATACAACATTGCACCTGCCTACTTAGTGGCTAAGATTCAAAACTATACCCCCAGTAGTTCACTGAGATCTATGGCCCAAAATCTATTGGTAGTTCCTACCTCTAGATTTGTCCATCGGGGGGACAGGGGGTGAGGACAGAAGGTTTTCACTGGCTGGTACACGTGCATAGAATGGTCTACCACACCATCTAAGGAAGATAGAATTCCTGACAGCCTTAAGAAAACATCTAAAAACATATCTGTTTAAATAATGCCATGTGAATGGTGTTGGGTGTTTCTTCTAACCGTTCTTAAGATCTGCGCCTAGATGTGGCTTGCCGCTTTGTTTCCATTCCAAATCAAATCAAATCAAAAAATCAAATCAAAACAAGCAGTCACTGGACATACGGGAACTGGACTTCAAAACGGTTTTAGATTTGATTTAATGGTGGTACATGTTTGCGCTGCAGGCCGAGAATGGGCTTTAGGGAAGGGTATATCAGATGGGCACAGATACTATACAATAGGCCGGTGACCCGAGTGAAGATAAACAATGTACTGTTGGAAACATATATCCTAGAAAGGGGCACGAGACAGGGGTGCTCATTGTCCTGGATGTTATTAGCTTTAGCTCTAAAGTAATTGCCGTGTTGGTCTGGGGAGACCCAGGGTTGACTGGGCATCACTGGCCGGGGGGCAGTAAAGACAAACGAGTATTGCTATACACCGAAGACATCTTATTGTATCCGACAAACCACAAACCTTGGAGGATCCATACCAAGGACCATGGAGATTTGAAAGGAATTTGGGCAGTACTCAGTACTCGGGTTGCAGATAAACTGAGATAAGTCAATTTCACTACCCAGTGGAATGGGGGAGGGAAACAGGGGAGTTAGCCTGCCTCTAAGGACAGATGAGGAAGGATTTCAATATTTGGGGTGTTTATCCAAAAGGATGAATAACTTTTCGGGGAGCTCAATCTGGTGCCAGCAATAAAGAGACTTGAGAGTCATATGAAACAACGGATGAGCCTCACTATCTCACTGATGGTAAGAGTGGCAGTGTATAAAATGGTGTCCCTCCCACAATTCCTGTATATAGTCCAGCATACCCTGAGGGCAATTCTAGTGGGAGAGTTTGACAGGATGGATGGGATGCTCAGGGGCTTTTAGAGCAGGACCCCAAGAGTCAAAATAGGAATGTTGTACAATTCTCAATGGGAAGGGGGATTGGGTCTCCTGAAACTCAGGTTGAACTACTAGGCGGCACAATTGTCCAATTGGCCATAGTCAACAAATGGGTGTAAAGGTGAACTGGGGGACAATTGGCCGGTTTGGGTAGGAACGGATGGAGAGACTCCTATATAGAGCGACCCAAAGACTGAAAGTACCAGGGGTTTCAAAGATGGTGGGGATTGCATGGGATCAAGCCCAAAGATATTTGGGATGGGACAAACGGCTCACCTGGGCCTCCAGGACATGGGACAATAAACTAATCGGGGGCATACAACACCTTAGATGGGAGGGGGGAATGGAAATAAAAGAGAATCTCTATGGTGGGGGACGTGGTGGGTCCTCACACATGAGGATCTTCCAGGAGCTGAGGGAGGAATGGGGGTTGAATATTAGAGAGCATTTCAGAGCATTACCTACAACTGAGGCATGCCTTAGGAAAACAAATTAGGAGAATGAATGCTATCTCACAGGCCTCCGCATTGGAATGGAATGTGTTAGACTGAGATATTAAGGAGAAGCAGGTTTCTGTCCTCTATAGATCACTGGTATTCCACTCAACAAGATCGTTAAAGGAATTGATGCTGCAATGGGAAAAGGATGTGGGGGATATGGACCACGAGGGGTGGAGTGACACACTGCAGCACCCTAGGGAGGTGGATACAGCAGCCAGACTAAGAACTATACAATTAAAATACTTAGATTCTTGTCTTCTACTCTGGGGAGAGACTGTGACAGATGGGGAGGGGAGAGGACGATACATGCCCTAAATGCAAAGCAGAGGAAGGCACTTTCTATCACATGATATGGGACTGCTCAATGTTGAGAAATTACTGGGGGAGGGTGCTGAGAGAGGCGAAAAGGGCACTGCAAAGGACAATCGGCCTCATTATAAGGTTGGTGGTATCCTGCCGTTGCATCCCTGCCAGCTTCCACAGCCGACTCTCACTTGTTGATAGGGGACTGAGTGTGGAGTTAGCTGCAGCAATAGACTCAGATGGGGGATTGCCGGCAAATTTTCACTTGCCTTCAGATGGGCAGTTGAACATGCAGAAGTCACCTTTGAATGGCTGGACCTTGTAATGGGTGTTCTCATAAAAAGTTCTGAAGCAAAAGAAACAAAAGAATCATGAGAGGGGCACCACTCATAGGACACTCACTGTTTGACCATACAAACATGAATGTTTCACACTGTAACTAGGCTTAGATGTGGGAAAGCACATGAATTGTGTGACATGCTGCCTGACTAATCTTAACAGTACCTGAGATTTGATTCACTGGTCTCAGGTCTCAGCACTCCGCCTCTGCCTCCTCTCCATGTCCCGTTGCATGCCAGCTGAGAGTCCATTCCAGAGCCCAGTGGTTGCCGCACGGTAACCACTTCCACCTGCTACGAGGTGGGAGAAGGAAATAGCTTTTTCTGTGAATTACCTATTTCTTTCTGATATGTCCACAGGACTCTCCGATAGCTCATATATTTGGGTAGCGACAGGTAATTTGTTTTCAAAGTAGGATTTTAATGAAGTTTGTAAACCACCCACTTGATTAAGCCCTACTTGAACTTTGCTCTTCTTTGCCTTGTCTTTTTTCTTCTTTTTATCTTTATTGGCCATTGAACCTTTGTCTTTCAAGTCATTAGAGTTTGTAATGCTATTACCTCGAGAATCAAACATTTCTTGGATTGCCTGCATTTGGAAGCCCGAGTTATAGCTTTTCTCTTCTTTTGCTGCCCTCTTTTTGATTTTTGTTTTGTCGTTCTGTTAGGAAAAGACTACAAGTTTCCATGAGAAATGTATACGGTTGAGGTTTCTTGCATTCTATTCGAACTTCTTACCAGGATCTCCCTTTCCCAATTTATGTCAATGAAATTATCCTCCAGTACTCTAAATAAAAGGGTAGGCAACCAAGGTGTTTGAAGCACAACTGGCTGTGTAACACGGTGTTCCTGTCTGCTGATGGAGTGTGTTGAATAATGATTATTAGTACCTGGCGTGATAAAAAAAGAATATCACTTACCTCTGGTTGGCTGGATTTCAAGCCTTACCTGATGGTAATCCCATTCACGTAACAGCATGCAGCTCGCTCCCATATCCAATGACATTTTCATTCTGGAATGGACGCCATGGAAAGGGAGAAGGGCCTACGTGTAGTCCCTTCTCCCTTTCCATGGCGGCCATTTTTTTGTTTACTTTTTCTTCAACTTACTTCAATGGCCACCATGGAAAGGGACAAGGAACTATGTGTAGTCCCTTCTCCCCTTCAATGGCGGGCATTTTCTTTGTTTACTATGACAACCGCAGAAAGAGAAGACATACTATGTTTTCTGTCCGTGGTGGCCATTTTTTAAAACTTTTTTATACTTTGATGAAGGAAAAAATAATACCCGGATCCTGGTTTAGCATGTGGCTAGTGGGGTACATAGTTTCAACAAGAGTGTTCATAAAAAAATAATAATCCCAGGAGCTCTTTGTATAAGTAAATTTAGTAAGTCATTTTAATACCTATCTCTGTGAGGGTGGTAAATCTGGCTTGAATGCATTACCCATCTTAGAATGCATTAAGCGACACTATTGCTTTTTAGTGAGCGGCTGCGTCCAAGATAAATCACGGTAGACTGGCACATATCGAAACGAGGCCACCTCCCCTCCAAAGGACTCATTCAGATTACAGGAAGAGCAGAGCTCATTTTGCTAGGACAGCCTTTTTGGCATAGCACTCCATAACAAGATGAAAGAGAGGCAATAGCAATATGCCTAACTGAGAGACTCCAAGCAGGCACAAAAAAGACAGTATTTCAAGGACTTCCCAAAAAAGACAGTTTTTCAAGACTGTCCAAAAAGGCAGCATTTTCTGAACTGCCCAGAAAATACAGTATTTCCCCAAGACTTCTAAAAAAAAGGCAGTATTTCCAGTGAAAGAGCACCAATGTTCACTGTGCCCAGTAATGCCAAAATGTATTACAGCTTTAAAAAGACATGCCTATGTTGGCTATGCCAAACGATGCCAGCATTGCAATGAAACATTCTTCCTTGCAGAAAAAAAAAATGGCCAGCACTTTGTTAGTACCTACCACCCCACCACACACATGCATGTATAACAATATTCACATGTGCACTCATACATGCAGAAACATACATTCGCCTACACACACACGCACACACACACACGTTTCTTTTAATCACTTATCTGTTCCACCAACAGCCTCAGAATTCATGCTGCCAGCTCACCAGGGGGCTGCAAGCTCACCAGGGGGTTGCATGCAAGAAGGAAGCAGAGGAGGTGTCACTCCTTTTTCAGTGCATTTGAGGTGAGAGGGATACACATTCAGGCAGGTCAAACCAGCAGGAATGCACTACAACACTTCCTGCATGCATATTGTGGCTGCAGTACGCAGTCAGCATGGCGAATGGACCATTCAAAGCTTGGGAATAAAAATGTCCTGGGTCTTGCATGGACCATTAGGTATGGAGTCTGGGGTATTCCACATAAGGGTTGGCCCAGGAACACTTCCTGGTATGCTCTGTGCAGGTGATGGGGGCCCTCTGGTTTCACCTGCGGCTTATCCACAGGGTGTACATAATTGAGGAGCTACACTACCCGTGACCCCTAGAGGTCAGGAAGCGTTCATATTTGCCCAACAAACGTGTCAGCGCCAGCATATCAGTAAGGCGGCTTGTGCTAGTGTCAGTGCTACTGCATAAATATCTCGGCGTCAGGCTGCACTTTTAATTGGTACATTTGAATTATGCTTGTGTTTCCTTGTGCACTCCACCCTCAGCGCTGAGTTTTTTAATGAAAACAACTCTACAAAACTTAGGAAGTTTCTTTTTATTAAGAATCCTTTTGATTTGTTTTAAATGTGGGGTTGGCCAACTACTTTTGTTAATAATTATGTTTATTATTGAGGAACAACAACTCACGTGACACCTAGCGGTCAGGAAGTGTTCATGTTTGTCCAACAGACACGCCAGTGGCAGCCCAGTCAGTAAGGCCGGTTTATGATGGTGTCAGTGCGTGGTGAGTGCTTGTATTGAATGCAGTAAGTATGTTGCGTGTGTTGTGTCAGAGCACTGTTAGTATTTAGTTTGTGCTTCTAAATCTATCATGGACTATTCTTGTGGTACGCTATGCGTCCGCAGTGGGCATAGAAAGCCATATAAGAAAAATATTTGGATTTGGCACTTTCTCCTATTACCTCTGCTTTACCTATTATTTATTTGCCTGGCTCAAATCATGCTAAAACTGTTGCATCTAATGTTGAATTGCATCACCTGCTTAATGAGGTTATGGATATTTCCTCTTTGTCTTGTATCACTACTATTAATATGGAACAGAAGGGTTTAACACACGTCGAATAGGGAGTAAGGCCGCATAGAAACACTTGTGTACACGTTATAAATGACTCATATCATATCATAATGGTGTAATGTGTAGTCGCGCATGCTAGCTCCATCTTGAGTACTTGTATCCCTGCCACACATGATAGTGTTGAAAAATCATCTGTGACTTTATGTTTGCCTCATGTAAATACACCATGTGAGGAGCCCATACATTTTTCTCCTGGTTCAATGCACATGGATATTGGTAACAAGAGACTAAATGTTTGTCGATTGACCATATTGGCAGCAGTTGTATCAAGAGGAATTTTTTGGGCACTTCAACCCCTCAGTTATCTACACAACAACTTTCTTGTGTTCTCCTCAACATGTGATCGTTGGTTAAACATGCCATTGACGTTGCAGACCATATACAGGATAATAATATTGATATCACCTGCCTATCCAAGACCTGGCTATCAGATACCTCTAGTCCAGGCTTGGGCCTTGCAGTGCCTCTTGACTATATTATTCATACGAATAGAGCCATTGGTGTTGGTGTGGGCGGGGGAGGGGATCACTATCATTTTTCGAAAAATACCCACATATTCACCAAGTTAGAATGGAAGCCATACAAGGGGTGGGACTTTTACTTGTCAAACGTTGTGTTAATCCCTGTACCTCCTATAGCTTCTTCATACTTTATAGACCACCAAACAAAATACCCTAATTTGAAGAACACTTTCTTACGATGATTCACTCATTTGTGAAACCAACCTCCAACACTGTTATCGTAGATAATTTTAATTTATGGTTTAACAACATTCATGATCGTAAATACAGCCACCTCTGTTAATAGTGCTCTTGGAGATTTTGAATTTGATCAGGTTACTTTTGCTCCAACACATATGGATTGCTGCATCTTGGACTGGTTTTGTACCCTGGGCATCCATATGTGTCACTCAGAGATTCTTTTGTGTCCATAGTCTGATACTTTCTGTATTCTTCTTACCCTTCCTCTTCCACAGTTACAAAAGTTAGTGTAATTACCAAAGGGTCTTTTTAAAAGTATATTTTGCATGAATACCGCCTGATAGTAAATGATTGGCCTAAGCACATTCGCATCGCACTATAAATTGCATTGAATGAACCTGAAACAGGCTCGCTACGCCTTCATTTTGAGTTATCCGCCATTTTGACCGCCTCTTGCTTTCTGTCCCATGTTTAAAATTGTGTTTTTGGCTCCAGCAGAGCAAAGTTAACTTTGTACTGTTTCCATGATGTCAACGTAGATAAGAATGTTGGAGCTGCTAAAGTGGATTTTTTGTCCTACACTGAAAAACCTTGAAGTTAAACAAAAGCCGTACTAATCAGTATTTAGATACCATCTGTTCCAATAGTGCCTTCTCTGTTCAAACAGCAAAGTAGAATGATGAATAGCTAAACATGTGCTCTTGCAGAAATCTTTGTTTTCTCTCCTTGAAACTAAGCTGACTTTAAACTCAAGAACAAATGATAAACAAATATAAGCGAACAAAATAAGGAATGTTACCTTTGTGTCTTATATTTGGGAAAACATGTGAAATGTTTAAAGGAAAACAACAAACTATTCAAAGATGTTTAAGCATAACTTAGTTATGTGGATAGGCCAAGAACCCTAGCTACATATATGAAACGAAGAGGGGCTGGATGATGTGTCCAGGATTGTGGAAAACTTGTATAAATACTTGTGTTTTTGAAATGTCTAGCACTCTCTCATCTCACGGTGTCTACTTGCACACATTGCGGGGTGTTGAGAGCCAGACAGCTGCCTGTTAATAAATGTACATGGTACCTTTGGACTAATGACTGGCATATTTCTATTATGTGGTATTAAGCCTCAATATTTTTAATCTTTCAGATGGGGCCCAAATAGGGACCCTCACGATTGATGTCACATCACTAGATGAAGACGAGGCTGCCAGACCATGATCGGAGAATGACGGGGCACCCTGCAAAGTGAGATGCAATTTCTCTGCAGTACTGCACACCGGATCCCTGGACGGTGAGAAGTGTTTAGTAGGGCATCATGACGAGGGTCCCTGTATCGAGGCCTGTTTTGCGAAAATACCAGCCGCGACGATTTGATGTTCAATCGGACCCTTTGATTTGAAATCAGGTGAGTCGTACCCCGATTCTTAAAATCCTGACATTTGTTGCATGTGTTGTCTCTGCAGAAACATACGTAAGGTAAGATCGCGATGTCATGTAACTATGCTTGGGAAATTGTCATCCTGTTGCATGGTTTTATTCCGTAGGAAAAGACAATCTTTGAAACACAGTCAACCGGTGCCACCCAAAGGGTCGCCGGCTTATTTAATGTATTGTAAGTATGGCTTGGGAGCTATCGTATTTAATGAAATGTGACACGGACAGGCCAGACATGTTTCCAAACTTCAGTGGCCAGTTAATGGTAGTTTTGAAATTGCCCACCTAGAGCATTTAGAATCTGTATTTTTGAGAAAAAAGGCTAAGCCTGCAGCATTTGATGCAGTTAGAGATTGTAGGAAGGAAACTATGCAGCAACTTAGAAGTACAGAAAAACATGCATGCAGACACATGACGAATGCAGAGAAAGTATTGTTGCATGATCAACAGAATCAGTCAGAATCCATTAGAAGTATGGACAGGGATTTTCAACTAGATGTGCAAAAGATACATCCCTCTCTGGATTTTCATACATTAGACAAGTTAATTAATACATTATTGAATGAACGTAGAACTGTTTCAACTGCACCACCTCCTTGTGTGCTTCCTCCCATTGTTGTTCCTCTTCCTCCCACTGTTGTTTCTCCTCCTGCACCTCCACCCGTGCCAACAGTTACTGTCCCCATAATTCCGTTTGCACCACCAGCGGTATTACCTCCACTACCTACTGAACAAGAATTGTATGAACTTGCTTTGTCAGGTGGTTCTGCTCCACCTGTAGTGGTTGAAGGGGCGGAAGCTGATCCAAGAGTAGTGACTCATGGAACGGTACCTAAAGACAGAAAGAGGGAATTAAATAGATGGGTTGAGCAGTACATAAAAGAGGGTGATGAATCATCTATTTTAGTTGTGATTTCTGATCAAGGGGGTATTCCTAAACAGAATATTTTGATAGAACAGATGGGAATGTATTTAGTTGATATATGGAGTGATTTGATGGACATGAATGTCCCACAGGGGTTGCAGGTTTTGAATGCCTTTGCCCGCTCAGGGGACATTGGGGAGAAAGTATATAAGCATTTAGAGAATGTATTTGAGTTTAAAAGGGAGCTATATCGATTACAGGAAGATGAGATTGATGCAAATGGACGACAGGCTTCATATGTGCAGAAGCGATTTCTTGCTACATTAAAATCAATGAGTGAAGAAATGTGCATTTGCTCAAGAGACGCGCTTAGATGGATTTCGGATGTTTCAATTTCTCCCATTGAAGTGCATGACACGTTTAGTCAGTATGCTCCGGCAATGCAAAGGAAAGTGTTACAGGTGATGGTATAGTATCTATAAGATTAATTTATGCAGAGAAAAGAATGTTGTCCCACAGATTTGATCGTTATTCATAAAAGAGCATTTTCGCCCGATACTGATTTGACTACTTTGTCACTTGATTTGGCCTTGTTGCTTAATAGACGTTCGGATTTGCCCACTTTACAATTGCCGATGAGGGAGGTTCCTCCAACATTTTTTCCGAAAGTAGAAATTCCAGCTAATGCTGCGGCAGGAACATCTGCCTCCACTATTGAAGCACATTATGTCTCACAGTTTGTCCATGTCCCGTTTTCTAGACAGGAAGTGAATACCATTAGGCAATCAATTCTAGATGTAAGGAAGAATCCAACAGGATTTTATAAAGAAATTGAATCTGTCTTGCATTCGTCAGTTTTCACGCTGGGTGATATAGATTTGTTGTTTCCCATGATCCTTCCTGCAGATTTATGGAAGCAGATTAGAACTGTAGATGATCAGGCAGGGATAGGTGATACATGGGATGCCTTAGTGCAAGCAGATGGGGAAAGAATTGCCAGTGAGAAACCGCCACAGGTGATACTGATGTTGCCAGATTGTTAAGTGACTTCAATTCAGCAATCCCACTAAGTCAGTGCCTCATCTGGGATGCCCAAGGGAAGCCCTTATTTATATATTTTTATGACAAGTTATTCTCTGGATGATAAACCCTTATATAACGCCCCTCTCTTTGAATCCCCCTGACCTCACTGAGCCAAGAAGTAGGTTTGTTTTGCAATTTAAAAGATTTATTGGAAAAATTAAACAATGTATATATATCACACTTTTATAATAAATTAACATTTGATATCACACTTAAGAATATGACAGTGATCAACAATGGATAATATTACAATTGTACGCTTATTTAATTACTTATGAGTTGGTATAGGAAGGAAAAGGTAACTGAGAATGCTTTTATGGGTTCAAGGAAAAACAATGATGGAAAGAATGCAGTACAGAAATAAACTGATATGCTTTCAACCAGAGATAGTATAATCACTTTTCCCCTTGTGGCAATTCACTCCCCCCCTATGCAATATAAAAAACATGGAAAGGAGAGCACACCGTTCTCAGGAATACAATCAAATCTAGTTCAGTTCCCGTTCCCCCAGCAAGCTTAGAGAAACAGGGATGATTTTAAACACAGGCAAAAGTACTTTTAAATGTGATATGCAAAGAAGGGGAAAATATGCTAAAAATGATTTTAATTCCCTGTAGGAGGTTCAGGGTAGGTGATAGCTATTTAAGATTAGTTCAAGTCACACTGGCAATACTGAATGAGGGATTAGTAGGTTGAAAACGAATCTTAGCAATTCAAGCAAAAGCAGCTATTTTGACAGGTGAAGAAATTTGAGCCAAATTGCAAATCGCGGCACTTTTTCGAGTGCGTTGAGTGCGATTACGGAAAAACTATAAGGAATAGAAAGTAGATTCTCAAAATTAAAGTGAAGGATCAGAATGACAAAATGACGCTTTTACAGATTTGAAATGACAGAATGAACACACAATTCCTATGATGTAGTTCTGGACAGGTTCAAATGGGTTGAATCAGATTATCTTAAAGTAAGAGATTGGTTCTGGCACAGTTCTAGCTGAGTACTCACACTATACATTTGAAATAGGCCGTCAAGATCTGGTCAGGTTGGCTGCGGTTCTCTTGCCACGGACGGTCTTTAGTACCGGTTCTGCTCACAGCGATCTGGTCTGGGTCTGCTAGCGGCACTGCAGT
The DNA here is from genome assembly GCF_040938575.1 of Ambystoma mexicanum. NCBI lineage: Eukaryota > Metazoa > Chordata > Amphibia > Caudata > Ambystomatidae > Ambystoma > Ambystoma mexicanum. The sequence goes on along the minus strand of NC_090929.1, from coordinate 605,228,200 downwards.
CTGGTCTGGATCTCTGGTTCTTCTGGTCTTAATCAAGTGGATTCTGGATACAGCACTGCTTTCTGGGTACTGGCACAGGGTTCTAGGCCAGAATCAAACAGCTTGCCCGGCTGTTGAATAGTTTGTTTAGGTTTGCTGGATGCTGAGGCTCGCTGAGAAGAGTTCAGCTGTTTGGGTTAGGCCTCTCTGCTTTAAGTTCTGGCTTGGTTCTGGATCTATCTGGAGTTGAGTTCTGGATCTTGAAGTCATCCAGCAAAATGCTTTGCAAGAAAATGGAAAGTGAGTGTCTTGCCTGTCCAAAGCAGTCTCTTTTTATGTGTTTTGAAAATGGATGTGTGTGTGGGCATAACTAAGCCTGCCCCTCACAACTTATCATTGGCCAAGCTCTCCTTTCTCCCTTGATTGGGGGAAGGAATGGAGTGTCATCAGGCATTAATTTAATTTTATGGCATACAGAAAGAACACTCCCCTTGTCAATTTGCACACAAATCTATTTTTGATCCAAATACATATTTATCTATCTACCATTTTTCTAATATATGTCCAGTTAACATATTTTCTGTAGCACCAAACCATCCGATCCCTGTCTTTGTACGATGTTGTGTCCACTTATGACAGAATTCTGCCCCTTTCATCAAGAACCCAACCTCTAAACTTTTCCAGAATTTACACAAACATGCATAAGGAATATGGGCATCATATGATAAAGTGTCAGATTTTTAACATACAGACATTCAGAGTAATACCTTATTTTCCGCTACTACCCCCAGAACATACCACAGAGTCCTAACATCTCTTAAAATGTGCACAGAAAAATCACAAGAATAATGCTATTAATTATATAATTTTGACAAGTCCTTACTATGAATTATCTATCTTTTTACAATTATGCTCCGGCCCAGAGGGTTGTGGTTTCCCAAAGCACATGGTGGAATTTCTGGTTTATCCACTTCCTCCAACTCAGGTTGCTCACAGAGGCACTGCTCCTCCCAATTTCTCCCAAGAGAAAGCCATTTACGACCCATCTAATTTAACATTTGCCTGAGCCAAGGAAAGCTCATTGTTCTGTTTCCCTGCTCCCAGATACTCCTCCCCTGATTCAACCAGAGAGGTGTAATCTCCTTTTGGTGGGAACAGCAGAAGGCAGCCAGGCCTGCAAATGCAGTTGGTTGGGCAAGTTTCAACTCCTGTCAGGGGTAGTTGCGGGGCAGAATTCTATCTCTTCAAGCCAGGCTTCAGCTAAATGTCACTTTTGTTCCAGTTTTCTTCATTCAAATCAAACCTACAATTTTTACACATGCAGCTAGAGCGCTGATTCTAAGTTCAAAGCCATGACCTTTAAACAGTTGCAACCTATGTGACACTCAAAAGTAGGTCACTCATTTATTTTAAATATTTCGATTTTAGTGGTTTTAAATCCAATTTCAGTTAAGCTGCTGACATCCACAGCTGAGCCAGTTTTGTCATAAACATTGTTTTGGGCTCTTCATCTTTCCAGATTTTGTATGCACACAAGACTACATTCTGCCAAATGTCTGCTGGTGTTCAGTGAGATTTGAAAGTTTAAAATAGGCATTTTTAGCTTGCATTTCAGAGAAACAAAGGTGATTCCAAAGCGCTTTTTTGAGCTAACAGGCACTGCTGTTTTTCCTTTGGGTCCACGTTTCACTCATGGCGCTTTTGGCCCATCACGCTTGCACTGGTGGGTGGCAGGTTAGGCGACCATTTAGGTGTGCACAAAAACTGCATGGTTTTCCTGGATTCTGGCGCAATGTCGGCTTTTTGGCCATCTTGGATTTCCTAAGCCCACAGCACCAAATGTTGTAGCCTAATAATTCAAACGTGGGTCAAGACACCGGACAAGCCCCCCCGCACGACTGCACTTTGATTTTGAGTCGAGGGGGAATCGGGTGCAAAGGATGTTTTGATCCACGCACTGGTATGTCCGCATCATCTTCTTCTGATTCCGCAGATGGCACAGTTCATCATCTTTTCCGATTCCATAGATGGCACAGTTCAGCATTTTTCCTTCATCAGGGTCGATCGATCAGTTCTTCTTGCTGGTACTGATGGGAGTATTGGGCGGTACCCCGGGCCCCTCAGATCTTTGCTCTTGGTCCCCGGGTCATCCTCCTTGGTCAGTCTCCATGGTTTCATCTCTCCTAGGATGACAAAGCAAAGCAGCAATACCTATTTGTAGACATTTCTCCCCCACCATTGATATAATGGGGCGGCATATACATTTTATAAATCAAGCGACATTTGCATTCTTATTTTAAAAAACAAGATCTAATCAGGAGACATTTTCATTCAAGAATCATAATATTTTAGAGACTATATTTGGGATATTTAGGGTTGGAACTGAATTACTCTGGAGCGGCCCCCTCTGGTATTGCAGAGGACTCCTCCAGTTGTTGCAGAGTGTGCCTGGGATGGCAACACTTTAGCTGATTGATATGGACCCACTTGTCTTCCCCTTCCGCCGAACTACCTTTGGGGATGCAGATCTTGTAGGCGACTGGGGAGATCTTGTCTATAATTTCAAAAAGTCCCTTCCATGTAGGCAGACATTTTCGCTGTTTGGCCTGGTTCCTCTGAAAATTGTATAGATAGACCCGGTCTCCTACATTGTATTCTTTCATGGTAGTTTTCAAATCATACTCTCGGCTGATCTTTCTAGATTCCGCTGAGCATAGGCAAAAGCATGTTGGAGGTGTTTCCTCAAATTCTCCACATAATCATGAGTTGTGGAGGCATTGATTAATGTCTGTTCTTGGGTCCTGTAGAGCAAATGCTGCGGAAGCACCATTTTGCGTCCAGTCATCAGCTCAAACTGTGACATTTTAGTTGCAGATGAAGGGGTAGATCGGATGGCCATTAGGACCAGAGGTAATCAGATATCCCAACTTGGCCCAGAATCTGCCACAAACTTTTTTAAGATGCTCACAATGGTTTGGTTCTATGTCTCCACTGCTCCAGAAGAGGACGGTCGGTAAGCAATGTGTAGCTTCCTTTTAACCCCCAGTATCTCCCACATCTTAGTCATTACTTCGCTGGTGAAGTGGCTACCTCTGTCTGACTCAATCCTTTGGGGTAGACCAAAACGCAAAAAGATGTGGTTGATCATCAGGGCAGCTGCTGTTTCTGCCTTGAGTTTGGGGCCGGGAGACATTCCACCCATTTGGTAAATAAGCATGTCACCGTCAACATGTACTTATTCCCCCTAAAGGAGCGAATCACAGGGCCTATGAAGTCGATTTGAAAATCTGACCATGGCAGTGTCATCCCCCTATTTTGGAGAGGCGCACGGTGTGTGAGGGATGTTGGCTGAAATTGTGCACACACAAGACACCCCTTCAAGTATTGGTCGAGGTCCTGCCCCATGTGTGGCCAGTATGCAACCGCTCTTAAGATCTCAAGTGTTGTGTGAAACCCCCTATGACCGGCGGTGGCCACATCATGGGCGTGACTTAACATCAGGCTTCGGAATGAGGTAGGAACCACCCACTGATCATGGCCATCTTGGGATTTCCTTACCAACAAACCGTCTTGGATTCGGAACATTTTTGGACATTTCATCAACACTCTAAGGTCCTCTTTCCCAATGTAATCGGTATCCGTCAGGGGAAAGTTCTCAGGGTCCTCAATGTGTTGGTAAAACTTACCAATTATTGGATCCCCTTCTGATCTGTGATCAAATCAGCAACTGGGGTCTCCTTACTCCATTGTGCAGTTGAAAGATCATTGTGGGCATTTGTCTGGGATCTAGTGATAGCAGTTACCTTGATTTCCCCCAACAGGGACTATTAGATTACCTTGGATGGCCCCAGTTTTGGCCAGCTGATCAGCTAAGTCATTCCCATTTTTGTCTGGTGCCTCTAATTTGGAATGACCCTTGATCTTTTTCAAGTAGATGGTCATCCCATTCACGGTGACCAGAACATCAATGTTTTGAATTAACTTCCCATGTTTCAAGGCTTTGTTATTAGCACATAACATGCCTCTGGTTTTCCAATTAACCAGGTGCTCCACGAACCCGTTCCGTACATAATCTGAATCTGTGATTATGATCAGTTTGTGGAGTTGATGTTGGACAGCAGTGAGGATGGCTTGATACACAGCCATCAATTCTGCCACCTGACTACTTCGGGAACCAATTTTGTATCCAGCGGAGGGTTCTGTGGACTCATTCACCGATGCATTCCCTACGCCGGCCACAAGTTCTTTTTCCCGTTGTTGTCAACATGGTAAGAGCATCCATCCACATAGACAGTGGGCATTCCCTCACACTTGTCTTCTTCAAAGAATTTTGTGTGGGGAATTAAGGTATGCCTCCATGTTGTCCTTGATTTTTAGACTTTCGTCCTCGAGACAGTTTTCTCTGGCACAATCATGCAAGTCAGCCAGACCTTGCGCGAGGGGACTCTTCTTGTTTTGGCCATATCTGACCTCCACAGGAAAGCCTTGCATTGACAGAATCCAGGAAGTAATTTGGGAATTACTCACATTTCCAGCCCGGATTCTGTCACTTTGGAGATATTGCAGAGGCTGTTGTGGAGTCTCCACTATGATGTGTTCCGCCTGGATGAATGGGCGGTAATTCTTCAATGCCCACACCGTTGCCAGGAGTGCCTTCTCACAATCGTTGAATTTTTCCTCCACAGAGGATAAAGTTTTTCTCGCATAGGAGATTACTTTATTGACCTTGTCATGCTTTTGGTATAATACTGCCGTCAAGCACGTATTAGAGAACCCTGTTTTCACGAAAAACTCATTGTTTCTGACAGGGTAAGCTAGGCAGGGCGCTTGTGAGAGGCTTCTTTTGAGCTGTCTTACTGCCTCGGATTTTTCTGGACCCCATTCCCACTTGACCCCCCCTTCAAGAGATGAATCAGGGCTCTGGTGATCTCTGCATAGCCCTCAATGAACTTTCTGCTGTAATTAGTCAGTCCAAGGAGGCTCCTTAGTTCCCGCAGAGCTGTGGGGTCTTTCAGTTTCTGGAGTGCTTCCACTTTCTTTTCCTGGGGACAGAGACCCTGAGGAGTAATCTCATGCCCCAAGAAATTAACACGGGTTCTACACCACTGTGCTTTCTGAAAGGAAAGTTTTGCTCTGGTAGCCCTCAACTTCGTCAGAACATAACGGATCTCTGCTACATCTTCCTCCACAGTTGAACTTTTGATGAGGACATCATCTACATAAGCCAGGTTATCCCTCGCACCCAGGTCGGGCATGGCCTAATGTAGGAAAATGTAGAATTCATTGCCGGAGTTGAGGTATCCGAAGGGAGTTCAGGTCCATGTGTACTGCTGGCCCCCAAAGGTAAAAGCCAGTTTGTATTGGTCCTCCCTACTGACAGGCACGGTCCAGTATCCATTGTTCAGGTCTATTGCAGTGAATACCTGTGACTCCTGAATCTGGGCCAGCCCTTGGTCAATGTAGGGAAGAGGCCATCGGGAAGTATGGACCCGTTTGTTGAGCTCCCTAAGGTTGGCGCAGAGTCTTCACTGGCCGTTTGGCTTCAATATTCCCAGCACCAGATTATTGAAGGTGCTGTGGACTGGACGGATTATTCCCCGGGACTCAAGGTTCTTAATTATTTCAGTAAGGGACTCCATGGATGCGAGAGGCAAGCGATATTGCTTCACAAACAATGGAGTCATGCCAGGGTCCGTGGGAATTGTTGTTGTGTGGATGTCGGTGCAACCACAGTCATATGAGTCTACCGCAAGAGATCTTGGAAATCCAAGAAAACTTGTTTCAACTTTTGCTTCTGTTCCAGAGTCACACAGGCATCAGCTAGGTTGACTCTCTCTTCCACCATCTGCCTGAAGCCTGGGAAGACTTCTGGTTTTGCTATCTCAGCGGCCTCCTCCAGCTGGGTGGAGAAGTTCCTGGTCAGAGTGCTGATTTGGACTGGAGGCTTCAGGTGGGAAAGGCAGCCCTCATGGACCTGGAAAATCACCTCATCCCTCCTGAAGTCACAAGTCACATCTTCCTTACCATAAGAGCAGGAAGTGTACACCAGGAAGTTCCCCCCATGCCGTGTAAAGATCCTGTCTGTTGTTCTATTGTCATCACTGTCACTGTCAAAACAGTTCTTTGGGATTGGTCCTAACAGTTAATTTCTTAAATCAATTGCAAAATGTCGATCATCAACCGCCATTCCAATAATGGTGTCTGTGGCTAGAGTAATACTCTTTAAGTCACTGTTATCCACCCCTATTGGAATGGTGTCATGTTCTATGTTGACTAAGGGTGTTGGGTTTACTCCCAACCCTTGCTGTTGGAGAGAAGCATTTAGATGAATATAAGCATCAGGGTTTTTCAATTTTTGTCCTCTTTTAACTTTCACTTCCAGGGAGAATTGTCAGGTCCTTTCTGGGATGGTGACTTCCTCTTTAACCTGATTTTCAACTGCATAAGGTAGCAATTTAGCTGACCTAAATGCTTTTTCTGGATCATCAAAGCCCATGGGATTATCCGCTAATCGGACCAAGCTTTGAAGTTTATTAGGTCCAAACTAATGGCAAAGCGATTGAGAATGTCACTGCCTAAGTAAAAGGCTGCAGTGACATCTTGCACGACCCAACAATTATGGACTATGCTCTTGTTGCCAATGGAGATGTTTGTAATTTGGTGTTTCCAGATCCATTTCCCATTTGTCTATCAGTTTGAATATGGGAATGGCTGGATCTTTTGTGAGTAGTGGGAACATGGCTTTGCTGATGAAGCTCTTACCGTTGTTCACACACACTTGGGCGAGAACAGAGTCCTTCCCTTCATTTAACTGAACGGGGATGAACAACTGCTCTCCAATTTGCTGAATATCAGCCAGGCTCTAAGCTGATTTCACATCTTTCTGGACTATCGGAGTGGGAATGTCTGATTGTGGATTAATAAAGAATTTCAGAGTGTTTCCTTCCAGTGTGGAATACCACCTTAAACTGGAAGGAAGGTTGATTTTCAGAAATAGAGAGGACCCCCCATCACCAGTCTGTTGTCCTACTGCTATTACTGTCACGTCTGTAATTTGGTTGTTCTGGAAGTGAAATTCTACTTGGTCAGATTTTTGTTCAACCCTGTGGCAGGTGCCGTTTAAACTAACATGGTTGACACTCTGCTTGAATTTTATTGGTTGGCTAGTCTGGGTCCAGAGGACCTTGTTTACGCAATATATTAGGGGTGACAACCTTCTCAGGAGGTCATTCCCTATTAAACAAGGGGTGCCCCCTGGAGTCACTACCATGACTGGGTGTTTCACCTTGTGTCGCCCAATTTTGATGTCCAAATCTGCAGTCGCCTCGACGGGAATTTCCTTCCCGTCAAAGGTCATGACGTTGCCCAGGTAGAGAAGTGAGAGGAATACGGTAATTCTCCCCCCTTCCTGCATTTAGTTCATCAAAGGCCCTTTTGGACAGAAGAGTAGCTTAGGATCCAGTGTCCACCAGTGCCAAAATTATACCCTGCCCCTGTACTTGTACCGGGGCATAGTATCTTCCCTCCTTTTCCTAAAAGGGATACAGATAATGCACATTTTTGGACAACTGGTGGGCTAATATTCTGGTTTTGGACATTGAGAGAGAAGTGATCTGGGCAGAGTTCGGCAGGGAGTTTTGGGAATCTGAAAGAAAAAGTTGGCAATCGGATAAGGATGCGGTTCTGGGTTCCCCTGGTTCCGTTTCTGGACCGCCCCCCCTTTTTGGAGGCAGTCACCAGGATGGGTTTGAACCAGGGGTTTTCGGTATTGTTGGTTCTGGGATAGAATGATGGGTGGCGACAGCTCAAACCCCACATCTACCCAGTCTGGATTGGAATCCCTTGGGACACATTTTTCCTTTCGAGGAGTTCCCCCATCTCTTAAGGAGAAGATCCTTTTCCCAGGATCCTCTGAGGATCGCTCTACCTCAAATTGGAAGATCTGTACCTCATCCACAAAATGGGTCTGTTTGGGTCCTTTGTTTCTCCTACCTCCTCTCTGCTCCCTGGGTGGCAGACTTTCAGGGGTAAGAGATTATGTTTCCGGTTCCTGGGTTTCCAGGGGCTGTTTACAAGTGGGGAAGGAAGCTTTCTACAAGGTTTTACACCCCGCTTCCCCTTGTGCCTCCTCTCTGGGAACCGGTGGGTTATCGGGGTGCTGCCCCGTCATTGTTCTGGAGCACCAGGCCCAGAGTTTGGTGCATGCTGTGCCGGCATGCCCATCTGAGGGTTCTGCTGAGCCCTTAGCACGCGACCCAGCTCCTGCGCCATATTTTGGACCTGCCGCTCAAGTTGGGAAATCCGCTCAGGCTGATACGGGGTTCTATTTTCTCCCCTGGGCTGATCCCTGGAAGGGTAGCTATCCCTTCTCTTGTAGTACCCTGGGTTGGGAAGATTTGGGTACCCCTCCACCCTTGGCCTCCCCTCTCCCGGATTAGGTTGTCTGGGCTCAGGGAATTTGGGAAAGAAGGATGGATGATTTTGGGGCTGGAAATTGGGTGGATACCTGGGAAAAAGGTTCTGGCCAGGGTTTGATGAAATTCTGCCCTCCTGTGCGAAGTTAGGAGGGAGGTTCCCTGGGTTGGGTGCCTGGTTGGATCCCCCCCCTTGGGCAGGAGGAGTCCACACATACCCCAGGATGGGTCTGTTTCCCTTGTAGCGGGGACTTACATAGTCAGGGGAGCGAGGGACCCCATTTGTGGGACTACCTCCTTGACTCCCTGTCTGTGACTGGCCCGAGGGCATTCTGGGCTTAGAATTATTTGATGCAGGCAGGTTTTTAGGTCACCCCATCTCCAAATCTAAAACGGGGGCAACCTTTACCTCTGCCACCTTGGCAGCAGCAGGGGTGCTGTTGGTTTTGGGGTTTTTGGGCTGATTCTTATTTTCCACCGGTTTCTGCACCTCATAGATGTGGGTGGCTTGCTCAATGACCCAGTCTAAAGATCTTTTCTCGTGAAAATATTTCACGAGCTGGGTCATTATGTATTTGGTAAAGCATGGAAAAATGTATTAACAAATTCTTTACTGTCCGTGCGCACCCTTTTTGTAGTCTGTGCAAAAGCATGCTTCAATTCCTGCACAAATTCTTGTGGAGCCTGATCCTCCCCACATTGCAAATTGTAGGCTGCCTTGCGAGCCTCTTGGGGATTTCTATGAACAGAAAGATGTTTCAAGATGGCCGCCCTGTAGGTGGACCATCTTGAATGATTTTGGTCCTCCAGCCCCGCAAAGAAACTGGAGTATTCTGGGGAGAATGTCCATTTGACATACTGAATGCAGCTACTGCTGTCCTTCAAATGGAAAGTCTCCATCATTTGCTCGTAAAGCTCCAAGTGTTCCCAAACAGAATACTTAGGGTTCTTGTGATAAGGGGTGATGAGACTCCTTATTGCCTTCATCTGTTTTAAGGGGTCCTTAAGCAAGGCCCTTTTTTGCCTTATTGGCCTTTTTGGTTCGGGTAACCCTGGTCCGTTCATCCTCTGACTCAGAAGTACTGCTCCCAGAGGTGCCGTCTGATCTTCCAGGTTTTCCTGGATTCTGCGAGCCTGGCAATGGCTGGCAGAATGTGGGGACCTGGCCTCTTTTGTCCTGTGACGTTCAGAGGAGTCTTCAGATTCCTCCTTGCTACCAGGATTTGATGAGTACCCCCCCCCCACTGACCTAACTGGGCAGAGGTTTTCAGGATGTTTCAGGATGCCCTTAGTGGGCCTACTCTCCTGGGGTTCCCCACTAAATTGCACTGTAGTTGGGTGCCCATATCCGGATGCCCGCCCATCCATTCCTGGGAGGTACTGGCCTATGAGCCCAATACTTCTGGTTGGGTAGTAGTCTGCCATCCCCGTGGCCCTGGGCTCATGTGCGCCATGGGACATGGGGGTGGCAGGGTCCAAGGACTGGGATAGATGAAGGCCTCTGGTACTAGGGTTCCTGAGGTTATGCTCAGGTGTTTCCCCTTCCCAGCGAACTTCATCTCTGTCAGCCCCTGATCCCTGTTGCAATGCAAGAGCCTGCGCTTTCAGTTCCTCAGTTAAGGCCTTACTAGACTCTATCAGTCTCTCCTGCATGGCTACCTGTTGCTGGAGCCTATCATTTTCCTGGCAGAGAGCCTCATTCTCTCTCTGTGCCTCCTGGTTGGTCCTGGAGTACTGGGCCAGTCTTTGCTGCAGAAGGGTTACCTCCTGAGTCGAGTCCCATCCCTACTGGCCTGTTCCTTTCTTTCCAGAGCCTCCTCCACCCTCCTGGTGTGCTCTAACAAGTTCGATGCTCTTTTTGGAGGTCACCCAGTCCCTGGAGGGCCAAGTGATTTTCTTCAATTTTTTCTTTTAATCGGCAGACTTTCTGGCCTAAGGTGTCCCTTTCCTGACTAAAAGCCTGCATCTGTGCCGCCAGGTCGTCCCTCTGCCTTTAAAAGGCACCAGCTTTCTGGCGTTCTTGATCAAACTCTGCCTGGATATCCAGGTCTTTCAAAATCAGTTTATTGCTCTCTGCCTTTTCCCTATATAGATGACTTTGCAGGGTAGCTACCTGCTCTGTGCATGCCCTGTTAAAGTCTCGTTGTTGCTTCAGATTTTTCTGGCTCTGCAGTAGGGAGTCCAAACATTCTTGGTACTCCCTCTGCAAGGCCAGAAATCTGGTATCCTGGTCAGACTTTTCCTGTTGCAGGATACCCATATCCTCTTTTATTTTAATGATATACTGCCTACTATCATTTTCTGACTCCTGGCTCCTCTGCAGCCTCTGCTCGGAAGAGACCAGGTCAAATTGGGCCTTCTCTAATGCCATCAGTTGCCTATTTGCCAGATCTTGGCCTTCAGCACATTTGTCCTGTATGGCTCCCATATATAAATATAAATATGCCGCTACCCTGGCAATCTTGTTGTGCTCATCCTTGGCCTTAGGGGCCATATATAGTTGACTCAGGGCCACATGTAAGGGACCCTGATCTCTCCATATATCTGACCCTATTTCAGTGATCTGGGGTGCGATTGCCTGCAACCAGACCGCCTGGTCGTGATGAGCCCACTCACCTCTCACAAATAGCTTATGTAAGAGGTGTTCTCTGGCTATTTTGATATCTACCAAGGTCGTCATTCTGGAAATTGATTTCCTTCCTGACTTACAGAAGTTTGTATTTTATTTTGCAAAACAGACCATTTCCTTAGAGCGTTCCTTTGAAGGGTGTTTTTACAGTGTAACACGGCGTGGTGATCCAACAGGATACTGTATCCTGTCAGTTAGCACACCGTATTAATATGCACAAGTGATAGGTCTAATCCAGAATCCCCGGCTCAAGCTCCCAATCTGTTAAGTGACTTCAATTCAGCAATCCCACTAAGTCAGTGCCTGGTCTGGGACGCCCAAGGGAAGCCCTTATTTATATATTTTTATGACAAGTTATACCCTGGATGATAAACCCTTATATAACGCCCCTCTCTTTGAATCCCCTTGACCTCACTGAGCCAAGAAGTAGGTTTGTTTTGCAATTTAAAAGATTTATTGGAAAAATTAAACAATATATATATATATCACACTTTTATAATAAATTAATATTTGATATCACACTTAAAAATATGACAGTGATCAACAATAGATTACAATTGTACGCTTATTTAATTACTTAGGAGATGGTATAGGAAGGAAAAGGTAACTGAAAATGCTTTTGTGGTTTCAAGGAAAAACAATGATGGAAAGAATGCAGTACAGAAATAAACTGATATGGTTTCAACCAGAGATAGTATAATCACTTTTCCCCTTGTGGCAATTCACTCCCCTCCTATGCAATATAAAAAAGATGGAAAGGAGAGCACACCGTTCTCAGGAATGCATTCAAATGTAGTTCAGTTCCCGTTCCCCCAAGCAAGCTTAGAGAAACAGGGATGATTTTAAACACAGGCAAAAGTACTTTTAAATGTGGTATGCAAAGAAGGGAAAAATATGCTAAAAATGATTTTAATTCCCTGAAGGAGGTTCAGGGTAGGTGATAGGTATTTAAGATTAGTTCAAGTCACACTGGCAATACTCAATGAGGGATAAGTAGGTTGAAAACAAATTTTAGCAGTTCAAGCAAAAGCGGATATTTTGACAGGTGAAGAAATTTGAGCCAAATTGCAAATCGCAGCACTTTTTCCGAGTGCGTCGAGCGCGATTACGGAAAAACTATAAGGAATAGAAAGTAGATTCTCAAAATTAAAGTGAAGGATCAGAATGACAAAATTACACTTTTATAGCTTTGAAATGACAGAACGAACACACAATTCCTATGATGCAGTTCTGGACAGGTTCCAATGGGTTGAATCAGATTATTTTAAACTAAGAGATTGGTACTGGCACAGTTCTAGCTGAGTACTCACACTATACATTTGAAATAGGCCGTCAAGATCTGGTCAGGTTGGCTGCGGTTCCCTTGCCACGGACGGTCTTTAGTACCGGTTCTGCTCACTGCGATATGGTTTGGGTCTGCTAGCGGCACTGCGGTCTGGTCTGGGTCTCTGGTTCTGCTGGTCTGAATCAAGTGGATTCTGAATACAGCACTGCTTTCTGGGTACTGGCACAGGGTTCTAGGCCAGAATCAAACAGCTTGCCCGGCTGTTGAATAGTTTGGTTAGGTTTGCTGGATGCTGAGGCTCGCTGAGAAGAGTTCAGCTGTTTGGGTTAGGCCTCTCTGCTTTACGTTCTGGCTTGGTTCTGGATCTATCTGGAGTTGAGTTCTGGATCTTGAAGTCATCTGGCAAAATGCTTCGCAAAAAAATGGAAAGTGAGTGTCTTGCCTGTCCAAAGCAGTCTCTTTGTATGTGTTTTGAAAATGTGTGTGTGTGTGGGCATAACTAAGCCTGCCCCTCACAACTTATCATTGGCCAAGCTCTCCTTTCTCCCTTGATTGGGGGAAGGAATGGAGTGTCATCAGGCATTACATTTATGGCATACAGAAAGAACACTCCCCTTGTCAATTTGCACACAAATCTATTTTTGATCCAAATACATATTTATCTATGTACCATTTTTCTAATTTTATATGTCCAGTTAACCTATTTTCTGTAGCACCAAACCATCCAATCCCTGTCTTTGTACGATGTCGTGTCCACTTATGACAGAATTCTGCCCCTTTCAACAAGAACCCAACCTCTAAACTTTTCCAGAATTTACACAAACATGCACAAAGAATATGGGCATCAGATGATAAAGTGTCAGATTTTTAACATACAGACATTCGGAGTAATACCTTATTTTCCGCTACCACCCCCCAGAACATACCAGAGAGTCCTAACACCTCTTAAAATGTGCACAGAAAAATCACAAGAATAATGATATTAATTATATAATGTTGACAAGTCTGTACTATGAATTATCCATCTTTTTATAATTATGCTCTGGCCCAGAGGGGTGTGGTTTCCCAAAGCACATGGTGGAATTTCTGGTTTATCCACTTCCTCCAACTCAGGTTGCTCACAGAGGCACTGCTCCTCCCAGTTTCTCCCAAGAGGAAGCCATTACGACCCCCCTAATTTAACATTTGCCTGAGCCAAGGAAAGCTCCTTGTTCTGTTTCCCTGCTCCCAGGTGCTCCTCCCCTGATTCAATCAGAGAGGTGTAATCTCCTTTTGGTGGGAACAGCAGAAGGCAGCCAGGCCTGCAAATGCAGTTGCTTGGGCAAGTTTAAACTCCTGTCGGGGGTAGTTGCTGGGCAGAATTCAATCTCTTCAAGCCAGGCTTCAGCTAAATGTCACTTTTGTTCCAGTTTTCTTCATTCAAATCAAACTTACAATTTTTACACATGTAGTTAGAATGCTGATTCTAAGTTCAAAGCTATGACCTTTAAACAGTTGCAACCTATGTGACACTCAAAAGTAGGTCACTCATTTATTTTAAACATTTCGATTTTTTTGGTTTTAAATCCAATTTCAGTTAAGCTGCTGACATCCACAGCTCAGCCAATTTTGTTATAAGCATTGTTTTGGGCTCTTCATCTTTCAAGATTTTGTATGCACACAAGACTATATTCTGCCAAATGTCTGCTGGTGTTCAGTGAGATTTTTGAATATCTTGCAATGTTTAGCTTGCATTTCAGAGAAACAAAGGTGATTTCAAAGCGCTTTTTTGAGCTAACAGGCACTGCTGTTTTTCCTTTGGCACCACATTTCACTCATGGCGCTTTTGGCCCATCACGCTCGCACTGGTGGGTGGCAGGTTAGGCAACCATTTTGGTGTGTGCAAAAATTGCACGGTTTTCCTGGATTCTGGCGCAATGTGGGGTTTTCGGCCATCTTGGATTTTCTAAGGCCACAGCACCAAATGTTGTAGCCTAATAATTCAAACGTGGGTCAAGACAGCCGACAAGATAGAATAGTGACTAAATTGAAAACTCTTGTTCCTGAAAAAAGAATTATACGGGATAAGCTTATGGCTTGCATGCAAGGGAAGTCAGAAGGTGAAACAGAGTATTTTAACAGATTTGAGCAAGTATTTTTGTATTTTAGTGGTCAAGATTTCCGTATAGAGCCAGGGAAGAGGCTATTTGTTGATAAGTGTGTGCGTGGATTGTTGTCTGAAATCCGATCACAGATCATGACTTCTGAGAGTGCATGTGAAGCGAAATCACAATCTGAAGTGTTACACATGGCTCAATATTATGAAAATAGCGTTAATACAGAGAAGGAGAAGGTGGAAAAGAAGAAAGGAGACCTGAAGACTAGAGTGTTATTGCAGCAGATAGGTAGAGGAGCCATAGGTGGGAATACACAGTTCAGAGGGTGGCGCACAACTGGGTCCCGTACACATAAACCAGTGTGTATATTGTAGACAGGTGGGTCATTGGCGAGCACAATGCTCGATCCTACAGCAGAGATCAAATAGTACGTATGGTGCCATGGGTAGACGATCCAGAGCCCGTCCTGGGATAGGGGGTCCTGGTAGAAATAATTTTGCACAGAATCAACAGACACCATCACAAGATAATCAGCAACCTAGTGTTAGTAGTGGGAATATTTTTGATAATCCTTCGAATGTCTATTTTTCTGAGGATTTTGCATCTGCGATATATTTTTCAGTTAGGACAGCCTGAAGCAGTGTCTGGAACCGATACCTATTCCCGTCGATCAGAAAGGGCCTTAGGTTGAAATGAAGGTGGGGAATAGGTAGCATCTCTTTCTGATAGATACAGGAGCACAGAAGTGTTCTAATGATCATTCAGACTTTCCAGATTCCACTTCCAGGGCAGAACAACATTTCTGTAGGGTTCTCAGGGACGCCAGTGGTTAGTCCGGTCTCTCGGGCGGTACCAATTTCACTGGGAACATTTACTGATTCTTGTCCATTTCTATTGATGACAAATTGTGGTGAAAATTTGTTGGGATTGAATTTATTAAAGAAATTGAATGCTGTTATTTACTGTTCTCCAGATGGAGTGTACTTGTCTATGCCTTTACCAACTGAATTGAATAAGGTTCCAACATGTTTATGGGCAGTTAATGATAATGACGTTGGAATTTTACAAATTGAGGCAGTTAAAATTGTGTTTGAAACCAGGTGTTAAAATGCAGCTTATCCTGCAATAAACAATTTTGGTTGAAGGTGAGCAGACTTTGAAGAGTAATATTTCTGATTTCGTACAATGAGGTGTAATTGAGGGAATTGTGGGGAGTGTGTATAGTAGTCCAATTTTACCAATTTACAAAAAAGGGGATAATAAAATTCCTTTTCGTTTTATTATTGATTTGCGCACCATTAATAAGGTTGTTGCTGCACAGTTTCCGATTGTACGCAATATCACCACAATTCTGACTATGATTCCAGCCACGGCTACACATTTTAGTGTCGTGGATTTGAAAGACGCTTTCTTTAGTATCCCTGTGCATGTTTCTAGCAGATATTTGTTTGCGTTCACCCTAGTGGGACACTCATTCACATTTACTTGTGTGCCCCAAGGGTACACTGAGAGTCCAAGTATCTATAGTAGAGCGTTGAAAGAGCAGCTTGATAAGCTCAAGTTGCCTTCCACTTGCAAATTGTTGCATTTTGTTGATGATCTACTTCTAGCTGCTGATTCTGAAGATGCCTGCAAAGAGGGCACTGTGTTGCTGCTTATTCATTTAGCAGAGCATGGGCATAAGGCTTTGTTGAAGAAATGTCAGTATGTTCAACATGAGGTCGCCTATTTGGGCTTTCTCCTGTCGAAGGAGGGAAGAAGACTGACACTTGAATGGATACAAAGCATCTCTGATATGTCTGTTCCAAATACACAGAAAGAGGTCAGAGCTTTAATAGGCATGGCCTCATATTGTAGACAGTGGATCCCAAATTTTTCGTTGTTGTTAAAACCTATGTTAGCACTGACAAAGAAGGACATTTCTTTCCCTTTACCGTGGAACATGGATTGCCAGAACACGTTTGATTTGCTTACGGCTGTGTGTGTTCAGCACCAGTTTTGGACACACCACATTACGAAAGAGGCTTTGTTTTGTATGTGCATGAACGTGATGGATGTTCTTTGGCTGTTTTGACACAGTAACATGGGGGGAAGAATAGACTGTGAAGCTATTTTTCCTCCATGTTAGACCCTGTTGCATGCGCTTTGCCAAGATGTTTGAAAGCTGCTGCTGCTGCATCCGTGAAACAAAGCGAGGATATGGTTTTAGGTCACTCTTTAACCTTGATGGTGCCCCACTTTGTAGACGTTCTATTAAATAGAATGCAGACGCAACATCTCACATCAGCTCGACTAACAAGGTACACGCTGATTCTATTTGCTCCGCATATTCAAATTAAGAGATGTTGTTCATTGAATCCGGCTGATCTAATGCCTTCTCCACAAGAGAAGGATTGCAGTGACGAAATGTCACATGATTGCCTCTTTATTACAGAACAAGAAACAAAGGGCAGAATTGATTTAATTGATACACCTTTAAGGAATCCACAAGGGGAGCTATTCTGTGATGGCTCCTGTTTTAAACTACCGGATGATACATCTACCGCTGCTTATGCAATCACCACATTAAGCACGGTTGTGGAGAGTAAACAAATTCTGCATAACTCTGTGCAAGCTGCAGACCTTATTGCATTAACCAGTGCTTGAGAAATTTCTGAAGGGCTTAGTGTAAACATATATACAGATAGCCAATACGCATTTGGGGTGGTTCATAATTTTGGCTGACTAGGGGCTGAGAGAGGAATCTTGACCTCACATGGAACAAAAAATCAACATGGCACTCTGATAGTCGGGTTGCTATCAGCACTTGCGCTTCCTACACAACTAGCAATAATGAAGTTTGCTGTACATCAGAAAGTGACGGACGATGTAGGAAAAGGAAAAACTTTTGCTGACAGAATAGCCAAGCAGACTGCTATTGATTTGCACTCAAAAATGTGGATTTTTTTCAATTCAGCAAGATGGGTTACTTATACTTGTATGATGGACTAAGGGATTAGCTTTATAAAAGAAATTCAGGCTGAAGCACTCCAGAAGAAATCAAACAGTGGGCTGAGGGTTCAGCGGGTCTAGATGATGAGGGTTGTTGGGTGGATAATGAGAAGCAATGATGGATGCTACCCAATGCCTATGTCACTGCTATGGTCACAATGGCTCAAGGCCCAAGACACATATGCGCTAAAAAGATTTGTCAACATTTAGATCCAGTCTGGTACAACACTAACATCCAGAAAACTGCTCAAAGTTTGGTCCAGAGTTGCATGATATGTTTGCAACAATACACGGGGAAGGGAACACCGACACCGAAGGGCAGTTTTGGTCCCCCCTCTATGCCTTTTGAGGTAATCCATTTTGATTTCATTGAGATGGAACGTTGCCAAAACTATAAATATGTCTTAGTTGTGATCTGTGCCTTTAACATATGGGTTGAGACTTTCCCACTAAAACATGCCATAGCAATGTCAACGGCAAAGACCATGCTTAGGGAATATTTCCCTAGGTTTGGCCTGCCGAGAGTAATTTGGTCCGATAATGGCCCACATTTTATCGCTGCTGTCATCCTGCAACTATGTGCGGGATTACAGTTCTATAAACGGTTCTACTCGGCCAGACATGCTCAGAGTGCCGGCCTTGTGGAACGCCAAGACAGTGGGCCTCATTACGAGGTATACCGGTAAGGCAAAAATGATGCCGGTGTGGTAATACCGGCATCGTTTATCGCCCTGTTGCATTCCGACCCGCAAACCCGGTATTAGCGGCACACTAAACAACGGTTCCGCTAATAGCGGCATAGGCGCGTACACGCGCCCCTTCATGGAGCAAATATTGGCATGCCGGTAATAGGGGGTATTCCAACCCACGCATACATGCAAATACCGGCATCGCAAAGCCGGTAATCACGGCCTGCACGATGCCGGCCATACAGGCATCTCAGACCACCCGCAAACAGCAAGCAGGATACAAGGCAGCTGCCACAGGTGCACACAATCCCCACAGGTGGAGTCAATGGAGGCTGTGCCAGTATAAACTGAGCACACCCACACACCACAACCCCCCCACAGGTGTAGGCAATGTAGAGTGGCCCAGTACAAAAGGAGCACACC
This sequence comes from Ambystoma mexicanum, assembly GCF_040938575.1. Classification (NCBI taxonomy): domain Eukaryota; kingdom Metazoa; phylum Chordata; class Amphibia; order Caudata; family Ambystomatidae; genus Ambystoma; species Ambystoma mexicanum. The sequence goes on along the minus strand of NC_090929.1, from coordinate 605,209,694 downwards.
TACACACCACATCCCTTCCTACACCAAAATGCTAACACTAGCAGTTGCAATCATGGCACTGGAGGACATGCCTATACTGCTACAACTATAGCAACAACAGCAATAACAACAACAACTACAGCAGCAACAACAGGCAGCACAGAGGAGATGCAGGAGGAGAAGGAGGGTGAGACAGGCCCAGCAATTACCACCAGGGCAGCCACCACTGCCTCGCAGGCAGCCACCAGTCCCTCTCACCAGACCCAGCCCATTCAACCTAACCTCTGAGCAGATCCACACCCTGTACCGGCTGGACCGTGACACCATCACCACCATAGTGGACATGATACAGAACGACATTGCCAGCCACATAGAAATACGCACTGCCATCACCCCACTACTAAAGGTGGTGTCCGTGCTACACTTCCTGGTCACAGGCACCTACCAACACACAGTGGGCCAGCTGCATGGCATTTCACAACCACTATTTTCACGCATGCTGAACCAAGTGCTGGATGCCCTCCTGAAGCACGCAAGCACCCATATATCCCTACCACGGACTGACCAGGAGATAGCCAAAACCAAAGTAGGCTTTCATGCACTGGCAGGCATGCCCAATTGTGTTGGTACCATCGACTGCACTCATGTAGAATTGCTAGTCCCCCATGCCATAGAGGCGGTGTACCGCAATCGCAAGCAATACCACTCCATCAATGTGCAAATTGTATGTGACTCCAGCAAGATCATCACACATTGCTGCGCCCGATTTCCTGGATCCACACATGATGCCTTGGTACTGCGCAACTCCACACTACCCCGTCACATGGGGCAACATGCTGGACCATGTGCCTGGCTGCTCGGTGAGTTGCACAACAGGCCCATGGCCATGCTGTGGGGTACAGATGTGTGCGGATGCAGAAGGGGGGGTGGCCTACTGCACCAGGGTGGGAAAGGAGGAGGGGGGTAAATGGTCACCAGGGCGCCAATAGCCAGTGAGTGGAGAATGCATGCAGAGCTAAACACTCCTCACCTGAGCCAGCCAAACGGAACATGACACATCACTGGGCCACATATCACAAATAATGCATATGTATGATAATAAGTAAGAGGCACAACCAGGGCACCATGCTGTTGGCAAGCAATGCATGACTGAATAGGATGGCAACTGTGCCAATGCGGCTAGTGTGACCATGCATAGCAAACAATATCCTGCTTGAATTAGAGACTAAACATTGTCGCAATAACACAGCACATCTGCCTCAGCATGCAGGAATACACCCTGCATCATCTAGTTAATCCCATCCAGTGTATCACACCTCATTACAGTATACATTGCATCTAGGTGATTATTTTCTACACGTACAGGGACATGTGCATGCCCACACCAAGTAGCAGCTGCCATGACTGTGCTCCCTGAAGGTGGCAGTTCAGAGTGACACACACCGATTTGTTTCTTCTTGCAGGTGATGGAGGATATCCCTTGAGGCCTTGGCTACTTACCCCTGTGCGGAACCCGCAGAACAGCTATGAAGAGGAGTACAATCGTGTGCACACTCGAACACGAGTTGTCATTGAGCAGGCCTTTGGCCTGCTGAAGGCGCGGTTCTGCTGCCTAAGCAGGTCTGGTGGGGGCACTCCTATATAGGTCTGAGAAGGTTGCAAAGATCACCATGGCCTGTGTCATGCTGCACAACATGTGGGTCCGAAGGAATGTACCACTGCCACCTGACATTGACATGCATGTGCCGGGTTAGGATGAAGGGGATGGAGACGGAGGCAAAGGAGCCTCCCTGCCAGTACGTGATGCACGGGATGGCCATGCTGTTAGCCAAGCACTAATTGACGAATACTTTTGAAATGCATGGACAAATTGTGAGTAATGTGTCTACAACACACTGGCTGAATGTGGACATGCACACTTTTTTGTTTAGAATTGCTCCGCTGTACACCAACACACAATAAATGAACATGTACAAAATGAACAATGTCCAACCAATGATTTGCTAGCACACAACGGTGTATTTTCAGCAGACGTGATATGGTGAACATAATCCCCTCACAACACCCAGTAAACTCCCTCACCCACCCCACAAACCCCAGAACATACCCCTCTAAACTCCCTCACCCACCCCACAGATCCCAAATCTCCCCATATTTGCAACAAACAGTGTTTCCTTCACCAAAGTAGTTCTTCTAAATGTCATTGCCTGTACTGTTATTTCTTGGCAATTTTTGTGTCTGGGGGTGCCATGGCCGAGTGCCGTGCGCTCCTCTGCGTGAACCGCACAGGGCTTGATTGTACCGAGGTGGAAGGGGTTGTTGTAGTGGAGGTGTCAATTGTCAGTCCCATGGCTGGCCCAATGTGTGGCCGCTGTATTTGCGGGAGATTTGCAAGAAGGGCCTGTGTGAGTGACCCCATGCACTCCCTGAAGGCACACGTAGATGCCTCCACAGCAGCAGTATTGGCTGCATTGGCTGTGGCAATGGCCCTCATGGCCTCATTCATAGCGTCAACCTGTTGCTGCATGAGTTGCAGCATGGACTCTTGGCGGTCCTCTACCCTTGCCAGGCGAGCCTCGAAAGAGTTGTCGGCCGCAGGTGTACTGGTGGCTGGGAGGGTGGTGGCTGGCAGGGTGGTGGCTGGAAGCGTGGTGGCTGGAAGGGTGGTGGCTGGTAGGGTGGTGGCTGGAAGGGTGGTGGAAGGCACCTGCGTGGGGCCCTCGTCCAGGGCACTGTCCTCCTCAAAGATGGCAATGTCGGATTCTCCTAGGTCCGAATCATGGAGGCATGGATCGTCCAGGCTCTCAGACTCCACAGGGGGGGGTGGCTGGCAATGGGGCTTGGGGTGGGTGTGTCAGACATGATTCCAGCCTCATCATCCACCTCTGTGGACACAACGTCCGTGGTGGCTGGCGGAACGGCTCCCACTGTTGTGGGAGGTCGCACAGAGGGTGTCGGCAGTGGGGAGCACCCCAAGGAGTGTGCGTGACTGCCAGAAGTGCTGGGACGACCTCCGCCTCCAGGTGAGGAAGATCCTGGCGGAGAACACGAGGGCCGCAATGGCGACAGGCGGTGGCCCACACTCCCCTGTGAAGTTGACGGCATGGGAGGAGACCGCAAGTGCATCATTGTCCCGGAATCAATTGAGGGAGGCTCCCACTGTTGTGGGTGCCTGCTGCTGTTCTGTGGCTGCAGGTGTCCGCTGCAGTGTTACTGCCTTGCGTGGCACACTGGCTGTTGCTGCAGGCATTTTCTTGGGCTGGGGGGTGGCGGTAGCCCTGGTCCCTTTGCGTGCACTGGGTGTACTTGCACCCCTGTCCTGTGTTCCACCTTCCTCATCGGTGCATGGGGGATAGAAGAGATGCAGGTCATCAGTGATGTTGTCAAATGGCAGCTATGATGTATTGCAGTGTGATATGTTCATACATTCAGGCATCATTTCATTTCTGGGGTGTGGCATTTGGTGTCCTGAGGGGACATGTGGCCAATCAATGCATGGCTGGTGGAATAGCATGGGTTTGGTGTCTTTGTGGTGGGTTCCATGGGCATGGTTGGGTCATGTTGCACCTCTGTTGGGATTGGGATTGTCATTTAGCATGCGTGTGGGGCAGGGTGTGGCACTCATTCTTCAATGGATATGTTGATGTAGCCTTGGGACATGCATTACCTTGCCTAGTCTCACTTCCACATCACTTGTGCCACATCCTGGTTTAGTATACGTGGATGTGATGGTTCACTCACCTTCCTCTGTGGTAGATGCAGCGCCAACCTCCTGGTCTCCTACTCCCTCAATTGATTCCGGGTCAATGAATGCACTTGCGGTCTCCTCCCATGCCGTCAACTTCACAGGGGAGTGTGGGCCACCGCCTGTCGCCATTGCGGCCCTCCTGTTCTCCGCCAGGATCTTCCTCACCTGGAGGCAGAGGTCGTCCCAGCACTTCTGGCAGTCATGCACACTCCTTGGGGTCCTCCCCACTGCCGACACCCTCTGTGCGACCTCCTGCCAGACCTCTTTTTTTTTGGTTTGGGCTGCATGCCTGAGGTCTGTGCTCCTGAATGTATCTGCATGCTGTTCGAGGGTGTTGGCAAGCATGGTGATTTCCATGTCTGAAAAGCACTGCTTTCTCTTCCTTTGGGAGGATTTCCTGGTGGCCTTCGACATCCTGCTTCTGTTGTGGCACACAACAACACGAGAGTAGTGGTGGTTATGGAGGATGGCAATGGATTGTGTTTTTGAAGATGGCCGCCGGCCCATTTCCCGTTCCTGCGCGATGACGTAATTTCCGGTTCCTTTTTTTGCGAACACGGTAATACCGTGCCGGTATTTAGTGGTTGTGATGACGCGGTTACGGAATGGGCGGCACCCGCAATGCCGGTATCGGGGGGTTGGTGGCCTGTTACCGGCATGGCGGTTTTGCCAATAACGGCATGGGGGAATGCGCGTTCTCACGCACTCGTAATCACCTGCTGTTAGCGGGTTCATACGGGCATGGACACGCACGTTCCGGCATGCCGGTATTGAACACGCTGTTACCGGGATACTCGTAATGAGGCCCAGTATCTTAAAGAATAAAATCGCTAAAGTCTGTGCACACAGCAATCTGAAATGGCCGGACGCTTTGCCAATAGCCTTACTATCGATGCGGGCGACCGCCCAGACAAAGACAGGGCTATCTCCCTGTGAGATTGTGATGGGGAGACCAGCCAACATATGGAATGCACCGAGGCCCAAACAGTTGAAAGATATAGAGTATCCGCTTTTGTCTGATTATTGTGACCAGTTGACTCAAAACATGTGTTTGATTCACCAACAGGTACGAGCAGCCCTCCCTGTAAAATACGAGGGTCCAGGTCACCGACCTGGTCAGTGGGTCTTGGTGAAACATTTCAAGAGGGGCACGTGCCTTGCACCTCGTTGGAAGGGACCCCGTCAAATCCTTTTGGCTGTGCAAACTGCAGTATGAGTGTCCGGAAAGAAACACTGGATCCACGCGACACATTTGAAAAGGATTCCTTTTCCTCGGCCCTATAATGAAGGGGAGGAAAAGGATATTGATGATCCTGATGTTCATAACGAGCCTGCTTTGAGGGTTCCACGAGAATTCTTCCTGAGCCCATGAGGCCTGGGGAGATTGTTGCTTCTTCTTCGAAAGTCCTTCCTGAGCCTGTGAGGCCTGAGGAGACTGCTTCTTCTTCTTCAAATTCTTCTTCACCGTCGATCGATCTTGTTTCTGCTTCTTCATCTTCTTCAGGAAACGACAATTCTTTGTTCCCTGATCATTATGTACCTGGAGTTTTAAGGTGCAATCTGCGACCACGGAACATGATTTAGATTTAGGGCCTGCTGACATTACATTAATGTAAATAGAATAGGAAAGTGCAGCTAGGATTCTGTACCCACAGGAAACCCACAAGAAACCAACTTTGAGCCAGTCCCTCATCATTCCTCTGCTGCATACGATAAGAGGCAGGGACCGGCAAAGAAGCCTACAATCAAGATAGGCCACGTGGTCAAGTGCCACCCATGAATGAAGTAAAAAGAGCCTAACAGTGAGGCTTCTTAACGGACACTGAGAAACTATGCCTGTGTTTGGGGCCACTCATACTAATAAGGATACTGATCATTTTGCTGATGAGTCCGCTCATCGAGGGCCATGGTCCCCTAGGACCAAAAGGATGCTGAGCACAATAACAGCTTGTATTGTAATTGCATTGGCACTCGTATTTTGGAATCTAGAGAGTATACATCCGCTTGATATTTTAATACAAACTGCAAGTGTCTCCACTACATCTCCACCTTATGTGCATTCGCACACTCTCCATCCTTGAGACCTCCAACATAGATGGGGGTTATCACAGCAACACTCTCCTGATGATCATGAAAGCCACACATGCCATTTTTAATAAAACCAACTGTTGGATATGTTCACATCTATGTTCACAGGCAAAAGGAATTGGACTGGTATGTACATCCACTCCCTCTAACTATTGCTTATTATGCCAGCATAGGGCATTATTCTTTGGCCGATGGAATGATAGTGTCACTGGGAACATTGATGGCACTAAACTTAATGAGATTGAATACAAGTTTTAGCACCTTTAGGATGTACTCTGTTTGCAAATAGGAGCCATCTAAATGTTACTTCTATTAGGCCTTCTGATAGACTCTCCAGACCTTTCCAATCTATGAATACCTTTAAAATGACTGACGTAGGTAATAGGGATGCAATGCCTCCTACCTATACCATCAATCATAGTCTGCACTCCGTTCCATTTTGTATACAGAGAGAGGGTTCCCAGCCAATAGGTACATTTGAGGGATCTATGAATACTGCTGTACTAACCAGTGAGGATAGACCTCTATATGTAGGAGATCCTGTTTACTTTGTTTTTTGGTAATGAAGTATATCCATGGTTGCCAAGAGACTGGGAGGGTACGGTTACGCTCACCTGGCATCCACAGGGACGCCACCCAGCCAGGTTACTCGCTGGTATGCTTCACAGTTTTGCCCAGATGTGGTCTGCGGGGAAGGTTCTGCCTGAAAATACAGGAGGACTATGTTCAAGACTGGCCGACCGAGGTAAGTATCCTCCCTCCACCCCCGTATGATTTCAGCCCCTCAGGGGCCCTCTCCTCACCTTGTGGTAGAGTTAGGCGTGCTCTCCATCCTGCCTTCTTTTCAGGGGCGAGTTGTCTTTTGTGGGCATGTGCGGTCCAGTTACTTCACCGATGCCGGCCCGTTTGATATCGTTCAGGTAGGTCTTATTGCTGTTCTTTAGTATTGTTGCTATCCTGCATGCCTCTCTTTGTTTAATAATGTCTCTTTTTCTCCCTTAGGTATGCGGAGCTTCAGCGGGGTGAACCGCTTGGTTGAGCCCCGCTGGTAAAGGATGTCGCTTTAAGAGCGCTATGATGCGGTAAGCAAGCCCTATGCGCAGCGCTGCGATGGCTTGCCTTTGCTAACCTGTTTTGTCTTCTTTCCTTGCAGGTTACAGTGTTCTTCAGCGCGTGTGGAATTTCCGGAGTGGTGCCAGCCGAGAGGCGACCAGCCAGGTAAGCCTTTTGAGCAGTTCGTAATTTGCAATGTCTCTTCTGTTTTCTTAATGTTGCCTCTATCTTCCCCTTTCAGGTTGTGCAGTCCGGGAGGCGTGCAGATCCAAGGAAATCTATTCTCAGGAGCTGCGAGTAACTAAAGATGAAGACTGCAGGTAAGATGCTGCTGCTAATGATGTTCCTTTTGTCTCCATGCAGGTTCTGCTTCTCCGAGGTTCTGGGGTACAGCTGGACACGGTGAGCGTCATGTTGCAAGCTGCAATGTAACGCGAAGCGTGTTGTCTTGCTCGGGTGTGGTTTAAATAGCCTCAACAAAATAGTCCAGGTAAAGTAGTTCCTAGGCTACCACACCCAAAACACTAGACCGCATAGCTTGGTTCCGAGGAACCAAGCTTTGTGGATGCCTCCATGTTAGCTGACAACACAATAAAGTAGTTCCCAAGCACATAGTTTTTCATGGTGTATGAGCCTGGCGTCATAGGCGCCAGGACTGGCCCCAAGAAGGTGTTGGAAGAGGATGCCAGGCTCTAGAGGCCCGAGTCCTGACTCCACCTGGCCAATGGGTTTGCCAGAGGGGGTTTTGGGCGAGGGTCATGACAGCACTCCCCCCTAAGGCCCCTCCCATGGTGTTCCTTCTGTCTGGCCCAGGTTTGGTTGGGAAGTTCTGATGGAATTTCCTTATTAGACGTGGTGCGTGGATTTACTCACTGGGCTCCCAGGATCTATCTTGTGGTCCAAATCCTTTCTAATCAACGAGATAATATAGCTTGGTCCTTGAGTATTTGAGTCCAAGATATCTTTGACTTCGAATTCTGGTTCTCCGTCAACAAGTATGGGTTTAGGTGGTGTCCCAATCCGTGTGCCAGGTTGCATTGGTTTCAGGAGGGACACGTGAAATACCGGGTGGATTTGTACATTAGGTGGTGAATCCAGTTTCACAGCTACTTGGTTGATAATTGCCTTAATGGTATAGGATCCTAAGAATCTGGGATGAAAGGTCTGGGTTCCCTTGATGGGTACAAATTTAGAGGCTAACCAAACTTTGTCTCCTACTTGATAATCAGAGACCTTTTTCCAGTGATGGTCGGCGAATCTCTTTTGTTTTTCTTTGGCATGAATACAATGTTCCTTTGCCCTTTTGAAAGCCTGAGTAATGGTTGTGTGTAGAGTCTTTACCGCTGGGATTTCCAAGCTGGCTGGAAGGTCTAGTTCAGAGGTACGTGGATGTCTGCCATAAAGGGTATAGAAGGGCATTTGTCCCGTGCTTGAATGCAAAGAATTGTTATATGCATATTCGGCTATCCATAGTAGGTCTTTCCAATTCCTTTTTTCGTGGTGCAGCATGCACCGTAAATATTGCTTGAGTGTCTGATTGGTTCTCTCGGTTTGGCCATCCATTTGGGGATGGTGACTGGTAGATAGCCAAATGTCGATCTGCACCATTGCACACAATTTTTTCCAGAAGTTAGAAACAAACTGGCTGCCCCGATCAGAGACCAGAACCGTAGGGAAGCCATGTAGCTTAACCACGCCCTCCAGGAACACTTTTGCTAAAGTGGCTGCGTCTGGGAGGCCTTTGAGAGGAGTAAAATGGGCCATCTTCGAGAATAAGTCCACAACTACAAGGATGGTGTTGAACCCTTGGCTTGGAGGTAGATCAGTGATGAAGTCAAGGGAAAGAGTGTGACATGGAACTGGAGGAATGTCCAATGGTTGTAGGAGACCAGATGTTTTTTGTTTCTGTGATTTATTTTGTGCGCAGACACCGCACAACTGAATATACTGAATGATGCCCTTACGCCAGGTAGGCCACCAAAAGTTCTCTTTCACCTTAGCTAGGGTTTTGGCGATCCCAGGATGCCCTTCGATCAGTGAATCGTGATAGTTTGAAATAATATGCTGTTGTAATTCCTTCTTGGGTACATATAGGCGATCCGGAAAAAAGGGTAGATGGTCCTTGATGGTATATTTTTCTCCTTGAGTTTGCCATGCGAGGAAGCATCAGGATTCATTGTCCGTTGGATTTCTTTTCGTACTTCTTCTTGTGTTAAGGCTGTCGTGATACCCAATAGTTTGTCTTCAGGTATAATAGGTACGGGGTCTGGAGTTGTATGTACCATTTCATCTATGCCCATGCGAGATAAGGCATCCTCCTTTCCGTTTCTGTCTCCTGGTCGAAATGCGATTACATAATCTTATTCGGCGAAGAAAAGGGCCCACCGTAATTGGCGAGAGGAATGAGCCTTGGCTGTTTTGAGATATTGCAGGTTTCGGTGGTCTGTGATGACTGTAATGGTGTGTCTGGCCCCCAGAAGGTAGTGCCTCCAGGCTTTAAAGGTGGATTTGATAGCCAGGAGTTCCTTGTCTGTGATGGCATAATTAATCTCTGGAGGTGAGAACTTTTTCGACCAGACGGTCACCAGATGAAGCTGGCCGGTTTCCGGGTCTCTCTGTGAAAGGACAGCCCCCATTGCGAGACTGGACGCATCAGTTTCAAAGACATAAGAGAGGTCTGGATGAGGATGTCGCAGGAATGGAGCAGAGGTAAACCTTTGTTTAAGTTCCTGAAAGGCTTCTTCTGCTTCTTCGGTCCAAGCAAACCTTTTTTTTTTTTTTTCTTAATAGTACTGTGATTGGGTGCTCAACCAGAGAGAAGTCTGGGATGAACCAGCAGTAGAAGTTCACAAAGCCCAGCATGCTTTGTATCCCTTTCAGAGACATCAGTGAAGGCCATTTCAGAATGGCATCTACCTTGTGTACGTCCATTCTGATGCCTCCTGGAGTAAGGATAAAACCAAGAAACTCTATTTTGGTGATGGGAAAAAAGCATGTTTCAAGCTTTGCAAACAAGCAATGTTGGCGGAGATTGGTGAGGACTGAACGAACGTGCCTGACGTGATCTTGTTTCCAGGCTGAGTATACTAAGATGTCGTCTATGTACACTAAGGCGCACACATCAATTAACTCCCTTAAGACGTCATTCATGAAATATTGAAATGCCGCAGGAGCGTTGCATAACCCGAAGGGCATGACTTGATATTCAAATAAGCCGCACTTAGTACGGAAGGCGGTTTTCCATTCATCTCCTTTTCTGACTCGGACCAGGTGGTACGCTCCTCGAAGGTCCAATTTGGTATAAATCTGGGCATCTTTAACTTGGTCTAGCATCTCAGGGATAAGTGGCAAGGTGTAGCGGTTCTTTGCGGTGATCTGGTTCAATGCGCGGTAGTCAACACAGTTTCTCAAGTCCCCTTCCTTTTTCGGCACGAAGAACAAAGGACTGGCTGCGGGGGACTTCGAAGGATGGATTAATCCGTTTGCAAGGTACTGGTCTAAATAGGATTTCAAATTAAGGTTTTCCGGTTCTGTGAGAGCGTAGATCCTGCCGCAAGGGATTTGTGCACCAGGAACAAGGTCGATCTGACATCATAGTGCCTGTGCGGCGGCAATGTACTGGCTTGGTCCTTTCGGAATACATCCTGGAAATCATAGTATTCACTTGGCAAGGTATTAGTTGCTCCCAGGGTTGATACTGTCGCTCCAGGAGTCATGGGGATACAGACGTCGGGTTTCTCCTCTTGGTAATAGCAGGCAGGGGAGAAGTCACCGGGGAAGGTTAATTTTCGTGCCCGCCAGTCTATTAAAGAGTTGTGAGCAACCAACCATGGCATCCCTAATATTAGCCTGAACTGAGGTGCTCTGATGAGATTAAATGAAATAGACTCCCGATGTCCGTCCTGGAACAGCAAGGTTACCCTGGCTGTGCACTGGGTTACTGGTCCGGAAGTGATTTCTGTCCCATCCACGGTGGTTACCTTGTCCATAGTTGGCTTAGAACACAAAGGAAGCCCCATCTCTGCTGCCAGTTCTTGATCAATATAATTTCCAACTGCTCCGCTATCGATGCATTCTTCAACGGCATACATTCTTGATGACTGTTGGTGGTTAATTAAGATCACTGGTATTGCAAAGTGCGAGGTCAGCAACTCTTTCTTCTCACTCGACAAACTGACCTCTATGTTTGTCGAGCTTGGTAGTTTTCCGATTCCTTAGCTTCATCCTTCTCTGTGGCCCCGACTGTTCTTCTTGGGGGTTTTACTGGACAGTCCTTCAGGAAATGTTCTGGTTTCCCACAATACAAACAAAGTTGTTCTTCTTTTGTCCCACTCTTGTTTTGTTAATGGAGGCTGTACCCCTCCAATCTGCATGGGTTGCACAGCATTTTCAGATACACAGGCTGTGTTTTCACTTGGTTGAACATACACGGTCCGAGGGTCCATCTTAGACCAGTCTGCTTTTCGGTCCTGCAACCGGTGGTCTAGCTGCACGACCAGATTTATGAATTCGGCACAGTCTCTGGGTGGATCAACCACCTGGGCTAAGACGTCCTTTAATTCGCCTCGTAAGCCTCGATGGAATAACGTGATTCTTTTGTTTTCTGGCCACCTAGCTTCAGCAAACAGCCTGTTGAAGGTAGCAATGTATGTTAACAAGTCCTGATTCCCCTGTCAGGGGGACAAGAGTTCATTGTCTACTACTTGTTCCTGGGTATGGCGAGCAAAAAGTTTTTCCATTTCTCTCTGAAACCCCCCCAAAGTCATGTAATAGAGGATCGTCATGGGTCACCAACAGCACCGACCAATCTGCTGCACTACCACTCAGGTATGATAAGACAAAAGCTACCCGAGCTTGGTCGTTTGGAAATGCTCCAGGCCCACAAAGAAAATGAAGGCGACACTGATTGATGAATGCTGCATACTTCTGTGGGTCGCCTGAGAACCTTTCCGGTGGTGCCAGGGGAACTGATCCAGGTAACATGATCTGTACTGGAGGGGGGTTTCTAGATGGCAAGGTGGGGTTTTGCATCAGTGGGTTGCTCCCAGGCAGAGGAGTTGCCCTGCCTGTGATTGCAGGATCTGCCTACTGATCTCCTCTGTACGATCTTTGGTCACTAGCAAGTCCCTCCGGAGAGCATTAGTCTCTTGTCGGGCAGAATGAACTTCAGCACGAAGCTCTCCTAGTAATTGGGCCAATTGGTCCATTTCTGATGTCTCCATGGTGCCCAGGTGGATTTGTTACGGTAGGCTTCGTGTTCTGTAACGCTCACCTGGTAACCACAGGGACGCCACCCAGCCAGGTTACTCGCTGGTATGCTTCTCAGTTTTGCCCAGATGTGGTCTGCGGGGAAGGTTCTGCCTGAAAATACAGGAGGACTGTGTTCAAGACTGGCCAACCGGGGTAAGTATCCTCACTCCACCCCCGTATGATTTCAGCCCCTCAGGGGCCCTCTCCTCACCTTGTGGTAGAGTTAGGCATGCTCTCAGTGCTGCCTTCTTTGCAGGGGCATGTTGTCTTTTGTGGGTGTGTGCGGTCCAGTTACTTCACCGACGCCGGCCCGTTTGATATTGTTCAGTTGCTATCCTGAATACCTCTCTTTGTTTAATAATGTCTCTTTTTCTCCCTTAGGTATGCAGAGCTTCATCGCAGCGAACTGGCTTGGTTCAGCCCCGCTGGTAAATGATGGCGCTTTAAGAGCGCTATGATGCGCTAAGTAAGCGCTATGCGCAGCACTGTGATGGCTTTGCTTTGCTAACCTGTTTTGTCTTCTTTCCTTGCAGGTTACAGTGTTCATTGTGGAATTTCCAGAGTGGTGCCAGCCGAGAGGCGACCAGCCAGGTAAGCCTTTTGAGCAGTTCGTAATTTGCAATGTCTCTTCTGTTTTCTTAATGTTGCCTCTATCTTCCTCTTTCAGGTCGTGCAGTCCAGGAGGCGTGCAGATCCCAGGAAAGCTGTTCTCAGGAACTGCGAGTAACTAAAGATGAAGACTGCAGGTAAGATGGTGCTGCTAATGATGTTCCTTTTGTCTCCATGCAGGTTCTGCTTCTCTGAGGTGCTGGGTGTCATGATGCCTACCTCCAAGGAGCCAGGTCCGACCCAGCAACCCCAGAGGCAGGCATCATTCCCCCCAGGGAAGTTACAGCGGGCCCAAGCTGGGGCCCTTTGGACGCAGTCCTGGCGCCTTAGGCGCCAGGCTCATGTTGGACCCCAGTCCTGGCACCTTAGGCGCCAGGCTCATAAAGCTGGACATGTGTTCAAGTGTTTTAGTGTGCACTTACCTGATGCAGACCATGCTGCTACATCCAGGCCCTCTTGAGGCCTGAATGGGACTACTTTACCTGTGGGACTACTTTCCACCCGGGTGTGGTCGGGGAAGGATACATACCTGATCGGTGGAAGGATACATACCTGGAACTTCTTCCAAAGCTATTTAAACCCCACCCGAACAGCCACACGTGCTTCGCGTTGTTCTGCACCTAGCAGCTGGACGCTCACCGTGTCTGCTCCTGCTTCTGGACTTCAGCCACGCCTGTCAGCATCCTGGGACACCTGCAAAGGGTAATAAGAAGAGAATTGGTGAGCAAGAAGGCCTTACCTGCTAAACCTGCATCACAGAGACATTTCACCGACGATCCTGAAAAGGAAGACATCATTTTTAAAAAGCATTTCGCTCCGATCGCTGCAGCGCTGCATTTCACTCACCTTTCTTGGGCGCCTCCATCTTCAGCAGCAATCATCCGGATCCGCAGCCACTTCCCAGAGCCTAGAGAGAAAAAGACAAGAACACAAGGTGAGAGAAGGAAGGGAATAGGAAAAGCTCAGTTTCCTTCTAAGACTTACCTGTTGGGTCATTCCCATTTCATTTCGGGTCTTGCTGCTTCCAGGCATTTTCCGGACCCCGGCCCCTATGGGGAAAAAAGACAAAGACATTAGATGAGCGAATGCAAAAACATTACCTGAGCGCTCATCTAGGACTTACCAGATCTTTACTGGAACTGCACGTTTCACTTCGGGTCGGCTCCATATCTCCGGCATTCCGAACCCCGGCCCCTATGGGGAAAAGACATCAACATTAGCGCTTTGTTGCAAGAAGTCTCCAAAGGAATCTTCATTCATCACCTGAAAAAGACAATGAACATTATTATTTAAAGCTGAACTTTTGAACTTGCAACAGAACTTTTACAACGCCTTACCAGTATAATCAAGCTTACCTGAACTCCCATCCAACCTCAATCCAGTGAAGTAACTGGGTTCAACGCGCCCCTGCGTCAGAAGCAGGATGGAGAGCTCGTCCTTTCAGACCCTAAGGAGGATATTCCTGCAAGCCAGATTAGCCACAGTTGAGGGGCCCGTCCTATCCATCTTCAGAGCCCTGCACTTCACCATTGAAGAGGCATCAGCACTCGAAACCAGGCCTGCGCCCCCGTGGGAATCAGGTGAGAGTGACACTGGGTATAGCTGGACATGGTGAGCATCACGTTGCAAGCTGCAAAGTAAAGTGAAGCGTGCTGTCTTGCTCGGGTGTGGTTTAAATAGCCCCAACAAAATAGTCCAGGCAAGTAGTCCCTAGGCTACCACACCCAAAACACTAGACCGCATAGCTTGGTTTCCGAGGAAGCAAGCTATGTGGATGCCTCCATGTTAGCTGACAACACAATAAAATAGTTCCCAAGCACATTGTTTTTCGTGGTGTATGAGCCTGGCGCCATAGGTACCAGGACTGGCCCCAAGACAGTTTTGGAAGAGGATTCCAGGCTCTAGAGGCCCAAGTCCTGACTCCACCTGGCCAATGGTTTGCCAGAGGGGGTTTTGGGCGAGGGTCGTGACAGGTACTTGTTATTTAGGAATACTGTTACCAGGTGTATATGTCACCACCACTGCTGAATTCAATAGAACTCAGCCCATTTGGGATGAGGATGGTGACACTCCCTCACAGATACTGGGTGACCTTGCTAAATTGTTTGTGCCATTTTGGGGACAGATAATAAACTCCCAAGATGTTAGAAAATTGGCAAGGGTTTTAGAGAAAACCATCAATGAAACTACTTACATCCTATATAACATGACACTAGAGCAAAAGGCTATTAGATTAGTGGCTCTCCAAAATACAATGGTGCTAGACATCATTCTAGCTGAGCGTGGTGGGGTGTGCAAAATGGTGGGATACGTGTGTTGTGTTTCTGTACCCGATTCCTCTCCCACCATATTTAAGGCAATTAAGAAATTGCACACCTTAAGTACGGAAGTACACGTTCCAGAGAGAACCTGGGATATTGGCACACGGTTCTGGGACTTGTTACGATCCGGGGGCTTTGCAGTCCTAATGGTGATCCGTGGCATTTTACAGTTTTTCTGTTGTTGCATACAATGTCTTCCTGGCATCTGTTCCATGATAGGGGGAAGTTGTGCACAAGCAGTTGGTTGACTAGAACCTAAGACACATAGGCCGGGAAAAGTGACTAATGCCTTGGTAATGCAGGACATCGCCATAAAGGAATTAATGGTGATCAATGTTTTTGTAGATAGAGTTTCAGGATGCTCTGATGATGATACGTGGTTTTCAGATGATGCTAATATGTGAGTAATGCTCTTGGCTTAGGCCAAAAGGAGGGTTTGTAAAAGTATATTTTGCATGAAAACCGCCTGATAGTAAACGATTTGCCTATGCACATTCGCATTGCACTATAAATTGCATTGAATAAACCTAAAACAGGCTGACTACGCATCCATTTTGAGTTATCCGCCATTTTTATCGCCTCTTGCTTTCTGTCCCATGTTTAGAATTGTGTTTTTGGCTCAAGCAGAGCAAAATGAACTTTGTACTGTTTCCATGATGTCAACGTAGATAAGAATGTTGAAGCTGTAAAAGTGGATTTTTTGTCCTACACTGAGAAACCTTAGAGTTAAACAAAAGCCATTCTAATCAGTAATTTAGATACCATCTATTCCAATAGTGTCTTCCCTGTTCAAACAGCAAAGTAGAATGATGAATAGCTGAACATGTGCTTTTGCAGAAATCTTTGTTTTCTCTCCTTGAAACTAAATTGACTTTAGACTCAAGAACAAATGATAAACAAATATAAGCGAGCAAAATAAGCAATGTTACCTTTGTGTCTTATATTTGGGAAAACATGTGAAATGTTTAAAGGAAAACAACAAACTATTCAAACATGTTTAAGTATAACTTAGTTATGTGGATAGGCCACGAAAAATAGGTAAATGTATGACATTAAGAGGGGCTGGGCGATGTGTCCGGGATTGTGGAAAACTTGCATAAATACTTGTGTTTTTGAAATGTCCAGTACTCTCTCTTCTCACGGTGTCTGCTTGCACACATTGCGGGTGGTTGAGAGCCAGATAGATGCCTGTTAATACACGTACCTGGTCCCTTTGGACTCGTGACTGGCGTATTTCCATTATTTGGTTTTAAGCCTCGATATTTTAAATATTTCATCTTGGTGGAGAAATGCATTCTTCACAAGGTTACTGCACTCTCTCATGCTCCTTTCATGGAGTTCCCTGACTACGTGTTGACTTCTTGCTCTTCCCCAATTGTTCTTGTGGATGAATGCGACCAGAATGTATCCACAGCCCTTGACAGTATTGCCCCCATGAGAATGTGTAAATCCATCACTTCATAAATTACTTCACAGTCTTGGTTTAATCAACACGTACAAGATTTCCATACCTGTAAAAATAAAGCATACAGACTCTGGAAAAAATCTTCACTTACTGTAGATAACGAGTACTATCCCACAGCAGTTCGTCACTACAAGACAGCTATTATTCAGTGTAAGAAGGAAAATTTGGGGGGCGTGGTGATAAGGATGGATGCCTGAAGTTTCATCTCCTGTCCGTGTTTGCACTGTCACTTCCTGTAATGCGTTTTAGAATTAAATGTTGTATCTATATTCAATCGTACTTGCTGCTCGTCTGCACTGGAGTGTAGCGGTGAGGTCTTTTCTTGGCTTTACAACAGGACCAAGAAGGTTCCAGCCCTTGCAGCGGATGTTATTGTGTCATGTTACTGTCCTTGCTAAGGAGACACTCGGCTGCTTCCCTGGCGCAACATCATGGCTCGTGAGAAGACAGACCTCACATCCATTTTCTCTGCCATCTAGTGGATGAAAAAGAATAAGCAGAAGTATGTTATTATTTTCATTGAAGTAATACATTTCTTCACTGTATTGGCATAATACCATGTACTCCCGATATTTCTGGTGACTTAAATACATGCTCCTATTAGCTATTACCTGCATTAAGGTGTCTAGGTCTCCAAACCCTCACTACAAGTCTTTTTTCTCATATATATTGCCCAAGTCAGCATATATATGTAGTGGCATCATTCACTATGGCCTCAGACAGGGGGGGTCAACAGACTTCTCTAGCTAATAAAGACCCACAAGTTACAGCAAAGTCTTCCACCCTTAAAAGACCAAAAAGTGAGTCACCTCAATTTCTCGGTCCCTCGGACACTGGCATGGAGGTTCTGTTACAAGAAATAAGATCGCTTAAACCCTTCATTGAGGCCACAAATCAGAAATTGCAGCAGCTGTATGATAGGTGGAGTGCTTTTGAGAAATGAGTAAATGATGTTGAAAGCAGAATTAGTGGTGTTGTAGACATATCACCAAGGGTGTTACAGTTGGAAAATACTGTTAGAGAACTGCAAAAGCACAATGAAGAATTGGAAAACAGAGGTAGGCGCAATACCCTTTGCATATCAGGACTGCCTGATGGTTGTGAGGGAAATGATTCTATTTTATTTCTACAAAAGAATGCTTCCTGCTTTGCTTCATCTCCCATTAATTTTGCTGTGAACATTTAACATGCACACCACATTGGGCCCATGAAAGCTTCTCATTCCTCCCAGTCTATGCCACGAACTCTGATCTTCCTATAACTGCTACACTCAACTTCAGATGATTATATCCAAAGCCAAAGAGAAAAAAAACCTTGTCTGGCACGGTAGTATAATTTCCATTTTCCAAGATATTGCTAAAAGAACAGCTCAGCGAAGGACGGAATTCCCGACATACTGATCAGCATTGAAATAACTCAATGCAAGATATTCCTTTTTCATCCATGGACCTTCAAGGTTACTATTAACAGAAGAACTGTGGACACTTCATTACCTTCTGCTTCATCTGCTACTGGCATTTTAGACTTGATTTGTACTCTCTTAATCTTTTGTTTTACCTCTGAATTGCATTACGGTATTATTGTTCCAAAACTATTAATTCACGGGTGGGGCTCCTGTTCGGGTTCCCCTCTTCTACTGGTTCCCACATAGGATCCTTTTTTGTATCACCTAGTGCTCATATTTTTTCTGTGCTCTACCCTTCTGTAAACTTGACATTCTCTCTCATGTTGCATTTGTTCTACAGTCCTCTTATCTTATCAAGAAATGTCTTGACTCCTAGTTTCGTAAGTACTAGATTATAAATGTCAGGTTTTTACTCCTTCTCATACTCCATCTTGTTCTCTCCCTATGTGTCAGGCCAACTCTGAACAGGGTGTGTTTCACACTTGCAGTTAGCACAATTTCCCCTACTTTTCATCATCCTCATTGCAACATTATGTTTATTTATGCACTTATTTATATTTTAAAACTGTCTTTGCATTTGCATAATGGAATATAAATGTATGACATGGAATGTGAAAGGTATCAACAATCCAATAAAAAGATGTAAAATTATCACACATCTCAAAAGATTTAATCCCTCGGTCACTTGCATTCAGGAGACCAATCTTTCTTTGGTGGAATCTATAAAACTTAAAACACTATATGTTCAAGATGTAATTGCTGGTCCTGCTTTAGGAAAGAAAAATGGTGTCACTATATTAATTAGTAAGAATCTACCACATACGATTTTGGGTCAGGGTAATGACAATGAGGGGAGATGAATCTGGGTTAAACTGCAAATTGGCCCTAATGTAATATCCATTATGAATATATATGGTCTAACCACACCAGACCCTGGATTCTGGGATGTCATCAAATAAAATATAATACAAACTAATTTGACTAATCGTGTTGTGTGTGGGGATTTTAATAATGTTTTAGAACCCTTCATGGATAGAAAATCCAAATGCATCTTCAAAGGCTGCAAATCCCATGATTCATGTATCAATGAGGTTGGTTTGGTTGATAGGTGTAGGCTTTCCAATCCTACTGAGTTCGACATTACCTTTCATTCCGTTCCCATGACATATTTTCAAGATTAGATTATATATTTGCTACCAAATCTTTTCTGGTACAATTGTTTATGCTCTTATTAACAATATTGTAATCTCTGATCATGCCCCGGTTATTACAGCTTTTGAATTCCTCGACATTCATAAACATCCAACCAGATGGTGATTTAATAACATATTATTACAAGACAAACATTTTGTTGAGTACTTCTCCAAGTTCCAGCAGCAGTTCTTTCATGACAATATAGATGAAGACACTTCTACAGTCAATAACTGGGATGCTTTTAAGCCGGCGCTAAGGACCATATCAGTGCATATATGAGCAAGAAAAAAAGAATGTAAAAAAGAACTAGCTGCACTGTTCTCTCAGATCACCACTGCAGAAAAAAATATTACCAAACTTCCTCTCCATTAGGACTTTGTTATGTTCTATCATAGCGCTTTCTAATCAATACGAAACTAACCGAACAGGCATCTGGTACCATCATTCAGTATAAATCGAAGATTTCTCAAACCTCCTATAAAGCTGGAAAGCTCTTGCCTCCTATCTTAAGGCCCGCACACAGAAAACCTTTATCTCACACATTAAAAAGACTGACAGCTCTACTGTTACTTATTCAGATGACATTTTAGTAGTTTTAAAAACATTCTACTTCGACTTATCGTCATCAAAAGCTAATGCTATACCTAGCAGATATTCATACCCTGAAGTAGACCTCTGCAAGATAGATGGTCACATTACCACTCAGGAAATTATGTAAGTTACTACTGACTTGAGGTCAGGCAAGGCTCCAGGTCCTGATGGCTTCTCCATAGAATTCTTCAAGTCAATTTGTCAACTCCAAGTCCCCTAAGCTTGAGACCCTTTTTACTTATTTTGCAGACAAACAATTTTCCTCCGGATCATTTGCAGATGCACTTTTAACACTCTTTTCGAAAGACCAAAAACATCCTGATCACCCAAAGAATTATAGACCGATATCCCTAATCAATGTTGAATGTAAAATCTATGCAAAGGTACTTGCTAATAGAATTGAGGCAATCCTCCCCAAACAAATGTATCAAATCTGATCAAGTCGGATACGTTAAAGTTAGAAATACCTCCTCCAATGCAAGATTCCTACTTGATGCAAAATATCTTATTGCAAAAAATAAAACAGATAAACTTGGTTAGGCCACAATTGCATTGGATGCAGAAAAAGCCTTTAGTCGGGTCAGTTGGTATTATCTCTTCCAGGCTTTGGATTGGCAGGGGTGTGGGGAAGGTTTTGTGTGCCTTGTTAAACTTCTGTATTCTGACTCGAAATCCTCCATATTCATTAATGGTCAATCTTCAGCATTCTTCCCACTTAGGAGGGGACAAGACAAGGATGTCCCTTATCTCCAATTCTGTATGTTCTATCTCTTGAACCTCTGCTAGAACGTATCAGAAATGATATTCATATTCCAGGTGTAAAATGTGGTAAACCTGAAACCAAGATCGCAGCATATGCAGACAGCATCCTTATTCTCCTAAAAAATCCAAAAGACCATATCCCTAATTAATTATCCATATTAAATGATTTCTCTTCGGTCTCTGGGTATAAACTCAACAGAGACAAATCTGAAATTTTACCCCCAAATTCATTATGCCTCAAACATGAATGACTTGTTTGGCTTCAAATGGTGTGATACATTTTTCAAATATTTAGGACTTGTGTATGCCTCATCGATTAGTAGTACTATCAAACTAAACATTGTATGCCCTTCTGCATAGACTCAAAGAACTAACCCCTCTTTGATCCCATATGAACTTGTCATGGTGGGGGTCTCTTGAAACTGTTAACATGTTATCACCCATAGTTTTCTATTATTTGTAAATGCTTCCCATCCCCCTTCCCAATACCTTTTGTAAAGCTGTAAATTATATTCTAATCAAATTCTTATGGCAAAGGGTAAGAATAAAATGATTGCCATTAGCAAATTGAGAACTCTCTTTGAGGAGGGTGGTGTTAAATTTCCTGATTTTAAGAGTTACGACAATGCTTTTTTACTCAGACAAACACACACTTTGTTCACTCCATCTGACAGCAATGACCTTCCCTCATGGTTCAATCTCGAAAAAGAATTGGGTTCTCCCATTGATATCTGTGATTTGGTGTATATAATTGGATCAATTTCCGCTAGACTAACTGGTCCTATCAAAACCTCCATTGCAGCTCTTTCCCTTTGTTAGCTCTACATCTAGAATGTTCTCACCATTTTTATGGTATAATATTATTATATTTAATGGGAGGCCACTATATCGGAAGTTCTTGCTTAATAAAGGTATCGGATCTATTCATCAAATTTATCACAGCACCAATTGGTGATCCTTTCATGATCTTAGAGATGACTTTGCCCTTCCCCTATCCGACTACAGTTGTTACAATAAATTGGTTAATGGCTGTTTAGACAAATTTGACCACTTTACAAATAATGAACTAATTCCAGATCCCATTAGAATACTATGTATGGCTAGAGCTTCCGATCTCAAAGCTGCTCAGTTGTATAGCTTGCTGTGTATTATCAAACATAATATAAGATGGTCTACTCAATCTCAATGGGAAGCTGACTGTTGTAGGGAGTTTGATGATGAGGTTTGGACAAGATTATGGCTCAAGATCAAATGTATTTCTGCTTCTGCAAACATATCACAAAATCTATTCTTTGTTCTACATAGAGCCTTCCTAATTCCAATGAAATTACTTAAATCTAAATATGGCCAAAATGGGCATTGTTGGTCCTATGGAAACGGTCATGGCTTGCATATGTATGTTTTTATGAGTGTCCATTTGTCTATACATTTTGGCAAGTCATTTGGACATTTTCTTCGAAAATATCTTAAGGATAAAACTCCCTCTATCCCTTACCAATATTCTCCCTGGCAGTGTCGCTATCACTAATGATGGATCTGATCCCTCTTCCCTTTCATTTGATTAAGTTCATTACTTCTAACTGGAAATGCTCTCAAAATCTAACTCTTAAAGGCTGGTGGAATAATATCTGCCATATTCACAGACTTGAGTATTGTATGGCTATTCGCCTTAAAATAACATTTAAATATGATGCCAAGTGGAAGTGTTCTACTGACTTTCTTGCCTTTCATAACATGTCTACACATGGCTCGCAAATCTGTATATTTTGCTTGTATTTTTGTGGATGACTGTATATATTCTGCAATGTTTTGCACCTAATTCACCATATATAAATGAAACAATCATAACACCTCCATCCTTCCCCCTTGCCCCACTCTGTCGTGCCTGTCGTATGTCGCCTGTCTTTGCCCTGTTAGTAGTTTTTCACATCAATATTACCTACTTAGATCATACATGCTAGATATTACCATTTTGCATTTACGCAGTTGTATTATTTTCTATGCGCACAGTACATGTAATAATCTTGCGCATGTGATGCTGTGTTCTATTTTTTTATTTTTTTATAATTCATTAAGTTCTAGCTAACGTTGTTCTTTGTCCACGTATTGGACAGATACACTGTTCGTTTTTGTCCTATCATATAGGGTATATTTTATCTGGGCTCTAATGATCTTCCTTTCTCTGTATTATTACATTTCAAAAAAACGTATTAAGCTACAAAAAAAAGCATTTTGATTTACTTATTTGCTCTGCTGCATCTAATTCC
Organism: Ambystoma mexicanum; assembly: GCF_040938575.1. Lineage (NCBI taxonomy): Eukaryota > Metazoa > Chordata > Amphibia > Caudata > Ambystomatidae > Ambystoma > Ambystoma mexicanum. The sequence continues at coordinate 605,186,962 of NC_090929.1, read as the reverse complement.
AAAGAACGTTTTTAAAGTATTTAGAGAGCTTGAGAAGCCTTATATTAAACCAGAGCCCTCTACTGTTAGAGACCAAGCTTGATGTGATAATATACAGCAGGCTCTTCTAGGGATGGTGTCCTCCCTTAAAACTGCGATTTCACTTAAACAGACTTGCTTGTCTGATCCAGTGGTTTGCTCCTCACCTCCTTCCTGTACAATACCCCTTTTCTCATTTACTGAGATCTGTGACTCCGAAGTTTCGATGATGATACAGACACCGAAGCCCACTAACTGTCCAGGAGACCCATGTCCATCAAAGGTGTTAAGTTGTGTGCCTTTACTTTAGACCCTGTAATCACCAAGTTTGTAAATGCCTCCTTTACGTCTGCTTCTATCCCTGTGAGTATCAAACAGGCTTGGATCACTCCCGTGCTAAAGAAAACATCACTTGATTCTAGTATTCCCAAAAATGATCACCCCATTCCGAGTGTACCTTTTGTTTTGAAGATATACCAGATCGTTTGGCTTATGTACAGGTTCAGGCGCATCTTGATGAACATAACCTTCTGGGTTCCAGACAATCCGTTTTTAGAGCATATCATGGCACTGGATCTGCTCTCCTGGATCTCATGTAGAGTATGTCAGAAATCATGGATGGAGGTCATGCATCGTTGCTTCTTTTATTGGACCTGTCGGATGCTTTCGATCTTGTTGATTTTAACATCCTTTTCAATAGAGTGCCGGTTAGTGCCTCATTCTCAAAGCAGGCAGCTGACTGGATTCTATCTTTTTTTAACCGGCAGAGCTGCCCGAGTCTTTAGTAAGTCGGGCATGGCATCTCCAACAGAGCTTTTGTGTGGGGTATCACAGGGCTCCTGCCTGTCGCCCACTCTTGATAATATTTTTTACAAATCCCCTATTTGTTTGATGGCTGATAAAGACTTTTTCTACACTAATTATACACATAATACAGAAGCTTTGCTTCAGCTCATAGGTGATTATGACTCTGATCAGTATGCAGTGATTATATTAAATAGAAAACAATTAAATACATTTTAACCAATGAAAAAACAACGAATACAAAAATAATGAATTTTGGAGAAAAATAAAAATGGGGATGGGAGTGGGAATAGTGGTTTTGGGGGCTGGAGAGAAAGTATTACTAAAACAAAGGGCGGGTTGGGGGGAACCCAACCAAAAACAATGAAAAATGAAATGTGTTATTTTGGTTTTAGTTTTTTATTCGTTAACATTTCATTAGTTGCTTTTTATTTGATGAAATCACATATATAAATAAATATTATAGATTCCCACATTGCCTTAAGGAAAGCCATAAAAACTATGCTATTCGCTTAACAGTACCCTTACTGTTCGCTTCCACTCCCCATGCATTGTAAATTAAATGAACACAGATATGCACGATATGAATGACACCTGGCCTAGTAGGATCGCTGTCTGTCTTCCCTCTGTTCCCCCTCCCATGCCTCATCGTGCCTTGAAACACTTGCGTATAGGCGCATTATAAATGCCATATCAAATCATATCATATGTAGCCAGTTATCTCGCTCAAATTTAACATGTATTCCAAGATGGCCGACGGCAATTGAGGTCGCGTTTAGATCGCGCTCCTGCCGGTCCCAAAACAAAGAAGCACATTAACTGCCCAGTTCCGAGCATTTAAGCTCCGGAACCGCACCAGCAAACCCGAAGGTGTGGAGACCAAGTAGCGAGCGGAGATCGACCCAGCAGCACCCACCTGGGGAGCCAGCCCACCGAGAGTGGCACCGCCCCTCCCCCTCCGAGGAAGGCCAGTTCGGCCCAGCAAGGGAGACAACCCGGGAGAGCGGCCGCAAGATTGAGCGCCCAGAGATCAGGGTGGAGCTCCTTCCACCGTCGCCACATGGGGATAAGTGAAAGCCGCGAGGGAAACAGAGCGGCGACGGGAGCTCCGGAGCACTGGTCGAGTCGGAGGTGTGGGCCCTCCCCCACAGACAGGCCGGCAATTCAAGCGGGAAGAAGAAGCAAGACCGGCAGCAACAAGGCGCGCCGGGCCCCGGTGGATCAGGGGAGATGCGGGAGAGGAGGAGGAGGCACCACCGCTCCCCCGCCGAACGGGAGCGGAGGACACCAGAGGCAGAGGACAGCAGAACCAGAGGTGAGAGTGACTGCAGCAGCGCCCCCCCTCCGTCTCCCTGGTATTTGTGGCCCGGGACAGGAGAACACATATAAGAGAGGCACGGCCACTGATTAGTGGAGCGCTGCCCCCCCCCATCTCCATTCCATGAGATAAAGGAAACAAGGCATAGGGGAGGCCGCGGCTACACGGGAGGGAACCGGCAACACCTGCATAACTATGGCAAACCGCACAACAAGGGAAGGAAACACAAGAGCGGGGGGCACCAGGCCCTCATAAACAAAGAAAATGTCATGGGCAAAGGGGAAGGGGGGCACCTCGCAGCCCACGCTGCAATCCCACAAACAGGACACGAGTCTGCTCCAGATGTGGGCCTCGGATACAGGGGCGAACACAAAATAAAGGGCAGGCGAAGAGCTCACGACGGACACGAACACCGCAAACCAAAGCGCTCTACCGCCCTCAAAGGATGATATGCGGTCCTGGTTCGCAGAGCTACAAGACAGGTTCATGTCCACAGTCCAGGACCAATTTGCCACAATGAGAAACAAGATGAAGCAGGTGGTGCAAGAGTTGAAAACAGATGTGGCCAAATTGGAGGAAAGGACAGACACTGTGGAGAGAATAGTACAAAACATAGAAGAGGAGGCGAAACAAAGCAGTGAAACACAAGAATATCTGGTTAGACTCACCCATAACCTAGAAATTCAGTGTGAGGATCTGGAGAACCGTTCTCGCAGATCCAACATCCGCATCAAGTTTGTGCCTGAAACGGTGTCGGATAAAGATGTCAAGGTCTCGACGCAAGAGGTATTTAGAGACATAATCGAGGCTCAAGATTCAGCGGACATAGGGATTGACAGAATCCACAGGGTGGGGCTGAAAAGAACAGGTGCCCCATGGGAGAGACCAAGCGGCATTCTAGTGGCACTTACATCCTACCCACAAAAGGAACTGATACTTAGGAAAGCGCGGCTGCTTGATCACATAAGGATGAACGGAGTCGAAATCCAGCTGTACCAGGATTTGGCATCGGCAACACTCCTAAAAAAGAAGGGAAATGGGCCCGTTGGTGAGGGAATTGGTGAAGAAAGAAATTAGATATAAATGGACTTTCCCCTTTGGTTTACTATTTGAGTGGGAGGGCAAGCAGAGGAGAGTGAGCACCTGTGAAGAAGGCCTCCAAATAATCGACGTGCAAATAGATGAAACAGATACGAGACCTGACAGGACAAAATGGGTTCAGCACAAGAGACCAAGAGGATGGGAAGAGGTGCGACAAAAGAAGAAATCAGCTGGACGGGGGAAGCGGTGTAATCCCTCAGGGGTCCTTTAATGAGACGCAGCAAGATATCACGGCTCATCGGTCAGAGGGACAATAAGGAGGAAGAAGAATTAGTTAACCTCGGAACACCATATATTCAATGGCCCGGTGGGAAGCCGGGAACAACAGCGTGGTGGTCAGAGTATGGCGCTGGGTTTAGGACTCCCCGCACAGTTAATCCACATTAATGAGAGGGCAGGGAGCGAGGGGCGGAACGCCCAAGCATCCATAGGGGCCCTGGCCCTCCTCAGGATAGAAGTTAAAGTTTGGTGTATTGTTGGGGGGGGAGTTGGACAGTTGGGGGGGAATCTCTGGAAGAGGGAAGAGGTCGCAACAGGCAGGAACGAGAGCAGAAGCAGTGGATTAGACGGGATGGGGATGATCAGAATCTGCTCACAAAACGTAAGGGGGCTGAACTCACCGATGAAAAGGAGAAAAATTGAGGTTTTGTTGAGAAGGGAAAAGGTGGACATTCTCCTCCTCCAAGAGACACATATAAAGTCTGCGGACAGATAGCAAGTACAACTCAGAGGCTATACGATCTGTGCACAGGCGAACGCAGGAGAAAAAAGAGCAGGAGTGCTGATTGCAGCAAAAGTGGGTCTGGTGGCAAACATCTCAGATACTCGAGTGGATAAGGAGGGGAAGTTCGCCTTTGTTAATGTACCAATAGATGGTCGTAGGTTCACCCTAGTGGCAATCTACTCCCCGAATACGGGACAAGATGGATTCCTTAGAGACACCCTGGGGAAACTTCAGGAATTTGCAAAAGGCGAGATAATACTGGGCGGAGATCTGAACTTGGCATGGCAACCCAATCTGGACAGGAGTGCGGGGGGAACGCAGGGGTATGGGTCCCCATCCAAATAACTTAAACAAAGGATGGAACAAATGGCATGACGGGATGCCTGAAGAGAACTGAAAGGACAAGACAGCGGATTCACGTACTACTCGCACGTGCATAACACGATGTCGAGGATTGACTATTTATGGGTGTCAGTGGGATTGGTTGGAAAGATCATGGGGGTTGAAAAGGGATCAATAGCTCTATCAGATCACGCCCCACTATGGTTAGATATTTAGACCTCCGGAAGGGGGAGAGGCCTCTGGAGATGGAGAATGCCGCCCGACATTTTAACGGACCAAGTACTGGGGGAGGAACTAAGGAACAAAATTAAGGAATTCTTTGAGTTAAATGACAACGGTGAAGTCCCACTGGGATCTGTATGGGAGGCCTTTAAGGCAGTAACTAGGGGACATATAATAGCGCTAAAGGCCACCAAAGACAAACAACATCAGGAATGGGAAAGAACGCTCAAGAAGAAACTGGCAGAAATTCAAGGGGAGCTCACAATACATCCCACAAGGAGCCTCAAGAAAGCAATGAAACATGTACAGGGACAATTAGAGATGTTCCGCAACAAAAAAGCCGAGAAATCACTCCTCTACTTAAAACAACGTTACTACATCAGGGCCAACAAGGCAGACAAATTCCTACCGAGACAACTCAGGGAAAAGCAGAAAAAAATGATGATACTGAACATCAAAGATGCACAAGGAAAACCACATACGACCACAAAGGAGATAGGGGAAGCGTTCAAAGCTTACTATCAAGAGTTGGATGCTACAGAGCACCCTGACGAAGTGCTTCAAGACAGGTTTCTACAATCCATCCCCATACCGACTATAGCAGATGAGGACAAGCAGGCCCCGGAATCTAAGATTACAGAAGAGGAGGTTAGTAAGGCAATAAAGAGCCTCCCAACATCAAAGGCACCTGGCCCGGATGGCTTCACGGCCCAGTTTTACAAAAAATATGCTGATACATTAGTCCCTGTCCTGACTAGGCTTCTCAATACATTTAAAAACATTGGTAACGTAACTCCTTCCATGAATGAAGCGAAAGTCCTCGTGTTCCACAAAACGGGTAAAGACCCGACTCTCCCGGCCTCATATCGCCCGATAGCCCTAATAAATCTAGACGCAAAAATCTACATGAAGGTGCTGGCGGCCAGATTGTCGCCTCTCCTCACAACCCTCATAAACACAGATCAAACAGGCTTCATCCCCATTAGGCAAACACATGACAACTTAAGAAGAGTAACCCATCTGATAGAAAAAATAGGCATTACCCAAACACCGGCAATATTAGTCTCCTTGGACGCCGAAAAGGCATTTGACCGCGTCGAGTGGTCTATCCTTTTCAAAACACTGAAGCACATGGGGTTCGGGGATCAGTATATAAATATGATAAGAGCTAATTACAACTCCCCAGAGGTAAGAATAGCCATAAACGGAGAAGTCACTGACAGGGTGCGGATCTCAAAGGGTACAAAGCAGGGCTGTCCCCTCTCACCTCTGCTATACGCCATATTTTTGGAACCCCTTCTAATCAAGATAAGGGAACTAGTGGAGGTGAGAGGAATAGAGATGGCGGGCAGGCAACATAAAGTCATAGCATACGCGGACGACATGCTGCTTGCCTTAGAGGACCCCAGGAACTCTTTACTAAGAACTTTTGAAACACTGAAGGAATTTGGGGGGATCTCAGGTCTGAAGATCAATAGGAAAAAATCAGAGATTATGCTCCTAGCCGGGAACAGGGAATCAATTGAAGCAGTGGCGGGCCAGCTTAGTCTAAAAATAGCCGAGGAGGGCATCAAATATCTGGAGGTGACACTCACACACAGGGAGGACAAGATGTATAAGAGTAATTACACCCCCCTAATGGCTAGAGTCAAGAAGGATCTATAAAGATGGTGCCTGCTTAAGATCTCTCGGTGGGGAAGAATCCAATCTGTTAAGATGAACATACTCCCCAGAGTACTCTACTATTTCCACGCTCTCCTAGTCTCAGTCCCCGACCCCTTTTTCAAAGCTCTATCCAAAACCATGTCCCTTCCCCATTTTAAGAAATATTATCAGGCTGCCCAACTATGGGTCCTGAAGGAATGGTTGGGGGAGAACCAACAGACAATCTGGGTAACGCAAGATAGGGCGGTCGCTAGTACCCCCCCTAGAGGACCTAATGTGGAAGAATAAACAACACAGACACCTGAACCTTCGAGTAAGCAAAGTCATGAGCACTACATTAAACGCCTGGGATGTCCAAACCAGAAAGGGAATCATAACCACCCCACTGGCTCCTTTCACGCCTATCTGCAGGAATCCACAGTTCCCACCAGGACAAGAGCCCAGCGGCTTTGAGAAGTGGGAAGTAGCAGGATGTAGGAAAATCGGGGAACTGATCCAAGACAAAGAAATACGAACTTTTGCGGAATGTAAAAATATGTGGAAGTTAACAGAAGCAGACAGATATAAATACGAACAGTTAAAGCACTGGCTGTGTACACCAGAGGTTTTCCAGGCAGCCACAAGAGACCTCACACCATTTGAGACATATTTAATAACCAACCCAGGTGACAAAAATCTGGTGTCTACACTGTATAGCTTCATCTGCACACCAGAAGAGGAAATCAAATGGACGTACATGAGAAGATGGGAAGCCACTCTAGGGGAGGAAATCACCAGGCAGCAATTGGAGGAACTGTGGGCAGGCATCCCCAAACTCACCAGGGCTGTCCAAACCAGAGAATTGTGGTTGAAAATAATTACCCAATGGCACTATACCCCAGAGAGGCTTGGGTCAATGTACCCGGATGTGTCGAACCATTGTTGGAGGGGGTGCCAGGTCGTAGGAACCTGGAGGCACATCTGGTGGGAGTGTCAGGGAGTGAAGAGCTTCTGGAAGGAAGTGCAGACGGAAATGACAAAAATATACCCGGAGGCCGGCCAAATGGGGTTGAGGGTGTGGTTGTGCGGATTCAAAGACCCCTATACCAAGAAACTTCACAAAGCTCAATGGAGGAGCTTTATGGGCCTGGTCATTGCGGCATGGGCAACAATATCCCAAAATTGGAAGAAACGAGACCAACCACTGACTTACACATGGCTGCAAAAGGTGTGGCCCCAAATGACCATGGAAAAGATCACGAACCATCTCCAGGTGCAGAACAAATCCTTCACGAGGGAATGGGTTCAGCGTTGGAATACCTGAAATCAGACTATATGGAACAATGGTGTCCACACAACATTAAAATATCGGACATATATAGCACGTGAGAGTTCCCGAACAGGAATGCACGGAGGACCCGAACCCTTCCGGGGGTGTGGGAAGGGAGGTGGGAGGAATGTTGGGGAGAACACGTGTGTTGATGTTTATTGCTTGTTGAAATAATAAAAACATGTTTAAAAAAAAAATTAACATGTAAACTGTATGTAACTAGTTTTCCCTCACACTTGCTTCAACGCTCATTGCAACCTCGATCGAAGAATCTTCCTGTAACTAAGACACCATCTTGCAACAGAGCCTCAATGCCTCCGTGCTGCTAGCGCACATTACAAATGAAATAAATAAATATAAATAAATAAATATAACCCTCTGATCTGCCTAGAGTGAATGTCAACATTAATTTAATTCACAGTTGGGTGGCCTTGTCAATTTCCCCATTGTAGGGCCTTCAACAAGATCACCACTATCCCGGGCACCATATAGGCACCCAACGGGTCCACTGCTCCACTGAGTGGGACATAGCCTTTTGATGCCTCCCTACCCCACACCCCAAGCTCCCTTCTGACGCATGATGAACAGTTGAACATGGCCTGAAACTATACACATTGAACACCCTACCTGGGGTAAGGCCTTTGGCCCTGTCTTGGCTCCCGGTGACACCCAACGGGCAAACTGGGCATGCCCTGCCACAATTTCTACCGACCTCTTTCCCCAGGACATGACCTTTGGCCATGTTGGGGGCCACAAGAAGCCAACATAGGTGGCCACTAGCAAATGGATTGGGGTATTCTGTGCTACCTGAAGTGGTCACGGGCAAGGCCCAGTGGTTCCTTTGCCCCATTGATGGGTCGGCAGGCCACTGACCATGACTAGTGGCCTCTTTGCCTGGGCCATGGCCTTTGGCTATGCTCCAGGCTGACCAAGACACCGAAGGGGGCCAAAGGGCCTAGATGTCATCACCCCCTAAAGTGGGGTCCATGGTGCACTAACCATCGGCCCCTTTGTCCACGGCATGGCCCCACCTAGCTGAAAAGATGGACTAGGCAGTACATGGTTGATCATCTGATTCAGGTAGTGCAGCCGAATCACGTTATCATTATTCGGATCATTATTCGGAATGACACACTATTGCAACAAAATGCGTCACAACACACCAAGATCTCCTTTGTGTTATTGCAAACAAAATCTAGTCTGGAGACCTAGAACGTACTGCAGCTTGAAAGGTGATAGAGTCTTCGCATTCCAAGGACTCTGGAATGTTCGTGAGGTGAGCTTCCGAATTGAGACGACATACATTCACTCACAATAAATGCAAAATGCATCTTTTCTCAACTCTGTGTGCACCTACCCTTTAAAAGCAAAGTACCTGGAGAGTCAGAATTATATACACTTTGTATTAATGTGTTCACGTTTTCCTAACGTTTTGAAAACATAACTTTAAACTGTCCTATTTAGTTTAACTCATGTCACCGAGACGCTGCTGACAGAATCCTCATATAAAACAGGCCAGCATGCTCATAAATGGGTGAATTTCATGAAAATGTAGGCCACGTGTGACAGGTAGACATCCGAAGGTAGGCTCCTATCATTTGAGGATGTGGAGGATTTAACAAGGTCCTGTGGGGGTAGGTAACTGTCTTTGGGGGATGAGTGAACATTTAATGAGTCTACAGAGGTAGCTTACTGTCCTCGGTATGAGGTGTTCCGGAAAAGACAAGTACTTTCATTTACATAGCCTTCTCTGAAACATATTAGCATTTTGTGAAATATGACTCAATGTACATACAATATTCTTATTGCTGATCTGTCCCATTCATTGCTAGTTGATAGGCCTGTGCTCAGCTCAGCCACGAGGAGATGACTCCATGGGAGAGCCGCTTGCAGCCATGCAGTCATGCAGGAAGTTCAGGGTGGCCAGCTTCACGGTAGATATTCACGAGTTCCATATATTGTTTGACCATGCATATTTTTAGTGTTCATTTTGTACACGTTTTATTTTTCACAGTTTTTACACTCAGTGCATCAGTGACATAAAGGGAACCCGAAGTTCCTCCATCAACACCCCCCCCCTAAAAAAAGAAACATTAGCCACTTTTTTAAACATGGACATCTTTTTTACAAATATATATTGTAGGTGCATTTTATTGCAATGATCTTTCTGCATTGACAGGGTCTGATGAATATTCTGCACTAAAAAGACTGTCTATCACTAGATGAAGCCAATTAAATACAGAGGATCAGTGGCTCAATGAAGAGCTGTTTCAATGGCTTAATTGTAGAGCCGTGTGCACCTATAAGAGGCAAAACACATGGTTCCATGGTACAGCTATTTGCATCTAGGCAAGAAGGAGGCTGACCCCTTTGCATGGAGAGTTGGGTACCTCAGACTGCTCACACATCCTTCTAATGCTTTTATGTGGATAGTGCAGCTTCCCCTATTGATATTCACCCCGAGTTCATTTAGTGATTTAGGCCATGAGTGGCAACAGTCACTGTGACTAGTAGCAGGGGCCGCAGAGCTTCTCTTACCCTTTAATGATGGGAGGTCCTAAAACTGTACATTTGTTAAAGTCATTCTTTGGAAGACAAACTATTTCAATGATTGCAATGATTGCAATTTTGAGAGTATTCGATTGCCACTAGAGAACAAATGTAAGTCAATTGCTAGGTACAAGATGCAGATACTTGTTTATTTATTTTTTGGGGTGTGATTAGTTCGCTACATCCGGCTGTTTGTAAAGGTAGTTCAGGAAGTACTGTCACTTTCCAGAGTAGAGAAAAGAAGAGAAATCAGAAATATAACATCTGGATACTATTTTATAGGTCCTATCTAATAAATCGTGACAGTCAACACATGTTAAAAATAGTACACAATGCAGAACGAATTCTCCTGTCTTCTTTTTCAACGCTGAAAAGCAAAACAGAAATATGATTTGACAAAATACAGGTATTGCCACAGAGAGTGGAGAGAGGGACACTGAGATGATGATGGAAACAAAAACAACGATTAGAATGTTTAAAAATAAGTTTGAGACTTCACAACTAGAACTTATTTTTTAAACACTCTGTCATCTATAGACGTTTTGAATTTCTGGCTTTTATTTTTATAATGTCATTTGAATTTGTGCACTTAAAAACATCGAAAAGACCTGTTAGAAGCATACGGAGTCAGAATGAACACAGTCCACCATCAAAGACCTTTGCATATGCATCATTTTACCGCACTAAAGGTAGCACTGTCCATCCATCCTCATAGGTCCAATTGGACGGTTTCAAGGTTCATGTGACTGATGAGTATATGTTGCGTGTTACAAATGTTTTTGAAGGCCAAGCTCAGGATTGCAATCCCAAGGGCAGTGAGTTATTTTTTAGCACCTTTCTAACGCTTCAACAAATACACCTTGGAGCGCCATTGGGTCATAACGTTAAAAGCAGGTGTAACAGCCCTCCATTAAGGTCACGCCACTTTTTCATTCATTTGTAAGGTGTGAAGGAGAGGCAGACCGTAACTTGCATTTCCGCTGCCTCCCGTTCTCTCCACCATACAAATGCCCTAGCATTTGCACCAGCATGCAGATTCATTCTTCCACAAATGCTCTGGATCCCTATGAAGCCCACCGGCTATAAACACCTGCATAAAGGGATCCATTGTAAACGCTGCCTGCAAAGCTTGCATGGCACTCACATTTTACAGTTGCAATTAAACATTGCCTACCATTTGTGCACGTCTTAAAATTCTTTAGGGTAGTAGAGGGCATTATTTGTATTGTACTGTACTAGTAATTCAAGTAGCGCCTTATCCCATTTTTATGGCCTCACTGCTCTTTGTGGTAGGAAAGCCCTCGGAGACCAAAGTCCAGGTATAGGAAAGAGGAGGGTTAAGATGCGTGTGTGCATTTTTCCAAGGTTAGGACTTAGGAGGGCTGGTTAGGCTCCAGTAAGCAACCCAAAAAGCCAGACACGTGGGTGGGTGCTGAAGCACATCACGACAGAATGCTAGTGATGGAGACTCAAAATGTGCTCAGCTAGAGCTAATTTGTCACAGGTTGTCCCTGTATTCTAACGGTGCGAGGCATTGAGGCAAGTCTGGTGTTTCAGTGAGAAGTGGTTATGTGATCAGCTAGACCAAATTTTTCATAATCATGGCTGCATTCTAGAGTGCATGGATGGATAGCCGTGGCTGCGGGAGATGTCCACCAAAGTGGTGCGCTTGTACATACCTTAAGCTCAGATGACACTTATCTTTGATGTCACTGTGTCATCCCTCACACCCTCAAGTATACCACCCTGCTACCCTCAAGTCTACCAAGTGCAATAGACTGCTTGTTCTAGAACATCTTCTAAGTGGGACAGATAGGCTACCATAGAAACTACGATAATCGGATTCTCTGTGCTCAATAGGCTGGCTACCTTTATCGTTTTACAACACATCATCCATTTTCTACAAACGCTAACCAAAGCAGTATAATAAACGCAATACAACGGAACGCAGTATACAACCACTGTGCGTTACAATTGCTAACTTAAGCAGTTAAAAGTACAATGGAGAGTTACCAACATCTATGTTCGAGCATCATGGGCGGACTAAACAAAATTGTTCTAAGTTTACCACATGTGTGAACCTGCCTGTGCCTTCTTCCAATCGCAAAGTCAGGCTACTCACATATCTAGTGCCAGCCCATGGCTGTCCTTGCAGGTATTGTAAGTGGGCTATTATCAAACTGTCAGGTCTGGTACCAAGTCCCCAGAGCAGTGGCAAGCTATCCTGACAGATCTTTAAGGACAGAAGAGGCACTCCTAATACATCTAGTTGGTACAATTAATAGTCTGTCCTCAAAGGGCTTTACGCACATTAGGCTGGTTCTGCCTATGATCTTCAGAGTGCGCTGGGGACAGATAATCATCCTAAACATCTGTGTGAATGGACATGCCAACAAAGAGTGCAACAGCATTCCTGACCACACCCTGAAAATCCATCTAGGTGCAACGCCCTTACCACCCCTAACAGTCCATCTAAGTACAACTAATTTCCTGCCCCCCAAAACCATCTAAGTGAAACACATTTCCTAACCCCAAAAATCATCTAAGTGCAACACATTTCTTACCCCAAAAAACCATCCAAGTGCAACACATTACCTAACCTCAAAACCATCCAAGTACAACACATTTCAAACCCCCGAAATCCATCTAAGTGCAACTCATTTCCTACTCCAACACCAACTAAATGTGTCACAGCAGTTGAAGTTCAACTAGATTTAACTTCAGCACAACAATGTTAGGACACTCAAATTTGACTTCGGCAACACAGTGAAAAATTAGCTACAATTGACTTTGGCACAGCAAAGGAAGACACTCAGATTCAACACCTGGTACAGCAATGGAAAGACACTCAGATTCACCTTAGGCACAGCATTGGAAAACACCTAGACTCAGCTCCAGCACCACAATGGATAGACACCCAAAATCAGCCCTGGCTAACTGACCTGTTTAGGCTAATGTGCTGGTCTTGGGAGCAAGACAACACAGAGAAACAGAGGTTCGAATCCATGATCCGCTCTTAGAAACCAAACTCAAGTATGGTATTAGGTGCAAGCAGAGAATGGCTACCTGACACAATTAGGCTAAAAGCAGAATGTGGCTACCTGATGGATAACTAGCACAGTTGGTCTAAATGCATGAGAGCATGTCATATTAGGTAATAAAAGTGGAAGAGTGTTATTGGGTGCAGTAATGCCTGTAATCCCCTCCACCCCACACATACCCTATCAGTCACTGCTGGTTGACTGCAGCAGGTTCCCAGGTGAACTGGGGCAAACATGGAGTGGAGCTGCTTTGTCAGGAGCTGCCCTTTGCCTTGTGACCCTTAGCTGAGGACTGGCCTGGCGAATGCTTCCCAGAGTGTTTGTCTTAAAAGGGTCTCTCAGACCAATCGGATGTAAGTGGGTGGGATGGGAGGGGTGTAGAAAGGAGAACCAGGAAGTGGACAGGGGCTGAAGTGGGGAGGGGCAATGAAGAGCTGAGTAACGTGAGATTGTTTTTAAAAATCAATAAATACATGCAACCAAAATGTATGCGAGGGTCGCAGGCAGCAAGGGGAAATTGAACCCACCTTTGATGCTGGCAAAGTGACTCTGGGTCTACCCCATGTGGTCTAACTCCTCGCAGTGCATGTTGTGGGACTCTCAGGCCAATCTGATGGTGGTGGGCGGGATGGGATGTGGGTGCAAGGGTGAATTAGGGAGCAGGCCAGGGCTGGAGCGGGGAGGAGGAGAGAAGCACAGAGGAGCATGACATTTTATATATAAATAAATGCAACTAAAATAGATGCGAGGGACACGGGCAGCAAGGGGAAATTTAACCCACCTTCAGTTCTGGTAAAGTGACTCTAGGGCTACCCCATGGGGTCTAAACCCTTGCAGTCTATGTTGTGGGCCTCTCAGTACAATCGGACGGCAGTATGCAGATTGAAGGGAGAACAAGGAAGCAGACAGGAGGAAAGAAGCATTGAGGAGCATGAGATTTATTTAGAAAATGCAACCAAAATGGAAGCAAGGGTTGCAGGTAGCAAGGGGAAATGGTACCCACCTTCAATGCTGGCAAAATGACTCTGGGGCTACCCCACAGGTTTTAGACTCTCACAGTGTATGTTGCGGGAATCTCAGGCCAATCGGATGGCGGTGGGCGGGATGGGAGATGGGTGGAAGGGGGAACAAGGAAGTGCGCAGAGGCTGGGACGTGAAGGGGGAGAGAAGCGCTGAGGAGTGAGACATTTTAATTAAATAAATAAATGCAACCAAAATTAATGCGAGGGGTGCAGACTGCAAGGGGAAATTTAACCCCCTTTCGATCCTGGCAAAGTGACTCTGGGTCTACCCCATGTGGTCTAGATCCTTGCAGTGTATGGTGTGGGCCTCTCAGGCTTATCGGACGGTGCTGGGCCAGATCAAAGGCAGGTGGAAGGGAGAACAAAGAAGCAGGCAGGGGCTGAAGCGGGTGGGGGAGAGAAGTGCAGAAGAGCAACAGATTATAAACAAAATTATAATAAATGCAACCAAAATAGATGCAAAGATTGTAGGCAGCAAGTGGAAATATAACCCACCTTTAATGCTGGCAAAGTGACTCTCGGCCTACCCCACAGCATCTAGAACCTTGCAGTGCATGTTGTGGGCCAATCAGACGGTGGTGGCCGGGATGTGAAGCGGTGGAAGGGAGAAAAAGGAAGCGGGGAGGGGTAGAGAAGCACCAAGGAGCTTGATATTTTTTTAACAAAATAAATAAATAAATGCAATCAAAATGGATGTGAGGGACGCAGGCAGCAAGGGGAATTTTACCCACCTTCAATGCTGGCAAAGTGACTCTGGGGCGACCTCCAAGGCTCTAGACCTTTGCAGTGTATGTTGTGGGCACTGATGGGCGGGATGGGAGACTGGTGGAAGGGAGAACAAGGAAATGGGCAGTGGCTGAAGCTGGGAGGGGGAGAGAAGCACAGAGGATTGCAAGATTTAAAACAATTATAATGACAAATAAATGCAACCACAATGGATGCAATGGCCGCAGACAGTAAGGTTATATTTAAGACACCTTCAATGCATGCAAAGTGACTTTATCTGTAACTGATGGTGGTCTTCATTTTGTGTAATTTAACGGGATATAGATAGCTTAGGATAACACAACAGTTATAAGCATTAAACATCAACTGCTATTTATGACACATTTAATATTTTAATAAAGACATAAAAAGTAATTTTACAAAGTATATACATATATATATATATATATATATATATATATATATATATATATATATATGTATATATATATATATATATATATATATATATATTTATTTAAGGTATGACAAAGAAGACTAGCAACCAACATCTACCACCAATGCTGTGCCACTACACAATATCACCACTCCAAATGTATTTCCATTATTAAAACAACACAGGTAACATTTTTAAATATGGAGTCACAATTTATATCAGTTAAACCAATATAAAACATTCACAACACAATCGAAACATTGTTTTGGCTCAATTTTCAGAAAGGCAATGTTTGAGAAAGAAACTGGATGGGAAAATCATTTTTTAGGCCTTTATTTGAAAGGCAAAGTTGGGAAAAGGGAATAAATGGGGAATTTTGTTTTGCAACACACATATAATTGAAATGTAATGCTTGGTAATTCTGCTTTGGGATGCAAAGGAATAAACGGGGAATTTAATTTTGCACCCTCTACAATTGAAATGTAATGCTTGTTAATTCTGCTTTGGGATGCATGGGAATACATGGGGAATTTTGTTTTGCACCCTCTAAATTCACTTGAATAGCAGCCTTTTAGGGTTACTTATTTTGGGATTAAGGACACCCTCTTTGGTACAGAAGACAGGGTTTTCAGAAAGGTGGATTCACCAAGTATTTTATTGTCGATACCAGCTATAATACACTAGGCATGAACTTTGTTAGTATCACATTCTAACAACACTCATCCCGTGATATTCCGTATGGGAATTAATTAATTTAACTTTGTTTGAATGCGCTAAGGAACTACACAGCTTCCCCCTCCCCACAATTTAATGGGAAGGATTAAGGTGGGCTGTTCCCAAAACAATTCAATTTAAATAGATAGGGTGATTTTCTATAGTGGAATACATTTGTATTGGATTTAATCAAATGTGCCAAGGGCCTACCCAGTTTCACCCCCCTTCCCACTTATGGAAAGGGATACAGTCAGGTGGCTCCCCACACAATTGATGGCTTTTGGATTAGTCTACTTACATGGCAGGCTGTGGGCAGGGAAAAACAGCAGGGCTCCTAAGAGGACAGCACAGATCTGGTCAAGGACTTCCGTCAAGGATTTTCTCCTGCATCCACAATTCCTCTGCTCCTCTGATGGGGGTCCCAACTACCTTCCAGATTTCCCTGTCACTGTCTACAATGCAAGGATTGAGGCCTCTCTGCTAGTTGTTCCTTGCAAGAGTCCAGCAGCAAGCTCCCTCCTGGAATAATAAAGTGAAAAGCCTGGTGCAAAATTGACATTGTATAGGGCTGACGACACTCCTACATTATCATAATTCCCACAGTACGGATTGGCTAGCACTCTCCCTTAACCTCCCTCCAAGATGCCCACTGGCTGCTGATAGGACCAGAAGCTGGGAGATATGTATGATGTAGGCTGAGGGGGAGAAACATTTGTCATCTCAAAATAACAAGTGGGTTTTACCTTTTTGGGTCTGAAAAATCTAACAACATGGCAGCTATGCTAATTTTTCAGATAACTACATGAATCTATTTTTGAACTCTACATTTTATGCTTAGTCGGAAAATACTCATTTTATTTCGGCACTCCCGTCCTGGGCCGAGCCACTGTTTTTTGTGGTTTGCTGCTGCGTCAAAAAGCTAAAAATGGGACACTTCCCAATTCAAACATTAATTTCATGATCTAAAGTGTCACACATGTTCCAGTTTCTCAGATTTATGAAAATGTCAGAATCATAATTTTGATCATAACTTAAGTTATATACATCACAAAAATGTTGTGCGTACATAGTGCCAACAGGCATTTTATCCTCTTTAGAAATGAACAAAGACTGGGCTCACTGGGATACATGATGCTCTTTTCATTCAGGAAAATGTGCTCAATGTTAAACATATGGTACTGCATAATATGGGAGGTAGTTTAATTTCTCCTTTTCCTCTCTAAGTTTCCATTTCTCCTTAAACATATGACCAGCCACCTGCTCGGGCCCATGTTTATTCTTCCTTCTTGTCCTGAGCGTAGCTCATTGCTAATGCACACTTTATGGGGAACCTGACTTTAAAGGTAATTTCGTTTGGTCATGTTATTTGTATCACCATAGTTCCAATCTCTCTTGGAACATTGCTTGTATTTTTAACTGAAGCTCCAAGCCTGTTTCCTTGAAAAACCCAGCCCAAAGGTCTGGGGGTCAAAGTTCCAGATACACCCAGTTTAGTTACATGCACAATTCTGAGAAATAGTATTTACATTTTAGAAGCATATTTACACATGTCATTTTGTATTGCATCCAGGCTTGCTGGCAAGAAATATACTCTTTCTATACAGAATGCTTGAACTGAAATAAGTATTGCTTACACAGATAGGACATATTTAGATAAGAAACGGCTGTTCACTGCTACAAAAAAATGAAATAGGCCTTTCCCTATAAGTGTTTTCATTGTATGTGCTGAAATTAACAGGGTCATTCAAGCAATAAATGTGCGCCAAAAAGGGGAGCGCAAGCGTGAAAATCGCAGCGCACGTGTGCCAAAGCCGCGCATGCAGCCGTTGATTGATTCATGGTATGCGCTGCGCTAGTAAAAGCTGGGATGTGCACCAAATCCATGGGTGGCACACGCGGGCGCACACGTCACTAAATGACGTGCGCTACGTGCACATGGAATGTGCACATAGCGTAGTGCACACAAGAAAAGTGGGCGTAACACAGGGGGTAACACGCTGAATGGGGAACAACGCGTGAAAATGTGGGCGTTACTGGGGAAGTACAGGAGGTAAATGCTCGCAACACCCACACGCGCACTAACAACACGTATTCATGAAATCGAACAGGGGAAAGGAGTGCGCCAAAAAAGACGCGCTAATCCGGAAACACGTACGCCAGCAGGAAGCAGGCGTAAGTGGCCCCGCGCAGCATAAAAGTGCGTGCAAACAACAAACATGCTCAGACGCTTCGATGAATATACCGTTCTTCGCAGCAGTGGTCGTGAGACACCGCAGGAGGAGGAGGATAGGCAGACCGCACATTTTTTTACCCAGGACCAGCCTCTTTGGGATGCCTAATGACCAGGTGTATGGGAGGTACAGGTTTCCACCACACATAATCCTAGACCTGGTGAGGGAGTGGGAGGATGACCTCACATCACCCACCCTGGTCTCCCAAGCACTGAGCCCCTTGGAAAAGGTGCTCAATGTACTGCACTTCTTGGCTACTGGTTCATTTCAGTGGACAAGTGCCATAGTGGGGGGGGTGTCACAGGCCACGCAGTCATGCTGCCTACACCAGGTGTTGGCCATCATGACTGCACGCCCCTCAGTCTGCAGGCACATACACATGCCCAGAACACCTGCAGAAAGGCAGGCTGTCGTCCAGCAATTTTATGGGATGGCACACCTTCCCAAAGTCCTAGGGGCCATTGATTGCACCCATGTGGCTCTACGTCCACCCAGGGCCACTGAGCATATCTACGTGCAGGTTGTATATGATGCCAAGGGAAACATCACCTCATTATATGCCAACTATCCAGGGTCCAGCCATGATAGTTTCATATTCAGAATGTCACCCCTAAACCGGGACCTGGAAGCTGGCCGGCATGGCGACACATGGCTAATTGGTGAGTATAAATGCCTCTGCACATGCATGCATGTCAGAAACTGAGAAATGGGAAAACCCAACAAATGACAACCATTATCACCTCTCCAGGGGACAGTGCCTACCCTCGGAGCACCTACATGATGACGCCAATTCGGAACCCCACCACACCACCGGAGATAAAATACAACACAGCCCATAATGCAACCCGGGGCATAGTGGAGCGCACATTCGGAGTGGTCAAGTCATGCTTTCACTCCCTTGACCGCTCTGGTGGGCAGCTGCTTATGCGCCCCCCAGTAGTGTGTAGGATCATAGTGGCAGCATGTGTCCTGCACAATGTTGCAAACCGGCAGTGCTTGCCAGTGGACATGGTGGTGCCTGCACATCCCCAACCACATGCACGGCTGCTGCACATGGGAGGTGAAAGGGCAATTGGTGAGGCAGTCCGGACCCAGCTTGTGGCAAATAACTTCAGCTAAAATCCCACCCCTGTGGTGTGTACACAGGCCTAGCACCTACCGGCTCACAATCAATGATGATGACAAAAGCGACAGTCAACTGTCACAACCATACCAGCCTGAGATTGTTCACCTGGAAGTTCTACATTGTGTGCATCCCTAGCTACTCAACGACACCCAATGCTGTGTCACAAAAAGGCACAAATTCATGCAGCATGAAGGACTACCTCTTTGCAAAATACCACATCATAGTGGCATGTCACCCAACACCTCCCCAACACACCATGGCATGGCATGCAATGTGAAAGCCACCAAATGAATGCACAACACATGACACAAGTGTCACGAAGTGCACTGTTCTAAATGGAAACAGGCCACAGACATTTTTCTCTCAATAATGAAAAAAAACAACACACTTGAACAAATACTTACCAGCAAGAGAAAACATCAGTACATGATGAAACAGTGGCAATATATTACAATAAAAAATAAAAGTAGTGTAAGTATCACAACCTGACTAAGGCAGCACATCGACCCCGTATAACTGCAGATTGTTGCTGGAAGGCAAATGTATCAGTGAACTGCATACAACATGAACTGCATCAGAAAAGTAGATGGGCTTGTTAAGACATGAAGAAGGTACATGTATATAAGGAAAAAGTCAGGGGTGTAGAACCATACATAAATGCACCATGCAGTGGAGATTTGTACAACAATACCCACCAGGCATGTATACACAGTTTTGACTACAGACTGTCCACACAATTTATGGGAGCCCAATGTCACTGTGTACGTTACTGTCACTTGGTCACACCATTTGCAAGCCCATGGAAAGGGGAAGCAGGAGGGGTGTGTGTGTCAGGAACCAAAGCATCTAACCCAAAGACAGGCACGTCTGCATGTGCCCAGCTGGAAGACACAATGGATGCCTATGGGAGCCACACAAAGCAACAAACTGTAAAAAAAATATATATTAAAAACAAAAATCAAAAATGCCCATGTGTGGACCGGGGGGGAAGGCCACCCAGGGGGGATGAGGTACAGGGTGCACCCCAACACCCACATGCGTGGATGTTGAGAAAAAACAAAAATACCTCCATGGGCTAATGGCCTGCATGGCTAAGCTACAGTGAGAGAACTGCCGTCGCTGTCATCACCCTGTGGTGGTACATCAGAAGGTGGCCGTGATATGGGAGGCAGACCACACAAAGCCCTGGCATGCTCCTCCATGGCAGCAAGCATGCGGGACTGAAAGGTTTGGTTCTGCAGGATGATGGTACGGAGATCCCCATGCAGCACCTCACGGGTAGCATGCATTTCTGCCTGCATGGCCTCGCGTGATGCCCAGATCTCCTGACGGGTTGCCTGGAGCACAGCTGAGAGTGTACGTGTCAGCTGCTCCAGCTGCTGTTCTGCCCTTGTACTCTGGGACACCTCAAGTTCACCCATAGTATCTTTGAGGGATCTGTGTTCTAACCTGAGGGATTGCCTATGGGCATGTGACTCTACAGATATGGCTGTGCACAGAGTCTCCAGTCCAGCCCGTCAGTCCCTGTTGGACGCCAACATATCCTCCCTGTGTGAGTGGCAAATGGAGTCTGTTGCCAGCTGCAGGAGCTCCACATGCCTTTCACGGGGGAGAATGGAAGTGGCCACCCTATCCATTGCCTGAGCCATCATTTCACACAATGCCCCCTGTTGTGCTGCTATAGTGTACATGGAGTTCTCCCACACAGTATTGCCTGGTGGCGTACGGCCACCGCATTGGCAGACACCACACCTGGTTAGGGCAAGGTGATGTGCACCGTGCTGTGCTGGCTCAGCCTGAGGCTGCAGGACTGCATTCCTCCTTTGATCTGCTGGCCCAGGAACAGGAGCAAATATTGTGGAATGTCATCCTACATCCGTAACAACCACAGGCAGACTTTCTAACACTGAAATCCCCATAGAGGGGTCTACCCCCGGTGCAGGTGGGTTGGACAGAAGCACTCACCTGCGACGGCACATCTGTCTCAATGTCCGATTCAGCACCTGATTCATAGAGGTCTCCGGAAGTGTACCCAGAGATGGACAGTATGGTATGTAGGAGTAATGGGTTTTCACTCACATCCTCCACTGGTGCCCGGTTGTGGCTGTGAGTCCTCCTGGGTCTGCCCCATCTCCTCCTCCTCAACAGCATCAAGTGCCTCATCATCTGCAAAAACATGAAAGATAACAAATGGAAACAGGCATGAGCACCATAGCACACACACATAGGCATGACGAGGTAGAGATCCAGTACATAAATGACACATGTCCCACATGACAATAACTCTGGCATGCATGCACTGTCAATGAGTTGGAAGGGGAGGCAAAAAGCACACACTGATGACTGCAAGATTGAAAACCAACACGTGTGCTGCATGATGGATAGCAGTGGCATCAAACATTAGCCTGTGAGTGGCATGGACAATCCACATACATGACACATGCCAGCACACAGACGCCACATACCATAGCCATGGCAGATTTGACAAGGACACCCAGATGCTATCAAATCAGTACTGTCATCTATCCATGTGAGATGGACATCATGAATTAAAACATGTAAAAAAGAGTGAGAAAACACGCATGTGCCACACGCTGCAACAAAGCCAGTGTTCACTGATGCAGTGATGGCAGTGTAATAACTTTGTTAAAATAATGCTTCTAAAAAGCAGATAATCCTTTGGCAAATGTGAATGACACCTACCTTCTCTTCAGTCAGCCTTCTCGGGATAGAAGGTAGAGGGAATCACCTGGAAACTCCTCTCAACCCCGGCCAAGAGGGTAGGGTGAAGTGGAGCCCCCAGGGGAAACCCCGAAGGGAAAAAACCCCGCGATGAGCTGCTGGAGAGCGTGGATTCCTGCAACGGCTGTTGAAGGTTCACGCCTGTAGAAAGGTATTCTTTTAAGTCTTGTCTGGTAGAATTCTGGATGAAAAGAATAGAGATAGATAAGTATGGTTCCTGAGCTCCAATATCGAAAGAGAAAAGTAAGAGAAAGGCTTACCCTAACAGACCTGATCTTAATTAGATTTCGGTATTAAACTCCGAAGGAAAATGCAGACCTGGAGCCTATAGTCAAGCACGACAGTTAGACAAAGTTTCAAATTCAGCTCGGAAATGAACTCGTAAGAAAGGGAAAGAATCTTACCCACAGATACAAGCCCCAAGGTGATATGGGTGAAAACTGAATAATGAGGCTATGACAAGCAGATACTGGAAGCAAAATGTAAGGTCTGAGGTCGCGTCCTGTGGGACGTAAATACAAAGAAACAGATTAAAAGAGAGAAATCTCTGCGGGAAAATCGGGCCAAAGGAAATGGCGAATAACTACCGGTGGACGTGGCTGTGACAACAGGAAGGTATCGTCTACCGGATGAGAATAGCAACGGAGATTTCTGGAGCCAGAACAAGAAAAGGTAAGTGAAAATAAGACTAATATTCAGGCTAACATGATAGCTGATTCTAGAAGGTGGAAAAAAGACGAACTCACGATGCGCAGCGCGACTCTAAGGAGAGAAGCAACGCGTAGGACTGAAGCTCCAGCTGCCGGATATCCCATCCCGGAAGTCGGGGGCGGGGCTACCCGTAAAGTCCGGTGAACGCAAACAACTGGTGCGTTGCTCGCAGTCTCGGGTACCTCCATGTTGGGAGTTCCGATCCTGAGCCGGAAATCGGGAAATGCAACCCGGCGAAGAAAGGTAGCAGAGTTCAAGTGGACAGTTGTAACAGTATGCCCCCTCTTAAAGTTACTACCCCCCGGTTTGTCCGGATGCTTCTTGTGAAATGCTCTGATTAATCGTGGAGCATGAATGCAGGATTCAATTTCCCAAGTACGATCAGCAGGGGTGTAGCCCTTCCAATCCACTAGGTACTGTAATTTCCCTCGGTGAATACGTGAATCACACAACTCTAAGACTTCGTACTCTGCATTAGTATCAAGCATAACTGGAGGGGGACGAGAAGAAACCACCGGATGGAAAGTGCTTCTAATGTCAGGTTTTAGCTGAGAGACATGGAAGACTGGGTGTATCCGTGACCAAGTCTTGGGTAGTTTCAGTTTAAAGGCTGCAGCTCCTATTGCCGAAATTACCCGAAAAGGGCCCATAAATTTCGGTGAAAATTTTGAAGGTCTAAGATGTCTAGGCAAAAATCGGGAAGATAACCACACCAGGTCCCCAGGTTGTATTACCGGAGCTTTAGATCGAAGACGATCCGCCATCGTTTTTGTTCTTTCTTGAGCAGTCCTGAGTGCCTGAGAGGCTGCGTGTTGACCCTGGTGTATCTTTTCCAGAAGAACCTTCACATCCGGGCATTTGTCATCCGAAAACCTTTTATCAGGAAATGAGGCAGGGTGAAATCCATAGGAACAAAAAAAAGGAGAGGTCTTAATCGCTGAATGATGAGCATTATTATAAGCATATTCAGCCATTGGTAACAAACCCAACCAGTTGTCTTGTGCTGCTGAAATATAGCTCCGCAGGTATCCTTCTAATGTCTGATTCAGTCTCTCGGTCTGGCCGTTGGTTTGAGGATGAAAACCGGAACTCAACGCCCGAGTGATACCCAAAATTTGGCAGACCTTCTTCCAGTATCTGGACGTGTATTGAGAACCTCTATCCGAAATTATAGTCTCTGGAAGACCATGGAGGCAAAAGATACGGGAAATGAAGGTTCGAGCCATTTGAGCTGCTGAGGGAAGACCGGTGAAAGGGAGAAAATGAGCCATTTTTGTGAATGAATCGACAACCACCATAATGGTTGAACATCCTTCGGAGATAGGTAATTCCACAATGAAATCTGTTGAAATGATTTGCCAAGGCCGTGTAGGTAGGGGCATCTTTACCAGAGTTCCAAAAGGTGAATGCCTAGGGCTCTTATTCTGCAAACAAACCGGACAGGACCTGATGTATGTAAAAATGTCCTTACGCATTAATGGCCACCAAAAATATCGGGAGATTAATTCGCGGGTATTCATATTACCTCTATGTCCTGCGGATTTTGAGTCGTGGCACATATTTAGAACCTCCTTTTGTAAGGTTTTAGTGGGTACATAAACCTGTTTCCCATGAAAATAGCAACCGTCCTTTTTTGACAGGAGCTCCAAGTCCTTCTTGGTCAGCCTTCTTAGGACAGATGGTACAGAACTTAATTCCAAGCGTTTGAGAAAATCTGTAGATTTATATTTCTTTTCAACGCTAAGAATACCCCTGGGAAAAATGGGTTCTGGTTTGACTGGACATTGAAAAGAGGTCTCCTTTCGTGACAAGGCATCTGCTTGCAAATTGTTTCTTCCGGGAATGAAAGAGAATAATATCCTGAAAGGAGAGAAGAAATGAGCCCATCTAGCCTGACGACTGTTGCAGGTTTGGGCGTATTGAAGAATCCTTAAATTTTGATGGTCGGTACGAACCTCTACAGGAAACTGAGCTCCTAGCAACAAGTGTCTCCACTCCTCGAAAGCTTTCTTGATTGCCAATAACTCCTTCTCCAGAACGGTATAATTCAATTCTGCTGGAGCGAGGGTTTTGGACAAATACGCAATAGGCCGTTCTACCCCTTGATCATCCTTTTGAAGAAGAACAGCCCCTAAGGCAAACTGAGAAGCATCTGTTTCAAGAATAAAACAACGTGTTTGATCAGGCGTCATCAGTATGGGTGCAGATGTAAACCTCTTCTTTAAGGTATCGAAGGCCTTTTGAGTTGCCTCATTCCAGACATATGGAACTCCTTTCTTCAAAAGATTGGTTAAAGGCTGAGTAAGGGCCGAGAAATTTGGGATAAACCGACGATAAAAATTTGAAAATCCCACAAAACGTTGAATCTCCTTAATTGATCGAGGATTAGCCCAATTCTGGACTGCCTTTACTTTGTCTGGATCCATTGCAATGCCTTGTGCTGAAAGGATATAACCCAGATAGGTCACCTGGGGCTGGTGGAAAAAACATTTCTCCAAATTGCAAAACAAATGATTATTCTGGAGTCTGTATAGCACTTCTCGGACATGAGTTTGATGTTCAGAGGCTTCCTTAGAGAAGATCAGAATATCATCTAGATAGACGATGACCGTGTGTAATAATAGATCCGAAAATAGATGATCCATAAATCTCTGGAATACTGCCGGAGCGTTGGACAATCCAAAGGGCATAACCTGGTATTGAAAATGGCCAAAAGGTGTCCGGAAAGCCGTTTTCCATTCGTCTCCCTTTCTAATCCGGATCAGATGATAAGCGCCCTTTAAATCTAACTTGGTATAAATGCGGGATCCTTTTACAGCCTCTAAGATATCAGGAATTAAGGGCATCGGATATCTGTCTGGAATAGTGATTTTGTTCAATCCCCTGAAATCTATACAGGGTCTGAGTTCTGAAGTGTTCTTCTTGGGCACAAAGAAAAGCGATGCGGCCGCTGGAGATGTAGATTCGGTAATAAGTCCGTTCCGTAAATTCAGGTCAAGGTACTCCCTAAGAGCAAGCTTCTCTGAAGAGGAAAGTATGTACATCCTTCCGAAGGGTAAAGGCTGGTCTGGGATAAGATCAATCACACAATCGTCTCTGCGATGAGGAGGAAGTAGGGAGAAATCGGAGGAGGAAAAGACCTCAGAAAACTCTTGATACTCGATGGGAAGACCGATTACAGACCCGATAATAGTAACCTGTCTGTTCTCCTGTGATTGAGGATGACACATCGTGCTAGTTCTTCCCAAACAGTTAAGGAGACAAAACTCAGAACCCAAAAAGAGTGAACCTGCTGCCCAATTAATATAGGGATTGTGTCTTCGCAACCAAGGCAGTCCTAAGATAACAGGGTAATGGGCAGTTCGTATCACATCCATGGTAATGACTTCCTTGTGTGTAGCGATAGACATAGCCAACGGACCGGTTTGGTTGACAATTGGCCCAGAAGTTAGCGGACTACCATCTACACTCTCCACCGGGATAGCTTCGCTTTTAGAAACTAATGGTAACTGATGTTGTCTAGCCCAAATTTCATCAACAAAGTTCCCGGCTGCGCCGCTGTCTATAAGTGCCGGAATCTCGGTCAAATTCTGGGAACCAAAAGAAAAAGTAATATGTAAAACTAACATTAGAGAGTGGGAATACTGACTCCCTTGTGAAGCTGGTATGTTTAAAGAGGAACCTAAATATACATTAGAATCCCGGATCGTGGTTCCTCCTACGACCGGGAGTTGGCGTTTCCCGACCGCCTCGGTGGAGTGATAGGACACTCCTGGACCGTGTGGGTATTTGAGCCACAATACATACATAATCCCTGAGTTCTTCTACGGGATCTCTCTTCAGGAGATAAAGGCCCTCGGGTAGCTGATCCCAACTGCATTGGTTCTTCATTAGAGCTTCCTCTTGATGTAAGAGGAGCAGAGGAAAATGGACGAGTTGCGGGCTTTCCTTTGCGCCGTTCACTGTTCCGTTCCTTTATCCTATAGTCAATCTGCATGACTAAGGCGATAAATTCAGTCAATGACGTGGGGCGAGCCACCCTAGACACTTCATCCTTTAGATCTTCCGATAAACCTCTCCTAAAAAGAGTAACCTGGGCATCATCTGACCACGTAGATTCACTGGCAATCTGTTTGAATCTAGTAATGTAGGTCAAGATGTCCTGATTCCCTTGTCTGAGATCAAGTAGTTGTTCTTGAGCTGCTATTCGAATCTCCTGTCTACCAAACATAGATCTGATGCTGTTACAGAAAGCAGTATATGAGTCTAATATGACGTTATTAGTAGTGACCAAAGGCGTGGCCCAGGCTAAAGCAGGTCCTGTCATCTGCGAAATCATATACCCTACTCTATCCCGATCAGTATGAAAGAAAGCTGCTTTAAAAACGAATTGAACTGCGCTGGCATCAAGAAATTCTTTTATTTTATGGGGATTGCCATCAAATTGACCCCCTGGAAGGGGACCCGGGGGAACTTCAGAGCAATGAGGAACCCTGCAGGCTGTTGCCTGTTGGGAAGCCAATTGCGCAGTCTGTTGCTGAGATTGCTGTTGAGCCTGCCGAAGGTTAGCATTCTCTTGTTTCAGATTTTGTACCTCTGAGGTCAGAGATTGCACAGCCGCTATAAGTTGCTGGATCTGTTGATCCATAACGGAGGTAGTCTTTCACAAATGCCAGGAATAAGGATAATTATCAAGGTCAGCGAGGCGTTGCTTACTGTAATAACTTTGTTAAAATAATGCTTCTAAAAAGCAGATAATCCTTTGGCAAATGTGAATGACACCTACCTTCTCTTCAGTCAGCCTTCTCGGGATAGAAGGTAGAGGGAATCACCTGGAAACTCCTCTCAACCCCGGCCAAGAGGGTAGGGTGAAGTGGAGCCCCCAGGGGAAACCCCGAAGGGAAAAAACCCCGCGATGAGCTGCTGGAGAGCGTGGATTCCTGCAACGGCTGTTGAAGGTTCACGCCTGTAGAAAGGTATTCTTTTAAGTCTTGTCTGGTAGAATTCTGGATGAAAAGAATAGAGATAGATAAGTATGGTTCCTGAGCTCCAATATCGAAAGAGAAAAGTAAGAGAAAGGCTTACCCTAACAGACCTGATCTTAATTAGATTTCGGTATTAAACTCCGAAGGAAAATGCAGACCTGGAGCCTATAGTCAAGCACGACAGTTAGACAAAGTTTCAAATTCAGCTCGGAAATGAACTCGTAAGAAAGGGAAAGAATCTTACCCACAGATACAAGCCCCAAGGTGATATGGGTGAAAACTGAATAATGAGGCTATGACAAGCAGATACTGGAAGCAAAATGTAAGGTCTGAGGTCGCGTCCTGTGGGACGTAAATACAAAGAAACAGATTAAAAGAGAGAAATCTCTGCGGGAAAATCGGGCCAAAGGAAATGGCGAATAACTACCGGTGGACGTGGCTGTGACAACAGGAAGGTATCGTCTACCGGATGAGAATAGCAACGGAGATTTCTGGAGCCAGAACAAGAAAAGGTAAGTGAAAATAAGACTAATATTCAGGCTAACATGATAGCTGATTCTAGAAGGTGGAAAAAAGACGAACTCACGATGCGCAGCGCGACTCTAAGGAGAGAAGCAACGCGTAGGACTGAAGCTCCAGCTGCCGGATATCCCATCCCGGAAGTCGGGGGCGGGGCTACCCGTAAAGTCCGGTGAACGCAAACAACTGGTGCGTTGCTCGCAGTCTCGGGTACCTCCATGTTGGGAGTTCCGATCCTGAGCCGGAAATCGGGAAATGCAACCCGGCGAAGAAAGGTAGCAGAGTTCAAGTGGACAGTTGTAACAGGCAGGCACATGGATACATCAATGGTTGGTCACTTCGACATGAGAGGATACAATTGTCATATTCAACATTCAAACAGGGCCCCAAAATGATAGTGTGCAGGCCATGTGTAGGTGCACATTACTCAATCAGCCTGCTTGTACAAATTGTTCCCCTAATAAATCAATAAATGTGGGCCATTGTGTGGAGTAATCTATGACAGAAGTATGTCACATTTGGGACAGTAGGCCACAAAAATGTCTGGTAAATAGGCTAATCATTTCAACAATCAGGCTGAATGAAGAGGAAAACAGTATGAACAATGTTGTGGCAAGAGGACAGCTGAAGGCCAAGTGGATTATTCATGTCGAAAAAGTGAACTGTGGTCAGAAGGGATATTGTGAAATGGAAACACAAGGCCGGGGAATGGTTTTGAGGGACCACATGGGCGACCCATAGCAGTCATGACTAGACAGCCTCAACTGGCACTCAATCAGAACACATCACCCAAGCAACATACACATGGATTGCACACACATGCATGGTCACTCACTGGACATTGCTTCAAGATCTGGTAAGTCTCCCACACCTTGGATCTGATCCTCTGTGATGAATGTTCCAGCAACAGACTCATGTTCAGTGAGTTGTTCCTCCTCTGATGGAGGCCCACTGCCAGCCACCAGAGTAGAGGCATGATTTTAAGCCAGCTTGTCTGCTGCCCATGTGCCCTGCTATTTGGTGCCTGCACGTTAGCCATCTGCAGGGGTCCAGTTGCTGTGTCCACCCTTGCTGGAACAGAAGACTCCTGACTGGTATACCATCGCTCCACAGCCCAGCCCCAGGACCCAGTTGCCCACCCACACCTGCCTCGGGGGTCGCCATGTCGGGGAAAACACCATCCGAGACCACTGGTGAACCCCAGCCAGAGAGGCAGAGGGCTACCAGCTTCAGGGACAAGGAAGTTGGTATCCTGGTGGAGCAAGTTCTGGGGCATTATGATGCCCTCTTCACACCATCATGCGCCGACAAGGAAGGAGGGGAGAGGATCTGGGAGGACGTAGTGGTTGCCATCAACGCGGAGGGGGTAGCAACCTGTGACATCAAACACGTCCGGAAGCGCTGGGAGGACTTCAGGTCCACAACCCTCAGCAAGGCCCAAAGCCTCTTGAAGGCAGAGGATGCAGAGGGGCACCGGGTCAGCCTGACCAACATCCAGATGAGGGTCCTGGAACGCATTAGCCCAGCGCTCCATGTCCAGATCCTTCAGAGGCAGACCCGTCTGGAGTCGAGCGGTAAGTGGCCATGCATTGCCGTGTGAAACAGGGCATGTTGCAGTGTTCTGGTTGTCAGCTACTTCCCTGTATGTGTGATATAGGCCATGTATGGATGTGTGTGTGCAGGGACATCATTGTACTGCATGTGAGACCAGTCATGCGTAAACCACGTGGATGGGGCATGTGTTCCAATGCAACATGGGGAGCAGCATGCGGAATGCACACATGAATGCATGCCTGTCTCTGTGCTTGGACATGGATGGGGTGTGAGAGATGGGTGCTGGAGTCATGGACATGTATGGTGTACATGTCTATGTGTCTGAGTAGTGTGTGTGACTTTTAAATGCCATGGATGCATGACACATGTCCGTGACAATGTGTTGATTCACTGATGCAGTCTAGTCATCCTTGTATCCACTGTGTCTGTGGTGTACGAGGCCAGATGCATGACCCTCCGGTTATGTGTGTGCATGGGATCGGTATGATTCATGATGCATGTGAGTTTGAAGTCAACAGTTATGTCAATAGAGGCCCTTGTACATGGATACTAATGCTGATTGCATGGGCCGTGCCTGTTTCTGCATGTGTGTTGCCTGCATTGACCCATTTACAGCGCCATGATGCCTGCGGGCTTACGGCGCTATGGAAGCATATATAAAAAAAAAATTAAAAAATGTGTTGTGGAGGGACATGATGGAAGTGACATTTGACAGTGCCACTCATGTGCTATTGCTTCCTGTCTAAGGGACTATTGCACAGTACCTTGATGCTTGTGTTCTATGTCTCCCTCGACACAGCATCAAGTGAAGAGGGTGGAGACGGCGCTGTGGAGCAAAGCGGCGGGGATGCCTCCATCAGCCGGCGATGCAAGGCCCAGCCACCCTCCCAGGAATTACCATCATGCGGGAGCGAGGGGACTGGTGCCGCCACTGCCACTATGGCTGCAGCGGAAGGGCTGGGTGAGCCCACACAGGGGGTTGCGATGGTGGAAGATGGTGCGGAGCCATCCAGGTTGGTGGTCTACACAGAGGAGGAGTAGGCAGCTACTGAGCCGCACATGGGGCCTGGTGGGGGTGGTACCACTGGTGCAAGTGGTGCAGTCCAGGGCCAGGGGTAGGAGGCAGCACAGGTCGCCGCGGAGGGGCCTGTGCATGTCACTGTCTCTGACCCTGTGACTGCACCACCATGCACCAGCAGGGATGCCCCATGCCAGGCCCATCCGCAGGTACGGGGGAGGCCCACGTCATCTGGCACTCCACTATCTGTGGACGAGGACACCCATGACCGTATGGGCTCCGTCCTGATTGGTGTCACGTTGCGCATGCGTGTCATTCGTGATGACGTGCGTGCTTCCTGGGGGGACCACGAACGCCATCACAAAGAGCTGCGTGCCAATGTGGCCAAGTTGGGAGGGGCCATTGTCGGAGGGTTCCAACATGTGTCGAGCACTCTGGCAGCACTCTCCTCCTCTGTGGAGACTATGCGCCAGTCGTTCTCCCTGCCGTCCTCTGGCCCACATTCCACCAGGGTCCCCTGTGGACCTGGCCCAACCAACACAGCCAGCTTGGTGGAGATCACATCCCTGCCACAGTCGGGAGTCGGAGGTCCAGCAGGAGTGGACACCCCACCAACTGCAGACCAGCAGATGGAGGATGTGCCGGCATCATCGGGCAGGGCACATGGGCAGCAGCAGCAGGCTCAAGGTGGGAGCAATGATGGCTCAGAGCAATCAACATCAGTGGGGCAGGCATCGGCCGGAGGGCAGGAGGACCCTGGAATGTGAGTGTCTTCCGTGTGGCAGCGGTTGGGCCAGCGGATAGAAGCGGAGCGGCAG
The DNA here is from genome assembly GCF_040938575.1 of Ambystoma mexicanum. NCBI lineage: Eukaryota > Metazoa > Chordata > Amphibia > Caudata > Ambystomatidae > Ambystoma > Ambystoma mexicanum. The sequence goes on along the minus strand of NC_090929.1, from coordinate 605,155,266 downwards.
CGGGCGGAAGAGGCACGGCTCACCATGGTCAGGGCGGAGTTCTCCAAGCGCAGGGCCTTGAGGCGGGCTGAGTGCCTTGGGCAACTCGCAGGGAGTTAGAACAGGCCATGACTGCATCCCTGCGAGACCTCGGGGCCAGGGGAGAGGCCCGCCCCAGGACATCGACATGGAGTTCGATGATGCCCTGGCCCGGGACATCACAGAGTGAGCCGTAGGACTTGCCTGCCGCCATTTATATAGTTAGTTAATGTTAGGTTTCCTTTCTGTTTTTATTTATTTTGGGGCGCTTGGACAATGCCCCACATTTTTTTATATAGTTGTTCATTAGGTAGGTTTTTTGTAGGTTTCCTTTCATTGATTGGGCTCATGGACCCTGGATTTGTACTTTGTATATAGTTCAACACTGGATTTCACTTCTTTTTTTCCATGGATCAATGGTTTTGTCTTGTTTTTTCACTTTGGATTTGTTTTGACGGACAGACACTTTGGACCCATGAGCTTTTGGATTGATTTGGCTTCTGCTTTCACACATTTCTATTTTATATTTTGGACATGCACTTTTTTTTCATTATTTCCATTATTGTGTGTTTCATTTCATTCCCTGCTTTTGTGTTTAATACATTTTTATTTCATACTTCAATGTGTGGTATTCTCTCTTTGGTGTCATGCATGTCACGATGTGTGTTTTCTCTATCACATGCACACATTGTGTGTGTGACGGAAATGTGTGATGTGCATACTTGCCATTTGGGATGTATCTTGTGATGGCCATTTCAATGTGGGGTGGATGTAATACCTGGTTGTGTGATTGGACTGGGGTGGTGTGGGGTGTGATTTGGGTGGCCATGAGGCCCATGATTGTGGATTGTCATGACGTGTTGGGGGGACATGAGTCGGGGCCTGCTGGCAGGTGCCTGTCACTGCTGGGTGGGTGAGTTGGTGGGGAGACATGAGTCGGGGCCTGCTGGCAGGTGCCTGTCTCTGCTGGCTGGGTGAGTGGGGGTGCAGGGACATGAGTCTGGCCTGCTGGCAGGTTCCTGTCACTGTTGGGTGAGTGAGTGGGTGGGGGACATGAGTCGGGGTCTTCTGGCAGGTGCCTGTCACTGCTGGGTGGGTGAGTGGGTGGGGGGACATGAGACGGGGCCTGCTGACAGGTGCCTGTCACTGCTGGGTGGGTGAGGGGGGGTGCAGGGACATGAGTCGGGGCCTGCTGGCAGGTGCCTGTCCCTGCTGAGTGGGTGAGTGGGTGGGGGGACATGAGTCGGGGCCTGCTGGCAGGTGCCTGTCACTGCTGGGTGGGTGAGTGGGTTGGGGGTGCATGGGTTGAGGCCTGCTGGCAGGTGCCTATCACTGCTGGGTGGGTGGGGGTGCAGGGGGACATGTGTCGGTGCTCACTTGTGCATGGTGACATGTGGGCTGGCTGGGGGCATGGCCAGGGTGGATGGGCTGCCTGCAGGGCCAGGGGAGGGGGGAGAGGGCACACCTGGGAGGACACACACTGCCAATTCGCGTTGGGGCACCCCAGGAATACACGTACCACACCTGCGGCAGCAAAAACATGTGTAAAACTCCACGCACACCGCGAAATACATGTACCCCGATCACCCAAGGCCTATCATGTATAAAACCTCCCGCGCACCCCCAGAATACACGTACCCCGCTCGACCAGCAAAATCGCATGTGAAACTGCATGCGCACCCCAAAATACACATACCCCTCTCGCCCAAGGCCTATCGCGTGTAAAATGTCCCCCGCACTCCCAGAATGCACGTACCCCACTCGACCAGCAAAATCACATGTGAAACTGCACGCGCACCCAAAAATACACGTACCCTGCTTGCCCAAGGCCTATCGTGTGTGATACTTCCCGCGTACCCCCAAGATACAGGTACCCCGCTCGCCCAAGGCCTATCGCATGTGATTCTCCCCACGCACCCCTCCGAATACACGTACCCCACTCGCCCAAGGCCTATCATGTGTAAAACATCCCACGCACCCGCAGAATACATGCACCTCTCCCGCGGCAGCGAAAACGCATGTAAAACTCCCCACTCACCCCTCCGAATACACGTACCACGCTCGCTCAAGGCCTATCGCGTGTGATACTTAACGCGCACCCCCGAAATACACGTACCCGCTTTGCACAAGACCTATCGCGTGTAAAACATCCCGCGCACCCCTCAGAATACACATGCCCCACTCACACAAGGCCTATCGCATGTGATACTTCACGCGCACACCTCTGAATACTCATACCCCGCTCGGCCAAGGCCTATCGCGTGTAAAACATCCCACACAGCCCCAGAATACATGTACCCCGCTCGACCAGCAAAATCGCATGTGAAACTGCATGCGCACCCCAAAATACATGTACCCCACTCGCACAATGCCTATCATGTGTGATACTCCCCGCGCACCCCTCAGAATACACGTACCCCGCTTGCACAAGGCCATCGCGTGTGATACTCCCCACGCACCCCCAAGATACACGTACCCTGGTCGCACAAGGCCTATCACGTGTGATACTCCCCGTGCACACGCAAGATACATGTACCCTGATCGCACAAGGCCTATCGCGTGTGAAACTTCCTGCGCACCCGCAAGATACACATACCCCGCACGCGCAAGGCATATTGGGTGTGATACTCCCCGCGCAACCCCAGTAATACACGTACCCCACTCAACCAGCGAAATCATGTGTGAAACTGCATGCGCACCCCTCAGAATACACGTACCCCACTCGCACAAGGCCTAAAACGTGTGATTCTCCCCGCGCACTTCTCAGAATATACGTACCCCGCTCGCCCAAGGCCTATCATGTGTGAAACTTCCCGCGCACACCCCAAATGCACTGTACCGGCCCTGTGAACTGGAGCAGGTTAGCGGGGCCCTTTGCGCTGCATTGGGGATTTCAATGCCTTATCATTGCGCAAGGGGCATTCTTGGGGGCGTAACTGGCGCTGCGGGATGTTCTCTGCACCAGCGCTCAAAATGGCTTTCATATTCCATGAATACGAGGTGTGCCACAATGCTGTTTAGCGCAAACGGCTGGCAAACGCTGGCGCACGCTACCTCTCTGCGCTGCTCGCGCGCGCTGCCTCTGCGCTGAAATCTATGAATTACCCTGTAACTCTCTTTATTTGTGAAAACGCAGTCTGTCATTCGACTTTATTTCTTAAATGTAAGGCATCACTCCTCTTTTTTTAGCTTCCAAACATAATTTCAAATGTTTTTATTTCCTTCCATGTGCACTTCTGCAGTATTAAATCTTTCACTTGTGCCTTTACACAAAGTCAGCATCTGCAGTGCCACATGTTTTTTTTTTTAATCCGTTGGACACAGTTAACAATATTCCAGTTCTAAGTCGCACTTTTCTTCATCTGAGTGCCTGTACATTCTAACAAAAGGGAGCGAGGCCCAATCCTAGCTCATGCAAAAGGCCTTATGTTAAAATCACTGTTTTGTACTGGCTTTTATATTTCATTGGAAACTTAACCAGCTTTACTCTCACAATGGGGCCTAGTATGGCCTCTCCATCTCTGTCCCTATGGGGCTGTCTTTTACCCCACACTTAAAGTAGGCAAATTCCATACGGATCCATTTTAAATTCTGCCTTGTATTTGGGAATGGCAGGCAACATTTAGAGAATTTGCATTATTAAGTGCAAAATGAAGGGGTAAAAGTGATTTCACCTGTTTTACTCCTTTATTTTGCACTTCCTGTGACAACACGTGCACAGAGGGTACCTTTACACACTTTAATGTAACAGGTGCAATCAATGAGGTCTTGCAAAATGACCTACTGTGACCTTTCATCCATCCACAAAATAAAATGAAAACTGCAGGAATCTTATTCCTGACAGCCATGTTCATGCTGATGATTCAGACTGAAAATATGATGCAATAGGTGGAATCAAATACATTGGATGTTTTACTTCAAAGATTAGATGACAGTGTTGCATGTTTGCGAATAATAAATGTGTACTATAAATAGGCATCATTTGGTTATGTGTTTTATTCTGATCTGGTTCAGTTCCTTTAACTGAAATTAACTCTTTAACTTTTGTCCATATGTTGTGCACTTATTAGTCTTTTTTATATCAACTTGGCATTAAGTGATGTGACTGTGCAGCTTCTGAAACTCAGTGTGACCCTCTCACACATTTGGAAAGCCATACCTGTGATATTGGGGACTATCCCTCTAGCTCCAAGTGTGAGGGAAGTCACTGCACCTACACCCTTCCTAATCTCTTGCCCAGTCAGTCACCCACAAGAGGGTAGGCTGGTGCTTCACCACAGAATCTTCCAGGACTGATGAGTTCACCTCTATGACTCCCTCTATTTCTAATTACCATATGGAAACACAGGCAGTGTTCACCAATATGACACATCATTTAGTCCCCAGGAACTACTCAAATCACATCATTCCAACAAGGCTATCATCACCAACAACACAATGCATGTAATGTTGGTGGTGCTGTAGGTGGGTACAAGTTTCTGCTGGTGGAAGGTTCCCCCATCATCATCCATATACGAGACGATGCACAACTCTACTGCACCCCCTCTCTCTTCTGAGTTCCCTCGCACACTGAAAAGTAGATGTCATACTCCAGCAAAACCTCTAATGTATTCTCAGCTGCAATGTCCCCATGCATTATTTCAGCTAGCGCCACCCTGTTCGCTACAGACACATTACCACTTCCTTCCAGAACACTCTGTGTTTGGCCAGCTCCAAAAGCCCTGCTTCCTCCACCTGCTCCCTCTGCCGCCTTCTCTTCTGGGGGTAGTGAAAACCCCTACATTTGCATCCCTTTCTTTCCTTTCCCTCCCCTGTCACAGTCGTAAACCCTCCCTTGCACACCTGCCTCCGCCCTCTTCCTTTTAGGCCACCCCCAGTCACTCTCTCTCCTCATTCAACGCCTGTTGTTAGTGTGGTTAATTGGCACCTACCCCTTTGAGAACAACATTCACACCATCCTTCTCCAACACCCATCAATTAACATCCTTGTCCTTTGCCAAATAAACTTCTTTTTTCTCCACCTCTCCTTCCAAATACAATCCCTGACCTGATTCATCATTAGAATTCCTTTGTCTGAAAGGCCTTGTACTAGACACACATTACAAAGACAACTGGCAGACTATTGCAATCAAATGGATTCATGCAGAGCTCTAAAGAACAAAATGGAGACTAAAACACAGGAAGGATTCGCCGGTGTCCATACAAATTAAATATGTTTTGTGTAGTTTCACAAATAAGCAGGTAAACAGCTATTTATATTTCTTTTTTGGGGGGTGTGGGGTGGACAGCCTGGCATTGGACAGCCTGGCAAAGTAAACAATGGAAGCAGTCACACAAGGCCTTGAAAGATGAGCAGCACACAGTGACACATGATTACATTTACCAAACGAAAGGGCCTCTTGTTGCATTTTTAAACTTGTTTGTGTAACACAAAAGGGAAAATGAACAGGTAACATGACGGAAAAAAAGTGTAAATAATGGAAAAACAACACAGGGTGCCTGATTAACACAAAAACAGACAAATGAGGGCAAAGGGTGATACAAGGGTGATACAAAACTAGAGACTAAAATCAAGGAAATCCATCAAATCTGTTTATTTTGGAGTTAGTACAATCCATAAAACATCATAAAATAATTCATCGCAATATATAGCAGCACAAATAAAACGTATTCATACCATTAAGAAAAATAAACAATAAGAAAATCTGGGGGTCGTAAGGAAGCAGTGCGCTAATTACTTCCACTAATTATTGGTAGTATATGGATCTGCTGCGTTAGTAGCCTTCCACTGGTGCCCCCTAGTAAGCACCAGGACACATAAACCGAAAACTATAGAATAAAGGTAAGTCCATTGCGCAGATACAGAGATTGTAAAGTCCAAGTTAAAGAATGTATTCATGTGCTTGTATGCAAAATGTATTGTTCATAAAACAGCCGACACGTGTTTCGACCTATCCGGTCGTTATCAAGGCGTGTGTCCAGATACGCGTAGAACAAATTATAAGAATGATTGGTGAATGGTAGGTCAGGATGGCTACCATCACATGGAAATCATGGATGAATTAGTTAGTGTAATTATCTGAAATGCATAAATGCTCTCCTAAATTGAGGGGTCCAAACTCCATATCGAAATGACCATTATGAAAAATGTACAGACATTTAAAAACAGCATCTCATGGCATAAGCTATAGAAAGGAGTTAAAGAGAGCCCATCATCTTCGGAATATATATTCAGGCAGGGTAAGATACTATGTAGCCACCAGGCTCTGACTGGCCTATATGGGAATAGGACAATGCTCGAACCAAAGACACAACATGCTAGTTGGTTGCATTTTATTTGGTCAAAGTGGGTCTTTTTTTTTTTACTGCCCCATATGGGCCACTTTGGTAAGTTACTTCAACATGCGGCTAATAGTTTAACCAGTGTTACTGAATAAATATTTGTTTTAATGCACAATTTGATCACACTTTATCAAAAATCTCCACCTTGGTTAATATTCAGTCTGTCACAAAAAGAATGAATTGCCATTTGCAACTATGGGCCACTTTTTCATTGGTGCCCGAGACAAATGCATGCCCCAGTTTGACCCTGTGGCCATTACATTGGTTCTACAGTAGCAAGCAGATTTCAGGAAACAAAGGCAACTAGGTTCAGGCAGGAACAGCAAAAGAATAAAGACTGGCCGCCAATAACGTAAGCCACACTCTCTGAGTAAGTTCAGTACATAGAATTTCCTAACGTCCTTCTACAGAGCAGAACAGTGCACGATGCAGCAAGGCTTCTCACACCACCACTAAAATCTAGTACATTGAACAAAAGAATCAGCAAAATCCTCCAAACCTTCGCTAAAATACAAGTTGTGCACATGTCTCGTACACTCCTGCTCCTACAGCCAGCACCATCCCACAAGGAGAAATAGAACGTCAGTTGGTCGTTCAATAGGGCCACAGAACCTCCCAGAGCACAATGGATCACACTGGGAGATTCAGTGAGTCTGATTGGCCCACGGAAGCAAACTCCTCCGGCCCACACCTGCTTGACAGCTTTTGGTACTGTTTTAGGCGACTGGCAAGTGCTGCAGGATCTCGGCAGACAACCGAACCCAGAGTGCTGCATTTGGTTTGGACCTCAAGTAAGGTGGGGCAGATGTTTGCCCAAGCTTTCTTATCACAGCCAGGGCCGAGCCAATCTATTCAAACGTGCACTGCCTGAAACGTTGCCAGTTGCCTTCGTGACACTGGGGCATAGAAGTGTATGCCACATCTGGGCTTTGATTTTCTGTTAACTTCCTTTTGTCCATTTTGTTCACTTAACGTGACCCAAGACTACAACTCCCAGAATGTAAATGATGGAGAAATGGAAGCACATGAGCAGGGTATAGTTTTCCTGGTGACATGCAGTCATTAGATAATTTAAACCCTATCTAAACTGTGATGTTAATACAGGGGACTATAAGTGTTATACTTTCAAAACGAAAAGAATCTAGAACGTGGTAAAAGCTAATTATTACCTTCATGAGAGATTATTTGTCATGGAAATCATACACTATACTTTAATGAAGTGGGTGTTTCTATTTGCGAATTTACATACATGCTTAAATTCATAAAAAAGGGCTGGATTTTGTGTACTCCACCTGAGCTTAAGGCTGACATGGTTTTCTCAGTTTATGGCAAATTCGGCCTCCTGCCAATGAGCGAGCAGGAATAGAATGTACATGGATGACAAAGACCTATTTTTGAGTCATACAAGTGGAAGGTTATCTACCCTTTGAGGGATCCTTTATTTGCCCCCCCCCCAAAGAAATGTCAATTAGTTTTTTCATAAAAGCTCCCACAGAAAAACACCCGTCGTAAAAATGGGTGTCGGAGAAAGGACGCCACCCCCCCTAAGAGGGTCCTATCTTCCTACACTCACCTGCTAATCCCTAGAAAACACTTCTCACACATTGAGCTTTGTGACACAGATTATTGTCCTATGTCTTTGTTGATGGGTTAAGCTAAAGGCTCAAATAATAAATGTTACAGAATGATGTTCTCCCTCCCTGTACTGACCATTTATCTTACAGTGGACTTGTTTAATTTGCATTTCAAATTGGCAAACAGGGTCTAGCTCACTTTTCCCAAATGGCAACTTTGCTGAATTCAGTTTTGAGGCATTTTGTTTTGGCGATTGTTTTTACCACAAAAAACTATATGGTAAGTTGAGGTATGCTATATAATGATAATGATGTGTTTATTTATATAGTTCCTTAATATCCCTCATAAATGACGCATATCTGCTAAACTTTCCACTTTAATTTCCCAGGCCAAGGTTCTCCAGGCTAAGTTTGGTAAATTGTCCTGTGCCCATGTACTAACTTTTTTTCAACAGAAGGTAATTCCCATCATTACCTATGGAGCTGAGACCTGGCTTCCCCAAAAGCAATTGTATTGGGATAGAGCTGAGGCCCAATTTTGGAAAAAGGTGCTTAAACTTCCCAACTCAACGCCAAATGCTCTCTTGCAGTTCGAATTGGTTATCTTATCAATCCACATCTAAGTATATTGGAAGAGATGCTGTCTCTTTCGTAAATGCCTATTGGGTCTTGCCGTGAACAATAAGCTTACAATATTGGCTAACTAATTACTGCTGTCTCCACACTCCTGTCCAGAAAACTGGAGAAATAGTGTTCTCTCTGATTTGTTTGAAGCTAACATCTCGTTAGATCTTTTGCTTATTAATCCATCTAAAGCCAAACTTAAGTTATACCAATTGGACTGGCACTATACCCAGCAGAAATGTTTATTGTTAAGAGATTTGACAGACCAACTTTTGGTCACAAAAATGTTCGTCAAACAGCTGTCTATCTATTGAAGTGTCCTTCACATGCACTTAGAAGTCAAATCTTAAGACTTTGCTTAAATCTATGGCCAACCAACCAAATCCTATTGAGAAGGGGATTAATCCATGTTGATGCTTGGTACTGTCATTTATGTAAAGTTGATGGAATGGAAGAGACTTTAAAACACATACTAATTGTTTTTGTTGCCTTAAGAAAACAAAGGAAAACTGTCTTCCACAAGTTGACCCAAACACATTATCTGATGCGCTCAGATGATGAATAATGGCATGCATTATTTGCTGCACCTAAAATTTCATTAAGAACAGCTACTATGCAGTTTCTAAGCTCAGAACTGTCTATAGACTAATCATCTAGTGAGAAAGTTGATTTTTTACGTGGTTTTATGTTTTGAACTGAGCTTGTCAAGTAACTTGGTGTGTTTTTTTCTGTATTCTGTATTCTCTTGTTTTTTTTGTGTTGTTATTGTCTCTTCCTGATGTGATGTGATGTGATGTGATTTGCAATTTTAATTTCTATGTAATAATGTATTTTGAATGGTTACTTTAATTTAGCCAACCAAAATAAAACAACCAAAAAGCAAAAAAAAATGTTCCTTAAGCCAAAGCACTTTACAGAGCACATATTTACATACAATATCACCCAACCACTATTGGTACTCCTTTATCCAACTGTGAAGGATGAAAGGCTGAATTGTTGTTGCCATGATACAAACCTGCAACCTGCAGATCACGGTCCGATTGCAGCAGCGAGCGCTCAACCCGCTAAGCCATCTTACCGGCAATAATGGGGGGACATGGGGGAGTGTGGACTCCTCCCACTCTTTGTGGTAAAAGAAATCCAAATTATCAGCAAAAATACATTCAGAAAAGTTGCCAATCGGGGGAAAAAATGCAGCAAATATTCAAAGAACCGGTAAAAGGTGGCTCTTGCTAAAAATTCCTTTATGTTCTGGTTGGGTTTATTTATCATGCATGGAGTGCAACACAAAAACCGTGGAATTTCACTTTTCCATGCTAAGGACTTTTGTAAGCATGTGATGTAAACCGGTATAGACCATATCATTAAAAATCGATATTGATATGGGATGCAAGTGTCTATGAAAAGGTGGGGTTGTTGAGCCCCTTCGCCTTTTCAATCATCATCTGCCTTGCTAATGGACTGTTATTTGGTGATTTGTATGGAAATGATTAGGTTGGAAGCCTTTTTCTAAATGTGCGTGCCTAACACTCTCAGTTCTAGAAAGTCCTTGTTAGTTTTGGTGACCTACAAAGGTGAAGGTCGTGAGGGCGTATTTGGTTATTGCTGGCTGCTCTGATACAGTGAGGATACCTGCTTGGTCTTTGTCTTTCAAAACAAATAAAGCTATACAAAAAATAGATAAAGTTCCCAAATTGTGGGAACTCCCGTCCTCTGCAATCTATGGGTGGCTCAAATGCTGAGTCCTGCAATTAGTTTTAGTCTAAGAGAAGATAATTAGATGATGTTCTTATAAAGTAGAATTTAACAAATAAATAATTACATGTATATCAATACACATTGACAATGATTCATAAGTTCAAATCAAATAATGTATTAGAAGCCCAACGCGTTTCGTGAAAACAATTCACTTCTTCAGGGGCAAATTCTCATAATCTTTACAAGACATCTGGAAAACATAATATTCCAAAAAATTCATATTAGTCCCAATTCACTCAATATATCATATATCATATATTTTATAAGTTACATAATATATAGTCATCAAAGTGACAATCATATAAGTCTTTTCAAAAAGATTCTTTAACAAAGGTAGCGGGCGCCCCTCTCTCGCAAGAACAGACATGATAACCTGTTCAGTGGTTATTAACCACTTGAGAGTTCGCAGCCACTGCTTTTACTCACTGTGCCTTTCACAGATGGGAAATATCCATTTGCATATCAGTCTTTGTCCTGCCCAGGGGCAGTCCAGCACCGAAATACAATGGCAATTCCAATCTGAACGAGAGTACCACCAGCAACCCCATACACGTGTTTCACCCTTGTTGGGGATCATCAGTGAGGTGAAGCTGATGCCTCTCTAAGCACAGTGAGAGGGAGACCACGTCTGGTTGCCCCCAGGAGACCTAGGGTTACCAATCCCAGGTTCCTTAACAAATAGTTTAACAAAGGTAGCGGGCGCCCCTCTCTCGCAAGAACAGACATGATAACCTGTTCAGTGGTTATTAACCACTTGAGAGTTCGCAGCCACTGCTTTTACTCACTGTGCCTTTCACAGATGGGAAATATCCATTTGCATATCAGTCTTTGTCCTGCCCAGGGGCAGTCCAGCACCGAAATACAATGGCAATTCCAATCTGAACGAGAGTACCACCAGCAACCCCATACACGTGTTTCACCCTTGTTGGGGATCATCAGTGAGGTGAAGCTGATGCCTCTCTAAGCACAGTGAGAGGGAGACCACGTCTGGTTGCCCCCAGGAGACCTAGGGTTACTAATCCCAGGTTCCTTAAAAAATAGTTTTACAAAGGTAGCGGGCGCCCCTCTCTCGCAAGAACAGACATGATAACCTGTTCAGTTATCTTAGAGAGGCATCAGCTTCACCTCACTGATGATCCCCAACAAGGGTGAAACACGTGTATGGGGTTGCTGGTGGTACTCTCGTTCAGATTGGAATTGCCATTGTATTTCGGTGCTGGACTGCCCCTGGGCAGGACAAAGACTGATATGCAAATGGATATTTCCCATCTGTGAAAGGCACAGTGAGTAAAAGCAGTGGCTGCGAACTCTCAAGTGGTTAATAACCACTGAACAGGTTATCATGTCTGTTCTTGCGAGAGAGGGGCGCCCGCTACCTTTGTTAAACTATTTGTTAAGGAACCTGGGATTGGTAACCCTAGGTCTCCTGGGGGCAACCAGACGTGGTCTCCCTCTCACTGTGCTTAGAGAGGCATCAGCTTCACCTCACTGATGATCCCCAACAAGGGTGAAACACGTGTATGGGGTTGCTGGTGGTACTCTCGTTCAGATTGGAATTGCCATTGTATTTCGGTGCTGGACTGCCCCTGGGCAGGACAAAGACTGATATGCAAATGGATATTTCCCATCTGTGAAAGGCACAGTGAGTAAAAGCAGTGGCTGCGAACTCTCAAGTGGTTAATAACCACTGAACAGGTTATCATGTCTGTTCTTGCGAGAGAGGGGCGCCCGCTACCTTTGTAAAACTATTTTTTAAGGAACCTGGGATTAGTAACCCTAGGTCTCCTGGGGGCAACCAGACGTGGTCTCCCTCTCACTGTGCTTAGAGAGGCATCAGCTTCACCTCACTGATGATCCCCAACAAGGGTGAAACACGTGTATGGGGTTGCTGGTGGTACTCTCGTTCAGATTGGAATTGCCATTGTATTTCGGTGCTGGACTGCCCCTGGGCAGGACAAAGACTGATATGCAAATGGATATTTCCCATCTGTGAAAGGCACAGTGAGTAAAAGCAGTGGCTGCGAACTCTCAAGTGGTTAATAACCACTGAACAGGTTATCATGTCTGTTCTTGCGAGAGAGGGGCGCCCGCTACCTTTGTAAAACTATTTTTTAAGGAACCTGGGATTAGTAACCCTAGGTCTCCTGGGGGCAACCAGACGTGGTCTCCCTCTCACTGTGCTTAGAGAGGCATCAGCTTCACCTCACTGATGATCCCCAACAAGGGTGAAACACGTGTATGGGGTTGCTGGTGGTACTCTCGTTCAGATTGGAATTGCCATTGTATTTCGGTGCTGGACTGCCCCTGGGCAGGACAAAGACTGATATGCAAATGGATATTTCCCATCTGTGAAAGGCACAGTGAGTAAAAGCAGTGGCTGCGAACTCTCAAGTGGTTAATAACCACTGAACAGGTTATCATGTCTGTTCTTGCGAGAGAGGGGCGCCCGCTACCTTTGTAAAACTATTTTTTAAGGAACCTGGGATTAGTAACCCTAGGTCTCCTGGGGGCAACCAGACGTGGTCTCCCTCTCACTGTGCTTAGAGAGGCATCAGCTTCACCTCACTGATGATCCCCAACAAGGGTGAAACACGTGTATGGGGTTGCTGGTGGTACTCTCGTTCAGATTGGAATTGCCATTGTATTTCGGTGCTGGACTGCCCCTGGGCAGGACAAAGACTGATATGCAAATGGATATTTCCCATCTGTGAAAGGCACAGTGAGTAAAAGCAGTGGCTGCGAACTCTCAAGTGGTTAATAACCACTGAACAGGTTATCATGTCTGTTCTTGCGAGAGAGGGGCGCCCGCTACCTTTGTAAAACTATTTTTTAAGGAACCTGGGATTAGTAACCCTAGGTCTCCTGGGGGCAACCAGACGTGGTCTCCCTCTCACTGTGCTTAGAGAGGCATCAGCTTCACCTCACTGATGATCCCCAACAAGGGTGAAACACGTGTATGGGGTTGCTGGTGGTACTCTCGTTCAGATTGGAATTGCCATTGTATTTCGGTGCTGGACTGCCCCTGGGCAGGACAAAGACTGATATGCAAATGGATATTTCCCATCTGTGAAAGGCACAGTGAGTAAAAGCAGTGGCTGCGAACTCTCAAGTGGTTAATAACCACTGAACAGGTTATCATGTCTGTTCTTGCGAGAGAGGGGCGCCCGCTACCTTTGTAAAACTATTTTTTAAGGAACCTGGGATTAGTAACCCTAGGTCTCCTGGGGGCAACCAGACGTGGTCTCCCTCTCACTGTGCTTAGAGAGGCATCAGCTTCACCTCACTGATGATCCCCAACAAGGGTGAAACACGTGTATGGGGTTGCTGGTGGTACTCTCGTTCAGATTGGAATTGCCATTGTATTTCGGTGCTGGACTGCCCCTGGGCAGGACAAAGACTGATATGCAAATGGATATTTCCCATCTGTGAAAGGCACAGTGAGTAAAAGCAGTGGCTGCGAACTCTCAAGTGGTTAATAACCACTGAACAGGTTATCATGTCTGTTCTTGCGAGAGAGGGGCGCCCGCTACCTTTGTAAAACTATTTTTTAAGGAACCTGGGATTAGTAACCCTAGGTCTCCTGGGGGCAACCAGACGTGGTCTCCCTCTCACTGTGCTTAGAGAGGCATCAGCTTCACCTCACTGATGATCCCCAACAAGGGTGAAACACGTGTATGGGGTTGCTGGTGGTACTCTCGTTCAGATTGGAATTGCCATTGTATTTCGGTGCTGGACTGCCCCTGGGCAGGACAAAGACTGATATGCAAATGGATATTTCCCATCTGTGAAAGGCACAGTGAGTAAAAGCAGTGGCTGCGAACTCTCAAGTGGTTAATAACCACTGAACAGGTTATCATGTCTGTTCTTGCGAGAGAGGGGCGCCCGCTACCTTTGTAAAACTATTTTCAAAAAGATTCAACCACTTGATTTGTGGACATAAAGCAAACAGGTTATTTATCGTTCAATAAATTAACATCAGCATTCATTCCTCAAAATTCATCCAAGAACCATAATCTCATTTGTGGATGTGAAAAAATCAACATTGAACTGAACATCTCAATATCAATCATTTTGTTTTGTGTTGACCCATGTTGTCAATATGGTTAATGTAATATAGGGACGTTTCTGCATAAGAAGCAGGATTTACCTATGGCCTTATTTCAATCAGTCAAGAGTCATCTACAGTGCGTCATAGAAGTGGCGGGCCACCGGATTTTTGTACACCTAAGCTGAATTTGTGGAGAGGACCTGAACATTAAAGAAGATATTCAATCAAAATACATCATGAAAGGGGATATTAGATCAGAATGCATCACCTGAATAAATGGTCAAAAAAGTAAAAAACCTAAATACAGGCACACACTTACCAACTAATAAACAAATATTAGTTGAGGACAGGTGTAAGAGGATCCCTCCCTATGAAGAAGGATATCCATAGCCATAGCGTCCAGTAGAAATTGGATCGGAAAAACAGAGATGTTCACCACCGAATGCCCAGGGAAATCTGAAAAAAATCCCAAAGAAAAAATGTGTTTGTAATAGGAGTTAGTACCAAGGAACTAGAAAAGCCCAAGTGCCCAGATTAACTTACTTCAAGAAAGATCTTTGTTAGATGCGTTGTATGAGAGGCGATGCTGTCTTTCACCAGGATCCGCTTTCTACCTAGTAGAAAAGTCGGTCCTTAAAATACCCGCAAAATAGCGGCGTTGTGCGTCTGAAGCGTCTGACGTCATGGTGTAAACAAAGTGACGTCATCTGCGCAAGCGCACTGTGATGACAATAGTAGAACGAAACCCGATAGGGCTAAGAAATGGCTAAGAAGCCAGAGCAAGTGTTCTATACAGATAAAGAGTGTGGAAGCGTCTGCCGTCATGGTGTATACACCGTGACGTCATCTGCGCATGCACACTGAAGTAATAATAGAAAAACGAAACCCGATTGGTAAAAAAACGCTAAGTAAGCCAGGACAAGTGTACTACACAGAAAAAGGCAGTGCCGAAAACAAATAAAGCTGTCACTGTCTCTGCTGCTACCCTCAAATGAAATGTGAGCCTGTTTTCTATGGCAATTCTGGCACCCCAACTCAGTGCTGTCGTGAAGACCGCTTTCCCCTAAGCACTCTTGGTGCACCTAATGGAGAGGAAAGGAGTCCTATTTCAAAACTCAAGAGCGGTGGTCGGGAGGCGGCTGACCTTCAGTGGTGCTGTGCCGTAGCCGCTGAGGGGTGCTGATGGTTTTCGCTCAGCAGCAAGACGTGATGCAGGCTTTCAGGTTCACTCTAATAATGACTGGTAAATATTGGTAGAGAAAATAACGCTATAGGGTATTACCTGGTCATTGTATACTACCCCTGGTAAATACTAATTTGTGTAAAAGTATTAATCTGTAAAGCTTGTGACAGAGTCAAGTCTGGCATGAATTGGTAAAGATGGGGGGTGCACATGGAGGCTAAGTGTTTTTCCATATCAGGACTTTGTTACGAAAGATTTCTATGTACGGGTAATTTTCCCTCCAGTTGTGAACCCCCAACATTTTGCTGTTGTATGACCATCCTAGCCTTACTTTTACCAGTTGAGCCCAGCCTTCCACTGCACTTGGCTGGGATTTTGCTCATTTTGCTATGGGGAAACTGACATTCCCTTCAGACTGTCAGTACTGGGATACTTTGTTTCTCCTAGTATTTCACTTTGTTGCCATTTGTTGGTAACATTTTATCAGTGCACAATGTACCTTACAGTACAGTGCGCTGGGGTCTCTTTTTCATTTTTCAGGCCCTAGATACCCTCGAAGGATTGTTGGTGAATGTACAAGTGTGTCCAGGACAGAGCTGGTGGCAGCAGCTACTTTTAAAGCATTTTTGACTTGTTTCTATGGTCCAAACCACATTTACCGCATTTGGCACAGGGCAGTGGCCTATGCCTAAAATGGCCATACCACGAGGTCCTTTTTTCTGTCCTTTGGCCATTTTGTCCCTTTACCTTCCCCAGGTCGAGCAACCATGGGAAATTCCCTATTTGGTCATGCGGACCCCCGCACAAACCAAAGGTTTTACAGGCTTCTACATGCCTTGTGTGTGTGTGCCCAGGATGTGGGCTGGAGTTGTCTAGTTCCAATACACATCCTGGGTGCCAGGATGTCTGGTGGGATGACTGTGACCACTGTGATTTGTGATTGGTCCACATCTAGGATGGTTGTAAGTGAGAAGATCTCCTATTGTTTTCTCTTTGATTTAGCGCAAAGGAGATTCTGGATAAGAGAAGGCACCCTAAACCTATTCCAGGTCGATATTCTGAGTTCTCACTGAAATTAGTAAGCCAAGTATCCTGAACTTCTGAAGCAGATCCATGGGACTGCTGGTGACCCGCTGGAAGGTTTAGCACCCTGACCCTGCTATTGTCCCGTGGGAGCCCATGTTTTGCTTCGATCACAGAAGGCCTGCAAGGGTGCTTTGACCCATTGGAGTAGTGGGACTAACTACTCTCTGCACCTCCTGATAAACCTGAAAATGAGCCTGCTCGAAAGTGTTCCTGGACCACCCAAGGAACTACCCAGCCCGTATGGGACCTTTGCCCTGGAACCACTGTCATCACAAGTTTCAACTTCAGCTTTTGGAGACTGTAAGGTCTGGATAGAAGGCATTCTCCAGCCAGGTTTCATACACCTAGCATTCCTAGGTCTGGAATTAGGAGAGTCTGCCTGTACCCGAGCATACACGGTCACTGTGTTGCCCCGCTGTGGGGACAAACTTTGTGCGTACCTTGCTGATGTGCCTCCCTGTGCCCTAAGATGAGCTGCAGGGGAACTCTCCTGAGCCATTAATCATAAGCAGTGAAATCACCACTATCCTGCTACAGACTGAGGTCCTGGAACCCTGCATTTAAAACCCTCAGAGATTCACAACTGCAGGATTCGAACCTGTGAACGAAGTGGACTTGACTGGCGAAGTTTGGTGCACAGTGCATGCGAGGGTCAGTAAGTACTTGCATACATTACCGGAGGCCCCTTGCGCATCCATAGACTTTTACACACAAGTGTCCCATGAGGGCCATTCTCCTTTGTCAAGGTAGCCTGTGCTACCAAGCTATTCCCGATTCTTGGAATTTGCTCTGCCCTCTTGTAGAGACCCTCATTGAATAGTGGGACCTTATTCTTCATCACCTCACCCACCTTCCTGAGTCACTACAGCCTCTTGAAGAGACCCATTTTGAACTTAACTGCATGATTGAGTGCCCCAGCACTGAATGTACTTTTTAGCACACGGCTTCACACTTCTTAGGGACTGGACTGCCTATTAGTTAGGGTTTGAATTGATGAAGGACTGCCTAAAGTATATTCACACTGTATTACCCCTTTCTGTTGCAGGTTGTGGATCTCTACTCGTGTAATATTCCTTTAGGCCAATAGTTAGTGTGTGTTTGTTTGTTTGTGTATTGATTTGTATTGTGCACCAAACCCAAAGGTTTCTGGGCGCATTTGCACAGGATTACAAGAATACATTAGGCTGTTTCCTAGTTGGTGTTTTGTTAGTTTTGTTAATTGCTGAGGTTTACATTGTGTTTGAGTTAAAATGACTTTAATAAATGTAAATGTATTTTTTTATATATACACCTGACTGAGATTAATTTGTGGTGTTGTTCACTGTGTGTGCTCATTGTGGGTTTTTGATCACCCTCACTCATCCTGAGACCTAGTCTTGACCGCCGCCAATGCTACCTTGATTGGTCAGGCTTGTCCAGAAGGTTACACTGTTCTATGAAACTAGGCTGGCCTTCTGAACCTCTGGCCACCAGGTCAGAGTTCAGAAATGCATCTTAACAAATTGGTGTACAGTGGTGTGATAGGATCAAAGGTACCCAGTGTTGCACACTGGTAAAGGTACCCAGATTACACTTACCCAGGACACATTTATTTATTTATTTATTTAAATTTATATAGCGCGCAAGCAGCCCAGGGGCATTGCGCCGCTGTTACTTGCAATAACTTAGTTACATGGTACATATGATAGCGATTGTTGACACATTATGAATAGTACAAGAAATCATACTATTGTTACAAATATTGCATTTGGTCGTATATTGCAAACATAAATGATAGGTATTCGTGCTGATGTGTCGGTCCTTATGTGAAGAGGGTAGTTTTCAGTGTTTTGCGGAAGGTGGGAGGTAGGGCATTCCAGTGAGTGGGCGCGAGGTAGGGGAAGCTGGATCCACCCGCTTTTACTCTTTTTACTGGTGGCACAGAGAGCATGTTGGTGTACGGGGATCTGGTTGGCATGGTGGTGGAGACAGGGTGGATCCTTTGAGAAAGGTAAGCAGGTAAGGTAAACATAGTGACCTTAGTAGAAACTTAACTGTAAAGTCTAACAATCTACCTTAAAACATGGAAGCAATAACTAACATAACCTTTAATGCTTCCAAATCAGAGACACCGAGAATGTTGTGTACTGAGAGAGGCTTATCCACTCAAGGTACCAAATGTGAAATGATCCAATGGATCCTGGATTGGCAGGAGGCTCAGCTCAATGCCTTTAGGGAAAGATAATGCACTTTTGTGGTGGCAGCACACTGAAAGCTATAGTGGCACTGTGTATGAAAGATAGCAAATGAAAATGCACATTATGGACGCTAAATTGTTCCATGTTATGGTGAACGGGCCATCTGTACAGTTTGCACTGAATACATATGTTAGCCTAAATTAATCAACTAACACTTTCCCATTAAATAAAACTCCCCAATAATTAATGTACCCTTTAACATTGCTGTGCAAAATGGTCTAGATGACAGATTCTGTTTGTTTTTCAGTAGAAGCTTAAACGTGCAAGAAAAATGCACTGGCTGTCCTTTTATTCAGAAGGCGTATTGTGCGCTCCAGGAAGCAATTTCATACAAGTATTCTTCGAAGGTGGTGTTTGGAGAGAACAAATGCCATGATTATAGATGAAGCTGGGGTGACATGAGGCATCAAGAGAAGGGGCAGGAGGTAGTTTGAGTGACAGAGCTAGTCCATAAATGTAGGAGGATGAAGAGATGGGGGACAGTCTTCTTCTTTCCGTCCAGAGGAGAATGGGAGAGTGGCAGACAGAAAGCAGAACCAGGCAGTCCAGGCCGTTTGACGAAGATGGGCTGTGAGCTGACCTTTGTGGCGAGAAAGCTGTGCAGCATTTTCAACACTCCATTTTGCTGATAATCCACTTCAGAGAGGGGGCTTTTGCTGAAAATAGCACAGAGTCTTCACAATTTAATATGAGTATCTGTGGAAATGAGGAGCGTGCAGAGAGGGTGTTATATTTTCAGTCAGTCAGCCAGAAATAGACTATTATTTTGAACAGAGACGTTATTTTCTTTCTCGCATTGTAATTGAGAACACTGTGGCATAACGGAAAATGAAAAAGTGGCTTGTGCTATGTACATGATTTTGTCTTTTCTTTTAGATGTTACGCTGTCTACTGTCTTTGGGGTTCAAGGTCTGGGTAAGAAATTAATGTGTTATTATGAACACAGGCTGTTTATGTATCCAGAAGACATTTTAAATTGTTTTTACATGTGTACCACATGACCTGTTTCATACAATAGTGTGTACAAAAAAAGAAAAATCTTTTTTTTAAACCAAATCAGTGGAATTGTGTTTTCTGTGCCTATGTGGATTAATTGATAAAGAGGGGAAATCACAGGGAAGCGTGCCCAGTAAGTAAAAACCAGTACAAAAAATGTTTTACCACATGTGGTAAAGTTGGAGGTAAAGCATGGGAATTAGCTAGCAAGTTAGAAAATGTATGATGCATGTCTGGCTGGTGAATTGTTGGACATAATAAAGAGCATATTATGAACAATACGTCAAAGACGGTAATCCAGTTTCATAAATAAATGACTTGAAAAACAGCTAATGCTGTCTTGTCCCTAGAAATAAAAAGTCTGATAACTGGAGCTTACAGTCAACCCTTAACAAAATACAAAAGTAAGGGGGGAGCCTTGTCAAATCATATAGGGCATTACCATTAATACAGTGTGCTACCACATTACCACTATTTTACCACAACGCTAACATACCACCCAAGTTAGACATCATGTACATAAACTATTATCCCCTTTCTGCTGCATCGTGGAGTTCCTTCCTCAAAAATATCCCAAATTCACTCCCACTATTGACATACCCCAAGGGTGTACGGGACCAGGTATATTGGGTTTTCTCAAACGAAAATGCAAACAAATTTTGTATGTCTTCAGCCAGTGGCACACAGCACTATCCAGCTGTAAGATCCAATGTAGTAACACCATATGACCTGTGTACCTGTGTGAGACCCTGATCAATAAATAGAAGTGGCCACCTGGAAACAGGAACTCTTTTGTTTAACTCTCATAAGTCTGCATTGACCATTAGGTTTCAACACACCCAAAATGGGAGTGGTTAAAGTGCTAGGAATTGGTCTAATAATTCCTCTGGATTCAAAATTCTTAATTATCTCAGCTAATGACTCCAAACATGCCAGTGGCAACCAATATTGAAACACAAATACTAGTTCCCTACCATGTCCCTCTCACAGTGTGGCAACATGGAAATTGGTTAGGCTGCAATCATAAGCGTCCTTGGCAAAAACCTCTTTAAATTCCATAAATATTTTTCTCAACTCATTCCTTTCCTCTTCATTCGTGCATTCATCTGCAGCCTGAACCTGTTCCTGGGCCATTTTTGAAAATTCAGGGAAATCCTCCAATGAAGGAATATCTGTGCTCTCCTCTACCCGTGTGGATGTATCTCTTTGGAGAGTAGACATATTTAAATATCTTGGAATCTTGACTTCCATTTCAACATGCTGCTTTTCCACCTTATTTTCGTTTAAATCAAATAATATGCAATTCTCTTGATGACAGTACACTGTCTCACTTGACACATAAGGATACACAGACTGAATTTTACATATTCCTTTAGGGTGGGAGTCCAAAGACTCCGGTAACTCACCCTTTGCATTCACATATCTTTCAGGGATATTCCCAATCACTGCATTACTGAAAAATGCAGTGTAATGGTATTTTTGTATTGCCATTCCTAATGATGAATTCTCTTCTAAATTAATACCCTGACATCCTTTGTTATCCACCAGTATCGTAATGGGTCCATCCCCAATCTCAACCAGTGGCGTATATTCGCATTCTAGCCCTTGCTGCCTCATGGAGTCCCATAGGCATACAAATGCATCAGGATCCCTCATCTGCTGTCCCTTTCTGTGTTTTAACGTTATAGTAACTTGTCTGGTGAACGCAGGAATAGTAACCTCCTTCTTCACCTGTAGCTCAATGGCATATGGTACCAACAATGCACAATTATAAGCCTGTCTCTTGTCTTCAAACACAGGCACAGGTCCCCCTAACCTGGAGCACACCTTATGATTAAGGAAGTCCAACACCATACACATTCTGTGCATAATGTAATTTCCACAATAAAAATCATTCTGTGTCCCACTCATTATCCGCACATTGTGACAAATAGTTTTTGGACCAATGGTAATTTTTAACATACATCTTCCTATGACTCTATTCCCTGAGTCGGATCATCCAATCCAAAAACATGTTGTTTTTATTCTGAATTTTGGGATCTCCTCAATGTCAATTATTCACTGGAGTATTTTCTCATTAATTAAACTTCTTTCCTGCTCAAGTGCTAAAGTGGCCTTTACTATTTCAAAATTACCATTTACGCGGGTAGGGATTCATGGCTGCCCATCTCCCATTTGTATTTCAGAAAAGGTCGAAATGTGTTTCTCTGTGTTCATCTCTGAAATGACAGGTGGCTTGCCTTTTTGATCCTTGCTATCAATTGATGGATGATATCGGATGACACAAAGTACACAGGTATATGCCCTTGGATTAATTGTGATATTGCACTTTGAATTGGCTGATCACATTGATAATACAATTGAATAGGTTATCATGTTTAAGCACAACATTTGAGCTGTACTGTCATATTTCACCCTGTTCATTTAAGATGATAACTGTTTCATTCACATATTTAACGTGGTCATTCAGTCCCCCTCTAATCCCATCTAATGTTCACTGTATTGTGTCCAGATCATGGGTGAACTGTTGTGCCTTAGTAATTAATGTACCCACATATATAGCATTGGCTGTAGACATTGCTGTTCCCACCACAGCCCCAATCATAGTCACTACAACAGAGGACACAAGCTAACCTGCTACACGATTCCCCCTCCTTCTTTTCACAACAGATGAATTTACAAAAGTTGTTTTCCAACTTTATGGCATTATCCCTGGTTGGTTTCCGAGCATCCTCCTTTTCGCAGTTCCATCCACTCTCTTACCTGATCCGATGCAATTACGGTGTCATTCACAAATTTCTCGACAATAAGATCAGTGTTTAGGTTAATGTATATGTTCTGATAGAATACTCTTCTATTCCCCAAGGTGAATCTAGGTGCCTCATCCACTGCAATTCTGGATGCCGGTCCGGGTTTTATGATGACCTCTGCTTTTGTGGTCTTAACTCCTGACACACCCAAAATGAGTAGAACGATAAGTATCCAGTTCTCAGGTTGGGTCATCATCACCCTATTCTCTGAAGACTTTGTCTTCACCCCCATTCTTTGGTCCGGGGGCCTTTCCTGGGCCTCCAATCCCGTGGCATCCCCCAATGGTCCAGTGCTCCAAGGATCCGGCCCTGCTGGGGCAAGGAATTAGTCATGTCAAGTAAATAGAAAAAGAACAGATTAAGTACCTAGCATAAAACCATTTTCTATACCTGCTGCAACGCCTGAAAATAAAAATCAAATGGTCATTACAGTGGCACCACAGATACCGGTCTGTCACACTGGAACACCTGAAAACAAATCCATAATTACCCAACACAAAACATCATCCCACATCATGCATCCAAAAATAATTCCAGAAATACACACACCCCCATAATATTTTCATCTCAAAAACCCATTACTATTTCCCATGATATCCCCTGAAAAGCAGAAATGTGTAGCTTGATTTCTCTGTTACCTTTATTTTTACTGCATTTACTATATTCTTTCAACTAGTCTGAACTTCCTCAAGCCTTCTCACCTCATGCTTCGGGTGGCAGGGCTTAATCTGATTTACATGGACGAATTGCTCCACTGATACTTCACCTTCCTTTTTGACAATTGTATACTCCACAGGGGAGACCATGTCTATAATTTCAAATGGTCCTTGCCTAGCTGCCAGAAATGTAGTGTTTTATGTTTATTTTTCCCAGTGGTACTTGTAAAACTGATCACCTACCTTGTTTTCTCGTACAGATGTCTTCCTATCATAATAGGTTTTTGCACTATCAGCAGCCCTCTCAAGATTTTGCTGCAAAACATGCATATGCATGTTGTAAGTGCTTCCTCAATTCCTACCACATATTCACGAATCGTGGATGCATTCACAAGTGTTTGCTCATGTGTCTTGTACTGTAATTGTTGTGGCAACACCATCTTTCTCCCTGTCAGTATTTTGTGAGGTCTGATACTTGTTGCATTAGCGGGAGTCGATCTAATGGCCATCAATACTAAAGGCAGCCGAAGATAACTAGATCCTGCCTCAGCTACAATTTTTTTAGTATGTCTATTATAGACCTATTTTTTCTCTCCACACCGCCTGAGGAAGAAGGCCGATATGAGATGTGCAGCTTCCTTTTCACACCTAGTATTTGCCAAACCTTGCTCATCAAGGCGCTAGTGATATGACTGCCCCGGTCTGATTCTATTCTTTGGGGTAACCCAAATCTTGAAACAATATGATTTACAGTAACGTGGATGCTGTTTGTGCACTGCAATCCAGTGCAGGAATTCACTCCACCCACTTGGACATCAGACACACCACAGTTAATAAAAATGAATTTCCCCTAGCTGATCTTTTTACAGGCCCAACATAGTCGATTTGCAAATCTGATCATGGAAGGGTCAAACCTCTTTTGATTAATGGAGCTCTATGCATAGGTGAAGCAGGCTGAAATTGTGCCCATACCAGACACCCTCTGGTGTATAGTTCAACATCTTGGGACATATGTGGCCAATAAGCATGATCTTTTAAAATGTCTAAAGTTTTTTGTGAACCCCTCTGTCCTGCAGTTATCACGTCATGTGCATGATGTGGCATCAGTCCCTGAAATGACTGAGGCACAACCCATTGTATTTGACCTGTTACAGACTCCCTAATCATCAAACCATCTTGTAACCTAATTCTCTTTTTGTTTTTTAACAGTACTCTCAACACTTCTTTCCCTTTGCAATCATTTTCAGACAGAGGATTTTGTTCTGCATCTACCAAATGATTATAAAACAGGCCTTAAATTTGGTCTTCTTTTTGCGCCGTGATCAGATCTTCATCTGGGGTATCATAACTCCATTGCACTACAGGCTGTTCGACTTCTTTTGGAGATTTAGAGTGTGTGATCTCACCTACCTGTATCTCGCCCTTTAGGTGTTCAATGGGAAACACCTCTCCCATTACTGCTCCAATTTTGGCTAATATCTGCTTTGTCATTCCCCTCCTTGTCCTTACCTGGTGCCTTTAAACAGTGACATATTTTTCTCCAGTGCACTATTAAATCAATCATTTTCTGACATTATTTCGTCTATACCTTGAATCATCTTGCCATATTTAAGGGGTTTGTTGTTATATGTGAGCATACCTTTTGCCTTCCAGCCTGGAAAATGGTCTTAATCACAGATTCTGTTTGTTTTTCAGTAGAAGTTTAAATGTGCAAGAACAATGCTTTGGCTGTCCTTTCATTCAGGAGGCATATTGTGCCCTCCAGGAAGCAATTTGATTCAAGTATACTGTCACGCCCCCACACACACCCCATCTCCCACTTCCCCCCCTCACACCTGCCTCTCCCACCAGGAGCTTCTCGCCGTTGTGTTCTCCATTCACATCAGCAGGGGAAGCAAGGCAGGCGGGATACCATGTTGGGCGGACTCGCCGCTTTTCGCCCTTTTCCGCGTTGGCGGTTGCCATGGCGCCTCCTGCACAGCCGGCAATGCCAGCATACCAGGAAGTACCGGCAGCACCAATCGCTGGCCGCATGGCGCTCCACGTAATGTGTGCGAGCGGTCACGTGATGCGTCACGTGACACCGCTCGCCGCTTCAAAAGAAGCCGGCAAACACAACACTTTGCTTCACAGCTACTTCTCCGGAGGACTGCCAGGCGTTACCTATTGCTTCCTGTTACTCTCCTTACCTCGACCGGGGAACGTTTCACTTGGACCTGCTCTCGGATTACCCTTGGACTTTGGCGTGCTCTCTGATCTCCCGGACACCTGACACCTGTTTGTACTCTGGACTTGCCTTTGGATTACCCTTCTGTTTCTGCAAACCTCGGATTGCTTCAAGTTTTGCCACGGATCAAGTTCTTGCTCCACCAGGTGTTTTCAGGAGTGCCAAGTACATCATCTCAGCCTGCTGTGGGTTCCCCTGCTGTCTGTATAGGTCTCTTACCTATGCTCCACCCCTTTAGGTAAGCTGGTGTCACTGTATCTTGTTTGCTCCCTCTGCCAATTGCCTTTTGGGTGTTTCCTTGATTATAACCCTTTGCCTTACAGCACATAGGGGTCCTTCCGGCGTTCCCAGTACCAGGCTGACGACGACACTCCACACCTGTGGCCTCAAGGATTGCTAGGGCAGTGTTTACATTCTGCTCAAGCGGTACTTGGGGACGGAGGCATTACATAACTGCACGACCATCAAGTCGGACCCATCGAGTTAGAAAAGACTGTGAAGCCTAATGGTCGTCCAGTTATGGATGTTTCAGCCTGGGACCCTGTGACTGCCTTAATGCAAGCAGTAACATCGCTTAGGGCAGATATGGCAGCTGCTACCACTGCCCTCCGCACTGACCTGGCCGCTGCCACCACTGCATTGAACCACCGCCTTGATGCCATGCAAAGCACACAACATCCCTTACCTGTTGACGCCGAGTTTGGCGATGCTGCCCCAACCCAAAACCCGATTCCTGTCACACCACCCACCCTGCCAGCCCCGTCTGTGGTGGTTCAGACCCCATTTCCTGTAGCAGCTCCTGAGAGGTATCAGGGGGATCCTAAGAAATATCGCACCTTCATAAACCAGTGCAAACTGCATTTCTTGTGCCGACCCCAGGCTTTCTCTGATTCTGTCTCTAAGGCAGCTTTTCTTCTCTCCCATTTTTCAGGTGTGGCAGCCACATGGGCCAACCCATTGTTGGAGGGCGACCATCCTACCCTGTACGATTTTGAGTTATTGACCCAAGAAATGGCCAAGGTTTTTGACACAAGATATAAAACCCAATCCAGAGACATGGAACTCCAGGATCTTACTCAAGGCCGGTCCACCCTCATTGAGTATATCACCAAGTTCAACCAGCTCGCTACTGAGACCTTCTGGCCTGAGAACAAAAAGGCAGTGATCTACTATCGGGGTTTGTGGTTCCATGAAGGATGCTTTATCTGTGGTGCCTTCTCTTCCGTCACTCTATACCGACATAGTTGATTTGACCTTGCAAATTGACGCCAGACGGGCAGAAATTAGAGGGAAAGCAGGGCTATCCCATACCTCATTTTCAACCACATCCGGCACCTCACCCGAACCCATGCAGATCACTGGGGTACGCAGCCCCATTACTCATGCCGAACAAGTGCACAGAAGGGCGGACAATGCTTGCTTCTACTGCGGTCTCAACGGGCATTTTGTGAAGGAGTGTCCCCGTCGGCCAAAGAACAAAATTCCGGGTTTTCTGAAGACTCGCCCTTGAGATCAGGGGTTGGGGCGAGTCCTATACAAAATTCCTCTGATCCAGCTTTTGGTCCCGTCCGACCTGTGGTGGTACAAGCTTCCTTAAACCCTGCTGCAGGTATCTCCCATGCAGTACGAATAGTGATCGACTCTGGATCTACAGGCTGGTTTATAGATATAGCGCTAGCCAGTTCACTGAACTTACCTCTGATCACAAAAAAACACCCCGAAACGGTTCATGCAGTAGACGGGACATCCCTAGCCTCTGGACCAATCCTGCAACAGACAGCCCCGTTGGAATTAATCATACAGGAAGTCCATAGAGAGACCATGTCATTTGGTCTCAGAGCCACACCTCAGTTCAGAGTCATCCTGGGCATTCCTTGGCTGAAGAGGCACAATCCTCTCATTAACTGGGGCACGGGTCACATCTCCTTCGAATCAGGAACGTGCCAATACTACTGCCTGCTCGAGACACCTCGGGTTTCCAGCCCGCAGACATCCTAGGGGTAGTCGCTTCTTTAGCCATAAAAGACAGGTCCGACACCCAGGACACTCACATGATAGGGGCGGTCACGACCAACATACCTCCTGAGTATCATGAGTTCTGGGCTGTGTTCGACAAAGGCTCTGCGGAAGGTCTTCCTCCGCATTGACCCTACGACTGCCCCATTGATTTAGTCCCGGACGCTCCAATCCCAAAGGGCCGGATCTACTCCCTAACCCAGAAGGAAGAGCGAGTCCTGCAAGAGTACATACAGCAGGCCCTGCTTCTGGTCACATTCACCCGTCAACATCCCCAGCTGCAAGTCCTATCTTCTTTGTGCCAAAGAAGGAAGGGGATCTCCGTCCTTGCATAGATTACAGGCGTTTGAACCCCATCACGGTAAAAAACCGCTATCCCATACCTCTTATCACCCCGTTGTTAGACAAACTCACTCATGCCACGATTTACACCAAACTGGATCTTCGGGGGGCGTACAATCTCGTACGCATGCGTGATGGAGATGAATGGAAGACGGCCTTCTGCTCACGACAAGGGTTGTTTGAGTA
Organism: Ambystoma mexicanum; assembly: GCF_040938575.1. NCBI lineage: Eukaryota > Metazoa > Chordata > Amphibia > Caudata > Ambystomatidae > Ambystoma > Ambystoma mexicanum. The sequence continues at coordinate 605,127,163 of NC_090929.1, read as the reverse complement.
TACAGTTATGGCGTTTGGCCTCTGTAATGCTCCTGCTACGTTTCAGCGCTTCATGGATGACATATTCAGCGATATCCTGAACGCCTATGTGGTAGTGTACTTAGATGACATACTGGTTTTCTCTTCCTCCCTCGATGAACACATCACGCATGTTAAGGAAGTGTTGGTACGACTCCAAGACAACGCACTATTTGCTAAACCCGAGAAGTGTCTTTTCCACACCAGTCAGGTTGAGTTCTTGGGGTTCCATATCTCTCCCGGGGATCTCTCTATGAATCAGTCCAAAGTCCGGGCAATCAACGAATGGCCAATTCCGACCACACTCAAGCAACTGCAGTCATTTTTGGGTTTCGCTAACTTTTACCGACAATTCATTGTTGGGTTCTCCTCTATCATAGCACCACTCACTGCGCTCACCAGCCCTTCCGTCTCCTATCTCTGGTCCGTGACACAACAAAACGCCTTTGACTCTCTGAAAACCATGTTCACCACTGCTCCGGTGTTACAACACCCTGACTCTGAACTCCCGTTTGTCCTCGAGGCAGACGCATCCTCCTATGCACTAGGCGCTGTACTGTACCAACCATGTCCTGCCACTGGTCGTCTGCATCCGGTTACATTTCACTCTTGCAAGTTTACGGCAAGCGAATTGCACTACACAGTTATGGAAAAAGAACTATTGGCCATTAAGGACGCTCTACAGATCTGGAGACACCACCTCTTGGGCGCAAAACACCAGACTGTGGTGTTCTCCGATCATAAGAATCTCCAGGACCTTGCCTCTCTGAAATGTACAAACAGCCGACAGGTACGTTGGCATCTCTTCTTTGCCGCGTTCGACTTCGTGGTCAAACATAGATCTGGTGTCGGGCATGGGAAAGCAGATGCTCTGTCTCGTTCCCCTGGGGGGGAGGTTCTCCCATCCTTCCCTGAAACCTTGTTGAGTGAAACGCATGTAGTTTGTGTCTGCACACCGTCGCCTTCTTTACAGTCCACCATACGACAGTGGGTCTCCCGCTATCCACAATCTCTAACAGAATGGGATCCGGTTATGCAGGATGGACTGCTCTTTTTACATGGGAAGCTCTTTCTTCCCACGAGCGAAACCAGGAACTTGGCGTTAGACTGGTCTCATGATGCTGCCATTAATGGTCACCCCAGGCAGCATCGCACTCTAGACCTACTCAAATGCTGGTGTTGGTGGCCGACTATGAAACGCGACGTACAGAACTACGTCAATACCTGCTCAGTCTGTGCCCAGGGCAAGTCACACAGGGGCCGACCTCTGGGTCTTCTTCTCCCTGTTCCTCCACGACCCTGGCACACGGTCTCAATGGACCTGATTACCGATCTGCCACGTACACAGGGTTTCGATACTATTTGGGTCGTTGTCGACTCCTATACCAAACTGGCCCGTTTCGTACCATGCAAGGGGGTACCCTCAGCCCCGGTCTTGGCCAAGCATTTCTTTAGGTCTGTGTTCTGTCTCTTTGGCCTGCCCCATGTGTTGGTGTCCGATCGAGGCACGCAGTTCACCTCCCGTTTCTGGCGGGCCCTCACCTCTCTGTTGGGTATCGATGCTCATTATTCCTTTGCTTACCATCCAGAGAGCGACGGGCAAACCGAGAGGGTCAATCAGACATTGGAGCAGTACCTACGCTGCCTAACGTTACAGTACCAGGACACTTGGCTCAACCTGTGCATCTCGCCGAGTTTGCTTGTAACAATACACTTCACTCTGCTACTGGGTTCTCTCCTTTCTTCGCCCTCTATGGCCAACACCCCGTACTCTCCCCATTCCGGACTTCTCCTCTTCTGATACCCCCGCCGCTTCAGCCTGTGCTCGGGATTTGGTCTCGGTCCATGCCCAAACGTTGGTCCACCTGCGCGAAGCCCAGACCTCCATGAAAACCGCTGCTGACAGGAGGAGGGCGGATGCGCCTGCTTACAAAGTGGGGGACCGGGTCTGGCTCTCTACCCGCCATTTGCACATCCCTGGCTGTCGCAAGCTTCTCCCTCGCTTTGTGGGTCCATATGAGGTGGTCAAGGTCCTGAACCCAGTGGCAATGCGCCTGGCGGTGCCTCCTGCCTGGCGGATGGATCCCGGTGTTTCATGTCTCCCTGCTTAAGCCATGCCCTGGCCCTACCCGGTTGGCTACCCCTCCTGCCCTGGCCTCTGTCTCGTCCCCCAATGTGTTTGAGGTGCAGGCTATTCTGGGTTCCCGTATGTACAGGGGCGGGTTGCAATATCTAGTGGACTGGCTGGGTACGGCCTTGAGGACCGCTCCTGGGTTGCCTCCCGGGATGTACACGCTCCTCGCTTGGTGGCCCGATTTCACCGTGAACATCCATCCAGCCCACGTGGTCGTGGGCCTTTGAGGGGCGCTCTGTCACGCCCCCACACACACCCCATCTCCCACTTCCCCCCACACACTTGTCTCTCCCACCAGGCGCTTCTCGCCGTCGTGTTCTCCATTCACATCAGCAGGGGAAGCACGGCAGGCGGGATACCATGTTGGGCGGACCCACCGCTTTTCGCCCTTTTCCGCCTTGGCGGTTGCCATGGCGCCGCCTGCACAGCTGGCAATGCCAGTATACCAGGAAGTACCGGCAGCACTAATCGCTGGCTGCGTTGCGCTCCACGTAACACGTGCGAGCGGTCACGTGATGCGTCACGTGACACCGCTCGCCGCTTCAAAAGAAGCCGGCAAACACAACACTTTGCTTCACAGCTGCTGCTCCGGAGGACTGCCAGGCGTTACCTATTGCTTCCTGTTACTCTCCTTACCTCGACCTTGGAACGTTTCACTTGAACCTGCTCTCGGATTACCCTTGGACTTTGGCGTGCTCTCTGATCTCCCGGACACCTGACACCTGTTTGTACTCTGGACTTGCCTTTGGATTACCCTTCTGTTTCTGCAAACCTCGGATTGCTTCAAGTTTTGCCACGGATCAAGTTCTTTCTCCACCAGGTGTTTTCAAGAGTGCCAAGTACATCATCTCAGCCTGCTGTGGGTTCCCCTGCTGTCTGTATAGGTCTCTTACCTATGCTCCACCCCTTTAGGTAAGCTGGTGTCACTGTATCTTGTTTGCTCCCTCTGCCAGTTGCCTTTTGGGTGTTTCCTTGATTATAACCCTTTGCCTTACAGCACTCAGGGGTCCTTCCGGCATTCTCGGTACCAGGCTGACGACGACACTCCACACCTGTGGCCTCAAGGATTGCTAGGGCAGTGTTTACATTCTGCTCGAGCAGTACTTGGGGACGGAGGCATTACATAACTGCACGACCATCAAGTCAGACCCATCGAGTTAGAACATATACTTGGGAGGTGGTGTTTAATGGGAAAGTGTTAGTTTATTAATTTAGGTTAGCATATGTATTCAGTGCAAACTGTACAGGTGGCCCATTCACCATAATATGGAACAATTTAGTGTGCATAACGTGCCTTTCCATTTTCTGTCTTTCATACACGGTGCCACTACAGCATTGTGTGCTGCCCCCACAAAAGTGAATTATCTTTCCCTACATGCTATTACCTCAGATAAGAGTGCAGAAGGTGGTGGGGATGCTCTCACTGACAGCTCTAGCAGAGCTGTCGCTGCCCTCATCCATGGGGTCCATGAAAACAGGGATGATGTAGATTCCCAAGTTTTGTCTGTTGGCTCTGATGCTGAAGCCATGCATGCATTCATGAAGCAAGAACTGCTGTTTAAGCAGAAGGTGCTTGAGTTCAACATGGCAAAGATGAGAGTTGAACAAGCAGAAAAACAGAAGGGCAGGATTCACCAGTTGGAACTGGCCAAGATTCAGGCTGCAACTCGCTCTCCAATGGACCTGGACATGGGTCGGGACTTCCTCTCATCCGCGGTTTCCTAAAGATCTGCTCAGTATGTATGATTTATTTATTTTATGTATTTATTTATTTGCATTTTTAAAGCACCCAGCTGCCCTCCGGCATCGTGGTGCTGTTACAATTAAGTTTACTTGGCATGATGAGATATAGTGTGAACACAAATGAAGACATGGTTACAGGCATGGCTACAGTTCCGAGGTTACAAGGGAACAGTGAGCGTGGTACAGTTGTAATTTACAGACATTGATGTATGCAGTCGTATTATAAGTGGGATTCACTTAAAGAGGGTGGTTTTCAGAGCTTTTCTAAAAGCTATGAGGGATGTTTCAGCTCTTAGTTTAGGCTGTAGGGAGTTTCAGGTTATTGGCGCTAGGACTTCAAAACTCGAGTCGCCCGCTCTAGCTCTATTGAAGTTGGGGATTGAGAGTTGGTTGGCGTATAAGTCCCTTTTGGGTCTAAGTGACAGAACTGGTTGTATCCATTCAGTAAGGTAGCTAGGGGCAGATTGGGATATGCATCTGTGGGTAATGGTGGGAGTCTTGAGAGGAATGACTTCATGGACTGGTTACCTGCATTTGAGTATGCATGTGAAGTACAAGAGGTTGTGGATGCTAGCAATATTGAATGGCTGCTCTGTCGACTACCCCATTCTGGCTGCAGTGCCATAATGGGAATGTCAAAGACTGATAGAGAAGACTTTGCAAAATTGAAGCAAACTTTCATCGTCAAGTTTGGGAAGACACCTGCTCAATACTTCAAGAGATTTAGAGAGTACAAACAAAAGAAGGTAACATTTGGGTTTCCTTTGTTTCTGATTCTTTGAAAAACTTGACTGGCTGGATTGAAGGCTATACGATCACCACCTTTGAGGATATGGTATGTTTAGTCATGCTTGAACATATTTTTGCATCTTGTTCCCCTGAGCTTAAGCAGCACATGGCTGATTCAAAGGAGAGAGATCCTAAGCAACTGGCCAGTGCAGCAGATTTGTGGGTGTCACACTGAGTGTCCCATAAGGACAAGACTACTCCTGGTTTGCAGGAGGAGGAGAAAAAGAGCAAAGATAATGGGGCTGGGGGATATGATAAAACATCCTCCCAAAAGAGCCACAAAAAGAAGAACAAGGGTAAGTCCCAAGAGAATGTTCAGGGTAGTGGAAGTTATACTCCTAGACATAACTCTGGGTATAGTAAGCCTCCCTAGGTCCCAGGGCTCAGTGGATCTTGTGTGGCTTGTGGAGCAAATGACCATGTGAAGGGGGAGCCCAGATGTAAGGTCTAAACCTTGGGGGTCCACTCTGTGAGTCCGGCCTTCCCCTGCTATGAGGATGAAGAGATCACAGGGGCATCCTTCTCCTCAGACTCCTTCCCCAGTGGGATAGAATCTGAGGTAGTCCTAGTTTCCCTGGGTTCCTGGGAACCTAAAGTCTCAGAGGCTTATGCTAGCATACCAGACAATGACAAGCACTACTTTACGGACAGTGTGCTAATCAATAGAGTAGATACTCCTACCCTTAGGGATAGTGCGAACAGCAGAACTGTGGTGGATTCTGTTTTGGTAAACCCAGATGAGCTTGCCAGAGCTCTCCTGATGCCCACCAAGCTAGCTGTTGGTCCCCCTCTCAAGTTCACAGTAATGCCTGTAAATCTTACTATCAATGATACAATGGTCAGGAGTCCAGTGAGCATACAGAGGCAAGTCACAGGTAAGGTCCTTCTGGGGAATGATCTCAGAGACTTAAGTCTTGTGGGTGACACAGCAAAGAGACCATGCACAAAGTCACGAACAAGGGCTGCCTTCGCCAAGACCAAGGCAAAGCCTAAGCCAATGGGGAAACCTAAAGCTAAATGAGTTACACAAAAAAAGAAAAGAGGGAAACAAAACATTCCTCCTAGCTCACCTACCACTGAGGTGGCAGTAATTGGCCAAACAACTGGACCTGAACAAATGCTAGATCGATAGATGATAGATCGAATAGTGTGCTGTATGTTGGGAAATCTGTGTTCGGTGTCCCATGGCCTTCATGAATTAGGTAAGTGCATGTATGAATGTGTACTGACACATGATTTGTGTTGTCCCCGCTCTGTGCTGATTTGTGCCATGTCACGAAAGTGGAGCACAGAGTCAAGCTTCAAGGCACTCAGGGTGCTTCCCCTAATGGTGGGCTGCGTTGACATGACTGACTCTTGAGATGGTAGAGAGTGAGGGTTTCCTTCTTAGTGAATACCCAAGGTGACAACTGCTTGTGCAGAATGCAGAATGTTTTAATGACATAAATATGTGTAATGAAGTAGAGAACCGGCAGTTTCCATGTCATAAATGCATGTAAGCAAGTAGGCTGGTACCATGTTACAGATGCATGTGAGCAAGCAGAAGGCTGGTTAGTTCTATGGCATCAATACATGTAAGCAAGCAATAGGCAGGTTTGTCAGGGACGTCATTTCACCAAAGTGCCTGGGGTAGTGGAAGTGACCACACACAACCCTTGACCTCTGACATCACAGGAAGTGATTTTATTTGAACCTGCCCCTCAAATGACATCACAGGAAGTGATGGCACACAACCTTTCACCCCTTGACAAAACAGGAAGAGGCATCACATGGCATTGTTCCAGTACACTAAGAAAAATATGGCTACAATATCAATGTAATATGATATGCATTTCATACAAGAATGGATCACCATATGTTGCATTAATATCAGTGTGTATAGCTCCAACAAAAGGAAAGTTAATAAAGCACTGTCAACCGGCCCTTGACAAGCTGGTGCTGCTGGAACAGAAAAAAGTGTATGAACAACCAATGTAGTGAGAAACACTGTGATCTGTATAGGCCCAGAAACCAAACATTTTAAAAAAGCCTTTTGCAGCCTGCAAACTCAGCTTCTGCCAAAAGAGAATACAGAAGTTGATTCCAGATTAGGACGTCCGGTGTCACCAGGCTTTACCACTTTTTGATAGCGAGTCTCTCGCAACTTGTGTAAGTCTCCAACAAAAAGAGACTGTCTCCTGCACTGCCACAATTTAACATAGTTCTACAGCAAAAATATTCTGGTGGGAATTTTCCTGTTGTCCAAGCAAATCCTAGTCTTTCTTGGGATACGATAAAAATAATTCCCCAATTAAACACTTATATGTACTAGAAAAAAAATTCTGTATGATTTTGCCATGCAAAATGTTGGAGGTGACTGCTACTTTAATCTCGGAAATGGGCAAAGAGGAAATATGACACGGTCAGAAGACATAGAATACAGAAATTGCAAGGGGTACGTCTCACTGCATGTGCCAATGTGTGTTTCTGTCCAGTGGTATTTCATACCTCTGTCCATCCATGAAAATATGTTCCATTCCAAGAGGAAGATAGTTGAATAGCCCTGTCTTTCTTCTCTGCAATGCATTCTGTGAATTGTAGACCTGTGTTTAGAATGGAGAAATCCAAGACTACCAGTCAAAGAATAAACATAACAAAAATAAAAAAAACATGACTGTACTAACATCTCTAAATTCGAATATAGCAGGTATGTCAACCATTCTGTGAGCTGGCATTAGCAAGAAGGTGACAGCATGATCTAATGCATAGTGCCTATAGTGCACTGAGGAGCACATGTTGCACAATTCCTGTGAGCTTGAAGCAGCATATAACAGACTCTCCTTTTTACAAATAAGACTAAAATGAGTGCCAGGTGCAGCAAACAAGGCTGGCCTTACTATGCCAAAGGAAAGCTATTTAAAAAGTGCCTTTCATAAAGGAATGTGTGGAAAACATTCCCTGCTAGTAGTCATGCTGCACTTTTAGTTGCACCAGCCCTTTTGGCTACACACCTCAGAAACACAGATAAATGTTAAGGCAACCATGGAGGGTTTTCAGGAAGTCACTACCTAAAAAGGAGTTGTCCAAGATCACACCATTGGTTCAAGTGAATCAGCCAGGATTAAAACCAAGGTCTGTTTTTTCCACTGCCAGCTTAGCTACGTGACTGAAATGTGCATGGGGTTATAATGCCTTGAGCTGAACATCTTTGCTGGACAAAATATAAAGCTAAAAATACAGTTTTGTAGGTGATTCTATGAGGTGTAGGCTGGCAGGGGTCTTTAGTTAGTGTCACTATTAAGGAAATAAACAACCTCCAGCAACATCAGTTTTTGACCCTGGCATCACTGTACTGACTGCAGATTAAACATCAACATCGATGGAATAGTAAGCAGATGTAGTTTGTAGATGGCATATGCTGCAATATGCATGCCGTGCAATTGGGAGGGGAGGGGGCGATACCTTGTACGCATTTGAAGACAACAGTGGCAACTTTAGAATGTATTCTAGCTAGTAGTGACAGCAAGTGAAGGTGGCACAAGATATGGGTGCATGGGTCCTGTAAAGTGCATTGGTAACAATCTTAGCTTTTTTCTTTGTGAAGCACATGGAGTGGAGCTTCTGGGTTAGATTTTTCGGGGCACCCTTACAGATGGAGCACAAGTACAAGCACAATATGGGCCATGTGGGGGGTTGCAAAATGCAAGTGTTGCCACTTACTTATTCTAGGTCGTCTTCTCTCGGGCTTGTGGTTGACTGATTTTGACCATCTCCCCACCCTTGTTCCATGGCAGAACTAAATGACACTGTGCCACATCTAGCACAACTAAACATGAAACCATGCCTTTTCTCTTGAGAGGAGGATATTGTATCTGCACTCACTGGTGCTCTTTAGCGCCAACAGAATGGTCAATAATATAGCAGCACTTCTGCAGCGCTGTATGCCATGTGTAAAGCCGCATTTATTCAGGGTTTCTGTGTGGCCAGGATGCTGTGTGTGTGTTTCATATTAAGTTTTGGCAGGCAAACCTCCCATTTGCATCGCCGGCTCGCAGTGCGAGGGAGGCGCTAGTGGAGATGGTATGTTCCACCTGTAGGGGGAGTGGGGTGGTCTGTGAGGTAAAGTCCACTCAGCGGAGGCAGAAGCTCCCCTGCCGAGGGACTTGGTGGAAGATCCCCTGTGGGGATAAAACTGGCAGAGGGGGAGCACGACGAGGAGAGTCTCCTGTGAAACTGGCAGGGCCAGCCAAGCGCTCTGCACTGGAGAGACTCCACTGAGGCCTTCAAGCCTCCGGCCCATCTTTTTCCTCTCCCCACCCTGGGTTGAGGGGGTTTGTGGGCCGTGTCTGCGGGAGATAAGTAGTCTGGTGCTGTTGCAGGACCGGCGCAGCTGTGAGGGGTCAAGCCCAGCGCTGCCCGCGTGTTCTCCATGTTGGTGCCTCTGTTGTGTGGGACAGTGCCTAACGGTCTCCCTCTTTGTCTGGTTTGCGGCCTCCAGGTAGGAAGGGAAAAGTGTGAAGAAGAGGATCGGACATTGTACAGCGTTATTGCTGTATTTCCCCTTTGGTGTTTCCACAGACATATGTTGTGATATTGATAAGTTCTGTCAGCCAGCCATAGCGGAGGCGGGCCCCATTGCTTGCTAAGCACTTTGTTTTCGGAGGCGGACGCCTACACCTCATTCAAGTATAGAGTGCCCCCTCCAGGGTACTTTATTTGTATACGAGCACATGGTATCAAGTAACAGAAATAGCTAGTTGGTTTCTCCCCTCAGGTTTGGTCCCGTATCGTTCTCCAGAGGCCCGGTTGGCCCTGGGTTCCATTTGTATGGTTGTTTCCCTCAGCGGCCGGTTCATACTCTTACCTCCTTGTTCTGAGGAAGGATTGCCTGGCATTACCCAATCAAACTACAGCGGCCTACAAAATCAAATTGGGCACCACATTTCAGTGAGGCTGAGCGCAACCTGCGCAGTTCATTTAAAGTAGTGGGGGGGAGCACGAGGTGGAACGGAAGGGCGATTTGTCAGAGAAGAGAAAAAGACCTGGAGACTGGCAGCTATGTAATTAATTAAGAAATATGATCTGGTTGTACACATTCTCTTTTATAAAGAAGGCTGTCAAGCTTGTCAAATTAAACAAGACTCTGACTGTTTATTTAACAAAAGTGTGACTGTTTATTTAACCAGGTGCACACTAGTTACCTTTATCCCCCAGGCTGACATGCACACGGGAGGGGCTCAACCTGTCCACCTCCCTAATACCCTAACAAGTGAATGTACCGAACTACTACTTAACTCATTCATGCTCAGTGAGTCGCTCACCTCACGGACAGTGAAAGTCACACAGTGAAGTCAGTCAGTCAGACTCATCTCACCATGCACGCACGCTAGCCTCTCTCTTCTCAAACAAGGCTCACACACGATCAACACCAGCACCCGACGCCACTGCACCTGCTCTCTCTGACTGTGCCATCCTCACAAGTTAATTTCTTGGGGGCAGCGTTCCAGCCAGGCCAGGGCACCGCGGCACGCAGCACGCACGCAATACGGGAAGGGGGCAGCAGACAGCAGGCAGGCCGAAAGGGGAGGGGTCTGAATGTAGACTTTAGGAATCAGACTGTCACTCGGGTCCTCAGGACAGGAAGAGATACAATACTGGTGGTCCCTCCCAGGCAGACCACAGTTGTATCTTTTGGGTGGGGAGCCAGGACATGCCACTACATTGCTAGATTATAGCAAATGTGCCTTGCACCTGCCTACCCCAGTGCACCCATGTCAGCTAAGGCTCGAGAAGGTTTGGGCCTGGATGGGCCCGGCTCCCTGGAAATACATTGAAACTACAGGCAGTGGCACAAGTGTTAGTGTGAGTTTCACCACACAGGCAGCCAGGCCAGTGGCACAACACCCGACCTAACACTGCACACCCAAACGCTGCCATTATGCCATGCCTCAATTTTTCAAAGGGGGCGGAAAAAGGGACACCCAAAGCCAATTTTAAAAAAATAGATAAACATTTTAAAAAAATGTTTTTGTTTTGGTCAAGAGTAGCAAGGCAAACAGCAGGGGTCGCCGCCGTGACTACCTGTGGTTTGTTTCAAGGCATAGATATGTGTACACAAGCAGAAGGCAGGTAAGTTATATGGCATATATATGTGTAAGCAAGCATTACATGGGTTGGTTCAATGAAATACATGTGTGTAACCAAATAAAGGCAGATTTTGTTTTTGCATGACGTACAATTATGTAAGCAAACAGAGGCAGGCATGTTTCATCCGGAAAATGTGTGTAACAGAAGAAGGTGTACTGGTTCTTTGACAAATATTTGATTAAGCAAGCAGAAACCTGGCTAGTTCCATGGCATATATGCATGTAATCAAGCAGAAGGTGGGCGAGTTCTATAGCATAGATGTTTGTAAGCAAAGAAAAGGAGGGCTAATGTTGTACCATATATGCTTGCAAGCAAACAGAAGGCACTCTTTTTTATGGCACATCTGTGTATAAGCAAACAGAAGGTAGGATGTTTCCATGGCACTGAAGTGTTCAGCCACATTGAAGGCATGCTGCTAGCAGTAACCAAGCAGAACGTTGTATGATTCCATGTGATTGTGTGTGCAACCATATTGAAGGCAAGTTGGAAGACTGGCATAGAAGTGTGCAACCAAGCAAGGCGGGTTCCATAGTGTAGCTTTTTGCAGCAAGTAGGATGACCTCATTTTAAAGCAATAACAGGCCAATGAGGATACAGGATAGCTCGAATGTTGTGTGGTAGAGTATGTGCCTCTAGGCAGCAAACTGGTTATGTCATAATGCAAACTCCCTCTCTCTGTATGTAACGAGGTACCTGGGGACTATCTAGTACTTGATTCCTGTCGCCACATCAGATCCGGCATGATTAGTGTGCCTTTGCTTGCATACACTGACATTCCAGGAATTATAATATCAGATCTAGTTTCCAAGGGCTACAGTTCTCAGAAAACCTGGCAACAGCTACACTTGACTTTGCACACTACAAATTCGGTACTATTTTAATGTGCCCGTATTTGCGGTCATGCAAAGAGAGTGCTGCACCGTGTAATTACAAATGTGCACCTCACTGCAATGTGCAATTAGTACGCTCTTTCCTAGAAAGTGAACATTTGGTTTAGTTTAATTTAACTGCCTGAGGACGTGGTTTATGTGGCCTTGAAAGAAATCGAACAAAACTATGAGTTTGACTAATAAAGATATACTTTCTGCAAGAATGCATGTTCTGCTGGAATGAGAGTTATACCCTCTAAATACATGTGGGCCACTTCAGTGAAAGGGAAGGCAAACAGGGACTATTGAACGGGGAGAGGAGGAAGAGAATTCCGGGAAAAGACAAGAGGGCTGGGAGAGGTCGCAAAGCAGGAATAGCTGAGGATAGAGATGGGCCTACTGGAAAGGAGAGATGACAGGGAATTCTGGGATGAAAGGGGAGAATCTGGACATAGGGGTTGCAGCTGATTTCCCTATTCCAATCCCTGATACCCTGCTCACCCTGCATGGCAGCCAGGAGGAATGCAGAAGGCAAGCATAGCCACAGTGGAAATAGCACTTGTCGTTTAAGGAAAACCGGAGAACGAGCACCTGGCCTGACAGTCACAGAGCCTGGGAAGTTGAAGACTGGAGCTTCTGGTAATTGCATAACAGAACCTCTGTGCAGTGTTTTCATTCTAGACACTATACCTCAGCCTTTTTCCCACTGCTCCCTTCCCTTGTAAACAGCAATGTCAGTTGGGGGTTGCCAAGGGTCTCCCCTGCGACCCTAAGGTCTCCCCTGCTATCCCTGTGGTCTCCCTTCCTACCCTAAAAACAAAACAGTTTTCTTTATTTTCTTTTTTTAATGGAAGCTCCTTGACTGTGACCAGCGCCATGTGGCTTTTTTTTTTTTCGGGAGTGACTGGCTTTCTTGTTCAGGCCTCTTAAAAACAAACGGGGTTCCACAAGTTTAACACTTTGAGCAGTGACCCTAGATAAAAAAAGAATAGGAATAACATATAATTTGTCTTTGTGGAATTCTATACAATAATTGGTAGACTCATTAAAGGTTTATTTAAGGCTCACTTCAGAGAGCGAGTCAACGATTTACTCTGTTCTTAAATACCTCAAATTCACAATGCAGACACAACTTCCAAAAACCCTTTAAAGTAGAATAAGCATCAATTTCGGACTATGGCCCTCATTACGAGTTCGGCGGTGACCATGCCGCTATTGGCGGCATGGCTGCCGTCGAAATCGCGTCGGGGTCCGGGTCCTCGGAATGAGGATTTACGGGGCCATTCCGAGTTCGGAAGGCCCGGTAATTCCTCCCTCCAAGGACCCGGACACGGTCCTTCCCCATTTCCATTTCAGCCCCCATAGGGCGGAATGGGAATGGGAGAGGGAGCAAACAACGGGCCATTACGAGATGTTTGCTCCCTCTTCCCCTCGCGGAACCCGGTAAGCACACCTGGTTTTCCCAGGCGTTGCTTCTTGGCCGCGAGGGGACCTCGCAATGCGGCAGTACGGAGTGAACGGCGCCGGCAGCTTTTACGGCGCCGTTCACTCCGTACCGCCGGGGTCGTAATGAGGCCCTATGTATTTTGCTTTTCACATGTTGCACTTATAGCATGTTTTTTTCTGCTGTTGTCTCTGTTACGATCATCACAATACATTCCATCTTGATGTCCTCGGTCACTTGACAAAATCCTTGTACCTAAAATATTCTGTACAGTGTAGAAATGTTTGACCATAGCACATAAAGTGACCATTGATTTCACTGTGACACAATTAATGTGTTGTTGTAATGTATCTTTCTTATTTCCATGGCATGCTGTTCAGGATGTTTGTTTTCATGTATGAGGTAACGAGTGCCCAGAGTACGGGATGCTCGGTTAATACATTGCTTTCCCTGTGCTACTCTAAATTCTTTAATATATAGTTATGAACCCTCCAAATGGTATATATTTTGCCATCCTCTGAAGCCTGAAAAGTAGTTCCACGGAGGCTTGACATGTAGCCAACTTTGCACAAGACCTGCAGATGAACTGGCCTGCTGCTCAGTTACCAGTATAATGGTATCCACAACAGAGTGTAATTTGCTTTCTTACTTTGAGAAATATCAGACATGTAAAATAGCTATAGCCGGTACAATAGCTCTGTGAGTTTATCGCTAGCTGCTGAGATGTGTGTGTGATCTGCAGGTTGCAGGTTTGAATCCCGGCAAGGTCAACTTATCCTTCTGAGGTTGCTAAATGAGTACCAACACAAGTTGGGTGATATTGTACGTAACTTTGTTCTATATAAAAACACGTACGAGGTATGTGATAATACATTATTATCATTTGACCGTGGACGTCTGCTTCCATTCACAGTAATTTGGTATTGGTGATGCATTCTTGTATGAAATGTATATCACATTACAGTGAAATTGTAATCGTATTTTTCGTAGTGTACTTAGGACCACTGCTATGTGATGCCGCTTCCTGTTTTGTCAAGGGGCGAAAGGTTGTGTTCCATCGCTTCCCATGATGTGACTTTGTGGTGGGGTAAAATGACATCGCTTCCTGTGATTTTATCAGAGGTGAAGGGTCGTGTGATGTCACTTCCTCTACCCCTGGCATTTTGGTGAAATGACATCCCTGCTTGTAACCTGTGGGCCTCATGGGCCAGCTCCTTCCCAAACTCATTACCGCATTCCCTTGTCCGATTCTGATTCCCACTAGCCCAGCAGATTTACCCTATGTTACCAAGACTTCACCCAGTTGGACCTGCCAAGCGAGGTGCTGAGAGCCTCCACATTCCCAAGGTGAGCAGCTCTCATGGCTTTAGGCCTATTTCAAGAGGCATTCATTAAAGTGCCTTTAAAATGAATAATATTATTAATAATAATAATATTCATGAAGGTGCCATCTGCAATAATAATGCCTGTTATTATAGCATTACAAGCAGGAGGAATCCTGCATAAAACGCTCGCTATACAGGAACACACATAATTATTGTCAGTCAAGTGCATGTCTCAGAACATGGGCCTGACTCTTCTTCAAGTCTACCAGTTTTTCAGACTAATAATAATAATAATAATAATAATAATGATAATAATAATAATAATAATATTAAGTTCTTGTCTAGCACTTCATACCGATTTCCTCCTGCTTGTAATTCTATAAACCAGCCATTATTATAACAGTATTATTCATGGTGATGCCACTTGCATTATTATTTTTAATATTCTTCTTCTTATAATAAAAATAATAGGAATGCTAGTAATAATGATAGTTGAATCAACCAGCAGTTCACTTTGTTGAGCGCGGTGGAGAACAGCAGGTGGCAACCCCCAAGGTGGAACAATATACTTTGAAAATGGCAAATGGCAACCATTATTTTCAAACATTCGGTATCATGTTACAGAATGTGTAAGCATGTAGTCATGTTTGGTCTCATTATTGCTAGTGATACGGTGGTCCATGTGTCGGCGTAACAAGTATGGTGTGGATCAGGGTGAAAAGGCAGAGCAAGACATGCGTATCCCAATGGACACGCTCTGCCATCTTCATGACCTTGTTACTGTTTAATTGTAAATTGCAGCACTTGGTCCCCGTTTTACGGGTTAAGACATAATGCAAGTTTCCCTCACACTACCAATGGGCATCAACCTCAATAGAGAGGTCATGGCGGAGAGGTGAGATCAGAGGGCTTTTTTTTTTCTCTTAACATGTTTATCATTTAATAATATGCATTGTACACAATCCATCAGCTGTTACCATAGAGTCTATAGAGCCATCATTATGTTACGACAAATATAACCATGTACACTGTAACCGAGTATTTGCGAACCAAGGGATATCTATCAACAATCTTCAAACAACAATTCAGTCCGAATTGCACTCTCTTCAGTCAATTATCTGGGATCAAAAACATCCTTTGACCAACTCACAACAGCAACGCTATTTGGTTGGTAATTAAAGGTTGGGGGATCCATGTAAACATGGCGGCATTTGCTAAATAATGCTGCTTATAACACCTGCCCAATTCAGGGGTGGGGGACACATTGTAAAATGGCCGCCACGTTAAAGCCTCCCTTCAAGTGTGTTAGGTCCTTACAAAGGTGTAAGCAGGTTTAATTGTCTAAAACCCCCAATTTACGCCTCACCATGCAATGCATAAGTACTCAGAATTGACACTTTTTTGCATTTTAAAGCATGGACGGTAGTGGTATAAACCATTGCTCTTGCTCTTCCATTTCCATCTCCACTATTACTGGCATGGTGGAAATCGAAAGAAAATACACAAAATAAAGCAAGTGGTAATTCTGAAATGCCACCTGCAGTCTTTCAGAGAAACCACCGTGGAAGCACTAAACCTGTTGCTAACTCTGAATTGGATATATATATATATGTATATATATATATATTTTTTTTTTAAATACTGCTGGTGGGGGTGGTATTTGGCTGCGGTGGTATTTCTACCCCAAAATCTTCCCATCTTGTAATGACCCACTCCGTGTTTTATGGTACTCGCAAAAAGTTATATTGAACTGAGATTGAAGGACTTTCTGGCAAGGCAAGTCATCTTTTCTATCCTGTAGATATCTGATTCTACCCTTTTCTTCGAGAAACCCCTCATCAAGTGTATTTTCTCCACAATTAATTGACGATTCCATTATTTGTCAGATGGGAGAGTAGGGTCGTTGACTCAAAAATGGCCATATGCAATAAGTTATTGGGCCTGGTTGTATCCCTTTTTGTCTCCAAAAGGGACAAGGCAGTCTGGCAAATTGAAAAGTCGATCTTAACTTTTAAACCACTATTCAAGGGATTAAAAATCTATTGCCAAATAGCTATACATTTAGCACTTTCAGCTAACGTACAAGGAACATCTGCAAAGTTGTCTTGATTTCTAGCACATGAAGCTGAGGCATTTTTTCTTTTTTTTTAAAAAGTTTATTTTATTGGCATTTCAACATACAGTAACCATGCCACCCACCAGCCACCCCCCTCCAGCAACGCACAACATTAGTGACCCCTGTGGACATCCGAACATTTTCTCCCTTCTTTCGTAATCGTCTAATCAAACAGACCCAGCAACCGCAATCTCTGCGGTCAACAGACAGCCCGTAAATAATTTTGAAGAAACTTCATGACCAGGTCCCCCTGTGCCAGAAACTTCTGATTGTCCCCCTGAATCGAGTAGGTCACCCATTCCAGAGCTACATAGTTCCACACCTTGCTAATCCACTCATGTTCTGTGGGGGCACTCTTATGCTCCCATGTTTGTGCCACTAGCAGCAGTGCCACCACCATCAAAATCACACATGCCTTCCTTCATGCTTTCAAAGGTAGATTCCCCAGAACCCCACCCATCGCTAACATAGCCTCCCCAACTCACCCTGGATCTGATAACCAAATATTTTATTCAGTACCATGGAGACCGTGTCCCAGAAAGGCTGTATGTCTGTGAATTCCCACCAAATGTGTTTCCAGACCCAAGTTCCCCACCCAGCATAGCAGTGTTAATTCCAGGTAGCACCTATGCAAGGAGTGAGATGCCATTGTACCATGACCTTGATCTACATCTCCTGAATCTGAATAGCCCGTGTGAGTTTGGGTATGGGTTTGGGTATGTCTGCCCATAACTGGGACCACTGCTCCCCCTTTAACGGGTGACCCTCAGCGAATTCCCATACTTTTATGTAGGGACATTCTGGGTGCTGAGGGCCCTCAGAAAATATTCCATACAGTGTTGCCACCATGTATTTATCCCCTGAGTTAGTAATAACATACTTCTCAAAAGGAATAGGTTCCCTGGTCACAGCCGCTTTAACCGACGGATTCGAGAGCCAGTGCCTCATGTGAAAGTAGCAGAATAACTCTTCTTCTCCTTTCCAACATTTCTGTTTGCACTGATCCAATCACTCAATTTCCTGGCCATCAATCATATCCCTTAGCTTGTGGCACCCAGCCGCTTCCCACCTGACAAAAGTTCTCGCTTCCAGCCCTGGCGCAGAATGGGGATTCCTAAACAGTGTCTTCAAAGGGGAGGGGAAGGTAGTCAGGGCTACCTGCTGAACCAAGGAGTCCCACGGATCCCCCACTAGAGCAGTTATCCAGCTTAGGTACATCTTTTTGGGTTTGTCTTACTTTGGGAGCCAAAGTGTTTCATCCAAGAGTCTTCGCACCACTGCCCCGTCCACCCGACCCTATCTTGCTGTGGTTGCCCATAAACCAATCCCGAACCACCATGGGTAGAGCCACAAAATAATAGAGGCAGAAGTTGGGCACGCCCAAACCTCCCTTACATTTGGGAGTTATTAACAGTTTCATGGCTTCCCTAGGTCTCTTGAGATTCCAGATTAATGTCCCCACCAGCTTTTGATGGGTCCTGAAAAGACTCTGAGGTACAGCCACTGGTAGGGCCATAAAGTGGTATAGGATCTTAGGCAAGATCACCATTTCGGGGACGTTAATCCTCCCTAACCATGATATAGACAGAGGCCCCCACTCGACTAGTAGCTGCTTCATCTTCTCCAGCAGGGGTATGTAACTAGCCCAGTATAGACAGTCTAAGGAGCCCATTTTCTGCCTTCCCAAGTACTTGATACGTTCCTCCACCCACCTATAATGTACAGAGCCTCGCAGTTCCAGGCTGCGTGGAAGGGCAACATAAGTTCAATAATTCTGACTTATGAGAATTCATTTTGAGCCCTGCTACTTCACCGAACATCGTAAGTTCCCTGAGATTGCCAGGAGTGTTATATCCGGGTCTGAGATCAGGAAGAGCATGTCATCTACAAAGGCCATAACTTTATGTTCCTTGCCCTCCGAACATGATCTCTCTGATGTCTAGAGTTGACCTGATCCTCGCCAGTAACGGCTGCAGGTAGATCGTGTATGGAAGCGTGGAAATCAAGCACTCCTGCTTTGTTTCTCAGGAGTCCTTTATCCCATGGCAGCGGTTACCATTCATTTACAGACGCAGAGAAGGAATTTGGTAATTGGCTCTGACCAGCGAGAAGAATGTAGTCTCAAAGCCCATGACCTCGACTGTGCGGAAGAGAAACAACCATTCGAGACGCTTGAATGCATTCTCTGCGTACAACGCTAGCATCATAGCTGGTGTCTTGGTTATGATGACGTTTTTAGTAGGTGGCACACCCGCCTTATTTTATCAAAGGACTGCCTTTGCCTCTTAAATACTGATTGATCAGGGTCAATCAATTTGGGCAGAAATTTATCTAAATGAGAAGCTGGCACCTTGGTGTACATTTTTGCATCAGGATTGATAAGAGCTGTAGGATGGTATGAGTGGCATAGTGTGCTGTCCTTGGGGAGCAACACTACTTTGGCCTCCTCCATAGATTGGATGATTTTCCCCACTTTGCCAAAGGAGTTGTATAGTAAGACTAAATTTGGAATCAAGGCTTCCTTGAACGTCTTATAAAAGATCAATGGAAAACCATCCAGTCCCAGGGTCTTTCAAGGTGGAAAGGAAGCAATTGCTGCCCTTACTTCATCGGGCGCGATGTCTTCTCGTTCCTCCCTGCTCCTTGGTGCTCTTCTATAAGGGGCAATGGGAAAGATACTCTATCTGGGTCCAATCATCAGGGTAATCAGACAAACACAAGGCGTTATAATAATCAGTGAACAAAGCTACTATGTCGGCATAGGAGGCACTTTCCTTCCCCGGCCCTGTCTTGATTTTGAGGATCTTCCTAAATGCCTCTTTCTTCCTTACCTGCCCTGTCAGGAGCTGATCTGTCTTGATCGCCTCAACATAATAACTCTGCTGATGGTAGAGTATGGATCCCTCAGCGTTTCTGGTCCATAGGACATCTAATTGGCCCCTTATCTGCCTATATTCTTTCTGCAGAGGGTTACCGGAGCTATCCAACATCTTGGTCATTACTTCCTCGAGCTTAGTTTCCATTTCTGTCTGCAAATTGAATACTTTTTTATCTCTCTGGATTATTTTTGCAATAAGTTCCGTCCCTCATGGTGGCCTTAAATTCATCCCACACAATTTGGTCCTTTTCCCCATCTGTTCTATTAATGTTGCCCCTTATATCATCACAGATAACTTTATCATTGAGCAGGTCTTCAGGGAAATTCCATCACCACAGGCCCGGTTCCCATCTCCCCAGATGTGTAGCCAGAGTGATGGGTGCATGATCCAAAATTACGATTGCTCCCAATCCCACCTCTGATGCCTACCCCAGCAGCGTACTAGAAATCTAAGTTTAGTCTATTCTCAAGAAAGACCTGTGAACATGGGAGTAAAATGTGTACCCCTTATCCCCACCCCGTAATTCTCTCCAGCAGTCCATCAGGACCAATTGGTCCATATGCTCTTATCATTCTATCATCACTCCCCCATCTTGCCCAGAGCGTTGGACTGGAACATGTGCGGGTACCCCTTTAGTTTCACCTTATGTTTATCCTGTTTCTGGATGTGCGTCTCCAGCAAGGCCATGATTTCTGGCATCGCCCTCCCCAAGAACTGCTCCACCTTCTTCCTCTTGATAGGCGAGACAAGCACTTTAACATTGAGGGTGGTGAGACAAAGCATCTCCCTACTTACCATAAGCTACATAACTTGATCCAAATTCTTTAGCCGGAAGTCCACTGATTCTTTCCCCCCTCGCCGGTTGCCTAACCCCTCCTCCTGTCCCCTGACCCCAACTGTCCCCCCTTCTCCAACCCCTACCCTCAAACATCTGGTTGGGATCAACCATCCGCTAGACCCCCCCCCACCACCCAGAACAACAACCTGGGAGTTGAGCGAGCCCCTGTAATAACCCAGAGTAAACCTGTGCGGGTCTCCCTAGACCCATGAGATTGAAAACCAAGAAGGTGCATGCCTCCTTCTCCCCCACCTTCCCCCCGGAGCTTCTTTTTACATCTCCCTCCTGCCCCAGGTGGTATTCTGCCGGGGCCTTGTTTTCAAACTAGTAAAGAGAGGACCCTCTGCACCCCTCCCTTTCTATGGGAGATTGGCTGGTCCACTCGGTGCCTGCTTCTTGAGGCCCCTCATCGGTACCATTGTCCACTCCCACAGGTTCCGTTTGATGGGCTCGCTTGTTGGCCTCTGCTCCTGCTGAAGGGTCGCCTCCCCTTCCATCTTCAATATCATAAAACTTTCTTTACAAGAGGTGACTCTGTGTTGCCTCCCCTCCCATTTCAATAATAGACCAATGGAAAAGGTCCATCTGTAGCAGACCCCAACTTGCTCCGGAGCCCATACCACTGGGCCCATCATTCTTCTCTTCACCAGGGTGGCCTCTGCTAAGTCTTGGAACAACTGGAGCTCTGACCCGTCGTAGTCTATCGACCCTGCCCTCCTGGCAGCTGCCAAAACGTTTTTCTTTCTGTCCATACTGGTGCAAAGCCACCACCACATCTCTGGGTCTAGCTGCTGGTTCAACTCTTTGGGCCCATCCAATGGATGTGGTCTAGCTGAATTCCTGACCAATCCTCCATCTCCAGCAAGTCTGAAAATACATGCTGTGCCATCTCCCCGCAGGTCCGTATCTATCACTGTCTCAGCTAAGCCCTTTATCCTTATATTAGATCACTTTGAAATTCTAGGTTCTGTGTGACCCTTGCTAATTGATCCACTAGCTCGTTGATCTTTTGGTTGTCCTCTGCAATTTCCTGTATAGCATTCGCCACCGCACCGGTCCACTCCTCCAAGTTCGCTATGTCGCCTTTCACTTCCTGCAATGACTGGGAGAGCTCTGCTCGTATCAAGCTCAGTGGTGACTGAATCATTTCTGAGATTTTATCCCCAAAGTCTTAAAAACACTGATCGAGGACCTCTTGGATGACTACATGATCCTTTGGTTGAGCTGCCATAACTCTGGGCTCTCGCCCTGCAGGGGCCGGGGGCCTTGCTCACTCCTGAATTCCTCTTCCCCCTCTTTTCATTAGAGTCTATGCAATTGCCATCCTGGATCTTTTCAGATGCTTTGGGAGCTGGTTGCGGGTCCTTGGTTTTATTTTTAGACATCAGAGTGACTATCCGCAGTGGTGGAGGAACAGCTCCCCACCCCTCTTCTTGTTATATGGTAGCTCTGCTTGGTCCTTCTCTGCACTCCTGCTTCAGGGCTTTGGCGACCCCCCCTTGCATGGGCAGAGTCTTCTTCCTGTTCCCGGCCCAGCTTTCAAATTGTAGACCTTCCCTCTGTGTCTTCACTGGGCGGGCTAACAGTGTTCCTCCCTCCTTAAATTCTCAGGTGCCACTCCCCCAGGGCCCTGGGGCCTGTATTCAATTTCCAAGTTTTTCCTAGGGGGCCTGCTCCAAATCGACTCAGGGCTGTCCATCTATGTAGAGGACCTTCCAGATCTCAAGTTCCCCTCCTGCTGCACTGTGATCTGGCTTGTCGGGGTGAGAGGGGATCCTCCTCCGTCTTAGTGCAGTCCAAGTCCCTTCCTGGGAAGAGCACATCACTTGCTGGCTTCAGCCCGCAGGCAGACTCTCCAGTACCAGTGTGCCCCTCTTTACTTTGCCCACACCTTAACTGATATCCGTGCAGACTCAGTCCTCCCTTGCTGGGCTTCTACTGTCTCTAATCCCCCCCAAGCCCCCCCCCGGTTTGCCGCTGCCTCCGTAAAAATGGCTGGTGGGCTCCATCGCAGCTTACTCCCTCTCCTCATGGTTATTCATGTGCTGTTGACTCCTTGTGGGTCTGCAATCCGCCCGCTCCAACCTCGCCAGCGGTCCAGGACCGCTAGGTGTATTAGATCGCCAGCTGTTCTCTTCCTGGTGCACGTGGGGGATGCTGCGCCCCTCGGGTTTGCTCAACCTGGCCTGGGAGCCGGGACTGTTTTTGGGCCGCCCAAGCACCTGCAAATGTCACTGCCATTTCCAGTCAATGGAGGAGGGGGATCTCCTTTCCTTTCCTCTCTGCCACCCCCCCCCCCCCGGCAGTGGCCTCATCCTCACCCCCTCCATGCTGCTCTGCACTAAGCATGTGAGGCTCTCTGCCCCACGCAGAATGTGGCCATCTATAGGCCTGCCTCATCTCCGGACCTACTGCGCTCTCCTCTTCGGTGCCTCTCAGCTCCAAGCACCACGATCCGCTAGTTCTCTTTCTCGAATGTTACCTCTACATCACCGGCTGTACATGTATGATTTCTCCCACCTGGGGAGGCTTTATAGCAACTTCTTCATTGTATTTGGCCCGGGAACGAGGTACTGTGAATATGCTGCTTGCCACCCGTTGGCCACCTTGAAATGTCGAAGCTGAGGAGTTTGTATACCAATGATTTAACATTGACAGCATATACTACATTTGAAGCAGTATTTTAAAGTGATGCACCTGGAGGCTAGTGGAGACTTTATTTTCTTAGAGACTTACATAGCCCTTATCAAGACACTGATTGATGTCGTGTACATAAAGCACTTTTTCACATTTGGTTAAAACCACATCTCCAGCCCATTGTTTATTCCCATAAGGCCCTGCTCCAAGCACTATTCTGCTAAAAAGCAGGTACAGCGCATTGTTATGCCATTGCTAGTCAAAATATTCTAAGCTGAAAATAGCTGGATAGTGAATTTCTGAGCAAAAAAAAAAACATTCATTTTGTCTTCATAGATTTCAAATGTCCCCCTGAATAAAGTTCTTCTAACATGTCTTTGCATATAAATCTAAAAAAGCAGTGGCTAATCACAAACTCGTGCAGGCAAAATAATGTGATCAGACAGTCTTATATGACAATGTAATTAGTGAATTTTCACATACCTGTTCATTTTCTTCCACAGGCTCATTTCCCATCATCTTATGCCAATTCATTTGAAGAAGGACAAAAAAAAAAAATAATTTCTTCTAATATCAACAATATTCTGCATAAGCTGGATAGCATGGGACTGCAACTGTTCCCTTTGCCAGGTACCTTTCATTTTATTTGTGCAGGGCACCCAGCTTTACAATAGTAGGTTGCAAATAGCCATCAATCCATTGCAAAGTGTTTAGTTATCTGGCCCCTTGAGTTGTCTTGGATTACTCCTTTCAGAAATAAATCACAAAATCAAGGCAGTGTGTTTTTGCAGTTGTCAGCATAGCAGATGCACCAAGGACTAAAATGAATCTGTATAGGATGATCATCTTTACGAAGATAACCCTACCCAAAGTAGAAACTGATACTCTGGTATGTTGGTTAAGAAAATCCTCTGTAGCCACCATGAAATTCTCTATTTCTATCTCAACGTAATCCTTTGAATTCTGAGCAATCGCCACTCACAAATATACAACTGATTTGGAGATCATGGAGGCTTATATGAAGTTGGGAGTATTTCATCCCATTGTCACTGTGTTTTGGATGTTCAGTTTTTAGTCAGACAAATTGCTAAATACCTATCGATAGCCACATAACTGTCAGCATACACTGTTCTTTTAATGGTTGCGACAAATCCCATTTTAAATGGTTGACATGAGCCACTTTTGATCACCCGGATCAAAAGTTCTATGCACGTTGAAAATGAGAAGTCAACTGGGGCAGTCATGCAGTGTTCTCTGATTGACTGAGAATGTCTCACAGCCTTTTCTCTTACCTGCTGCTTGGAGCTTTAGTACAATTGCCCTTAAAGGCCATTTAATCCAAGTCCTTCCACAGAAACTCCCATTTGACCCAACCAGATGCCTTTTCTGCATCAAGAAAATGTAAGGTTAACCAGGAGTTATTACTAACTGTAATACATGTGCCAGTGTGACAGCCAAAAAAGTGTTGTTTTACTGTTTCTCAGCCAGGGACACACCCATGATTTCAAGGTCTGCCAATAATCTGGGGAAATGGGCCAGTTGGCCCACTCACACTTGGGCACACAATTTATTGCCAGCATTAATGAGGGTTATTAGCTGATATGAGGAGTATAGCCCAAAGTCCTTGATTCTCTTATGAAAAACCATATTAGAGTTTCTCAAAGCAGACTCAGATATGCACATACACATATTGTGCCCATAATAACGTTAAATTGTTTCATGAACTTTGAAAGAAAGTTAATTTGAATCCTTTCTTTCATTTACAATTCTGTTTTTCCTTCACAATTAGATATGGATACTAAATGTTTGATCCAATTGATTGCACGCACATATTTCTCATTGTTTTCCTTTTTTGTATGAACTTATCAAATGCCTGGATGAACTATGTGTCACTTTGTATGTTAGTCTGAATAATGCATCTGTTTGTTATTTAGTTCTTGAATTATGCAAACGTGCTTTTTTTATTTCAGTGAATTTTTTAATAAAATCACTTCATTCATGAAGTTTCCCATACCATGAAACATACGTGAATATCTGTGTGTACAGGTTGGACCAAGCATGATATTTTGTTGATACGTGTAATCTAAAATAATTGTGTAAGCATGAATTCTTTATCCAACAGCAGGAAACGTATACATTTGTGACTCTCAAAGAAAATCTCCCATCCCTGTGCAAACATATATAACCCAACAAAACTAAAGCATGAAGAGTCCAGAATTTTTGATATGCAGCTGCTATGTCATACATGCCAGTAGCTTTACCGGAAGCTAGATATTCTTAAGGCCCTAGAACTATGTTGCAATGCCACATCATGATCCATTTGAGAAGGAAGACAACTTTCTTTAGTTTCTTTATTTTTGACATATAGTTTATTTTATTTTTAAAACTTTGTCATTCTTAGTATAGATACATAAATATTTTAAGAAAGATACACACAAAAAAGAAAAGTGTGAAGAAGAAACGAATTATGAAAGCTAAAAGGTGAAGGATACAACAATTAAAGCCTCAGTAAAATTAAAAACTCCCAAAACATTACTTGTGCACCGGAAATAGTGTCAGAAACTGTATCGCTATATTAGTTTTAGAAATCTCCTAATTAATTAATACAGGTTTTTGAGATCGTTCATATACAGTGGTCATTCTTTGATTTTTGAGAAGTTTTATTTTGCGGGAATATGGTATCCATGGCCTGATTCACAGAATGTTTTCATCTCTAGGTTTCTCTCTCTCTCTCTCTCTCTCTCTCTCTCTCTCTCTCTCTCTCTCTCTCTCTCTCTCTCTCTCTCTCTCTTTCGCTCTCTCTCTATATATATATATTCAGTAAAAAAAACTTTGTTAAAGGGACGTTATGGTTAAGTTGCACTACTAAAAACCTATGAAATTCAGTAAAAAAACTTTGTTAAA
Source organism: Ambystoma mexicanum (assembly GCF_040938575.1). NCBI lineage: Eukaryota > Metazoa > Chordata > Amphibia > Caudata > Ambystomatidae > Ambystoma > Ambystoma mexicanum. The sequence goes on along the minus strand of NC_090929.1, from coordinate 605,101,341 downwards.
GGGACGTTATGGTTAAGTTGCACTACTAAAAACCTATGAAATTCAGTAAAAAAACTTTGTTAAAGGGACGTTATGGTTCCAAGTAAAACCGAAAAACCCCTGAAATTTGGCAGTTATGGTAAGCTAAGCAACCATAACTCGCACCACCACCGCGCACTGCTAAGTCTAACACCCAGGACATCACAAATTTCATTGATGACATCACTGATAACTTCACATGTGCATTTACTTCTCATGAAAACTCTGGACAAGGGATTCTTAAATGTTGACAGAAAAAGTGTCAAGGATAATTGGAATAGATATCTTGAGCTATGTAGTGCATTAGGCAATGCATTGATATAAAAAGCATTCTATTATGAAGTACAGTACAGTATATTAAGTTACTCAAGTATAAATATAAGCGTTGTGTGCAGCATACATGATTTAGGTGCAATATTCATAATGTTACCATGTTGAATAGTGAAATGATAAATGTTTTTTTTATTAGAGTTTTGTGTACTGTGCAACATGTACTAAGTAGCTAATAAACAATTTACTACATAATTTCATTATTGCATACAAAACACAAAGACACAACAACACATACAAATATGAGTATATATAGAGAAAGTGAAGTATGCAAAAAAGCAGCAGTAGAAGCAGAACGTGTTCACAACCTAACTGATTATCTTTATGCACAGAAAGGGTTGCTCTGCTTCAAACCTACTACTACCCTATGTACAAATATCACATGATGTGACTGCACCCTAAAGAAACTAATGCAAATACAAATATGAGCACATCCAGAGAAAGTACAGTAATAAAAAAAACAGCAAAACAATAAGAAAGTATTGATAACCTTACTGTTTGTGTATTTTTCCTATGTATATGTTTATATGCTGTGAGTGGACCCTAAGTGAATTATTGTGAGAACATATTTAAAGTATAAGTCTACAAATATAGTAAGTACTTTTTGATTTTTTTGTTCCTAACTATTACTGTCTAAGATATATCACTAAAGGAAAGAACAGTGAGTCAGACATGTGATGTTATCAGTGATGTCATCAATGACATTTGTGATGTCATCTTTGATGTCCTGGGTGTTAGTCTTAGCAGTGCACGGTGGTGGAGCACGTTATGGTTGCTTAGCTTACCATAACTGGCGAATTTCAGGGTTTTTTCGGTTTTACTTGAAACCATAACGTCCCTTTAACAGAGTTTTTTACTGAATTTCATAGGTTTTTATTAGCACAACTTAACCATAATCTCCCTTTATCAATGTTTTTTTTTTTACTGATTATACATTTTCACATTGTGAATTTGATAGATGTTTACTAGAATTCCCTTACTTTATATACATGTAACATAGAACATACTGAACCTCCTGCTAATAATTTTGATGTCCGCGGACTGTGTGTATGTCCGCAAACAGACGCGGACAACATCAATACTACCCAAACACTCAGGGGGTATCTTAAATTGTTCTATCATGCCATATAAACACTGCACAAGTTCAAAAAAGCAGCACATTAACACATTATATGTAATAATAAATAAAAAGTGGAGCCTATATATCTAACACATCAACCATCCATTTAAATACCATATGTACTAAAATGGAATATACCAGAACAAAAAAGATATGCCTCCAACGTAATTACCTCACAGAAACTGCACAGCTAGGAGCAACAGCAGACCTACACAACAGTAAGAACACAATTTACCAGAAACTAGTAAGTAAACTTCATTTTTCTTATATATTTCTAAACTTTTTGTATTAGGTACACTAAAATTAATATATTTTTGTTTTTTACACAGAAATGTCCAGTACTTTGGACTGGCTTGAGGAAAATTTCCCACGTGAGGAAATGTCTGAAGACAGTAATACTAATGGTAGGCACTTCTATTTATAAGCAAATTAATAATCATTACTTTATGTGCACTTAACATGTATATATTCTTTTAACAGACCATACAAACATTGAAAATAATACACCAAAAGACACATTGGAAAATACTCTGCAGCGCATGGAACAAAAAATGGACATGCTCATGGAAAATGTCAATCTTTTGAAACATTTTGTGGAGGACCACATAAAAGAAAAAAATAAATACCATTGTCCCACATGTACCTGTTCCCCCTCTCCATGTCCCAGTCAACTATCCCCAAACCCTCACCTCTAAGAAAAACATTATGATGAGACTTCTATCCCTTCATCCCCTTCCATCCATCCTCTCCAAACCCCTAATTCGCCTGTATTTTGTGTCAGTTTCTGCTTCCCCCTCCCTTTCATAAATTGTGTATCTGTATATAATAAAAAGAAAATATTATGTCTCTTTTAATTCAATCCGTTGTGTCTTTTAAAAAAAAAAAAGTAAGTTGGTGTGTCCGCGGACAGCGCGCCTGTCAGGAATGTCCGTAATTAGCCAAAATAGGGGTGTCCTAAGGAAAGTATACCTGTCCGAACCATTCGCAAGCAAGATGGAACTGTTCTTAGAACACACTCAGTGTCCGGGATGTCCATAAATGAACTAAATGGGGGTGTACTAAGGACACTATACCTGTCCGTACAGTCTGTAGAACAAATCTACGCACATGCGCACCACACCCATAAGTCCTGCGAACATTGCGCCTGTCCGTAACTGTCCGTCTCACTTGTGTTGCACTTTTAATTTGTTTGAGGAACCGAACACTGTCCGTAGAACACCTGTGTGCATGCGCATGACCGTTCCTGTGCATTTGGTGCCCTGCAGATACCCGTTCCCTTCCCGGATGTGTTCCCGACGTCATCATGTGACCGCACCCATGGTGAGCGTGTGTACTGATTTGCGGACACGGTCCGGATCCCCAACATTTTAAAAGAACTTTTTCAGACAATCCAATTTATTTTGCAGTAAAAATCCACCATTGCACATGTCCCAGACAATGTCCCTGGCTTTTCACATACATTTTGGAACTTTTTGAACCTTTTTGGGGTGTTCGATCTGGCCGCAAAGTGCACCCTTCCACCCCAATAAAAGGCCACACCCCAGAGCTGATCTTCATTGTGCTTCTGGCTATTGCAGATTGACTTTTGCTGCCTTTGCTGCTCTTGCTGAGATTATCTCATCAACCCTGATGGCATCCATGGCTGCTGTTGCTAAATCTGTCTCAGAACCACCCTAACCCCTCCACCACCACCACCTCCCCAAGGTCCTGCAGAGGGGAACAGGCATGAGGATGTAGAGGACGAGGATGAAGAGGATGAAGAGGATGAGGTAGAGGAACTCCCTACTACCAGCAATCGCCGGGAGTCTTGGGTGTGACGTTTGCTTACCATTCATGGTAACGTACCAAAAACACGTGCAAACAAGGTCACCTGCAACCAGTGCAAAATGGTGCTGAGTCATGGGAGATGTGGTTCGTACAGCTTTGGTACGACATCCATGAAGCGACACCTGAAGTCGCTCCACAGTGGAGCTGTTCGCAAGGTTGAACCTTGTGATGAACGTAGTAGGTTGAGTACCTCTACCACATGCTCAGCTTCCGCTCCTCTCACCACAAGAGACACTCCTGTGGGAGAGTGCATCCCTCCAGCTGCCTCACAGGCCATTAACAATGCTTTTGACCCTTACCTTTCAAGGGTCACAATTTTGTGTATGTACTGGGATGCAGCACTCTGCAGGGGGGAGAGTCTTCGAAGTGCTTTCGAGACTGTGTTGACGGAGCACCAGAAGACCTGCTACCTAATTAAGGCCCACCTTACATCTTTCTCTCTCCACCAGCCCTTTCTTATGCCCGTGGTTGGTGTCCCTTCATTACCCTCCTTTCCCCTCCTCTCCGAGTGTATTGTGTGTAAAAACCAAACAAATATATAAAAGAACAAAAATCCCCCCCAAAAAAAGGCTCTTTTCAGAGCCGCCTGTCACAGTTTAAAAATAGAAGTGGCAAATAAACAGTGTAGGGCCCTGTGCATTTTTTGGAAGTCTGCGGACAGTTCTAGGACATATAAAGTTTTAGGGTGCTGCCCTAGCAAAACCAATGCACTTTTTTTCTGGGAGGAAGTGGTGGCTCTGAAAAAAGCCTTTTCATGGTGTTTTTGTGTGTTTGAAAAACTTGAAATCATCAACATCTACTGCAAAATAGATGACTGTAATTCCAAAAAAGGTTGCAATGCATTTTGTACATTTCTCCAAAAAATCTGATTGCCAGCATAAGTAAGATGGACTCCATCTCAGCGAAAAATGTATGTGCTACAAAACATAATATTTTCATTGTGAAAAGAGGACATGCCAACATCTCTTAGAAAGGCACAAACAGCCTTATTGACATTGCGCCTCACTTTCTCCATTTGTGGACCAAATGAAGAAGATGCAGCCACATTTGTCTTTGCACAATACGAGAAAAAATTACTTGAGAATTTGGAAACATGTCCATGACCTTCCAAGTCCTTCTTTCATTGCAAATTGCAAAGAAGTTCCAGAGACATGTCCTAAACTGTTCCCTCCACAATGAATTATAATTATGTCTGGATGATGCTCTGTCTCTAAAGTAGCACAGAAAGGTACCAAGTCCAGCCACTTCATTCCACACACTCCATGCCAGTGCACTTCCACATGAGGGAATCCAAGATCTGCAGCTACTCCACAGCTTTCTGCATGCACCTCCAACCAATATATCCATGAGTCTCCCAACATCCAGATAATCTGTTTTCGGAAACATACAGCCATAACTATCTGTTCTTCTCTCAGAAAAAAGACGTTCTTCAAAACTCTTTCCTTACACAACACACCCAGTAAACTTTACTGACCAATCCCTTGCTCTGCTCATTCTCATTTGCATGCCTCTCCACCCCAAAACCGCTGTAGGTGATACACGCTGTCCGTGGACTACCGCCATGTCCGCAAACATATCAAAAATCTGAGCATGGTGCATATAAAATTAAATAGTGTGCCCCATTTCCCCTTTGAGGTTGGCTCTGAAAAGAGCCATTCTTTTTTGTTTTTTCTGGAGATACTTGACAGACACCTGTTATTTTGTATTTTTGGGGGGTTTCTTCTTACTTTACTACTAAAATCTTCACATATCCTTCTCCAAAGCAACCCTTATATTCCAAAACAGCATAGCATTTCCCAAAAAAGATAAGGAAATGCCATCTTCTTTAAAAGAAACAGCATTACTGGAATCAATATTCTCATTATTACAGAAAAACATACCAGCTCTAAGCATGAAAGCACACATGCCTCGGTTGATAGCACACCTACCAATGTTTTGCTGGAGACAAAAAACAGAACTATTGTCCCATATTGCCCTAGGTAGTAATCCAGAATAAATTACTTTGACATTTTGAAGGATGTTCATTACTGCTTGAACCAAGTGTTCCAAATCTGCCAACAAAGTAGGTGCACTGACATACATCAAATGGAAAGCACCATACTGCAAAACTACCAGATGGGGACTGTTCATCCTGTTCTTAAATCTCAAAAAAGCTTGACCTAATGGAATTTGTTTGATGTGATGAGCAGTGTTCATTCAACTAAGAATTAAAATTGTAATATGGCTTAAGAGATTCATACCCTTTGGCTATTCGATACAGGTAGAGATAAATAGATTTTTGTATTTGGTTTACCCTTTTTGGTATTGAGGTTAGGGCGAGGTGAAGTCTATCAAACTTTTGACACCTACATATTGATATGTATGTATATATTAGTGTACCTACAGATATTGGAGTACCACTTGGAAATCAGAATTAAGAATTAGAATCAGAAGTGGAAAGGAAACGCCATGTTTAAGCACAAGATACATGACTGCCCCTGAGGAATGTCCAGTTATCTTATAACATCTAGGACAGAAACTTATATAAGTCGGGCTATGATGGTCACAGCGTTGAACAACAACAATTAATTTGGCTCTGTGTCCGTCCTGTTCTAATAATTGTTTCTGTTTTTTTAGCAAAATATTTTTTATGCGTTTTGTATATTGTATTCTAACATGTGCATATGCTTTGTATGTTTTTTATATATTTTTGTCATGATATTGTTGCTTTGAATACATAATAATAAAATATGATATGTGAGATAGTTTTGGACATACACCTTACAATTTGTTCTCGGAGGTGATATTGTCTAGGTACTTACTTTGTCTGATGGTATATATGAGAGTTATATTATTATATTTATACCCCTCCTTTTCTTGAGATTTAAGAATATGATATCCCCACTGAGTAGGAGGGGTCAATACCTTGTGTTTGGGGCTTTACCCCTGTAGAATTATTTGACTGTTCACCCTGCCCATATCTTCACAAACTTGTACAATTCCCTGTACATTGCAATCAGGCACAGTGCTCCACACCACCTCCACTCCTTTAACATCGAAATTGTTTGCCACATGCCTGCATTGAGCATACTGCTGTAAAGCATGCACAAACATATCTCCAAGCATCAACAACCTGACTTTTTCCACCTCTGCCATCTTCACTACACACAGTCTCTTTCAACACAAATCCACAACCTCAACATCTGATTGGATGATCCCTACAGTCCCCTTTCCATGCTAGATTTGCTGGAAAACCCCGGATGTGGCACGCCCTATCCGCGGACAGCGACAGTGTCAGTGAAGCGCGTAACTCTTAGCCAGCCTTTTACCCTTTCCACATCACTCTCGGTGCCATTCCCTCATTGGATACAGCTAAGCAGTCACACAACCATCCATCATTCACATCCAAGACCTGTACATCTAACTCCATCATCAGAGTTCTGCACTTCAAATGTACTGTTGATCACTCTGAGTACAAGTCTAATATCATTGAAAAGCACCTACTACAAAAACTACTCTACAAGGCTCCAAGAGTTCTACTTACAGCTGCATGCATATCCACATGCATGAATACAAACTACAGGTATGCATATTTTATTCACAGTACATGTACAACTCTTACGAATGCATATAAACAGAGTAATGCCACTAAACCTGTATAACCTATAAAATGAACTTATTGCAATTTTTCCCATCTACTATTATCGACTGTCACTTCCAAACCTGTCTGCTATCTACAACACAGCTTTAAAAAACCAAGTGAATTTCATACACTTAATATTCTACTCATTTGCAAACCATGTTGAACTAACATATTGTAAATACAATATAAAGGCTGCACATAGTCAAATGAAATGCATGCATACACTATGTTCAGATATCAAACAAGAATACTACTGCAAAAACATAAAAATCAACGTCTAAATTAACATCAGTGCTATAAACACACAAAATTACTAACTTCTTTCTTCTACAATTGCAGTGAAGCCCACTCCCTTGAAAATCAGCAGCATCTGAACTACAAACAACATATCCGTAGAAACCTGCTCATTCCACAAAAAAAGAGTAAGTACAATACTACCTTAATATTCTTACTGTTACTCAAACACACTGTGTGGTTCATTCATGTAATTTGAGCACCAAAAAAAAACTGAGATTTCTCAACCATTCTGCCTACAGATCCCCATTTATTAAACAGGGATTAGCAGGCAGAATGGCACCCAAATCCCTGTGTTTTGGAACACAAATAACATAACTCAACCCCTAGAATGTTAGTATTACGAAACAAAGAACTGTTTTAATTTTATACCATTAGATTTACTATTAGTTCTTCTCCTCGCCACTCGCTCACTTTCTACTGTCATCTGAACCGCAGTATACTAACACACAAATAGAAGAATAGCCTTCCCATCTAATTGTAGCTGGCCAATGCACAATCACACACCACCACATACATCTTTACCATCATACTCAGACACTCAAGCAGACAACACACATACATTGCAGAACGGCCCAACCCATACCTTCTTTTTTTTTCAACAGACCCAAATAATGCATACCAAAAAGCAAGTCCATAGAAAGCAATGCAGAAATAGAGCAAATGAAAATAAAAGCTTCCAAAATAAGCATTCATCTCTAGAAGAGTTTTTACAAAAAGTTCAAACAATACAGCTAATACAGTAATTTAGCGAAACAAAACAAGCTTCCAGTACAGAAATTTTGCCTCCTCTATCAAAATGTAAAACGAAACAGAAAATGATTAACAAGAATTTGGCTACCACTATTGCTAAAACTGCTCCTATAAATCTTGATATACTAGCAAGTAATCATACCAAAAAAATTATTTTAGCAAAAATGTTCTGCCACAGAGTCCTTCAGAATCTTATAAAAACAGGAGAAAAATCATGCACAACCCTTAAAAACTACCATAGAAAATTAACCTTAGAAGGTTTGATAGAGAGTGCAATCCTTCTCTAAAGAAAGTTATTTATTTTAGTGTTAAACAGAATGAAACCACTAACAAAACTAACTACTCAATTACAAAAAAGACTTCTCAATAAACGGAATGTCAACAAAAATAACTTCTTTAATATCTGTGGAGGTGAATGGCGTCACACCACGAGCACAGAACCATATTTTAATGAAGAAGCATACACACAAAACCAAACAAACACAATTGCCATACATAGCAGTGGACAGGTTATGAAAAACTTAATAACACCATAATGCAACAATAAATACTGCTTCCAAAAATATCCCCAGAAAACTCAGAATTTCCTCTCCATTCAACTGAACCAGAACATCCAGTATTCAAATGGCCATGCACGTCAATGTGAAACATTCCCAAAAAATCTTTCAAATCTTTACGCCTGTTCCTCGATCAGTATGTGAAAGGGAAAGACAAAATAAAAATGAGACTGCTGCAAAATATAGATACCTGTCCAGTGCGCAAATACACAGGACTAGAACGACATTCATTATCCTACATTTCACGACCTATTTGCAAAAGCACCTTCTATCATATCAAAATGATATCAACACATCATTCAACTATAAGAAATCTAGTCTATAAACTGTACTATGCTAAAAGTCCTGATTTAGCACTAGCCAATTTAAATAAGAATCTTCTACATGGTAAAGCCAAAGACCTACTTGAAGAAATCGAGCATATCCAGAAAAAATATTTTGGAAGTGAAAGCCACTTACAAAATGCAATAGATTTACAACAGACTAGCAACAATTCTACACATGGCAAACTTCTACTACACACATACAAAAAAGAAATACTAAAATTTAAAAGTACATCTGCTGAAGTACCAAACCATGTGTGTGTCTGTGTTGCCGCAGAACATTTTATAAAAGTAACACAAAAACTATAGACGTAACATACAAAATGGAAGACAATGAACATTCCAAATTGTTTTAATTAGCTCTATACCTTATAGCGGAAAACAAATATGAAATAACTGACCCCTTAATAATTTGCAGTTACTGCACTACAAAACTTGACAACAACCAAACTCCTTCACGTGCTATCACAAATAACTTGGAATTATTCCCACTACTGAAACCCCTCCAACAACTCAATGTATATGAGAGCATCATAATTCAAACGGTGCACCCATTTCAAGCAATAATACACCTTCAACCAAAAACAGCAAAATTACCTCCCTCTGAATTGGTGAAAGGCAATCATGGCAAAGTAGTTTATTTACCATTAGATCTAAAAGAAAATGTGCACACTCTGGGAGTGCAACGTCCAATAGAGCAATCTTTAATTGTCTTAGTAAATGGTGTTTCTACAAAAGACAATTCATAGACTTACATAAAGTTAGACAAGCCTTGCAATATCTAAAAGACAATAATGAATACTACAAAGAAATAATATTGAAGAAAACTTAATAGAAACAACTGAAATAATTCAAGAGTCACCAGAAACTCGTCAATTTGAACTTCTAGATCCTGCTACAGTATCCAATATTTTAGACCATTATACAATTCATCCATTACACTCTAATGACACCATAGATGATGCCCTAGAAACGTACCAAATACGACAAACCAAAGGATCACCAATCAGCATATGGGAAAAAAGTATAGAAGCACATGCTTTTCCTCTACTCTTTCCTACTGGCAAAGGAGGAAGATACGATGATAGACCTATTCAGATAACAGCATCAGAATACCGCTCATTTCAAATGTATTCTGAAGATCCCAGACTTAGACAACATGTGGAATACATATTCCAACTACTCTTTGAAAGTGAACTAGTAACTCTATGTTACGGAGATGCACACATTTTGAAATCAGGAACCCACTTTCAAAAGAAGTCAGCTACGCAATTAAAACAAAAATTGCAAGAAAAAGATGAGGTTTTACAATCAGGCATTACAAATCTGTTAGCAAACATGTGTGGTACAAAAGAGTACTGGTTCCGATGTCACGGAGATGTACCTTGTATGATAAGAAACCTTGGTCCAATCACTTGGTTTGTTACATTAAGTTGTACAGAATATGCATGGGAAGATGTACATGATTTCCTATGCATAGCAAACAAAAACAAAACAAACATAGATATACTAACAGCTGGAGAACTTTGCTCTCTAGATCCTGTTAATGTTTCAAGATATTTCCATCATCGTTTCATTGCTATGCTACACTTTATTGTTAATACAACTGTTCCTCCCCTGGGAGAAGTGCAATACTTCTTTTGGAGAAAAGAATACCAAGCCAGAGGAGCAATAACACATTCACAAGCTTTTATGGATTAAAGATGCTCCTAATTTTGGTCAAGGCAGTGATGTCACTGTTTTACAGTTTATCAAAAAATATGTCACTTGTGAAATTCCATCGGAAGCAAAAAATAGTGATCTTCATGCACAAATTGTACAATTTCAAAGACACAAATGTGGCAAATATTGTCATTGCAAATACAAAAACAACGGGAAATACTACATCAAATGGCGCTTTGGTTTTTTACAGAAACAGGTAAAATGAACAACTTCATGTCTTCAGTTAGACATAGGCCCTCATTACAAGTCAGGCGTTAAGGGTTTAACGGCGCCGTCGGTGCCGTTAACCCTTAACGCCTGATTCATACTTTAACGCCTGCTTTTTGCAGGCGTTAAAGTCCAAGGCGCTAAGCGACCTTGGTGCTAATTACGGCACCGTAATTTACGGTGCCGTAATTAGCGCCTTCCCCATCCCATTATGCCCTATGGGGCAAAAATTGGAATGGGGAAGGGCAAATGGTGAATGGGGAATTACCGCCCCACTCACCTTGGAATGGGGCGGTAATTCCGGCATCCACCATGGCGAAACCGGCATGGACCATGGTGCTAGTAGCACCATGGTCCACCGCCTGACTTGTAATGAGGGCCATAGTGTTAAAGGTAAATCACCTAAGAACATATAATACATAAAAAGAACAGAAGAAGCAAAACATATCAATGATTACAATGCAATCATTGCCCTCTTATGGAATGCAAGCATAGATGTGCAGTACATTGCAGACAATGCACTGCAGTTGCACAATATGTTTCAGCCTACTTAACAAAAGCAGAATAAACAGAGCTTCAAGACCTCTGGAATGACCTATCATCGGACAAAACACTATCTCAGAAATTCAACAGTTTAGGCATAAACATGTTCTCTCATAGAGAATGTGGCTCCTATGAAGCTGCAGATCGTTTAACCGGTACTGCTTTGTATGGAACATCTGAAAATATAGTATGGCTAAGTCTTGGTCCTGCTAAATCTAGAAAAAGAATTCTCAAATCATGCGATGACATAGAAACAATAGCCAAAAATGATCCCAACAGCCAAGACATTTTGAAAAACATTTTACTAGACACATGCTACCCAAACAGGAGTATCACTTTGGAAACCATATGTCTGTACCACATAGCCCAAAACTTCACATACAAAAATTATATAAAACCTGATGAAAGAAAAGGTAGATATAGAGTGACAAATTGTGAAGGCAGCTTAGTGAAACTTACCAAACCAAGCTTAATTTATCATATCAAATTGTCATTAAAAACTCCTCAACATAAAGAACTATATTACATGTACCTGCTACAACTTTTTAAACCATGGAGAAAAGAAGAAGAGATACTAGAAAACCATGACTCCTATGAAGACGCTTTCAAAGCAAATGAAAGCGCTATCACCAATGTAAACTTTACACAGTACAAAACAATGTTGCACAATGAACAGCAACATGAAGAAGAACTCCAGGCCCAACTAGATAAGGACACTCCTGACAGTAGTCAACCTTCTGTAACAGGAAGCCAAGAACCACTGGGACAGCCACTAATAGCAAATGAGGCAGAATTAGCTATGACAGAAGTAGAGAACACCATGTGTCACTATGAAGAAGATACAGAAGACCTAACTGTACTACAATCAAAACTGAAAAAAGAGCAGCGTACCATTTTTCAACAAGTAACAAAACAAATTGCATATGGTGTACAACATGAAAATAAAGAATGTACCTCCCAAAATTACAAACCTATACTACTTTATGTCAGTGGTGAAGCTGGTTCAGACAAAACATGCTTAATCAAAATCATCAGCAAGTTCCTTCAACAATTGACAAACAACAAAATGTCAGCTGTTGTAACTGCCCCCACAGTTTAGCTGCCTACAACATAGGCGGTGTCACTTTACACCAATTACTACTCCTTCCAGTAGAACACCAAAACAAATTAGAACATTACAAACTTTCTACAGAAGCTGCAATGGAACTACGCAGAGTGCTAAAACAAATGAAAATGCTACTAATAGATGAAGTGAGCATGGTCTCCAATCTAATGTTGGCTTTGATTCACCTCAGATTACAAGAAGTACTTAAAACAAACTACAAAGAGCTCTTTGGAGGAAAACATATTATTGTTTTCAGAGATGTTCTTCAATTGACACCAGTGAAAGGTGAACCTGTTATTTTTTAAAACCTTAGGACACAAACTTTGCTGTAAGAATGTTGGCATCATAGGAAATGTCAACCTTTGGCAACATTTCCAGCACAAAGAATTAACAGAAAACATGCACCAATCTGCAGACCTCACTTACGCCAACATTTTAAAAATTATTAGAGTTGGTGTACCATCTCAAGAAGCACAAGCAATATTAAAAACCCAGCACATCCATGCACTTTATGGCCATAATTCATGTGCTACTGATGTCATGGAACAATTAGCACACAAAAATGTAATTTGTATGTCCTTAATCCCAACTTTTGCAAGCTGTTCCAAATTCAATCAAACAATGTTGAAAAATGAAATGCAACCTAGAGTCTTGGGTGCATGGCCTACGGCCTTCGGCCATGCACCCAAGACTCTAGGCCCTGGCCACAACCACCACAGCATATCACACCCATAGATCACACCCATAGAATAAAACATTTTAACTATGCCATATGAGCAATTTTTATATCAGTGGATACTGTGCGTGTCCATAGAACAGTTTCAACTTGCCTGCGGACAGCACAGACGGGAATAGTGTCCTTAGGACACCCCTCATTTTGGCTAATTACAGACATCCCAGACAGCGCGGCTGTCCGCGTGCATGGTTGAACACATCAGGGGCACCTGCCACCTAATCAAATACAGTATTTGACCCATCTCTTACTCCCCAAACCTCCCCAAGCACTCTTGCACACCAAAACACTCCCCAAAATTGCATTTTGCCTCTGTTCGCCACCGCGCTGTCGGCAGATCCAAGATGGCGGGCACATCGGAACAATCTGATGCACTTCACGCTCTTCACCATTCAATCAGAGAACACGTCACATGTCCGCAGACATGACACAAGCCGATTACCCAATCGGATTCCTGCCCGCGGAGCGAACAGGGAAGTGTGTCCGTGGAGCGGACATAGATATTACTAATTTCTTTAGACCTACTTTTTGATCATTTAAAAAAGAATACTGGACCGATTTTCACCAAATCTACAAAAGCACGCTTTGGGGACCAAGCCGCTGCTCCTGCCACAAATTTGGTGAAAATACGTCCAGCGGTTTGGGCTGTAGGTCTGCGCAAAGTTTTTTCCCCATTCAGTCTATGGGAAAAAAATACATTTTGGGACCCCCCCTATAACTTTTCCCCCCCTGGACCAAAACTCACCAGACTTTGGATAAAAATTCAGAATGGGCCATATACCTTTTTCCCAAAGGTTGGTGAGGATTCGTCCAGGGAGAGCGAAGTTATAAGCCACCCAAAAAGTGTTCTTCCTATGGGATTAGCAATTTAACCATAACTACACAGCCTCTACCGTGGCTGTGTATATATATATATTTATATATATATTCCGACCAATCTGCAACACTCCTCGTCCGCGAGGCCAGTATTAAACGTCCAAGATGTTTTGATCTCTGCTGTATAAGCTCAGGACAATATGAGATGTTAGAGTGTTTCTACTGACAGTTAACAAAGTTTGCATTTGCTGGTACCATCAAGGCTTTTCCACTTCGAATGTAATATCCCATTGGTCGGTAGGAGGTTTAGCCTGAAACGCAGGAAAAGGTCTCAATGTTCTGAGCAAGGAAATGTATTCAAATATCTCAGGAGGACGTTAACTGATGTGATGTCTTGGCTTAAATTAGCATGTAACTTGTATAGGGATTTCTCCGGTTCGGTCTCTACCCAGTTCATTCTCGTAATTTTCATTGGCTTCAACTTTATTTGTTTTCAATGTTTCCAATTATATGTTGGCTCCAGCTAGTATCGCTTGGCAATGTTGGAAGCACTGTTTTTGCATGCGGTCCATTTCATTGTCCTGTAAAATTGGATAGGGGAGTCGTGAATAATACATTTTCGGAATAGGGGCAGGGTCTTCATGCGACCAGAGAGTAGATTGAAAATATCCCCAGCTCATATCTTATTGTGCTAATAGGCAGACACCTCCGTGAATTTAAGATTTCTCACCAAAATATCTTTTCCAGTATCACACATTTTTTCCAAGGGAAGCAAAAGGCAGTTTCGACACCATACACGAGAATTGGAATGGCCTTCTGTCTGTAAAGTTTTATGACCAGTGCAAGTGAGGATTATTTTGGTTCCTTGGGTTGCTAAATTCTTCATTCGAGATCTTATTTCTTTGGTGCATGGTTTATCGCATATGCTTTGATTTATGTCCACTCTGAGGTATTGAATGTTGCAAACTTGAGGTATAGGTGTCTTTCCCAGTTACTAAGTAATCCATTTTTTCTTCTTTGTCCTCGAGATTGTTCTAAGATCATAATTCCAGATTTCAGGATATTTATTTTTAACCCATTTCTTTCAATACATTAATTGAGCGTGTTCAGTTTTCTTTGCATGCCAATAGGTGTCAGGTCTATGATGACAAGATTGTCCGCGTGGAGCATCAAGCTCACACTGTTGCCATTTATTTTAGTAGGGAAGGCTTCAACTTCATCTAATGTTTCTTCCATGTCAGATATACATATTTTAAATAGTTCTGCTGATAATGGGCAGCCTTGCTTTAAGCCATAGAAGGTAGGTATGTATTTGCTAAGTAAGCCTTCATTGTTTAATCTTATTTTGATCAAAAATATTTGAGGGCGTGCTTTTATTGGGCCCAGAATGTCATTTGGGCAATTCCATTTGCTCATTTTTTTCCCATAGAAGGACTCGATCTACTCTATCAAAGGACTGTGCTAGGTCTATGGATGCAGTGTATATTTGTGTACTTTCTTTAAGCGATCTAACCTTGAGAAAGTTCAGTATGAACAGATTGAAGCAGCATCCAACGCTTTTGACAAACCCTGTCTGTCTTTTGTCAAATTGACCTGAGCTTGATACCCATTCCTTGCATCTTAATAAGATGATCGAGGCAAATATTTTCCTAAAACGTCCAATAGCGCAATTGATCAGTAGTTCTTAGGGTCTGATCGTAGACCTTTCTTGAAGATGGGAATCACGATTGCTGTGTTCCAGGATTCTGGTATTTTACTTTTAGAGGTGATCTCATCGAATAGTACCATACAGAATTCTGCCCATTCTTTAATGGCTTCTTTAAGCATGGAGTTCAATAACCCATCTGGACCAGGGGCACAAGAATGACTGGCTTTTTTCATTAGCATGATGATCTCTTGCTTGTCATAATCTACATCCCATTTACCTTGTGGTGATGGGCTTTCATATATGACGGCAGTTGAAGTTTGCCCAAAAAATGTGTCAAAGAATTGTATCCAGACTGCCTCTTCA
Organism: Ambystoma mexicanum; assembly: GCF_040938575.1. Classification (NCBI taxonomy): domain Eukaryota; kingdom Metazoa; phylum Chordata; class Amphibia; order Caudata; family Ambystomatidae; genus Ambystoma; species Ambystoma mexicanum. Next base: position 605,085,360 of record NC_090929.1, on the reverse strand, counting down.
ACTGCATTATGTTAGAGTGCTCTTTGATTTCTGTCTATTTCGTTCAGAATTAACCACAATAATCTAGTATTATTTGATGCAATAATTTTTAGCATATGTTCAGCATCATTTTGGGTGATGATCCATTTGTGGTTCAGAAGCCAGTTTTTATATTTCAGTCTGCATTTTTTAATCTGGCTTTTAATTAGGGTTCCGTTTTCTGCTTCTATATTTCTTAGATCTTGGTTCAGTTCTCGTTTCTTTTCTGAGATATCCTTCTCGTATCTATGTCTTGGTTTGAATTGTGTTTTTGACGAGATTTAATTGTCGTTTGGAATTCGTTGAATACAGGCATGTAATTGTTTCCCATTGTATTATCAACTGTGGCTTTCACCAGTTGGATCTTGTATGCCTTCGTTCAGAGTCTATTTTTGGGTGGCTCTACCTCAATAGATTATTTTCCAGATTTCGTTTTTTAACTGGTTTTGCATATACAAACACAATTTCACCAGGTCATGATCGCTAGCAGCTGTTCTAATTATTCTTAATGATTTTTTCAGCTGATGTACCTTGCTAGACACAAAGAAGTAGTGTAGGATTGATGATTGGGTCCCTCTACGCCATGTCGGGGCAGCTGGGATATCTCCTTCGGTCTGACCATTTAAGAGATGCAAGTCACATTCTTTAATTTCTGTCATCCATTTGTCCACTCTTGATAGATTGGTGCACAAATTCGTGTTGATCTCTTTAACATGAGTTAACCCAATGCCAGGTTGATACTTAAGGCAGTTCGTATTTAAATCGCCACACAGAACCAACATGGCATTATGGTATTGGATGCTGCAGTTCTCCACTATTGACATAACTTTATTAACAAAGCATTCCTCTTCCCATGCCATAGGGTTCCAGTAAAGATTTTAAATTATGATAAATGGAGATAAGTGGTCTTTCGGTAATTCTTCCTCCAGTACTACCAATTGCATGAAATGGTTTGGGTTCCTTTTCTCGACAATATTAAAACTCTACCCCCGCTTTTATCATAATTATAAGAACAGAGGATGGTCTCCCTTGTCTGATTTTCTTTGCAGAGTTTATCAGTAAGGTGTAACCTTCTACAAGTATTGCAGATGTCATCCTAGTTTCTTGTGAGACAAAGGATATCAGTTGATTTTAAGTCTATACATTTGTTATTGAAAATATGTTTGAAGCCTCATGTGTTTCAGCTTCTGATTGTAAGGGTTTCTGTAGTCGGTGGTTCCGAACGCTATTGCGTGGTGCTGGTTTTTAAACATTTGGGTAACCATTCCCAGCTTTTCTCAGTTGATTTTTGAATGTTCTTCTCTGTGAGGAGACTTATTTCCCTTTTAGTCACATTCAAGTTATTAATTGGGACTAAGGCAGCTTCGCCCTGAGCTTCGCATTCCAATTGGTCTCACACGATTGGTCTATATGTAAAAGGTTTGGTAATGAATTGGACTGCCTTATCAGATGCTCTTATCGGAGAGTTCAGAGTTTTTTTAGTTGGTTGTAGAGTTTGATCATTGGCTCTTTGGAACGTCAACTAATCAGAGGCTAGTACCTTTATGTCAAAACCTAATGGCAAGAGTGATTTGGCTTCTTCAATAAGCAGTGCACTTATTATTCTAGATTGTCTGTGCAAAAAGGCGCTGTTGAATTGGCCAGGGATTGGAACTCAACTGCAGCTATGTCCCCAGATTCTAGACTGCGTAACCTTGGTATGAGTTTGAACAGTCTGAAAACATTTGAGCGGTTGAGCATCAGTCCATCGTTCAACAGAAGGAAGGAGCCGTTCCAAGTAGACACATGTCTTTTTGCTGGTATGTGAAATTCAAAAGTCTCTTTTGTCTTTATCATGTCTTTCTGCAAGTGCTTGTAGAGTCTGCAGAGGAGTCAGAGTCACTTGTATTTCCTGTATGTTTTTTTTTTTTAAGTTGAAGTTGGTCAGTGATGTTGGTTTTGCTGGACCCGATCATTTTGAGACCTATCCATTGCTGCGAGGCTGAGCTTTGGTTCTGCGTCACTATTGAAATACACCCAGTCATTTTATCTTGTAGATTCTGCAGAACATTTATACATAGGGAGCATGTATGAGGTGAATTGGAGCAACTCAGTGGATTGCGTTCAAAGGAGGGGCCATGGGCATCAAAGACGAAAGGTATGCATTCTAACTGAGATGCAGATTTCCATGTCAAACCATTTTGGTTCTGGCGTATACTTGTGAGGGTGTTTTTTGTGTTCACAGCTCTTGGTCAAGGTAAGCATTGGCATCCTCTCTCGTATTACACACAACAATTGTAGCAGAGACATCTCTGTTGTTATATTCTTGCTCTGGTTCTTGTTCTCGGTTATCGTCGGATGGCTTTGCATGTTTTCCTTGGGCAGGTGTTGCCCGTGACAGAATTAGAAGCCTTAACAGTCGATGCGTACTGGGCTGACTAAAATACGGTCTGACCATATTTCGACTCGAGCTAGGTTTCGCTTACTTTCTTTTTTTTCCAGTGAGGACATTTTTTAATGCGTTTTTTTTCGCCGCTAGATTCTCCACCAGAACAGCCCTCAGCGGAGCCACCGCTACGCTGACATCCTCGGCACACACAGAGCCAAAGCCTGCACACTTGATCACCTCTGCCACAACGGAACCACCGAAGACCAAACCCTCCAGCAGGCACGACTCAGCCAACCCCAGTCTGAGATTCTGCGGCCCACTCGAGCCACATGTATGGGGGAGGCAAGCACCCCGCTCATCCCTGTGACACCATCAACAGGTATAGTGTCAGCGCAGCTGGGTGGGTGGTGTTGACAATGATCAGTATGTTTTTTGTGATCGATGATGTGTGGTTTTCTCTTCACTGTTGATAGTGTGATTCATGCACATGCAGCAATTATTTTTTTTCCGGGACAGGCATAATCCTGTTTTTTGAGTCACTGTGTCTGTTAAGATTCCGCGCTTGACTGCTGGTTCGCTGGGAAGTGGACATGTTGCATGTCTCTTGTAGGTTGCTATGTTTGGTCATGGTCGGTGCGTCACAAGTGCCACGAACAGCACAAACAGCCACTTTCCAACACTCCACACCGCTCCACAGGGTGGAACCTATTTTAGGGTAAATGCTCCTCCTCCAAACAGTAAGCAGTGTAGACGCACTGCACAGAAAAATAAATCCTCAGCACAAACAGCCAATCTCTGCCACATAGTTTCTTTAGATTCATTCGAAGACATCAAATATTGGTTCGTAAATGGAACAGTGGCAAGAAGCTTTTTTACAACATTTGACTGCATAGATCTAGAATTATTCCTTGTGAATTCAGATTACTGTAAGAGTTTCCAATGATCTTGGAAATCTACCTTGAATTACCTGTGATCTCTTTGTTATCCTTGTAAATGTCCTCCTCTGTGGACTGAAGATCCAGGAATTTCTAGTCTTTTCACCTTTAGTTTGTTACATGAACTTAATTAGCTATGTTAGGTATATTTCAACTTTGCTTCTGATAATTATACAGATTACCATGTAATATGAGGACAACATGAATCCCTCCATGTGCCCAAAATGATCTGGTACATTCTGCTGCTCATTTTAATGTTGTGTTTCTGAATAAAAGGTCACTCTCCCCATGCCCCGCCCCCCGCCCCCCTTTGCAAAAAGCTTTGCTGGTTCCCCACCGGATGCAGGGTTATCCTAAATTACTATTTCAAATACCCAGAATGCATGATCCCCGAACTATTTCCATTTCCAGTAACTTTCTGTCAAAAGCCCAGTGGGTCTCCCCAAAAGGCCCAAAACCCCTTGCTCTGTAGTTTGAATGGACAGTGATAGGACAGCCTGGATGCGTCATAGTTTAAATAAATGAAGCCTGATCTATCTGACTGTGCTGTCATTGAACTGCCTAGAGAAATTAATGTTGCCTTTACTGTGGATATCACCCATGCCAAGTATCCATGAGACCCAAGCTCCCACAGAGATGTCGCAGCATTTTCAGCGTCTGGGGATTTCTTATATTTGATCTCCTACACATTTTATCAAGCCAAAGGTCTGGAGTGCAGTCGAAGTCTCTACAAACTGCTTGAATGTCGGTTGGCTAAATCCATTACAAATGTATCATAAAATAAAGGATTGTTGATGTTAGGAGTATTATTTCAGAAATGGTCTGCTTCTCATTGGATTGAAAAACCAATAGCACTATAACCCAACGTTGTCCCTGTCGAATTTACCATGTATTATAACTTAGTATCAGTATGCTGTCGCAGAAGAATCCTTGTGCTGTTACGTGCAACTCAGACCCCATTTAATATAATTTCTGCCAATCCTTATTACATAAATGAGTGTCATGAGTGCACTCAGTGCCATTTCTGCTTTGACTCTGAGTACAATATATTCTTGATTCGTTTTGGAGTTGAGCCCTTTCTGATTGATAAGGGCCCATAGCCCAAATGTACATTTAAAAAATGTATTGTTTTTCCCAGCTGAATAGCCCTCACCAGGCTGCACACCCACACACCCCAGTGTTATTGAGCCCACTTCTTACCCTGTTAAATAACCTATTATAGAGTGAGAGCACCAATCAGTACTACGCAGTCCTCTTCCCACAAATACCCCAAGCTGAGATCGCAACAGTCCTTATTCCAGTTAGCGCCCCCCATATTCCCTCCCAACTAGGCCCCTCGTGTAGAGAAAGTTTTACGGTTGCAATTACAATCAGTAGCTAATACACATTAAAAAATAGAAAAGGGTTGTGAGGGATGGAGAAAAGGAAAAGGAGAAAAGAGGGGAATGAGCGAGAGAGAGAGAGAGATTGATTTAACTTGTTTGCTACTTTCCTTCCTGCTTAGATGATTGGCCTTGTTTGGACTTGCTTACATTATCAAGTACATCTTTTGTTGATGGGTTACGGATAGTTTCTTGAAAAGTATCTCTGCTATTTCTTGTTTGTAAACAAGTAAGTTACTTGTATGCGGTACCTTCCGCCGAGCCAGTTCATGCAAAAATGCGATATGTTTTAATCTCACAACGCATTCCAGATGATACGTAGGTAATGTCTGATCTTGTGACACCTGTGCATTCTGAGCATTTCTGTGGCTCATTTGGAGGGGTCAATATAAATCCTTTGTTTAAGAGGTGGCACCCATGTTAATTCAACATTAATCTCTCTATGGCACTCTTGGGTTTAACTCTGATAGGCATGGAATGAGCCGAGAGGAACCCCTGAATTAAATACACATGTTGAACACTAAAAAGAGGTCCTTTAAGAGTTTAGTAAAAACAAAACAAAATACATCTTGTTGCTCCTTTCTTCCCCCCTCGGTTATTCCATAAACATTTCAATTTAAACATCAGTTTCTATCCAAACGCCCCCCTTTATATTGACTGAAGGGCATAGATTGTTCACTCTATTGTGAGACTCTGTTCTTGTTTAAAACTTAGTGTTCTCCGTTAAGCCTCTATTGCCATTGTAATTATTGCTTAGCCATAGTTGTGTCTTTCCATTAATTTCCTTAAAATGTGTTGATGCCCTGACCTCTGTGCATTAGCTATCCCCTGTTTAATTTCCTGTTGGATGGTGGTGATGTGGGAGTTCTGCTGTGATACTATTGTGAAAGTATCCATGGATGAAGAAAAGCAGTTTCCCCCAGGGGTGATACTTCAACGCCTTGAGCAAGTTAAGGAAGTCTGTGTACATATCCAGACGTGCCATGGCTGGGGAGTCCAAGTGCTCCTTTTATTTGTCAGCAGAGGCAATACTTGCTTGAACTTTAATGTAACATACTCAGGTTTACTACTGTTTAGAGGTACCCTTAGTCTGATCTTCCAACGTTTAGTAATGGGGCTTGGAGGCACCGCTATATCAACCTACAAAGTTGAGGAGTTGAGGTTAAAAGCCTCCTCTTTATTCCCCCATAGCTTTCCCCACCAGTCGTCTGGAGACTTTCAGCATTGCAGGGCATACGTTAGTGTGTAATTGTGAAGACCCAATTTACTCCCCTTCTTCTTCGAGAAAAGTCTAATTGATAAAGTTTTATTAACCTTTGTAGGCTTTAGCTGTAAGATTTGAAATAATTTGTCAAATCAACAAGCTCTTTATGCCAGTAGAGTGTCACCGGGCACAATAGATGGCTTTAATTCTTGTTCAACCTTCCCCCTTCCTTAGATCAGTTGAAATGAATGTATAATGCAAAGAAAGTAGGTGGAACTGGAGATTTACTGTATTGCAGAAAAACGTATGATGAATAATAACTTCAATGGTGAACTGTTTGAGAGAGCGCTATGACTTTACGAATTGCAAGCAGTCCATCTACAAGGGCTCCTTCTGCTACACCCGTCAATCACCTTACCTACAAGGGCTTAAAGCTCCCAGTACATTGGACTCTGCAGCAGCTGCATTGCCTCTTGTTATATTCACACAGATCCCTTGATGTAGATTTGGTGGGAAACATTCCTCCTCTGCCTTCTGTGTTCCAGGCACTCCTTACCCAATCTCTGTCATTTTGCCCCCAAATACAAACTTGCTAACACAGTCCACAGGTGAAGTTGGATATCAGGAAACACACCCAAACTTCTCTTCATTCATGCCCAGGCTGGTGTCAAGCTATTTTCTCTATCTTACCAATGCATCCAGAGTGATACTTGACAATTGAATCTGTTTATCTTCCCAGCCTCCAGATTCATGGGGGATGCATCACTATGGCTAAGCAAGACTTTTAGGATGATTACTCTTCGACTGTCCTGCCAAGACAGGATCCTGGCGTTAAGGAACCACCAACTGACAGGATTGTCAAGGGACCCCCTTGCCCTGGGCTTATAATTGCAGAATTGCACGCTTTTTAACATGTGGTCTCGTGGTGCCCCAAATCCCTCAATCCTTCTCTGCTATGTCTTCTGAGGCTAGCACACACAATCCCAAGGAGGAGGTGTTGGGAAGTAATTAAATGGACTTAAACCTGTTGTTACCCTGAAAAGCTGTGAACCTGTTGCTTAATCCATTTGGCTAGTTTGAATTTAAGAGCCATTAAACAGTTACGACATGGGTTGGGTGTAAAGGTTTAGGTTTCAGTCTTTTGTGGATCCCCAGCTGGATCATTACTCCCACCCCAAGATATTCTCTTTCTTGCTATTATGTCAGCAATGGTGGCAGATCTCACTTACCCAAAACACCCTTCTCCCAGTGTTAATCACATCCAGGTGGCCTGGGTTCAAATATGATGGCTTTGTAAAGCCACAGGGAGACTAACAAGGTAATTCATAGAATTCGGCACACAAGTGGTCAGGCGGCTGGCGCACAGTGTGCGAGTGCGGCAGTCTGCGCCAGCCGCGTGCACCAAAACCAATTTCAGTGCACAGCGTATTCATGGATTTCAACATCCATAAGCAGCCGTGGCGCAGAGTGGCACAGCGACCCTGCAGCAGTGCCAGTTATGCCCCCAACCCGCCCCGTGCACCATGACCAGCGCACAAATCCAGTGCATGGCGCAAAGGCCAGTGGACCAGCATACAGCCCCCCAACCACGAAAATGCATGTAAAACTCCACGCGCACACCTCAGAATACACGTACCCCTCCCACGGTAGCAAAAAATGCATGTAAAACTCCCCACGCACCCCTCTGAATACACACGATAGGCCTTGTGCGAGTGGGGTACGTGTATTCTGGGGGTGCGTGGGACGTTTTACACGCGATAGGCCTAGTGCAAGTGGGTTACGTGTATTCTGAGGGGTGCGCGGGTAGTATTACACGTGTTTCCGCTGCCACAGGAGAGGTACATGTATTCTGGGGGTGCACAGTATGTTTTACACGCGATAGGCCTTGTGCGAGTGGGGTACGTGTATTCTGAGCGGTGCGCGGGGAGTATTACACGCATTTCCGCAGCCGTTGGAGGGGTACGTGTATTCTGGGGGTGCGCAGTACAGTTTAAACGCAATAGGCCTTGTGCGAGCGGGGTACGTGTATACTGAGGGGTGCGCAGGGAGTTTAACACGCGTTTTCACTGCCGCGGGAAGGGTACGTGTATTCTGAGGGGTGCGCGGGGAGTCTAACACGCATTTCCACTGCCGTGAGAGGGTACGTGTATTCCTGGGGTGCCCCAATGCCAATCGGCAGTGTGTGTCCTCCCAGGTGTGCCCTCTCCCCCCTCCCCAGGCCCTGCAGGCAGCCCACAACACATGGGAATACCGCTTCACCCCTGGCCATGCCCCGCAGGCAGCCCATACACCCTGGCCATGCCCCCGAGCCAGCCCACATGTCACCATGCACAAGTGAGCACCGACACATGTCCCCCTGCACCCCGCCCACCCAGCAGTGACAGGCACCTGCCAGCAGGCCCCGACTCATGTTCCTGCACCCCCACCCAGCAGTGACAGGCACCTGCCAGCAGGCGCCGACTCATGTTCCCCCACCCACTCACCCACCCAGCAGTGACGGGCACCTACCAGCCGGCCCCGACTCATGTCCCTGCAACCCCACCCACCCAGCAGTGACATGCACCTGCCAGCAGGCCCCGACTCATGTCCCTGCACCCCCACCCACCCAGCAGGGACAGGCACCTGCCAGCAGGCCCCGCTCATATCCCCCCACCCACTCACCCACCCAGCAGTAACAGGCACCTGCCAGCAGGCCCTGACTCATGTCCCCCCACCCACTCACCCACCCAGCAGTGACAGGCACCTGCCAGCAGGCCCCGACTCATGTCCCTCACCCACTCACCCACCCAGCAGTGACAGGCACCTGCCAGCAGGCCCTGACTCATGTCCCCCCACCCACTCACCCACCCAGCAGTGACAGGCACCTGCCAGCAGGCCCCGACTCATGTCCCTGCACCCCCACCCACCCAGCAGTGACAAGCACTTGCCAGCAGGCCCTGACTCAAGTCCCCCCACCCACTCAACCACCCGGCAGTGACAGGCACCTGCCAGCAGGCCCCGACTCATGTTCCCCCACCCACCTAACCAGCAGTGACAGGCACCTGCCAGCAGGCCCCGACTCATATCCCCCCAACATGTCATGACGATCCACAATCATGGGCCTCATGGCCACCCAAATCACACCCCACGCCACCCCAGTCCAAACACACAACCACGTATTACATCCACCCCACATTGAAATCCCCATCACATGATACATCCCAAATGGCAAGGATGCACATCAACACATTTCCGTCACACACACACAATGGGTGCATGTGATAGAGATAACACACATCGTGACATGCATTAAACAAAAGAGAGAATACCACACATTGAAGTATGAAATAAAAATGTATTAAACATAAAAGCAAGGGAATGAAATGAAACACACAATAATGGAAATAATGAAGAAAAAGCTGTATGTCCAAAAAATGAAATCAAAATGTGTGAAAGCAGAATCCAAATCAATCCAAAAGCACATGGGTCCAAAGTGTCTGTCGGTCAAAACAATTCCAAAGTGAAAAAACAAGACAAAACCATTGATCCATGGAATAAAATAAAATAATAAGTGAAATCCAGTGTTGAACTATATACAAAGTACAAATCCAGGGTCCATGAGCCCAACCATTGAAAGGAAACCTACAAAAAACACTACCTAATGAACAACTATGTACAAAAAGGCGGGGTATTGTCCAAGCACCCCAAAATAAATAAAAACAGAAAGGAAACCTAATACTAACTAACTATATACAATGGCGGCGCGCAAGTCCTACTGCTCACTCTGTGATGTCGGGCATCATCAAACTCCATGTCGATGTCCCGGAGGCGGGCCTCTTCCCTGGCCCCCAGGTCTCACAGGGATGTAGTCATCGTCTGTTCCAACTCCCTGCGAGTTGCCTCGAGGCACTCAGCCCGCCTCAACGCCCTGCGCATGGAGAACTCCACATTGACCATGGTGATCCATGCCTCTTCCGTCCGCCGCCACTCCGCATCTATCCGCTGGCAAAACCGCTGCCACACGGAAGACACTCCCATTTCAGGGTCCTCCTGCCCTCCGGCCGATGCCTGCCCCACTGATGTTGATAGTCCCGAGCCATCATCGCTCCCACCTTGAGCCTGCTGCTACTGTCCATGCGCCCTGCCCGATGATGCCGGCACATCCTCCATCCGCTGGTCTCCGGTTGGTGGGGTGTCCACCCCTGCTGGACCTCCGACTCCCAACTGTGGCAGGGATGTGATCTCCACCAAGCTGGCTGCGTTGGTCGGGCCAGAAATACAGGGGGCCCTGGTGGGTGGAATCTGGGCTGGAAGAGGGCAGGGAGAATGACTGGCAAATAGTCTCCACAGAGGAGGAGAGGGCCGCCAGAGTGCCCGACACATGTAGGAACCTTCGGACCATGGCCCTTCCCAACTGTGCCACGTTGGCACGGAGCTCTTCATGATGGCATGCATGGTCCCCCAGGAAGCACACACGTCATCACGAATGACACGCATGCGCAACGCGACAACAATCAGGACGGACCTCATACGGTCATGGGTCTCCTCGTCTGGAGGTAGTGGAGTGCCAGATGACGTGGGCCTCCCCCCTACCTGTGGACTGGCCTGGGACGGGGCATCCCTGCTGGTGCATGGTGGTGCAGTCACAGGGACAGTGACATGCACAGGTCCCTCCGCGGCGACCTGTGCTGCCTCCTGCCCCTGGACTGCACCACTTGCACCAGTGGTACCACCCCACCAGGCCCCATGTGCGGCTCAGTAGCGGCCTCCTCCTCCTCTGTGTAGACCATCAACCTGGATGGCTCTGCACTGTCTTCCATCATCCAAAGCCCCTGTGGGGGCTCACCCGGCCCATTCGCTGCAGCCGTAGTGGCAGACGCTGCACCAGTCCGCTAGCTCCTGGATGATGGTAATTCCTGGGAGGGTGGCTGGGCCTTGCGTCGCCGGCCGGTGGAGGCATCCCTGCCGCTTTGCTCCACAGCGCCGTCTCCGCCCTATTCTTCACTCGACGCTGTGTAGAGGGAGACATAGAACACAAGCATCAAGGTACTGTATCATAGTCCCCTAGACAGGAAGCAATAGCACATGAGTGGCACTGTCAAAGGTCACTTCCATCCTGTCCCTCCACAACACATGGGTCAATGCAGGCAACACACATGCAGAAACAGGCACGGCGCATGCAATCAACATTAGCATCAATGTACAAGGGCCTCTATTGACATAAATGTTGTCTTCAAACTCACATGCATCATGGGTCATACTGATCCCATGCACACACATCACAGGAGGGGCATGCATCTGGCCTCGTACACCACAGACACAGTGGATACAAGGATGACTAGACTGCATCCGTGAATCAACACATCATCACGGGCATGTGCCATGCATCCATGGCGTTTAAATGTCACACACACGCTACTCAGACACACAGACATTTACACCATACATGTCCATGACAGCAGCACACATCTCTCACACCCCATCCATGTCCAAGAACAGAGACAGGCATGCATTCATGTGTGCATTCCGCATGCTGCTCCCCATGTTGCATTGGAACACATGCACCATCCATGTGGTTCACACATGACTGGTCTCACATGCAGCACCATGATGTCCCTGCACACACACATCCATACATGGCCTATGTCACACATACAGGCAAGTAGATGACTACCAGCACAATGCAACATGCCCTGCTTCACACAGGAATGCATGGCCACTTACCGCTCGACTCCAGGCAGGTCTGCCTCTGAAGGATCTGGACGTGGAGCGCTGGGCTCATGCATTCCAGGACCCTCATCTGGATGTTGGTCAGGCTGACCCGGCATCCCTCTGCATCCTCTGCCTTCAAGAGGTTCCGGGCCTTGCTGAGGGTCCTGGACCTGAAGTCCTTCCAGCGCTTCCATACGTGTTTGATGTCACGGGTTGCCACCCCCTCCGCGTTAATGGCAACCACTACGTCCTCCCAGATCCTCTCCCATCCTTCCTAGTCGGCGCGCAATGGTGTGAAGAGGGCATCATAATGCCCCAGAACTTGCTCCACCAGGATACCAACTTCCTTATCGCAGAAGCTGGTAGCCCTCTGTCTCTCTGGCTGGGGGTCGCCAGTGGTCTCAGATGGTGTTTGCCCCGACATGGTGACCCCCGAGGCAGGTGTGGGTGCGCAACTGGGTCCTGGGGCTGGGCTGTGGAGCGATGGTATACCAGTCGGAAGTCTTCTGTTCCAGCAGGGGTGGACACAGCAACTGGACCCCTGCAGATGGCTGATGGGGTCCAGGCATTAAAAACCAGGGCACATGGGCAGCAGGCAGGCAGCAGCAGATGGCAGGTGGGAGCGTGCTCAGAACTCTGGGGGGCAGGAAAATGGCCTTCTGGCAGGAGCGTGGTCTTCCATGTGTTGTCGAGTGGCCAGCTTGATACGGAGTGATTTGGCACGTGAAAAAACTGCACGTCAGTGTGTAATTCGAGGAAAGGCCCTTAGCGCGTAAGCGCGTCTGTTACGTTACGCGCATGGGCGTTTCCCTTCTGATGGGTGCATAGTGATTCAGCACGTGAAAAAACAGCACGTCCGTGTGTTAATGCGTGTATTCTGAGGAAAGGGCCTAAGCGCGTAAGTGACGTGACACGCACGGGCGTTTCCCTCTGCACGGGTTAAAGGTGAGTGGGGCCAGCAGTTCGCTGTAGGTGCCTTTCGTGGAGACCGACCATGTGTGTTGCTACTTTGTGTTGTTTCGCGCACCATCACAACTTCACAGTGGATCAAGGACGTATCTCTTCTTTTGACGGGAGTATTGGCTATGTGTGTTTTTCAATATCACGCTAGTCTGACGGTGAGTCGCGCATGCTATTTTTCCGACTGCGGGTGCCCTTGTGTATTGCGTACCCATTTTTGAGGTCATAGTAGCCTGCGTCTCCCACGCATCCGTGTTTTTCGTGTCCCTGGGTGCCACCGCGTACTGCAGGAGGTTAATTCCACACACGTGTGCTACCAGGGGTTGCATGCATGGTTTTACTGCAGTTTTGGGGTGCCTGAGCGTTGCGTGACCCGTCACTTCATCACCAGGGTCACATACAGCCTTGCAGGTGCGGGGGTGCTTTTAACATCTTGTATCCCACCACCCTCACCCCAATTGCCCAGGACAATTGTCGTGTATACTTCCCTTTGGCACTACTCCATCTGTGCCGGCACTACTCCATCTGTGCCATGGTTGTGATGCGATGAAAGGTGAGGGCTGCCTCAGCTGGGCATACTCCTCGTGGTGGGTGTGGTCAGGGACAAGGCCGGGGTGACCAGGGAGTAGGGGGACTCCAGGGTGTCCAGGGTGGCTGCATAGGGGGAAGAGGCAGGGGTGCGGCAACTCGGGACAATGTTGTGCCACGTGTTGGTGCAGTCATGCCACCACCCCCTGTGGCTCCGGGAGATGCAGTTCCTGTATCTGGCACTGGCGCCCATGTGACCCGGCAGTCCGTTTCATCGACTGCCACAGGCCCAAGGGTAGTGGTAGCTGCAGGTGCATTTGTGGACACCACCAGCCAGGCTCAGGGTCTGCCAGCGCAGGCTGCATTGGCACTAGAAGAGTCCATGAAAGATTTCCAGCAGGTCAGGAGGAACACCGTAGGTGCACGCAGGGCTGCCCTGATCGAGGCAGGTGTCCCTGGGGCAGTAATGTCATCTGCTGCCCCGACCAGCTGGGTGTTGGCAAGTGCAGGGGCAGATGCAGCCAACAACACCACGGTTGTGAGTCTACCAACCAGGACAGTCGCGGTCAATGACCCTGGCACATCGGATGTTGCTGCGCAGGGTCCATTCCAGGGCACCCAGCAGCCACTGATGCAAGTCAGGCCTTCGGTCGTCCTTCCACCTGCCAGTCCTTTGGTTCAATCCACTGGTGCCACTGGCCATACTGATCAGGGCAGCATTCGCCAGCCAGGGTCCGCACTACCACCCAAGAGGAGGAAGGTTGCACCTTGTCAAGATGTGCGTCCCTGGGACATGGCGTACCTGATATTCCAGAGGATGCGCGTTGTGGAGATGCCAGGCTGTCAATTGACGTTGGTCCGAAGAATGGTAACGCCAGACGCCAGCTCCACTCCCGCCCTACGAGCACAGGGTTGAAGGGGAACTAACTCCTGACGCCACAGTCAAGGCACTTCCCCAGGGATTAATGTGACACCAGAACAGTGCAAGCACTGATGGGGAAGGCCGTCCAGATGTCCTCTTGGGCAGGTAGAAATTGGTCCAGCTTCTGATGAAGTATTTGGAGGAAAACTGATGCTGGCAACAGGATGGACGAATGATCCAACCAGAGAAGGTACAGGCCAGGAGGGAGCAGACGGGATCAGGCAGTGAAAACGGAGAGCCCCTTGGTTGGTAAACAGAGGAGGGGACAGGACCCAGGCTGGGAAACAAAAGGGGAACTGGCAAAAGGAACAGGGCAGAAAGGAGGCAGGACAGGAGGAACAAGGCAGATCAAGGCAGGGAGGAACAGAGGCAGAACAGGGCCTTCCCAGGAGCAAAGGGGAAGGACACAAACAGGCAAGCAGGTAAGGACAAGGTTCTGACAGGAAGAAACTTCAGGAGCGAAGCGGTGGGTCGGGAACCAAGCTGCGTTGAGATGCGACTGGCTCCCGACTCGACCGCTAATGAGGAAGTCCTCGCGAAAGCGAGGCCAGGCAGGCAACGCCTCCTGGAACGTGCCCCCGGTGCGAAAGCGAGGCTTGCAACGAAAGCCTCTTGCCGTCACCCGACTGCGCATGCGCAGCAGCCGGAAGCGAGGCCTGCAACGCAAGCCTCGTGCCTTTGCTCGACCGTGCATGCGCGCCAGTCAGGACCCGGCGAGAAGATGTCCCATATCCCTGAAGACACCACCAACGGTAGCGGGGATACAATCCCCAGCAGCGCCTGGCGCCAAGGCAGCCCCCCAAGGACCGCCCAACGGTAAGTGAAGGTGGTGTCCTAACACACCTGAAACACAGGCTGGGACCCCAGACACAGCCACGCCTCATGCACATCAAGGAAGAAGTCTTTCTGTGCGCAGGAACTGGACTCCCTTGTGGACTACATGCGGGAACACAGCCGTGACACGCTAGTGGGGCTGAATTGTCAAACTACGGCTGCCCATCGGAATACCCACTGGAAGCATGTTGCGGATAATATGAGTGCATTCGGCCATGAGGTGCGCACAGCTGCTGACTGCAAGAAGCGTTGGGATGACCTCAAACGCAGCGCTAAGGCCAAGCGTGCCTCTAATTACAGCATGACTCTGGTGACTGGCAGTGGGCCACCACCTGAGGAGGATGACCTTACTCCGCACGAGTCACTTGTTGCGGAGTTCATACCGGCAGAATTAGTCGAAGGAGTGGGAGAGATGCAGGACTTTGATGCCCCGTCCAGTGAGTGTTGTTGGGTGCATGTCCAGCCCATGTGTGGTTTGTTATGCTTGATTGCCACAACATGCTATGTGTACATGGTTCTCATGTGCTAATCATGCAATGCTTCACTGATGGGTGCATGCTGTGCAGGATGGTGGACATGTAGAGCAGATGGGGACTTTCCTCATCACCACGCTTTCACCCTACTCACATGCTAGTCACCCAGATGCCCCTCCGGTCCATGTTCCAGCTCACTGGCCCTTCTGCATGTAGCCAGGGGTGTCTTTCCTCTCCGCACTGGGACTATGTCATTGCATGACTGACGTGCATGTGTCCTCTGCCTGCATGCTGGTACTCCACGTAGGCATGCCCCCTTGCCCCTCCACCCCCTCTGCACCCTAATTTAAACAATGCACTGGTGTGCATCATTTTGGCATACTGCAATGGCCTGTTGAAGCCTCCTGTGTGCATGTTAACTTCCACCAGGCAACCTGCCAGACACATGCAGTGGGGTACATCCTCTGCCCTTCATGTAGGGTGTCTCACTTGGACTGTACAGACGGCAGATGCTCCGCAGGGACATGAGTGCCCATTCATGCTCCATGTGCATTCCATGCATGCCCCTATGTGTCCTTGACTGGATGATCATTGTAGTACCTGTCCAGGATGAGCTACATTTCATGGCATTTCTTCAGCCATCCCATGCCCACTCTGGCTCAGTCCTGCATCACACACATGTTTAGGGTGTCACTGTCTGTGTGGGGCACAGGCATCCCCCTGTTTCAGGCCCCCTGACTGGTGTAGTGGCTTCTGCACACATGGGTGTACTACTGAGGGTTCATCATGTGTCCTGCTTACTGTCCCATCATCATCTGCTGTGTTTTCACTTGACTCAGATGATGCAATTGATGCTAGTCAACACTGTCTGCCAATACACAGGTATTTGGTCACCCTTTTTCTATCATGCAAGGCATCCCTGCATTTTCACTAATGGGGGTGGAGGGGGCTGCTTGTAACCATGCTGCAACCCATTGCATGCACATTGCACATGATGCCTGAACGTGCCCTTGCACTGACTTCATGTTTTTTGATACACATCATGAAGTACTTGTACATGTAGATAGTGAGTAATGTACACATGTTCTGCACTGCATCGACCTACTTCTGGGCTGTTTAACACACTTCTACATGCCTACTCACTGATGCAATGTCAAATTGACCTGGCATGCATGGCAGGTTCTCTTTTGTGTGTGACATGTCTGCTTCATGTGTTGGCTGTCTGTGTGATGTTTATGTGTGTGTGTCATGTGCTTCTAACATGTGTACTCTTCAGATGATGATGCAATGGAGCCAGAGGATGGTGTTGTCATGCCAGGCACAGGGTTGTTATCACAACAGTAACCCAGCACAAGTGGGGGTCGTGGGGTGGTAGACCACGAGAACCTACATGTGCTACAGACCATCTTGTATTTGGCTGGCAATGAGTCCAGCCCAGATGACCACTCTGACGTCCACATCGAGTTGGATGTGCATCAGGTCCATACGTCAGGGGTGAGTGATTCTGATGTGGACACTCCTCTGTCCGTGACACCTGCACTGAGGGGCCAGACAGTGGACACGACAGGTATGCATTACACAGCATTTTCAACTCCTGAGAATCCAGCATTCATCACTGGCACGTTACACTGACTTAAATCTCATGTCTATCCACAGAACGTTACACGCGTTCCAGCCTTGTCCATATTCGACGTTCTCCCGAACACTCTTTATGAATACACACACGGCATCAGCACTGTTTTTTAACCTGCAGGCTTGACACTCTTAAGGTAATCAGCATCTATATTTACTTTGTACTGATCAACAGACACAATTCTGATTTTCATGCTTTTGTATTTCTTCTTTTTCTTTTTCTCTGGTATTCCAAACTACACCTGAATTTACCTACATTGGGCACGTGACCATGCTTATTTTATTACATTGATCTGTTTCACTGTTGTATACTTTATTGATTTGTAATGGCATAAACTTGCCCTGACGAAGGAGAAAGCTCTCCGAAATGCATTGGCGCAATAAGTCTGTTTTAACAAGAGATGCGCTAGCCGCTTCTTCAATAAGAATTAATTAGTGACTTTGCCTTGAAACAATTGTTTTTGATAAACTATTTTTTGGAAAATAATAAGAACTCTCATTATTTGGAAATTTACCATGCTCCGTATATTTATTAGGTTTTACCAATTTTGAATACTTCTTTAACAATTTCACAACTCATGTTGGGTATAATGGAGAGCGGCTGTGTGACTAGGTTTGTAACCTAGTCTTCGTCCTCACAAGTGGTGAGATCTCCGCCTGTGGTGGATCGGGACGCAGGGTCACCCTCCACACCAGTCGCTGATGTGCCTGGGCCATCACGTCGACGGGGGCATGTAGTCGTGCAGCCGCGGGCGGTGCCAACACAACGAGGATGGCTGGTCCTTGGGTCCTGCAGGTGTCAAGCCCAGAAACACGATGGCCACGCACCACTGAGGTATAATGACTGGGAGCAAGACATGACTGCCAATTCAGAACGACAGGGGGCAGCACTTGATAACATCGCTGTGAGCATGGAACGAGTAGCCCAATCAGTGCTCCCCCCTGCTAGGAAGGTGCTTCTCCAGCAGCAGGCGGCACGATCCACGGCCCACTCGCTCAGGCTGGGCATGGCGGCCTCCGACAGGGCACGCCAGGCTGAAATGGTGTCTTTGCGTCAAGCAATTGCTGCTCACGCAGAGGCACAGATGGAGGCCATGGACATTGAGTATGCTTCCCTCAGATCCACTCTGGGTGTGCTCATGATGACCCAGAGGGAGCGGGCAGAGGAGAGGTTTGCTCAGCTTGAGCGTGCCATCTCGGCTGATCTATGTGCTTGTCGGGAGGTACATCAGTTCTCCAGCCAGGCCTTGCAGGAAGAACTCTGTGTTACACGTGTTACCTTGCAAGAGGAAGCACGCGTATCACGGGAGGTTCTGCATGCAACCTACGTGTCATCGCCGCACAGAGCCAGGCTCACCCATCCGGCAGACTTGCTGCCGATGAGGGGCAAGCTGCAGCTGGGTGTGGTCAGGCTCATGTGCAACATCCTTCTTTTCAGGATGAGCCAGACTCGGACGACGAGATATCTCCCACATAGGTTGGGCTGTGCAGACGTTGAGCCCATGGAGGTCTTTTTTTTTGTCTCAACATCATCGCATGTGGGTGTTGAGGTGCACCCTGTACCTCCCCCCTCCTGGGTGCCCCCCGGGTTACATGTGGCCATTTTTTATTTTTTATTTTAGTTTAGTTAGTTAATATTGACTATTTGATAGTCATTTTAATTAGGTTATGTAGGTTGGTCATTGTTAGTTTAATTAGTTAATATAGTTTAATATTGTATGTCTATTGTGCATTCATGTGATGGTGTGGTGCTTTGTGGCTTTTGAAAGCATCCACTGTCTGTTCCAGCTGGGCCCTTCAAGCTTGTCTCGTGTATGTGTTTGCAATTGGGGTCCTGACTCACATAGGCCACTCCTGCTTCCCTTATCCATGGGCTTGCTAGGATGGTTCAGTGTAACAAACATTTACACAAAGCAATACACAAACAAGGCGCAGAATTCCTAAGCGACAAACTACGCCTACACCAACCGACAAGAACACTAAGATCAAGCAACGACATATGCCTGGAACCAAAACCCTACAACAGAAAAAAACTTGGAGGATCATCTTTCTCTCACCAGGCACCCAAAACCTGGAATGACCTACCTAAGAATATACAGAATACAACAAACCACCTAGCATTCAGGAAACTCCTCAAATCATGGATCTTCAAAACGTAACCACAACGGAGACGCACTAGAATTCCTAGACATTAAAACAATGACGAAAATAACTCCAACCTCGAGCCCTCTCAAATTGAACTAACACTCAAACCAAAGAACCAACCATTCGACAGAGTATAAGACATCATGGAAAATAGCCACAAAATAAGGCTGCAGAGACTGACCACATACCTAGACCCAGACAAAAGCCCCAAGTGACACTCCCACTCGTACGTACCGGACGAACATATCCAGACCGACAGACGCAATTAGATAGACGTTGGCCTGCGTCGCACCTGGATAGGATCGATTGAAGGATAACATGCCCGCGTCTAGGAAAAGCGTGAATGCTAACATGTGCCACACCTAGAGTTGTGAACACCAGCCTCCGTGGCGCTCAGATGGAGTTGTGAATGTTAGAATGCCCACACCTGGATGGTTCGCTAGACACTAGCCTGCACCGCATCTGGATGGGGGTGTGAGGGTTGGCATGACCACACCTGGATGGAGTCCTAAACATTCACCTGCGCCGCGTCTAGATGGGAATGTGAGGGCCGACAGGTGCCACACTATGACAGAACTATAAATGTTAGCATGGTAAAGGTCAGGTAACCCACTAACCAATATAAGCTCAAACTCTGCATACTTATCTCACTCAAAAAACTCACACAACCATCTCTCGCACAACAAGCCGCACGCACTTCACAACACTGCAACAACACGTAAGCCAGAACAACAGCACACGCGGACTGACTCCGATCCGATGCCCGCACCAAAGCTCAGCACCCGGTGTATACTGAGTTGAAGCTGCCAACAGAACACCACTCCTCTCACTATCCTACTCCCTTCTTCACCTTACCAACTCATCCCACCTTTATCGTTTACAGATCCACATGAGCGCCTGGGGACCAATTCCGTTGGTGACGGTGTGCGGTACAAATACCTTTAACATTTAACATTTAACAAGGGCTTTGGACTTTCATCATAACTGTGGCCTGTCTGCTGCTGTACTACTTGAGTTAACACCCCTAGTTGGGATTTGTAGCGTTTTATCCACCCCATGTCTGTAATCAATTTGGATGAGTATGTGATTGATGTCTCCATTAATTGATGTGGATCGTGATGTATGTTATTTTCTTGCCTGTATATGTGCTTGATGCCCTTCATGCTGTAGACAGTAGCCTGTACCGTTGGCTTGTCAAAGTCACACTGATGGTGGGAGGAGTTTGGATGTAGGTCTGTAACCTGGCCCAGTGACAACCAGCATGAAGACACACACACAGGGAACTTTCAGGCCGTATAAATATCTTTTATGCCCTTTCTGCAGGGAAATGAGCTTCCACACTACCTTTACCAGCTGACACAGGGACGAGTAATCCTGATGACTGGCCACGTTCGGTGGTGCAGACGTGTGCATGTGTGCGAAAGCAGAAGCACAGGGCTTGTGCTCAGACGTCCGACAGAAGCAGACGTGTTTCCAGGAGCTCCAGGCAAGGTGAGCAGCACAAGGGCCCACACCACAGCCAACCTTCCACCAGGCCACTTGCACATGCATGCTAAGTAGCACCAGTGCTGGGGAGCTTTGCCAGGCATTGTCGGAGAAGCGCACAGTACAGCTGACATGTGTTGAGGGCCAAATGCAAAGTGGCTTTACAAGTTGTCAGGGGCACACGCAGGGGCCATCGAACATATACTCGAGTACCCCCTGCTCCATTGAAGCAGAGTTATTAGGGCAGTAGCGTTCCTAGCCAGAAACTGATAAAGCACACAGGGACAGACTCGTGTGCAGTGCATATCATTTGCATGTGCAAATTGCCACCTGCACTACCTATTGAAAACCGCGGCTGCCAGAACACAACTTGTACTGAAGTTGCTCCTCGCTATACGTGTGTAGCAGCTCACCCAGGGATCATTGCATCATGTGTGATTCTTGACGCATTGGTCTTCCATTTCCCACGCGCCCACATGCGCCTGCCTTACTGCATTGACAGTGTATGACCCATGAGGGGGCCAAGCTAAAGTATGGGTACAAAGCAGCAGACAGGAGTGTTTGTTTGTGGAGGAGTCACTTACTTTGGGGCATGGATGGTGTTGTGTGTGTGTGTTGTTAACACACTTTCAGATTAGAAACTCATGCTCTCTTTGCAGCATTGAAATGTTCCTGTTACCAGACCTGAGAGTGCGCAGGCAGGAGGCCAGCACTCACCCCAGAGATAAGTCTCTCTTTGGCTTGTATTCGACTCATTTGGTACAATGTGCATGATGAACATGTTATCTCAGATTGAGCATGTGTTATTGTGAATAGTAGTTTTTACTACTTTGACTACTTTCCCTTGCCAATCTGACTCCCCTCTCCTGCCGCTCTTTCGGGTTATCCTGCATACCAATGCCTGTCCAAACAACATATCCCTGACCCTCCTTCCCCACCGGGGTCTCAGAGGCCTGTGTAACTTTGACCTTGCAGGCACACAGACCACAGAGGGGGTGGTTGGCTCGTGCCACTACTGCCCCTGGACACTGGAGCTGTGACACATCCCATCAGTTTTTGCATCCTCATTGTATGTTATGTACCATAAATGGTACCCATCCTGCAGGACCATTGTTCAACTGTGCTACCTTGGTTGTTCTATCATTGTGCTTGTACATGTGCTTTGACATTTCCTGCGACTTCAAGTCATCTACTGGAGACTCTTCCTGGGTTTTTTGGTAACTACAGGCTTTTTCCCTGGTTTGTGGGTTTGGCTCCTTGGAGTTCTCTGCAATTTGGTATTTTTACCAGTCAAGGTGGCCTCTGAGGGGGCTGGACCCTATTTACACGCAAGCTGGAACATGGAGACCAAGGGGTAGGGTGATCCTGTAGGCAGGTAGACTTGAAGGAAGAAGGCTACATACCCCAGACACAGTTGTTCAGAAGGTCACGGTGATGTGTAAATGAGGGAGGGCCTTTTGTTGTTGGACAGATGGCTTGGGCTAGAGTGTTTTGGGCACTCTGACATTGTAATTGTGGGGTACTATGTACATGATGTGTTGTGATGGTCAATGCCTGTTCCTGTGTTGTCTTTACTTTTCAGGTGTCAGGGGATTGGTGTGGTTTGACATGCTGGGGTGTTCACATTGGCAATGTTCACATGTGATGTGTACAGGACACCGAGGGTCACTTTATTTCACATGCATATATTGAGTGCATGTCCGTAATGACACACACAGTTGCACAATGATCCACCACATGTACAACCACCCTTCCATGGCCACAGGTGCACACAGATTGCATTCTCAGGCCCGCTGTGTCCCTGCAGCGCATTATCTATTACCATTTGGGTATCCTGTACATGGGTCATTTGGTTATTGATTTGATTTGTCATTTTCATGTGATGCTCAAGGTGTATCTGCAACACAATAGCTGCTCAATGTGCTCTGTGCTGAGCAGTGTGTTGCAGGAGACATACACAGCAGACGGGTTTGGGAGTAGGGATTTTGCCATGCCCAATGTGCATGTGAACAGGCATTCAGTGTTGTGTTCATGCTACGACTGGTGGAAAGCATTTATGTCTGACTCTGTATGTGTGGGAGGTTGTTGGCCAGTCATTTCATCTAATTCCATGTTAGGCATCATTGTCTCGTGCCAGTTTTCATTTATGACATGTCACTTCGTATCTTATTGGTCATGTGTTGGCCTTTTGCTATTGCATGCCATGTCATTGTGTGGCAGACAAGGGTGATGTGGGTTGGGAGGGTTTGGGTGACATACAAGGGATTGTGATGGCCTGTTTTGCAGGAGGTTGTGGGGGGTGATACACACCTTGCATGTGTTACATTTGGTCACACAGGATTGGTTATGTTTCAGTAGCTAGGGATGCACACAATGTAGCACTTCTGTGGCAACATTCTCAGGGTGGTAAGGTTGTGACAGTTGACTGTCTCTGTGTCGTCATTGATTGTCACCTGGTATGTGCCAGGCCTGTGTGCACTCCGCAGGGGTGGGAGTTTAGGTGAAAAATGTGGCTACAAGCTGGGTCCGGGCTGCCTCGCCACATGCCCTTTCCCCTCCCATGGGCAGCGCCTGTGCCTGTGGTTGGGGATGTGGGGACACCACCATGTCCACCGGTCCGTCCTGCCATGTTGCAACATTGTGCAGGACACATGCTGCCACAATGATCCTGCACACTACTGGGGGTACATATAGTAGCTGGCCGCCAGAGCGGTCAAGGGAGCGGAAGCGTGACTTGAGCACTCTGAATGTGCACTCCACTATGCCCCTGGTTGCAATATGGGCAGCGTTGTATCTTACCTGAGGTGGTGTGGTGGGGTTCTGGATTGGCGTCATCATGTGGTTGCTCAGAGGGTAGGCACTGTCCCCTGGGGAGGTGATAATGGTTGTGATTATTGTGGTTTGTGTATTTGGCTGTGTGTGACATGCATGCATGTGCACAGGCATTTGTACTCACCTAGGAGCCATGTGTCGCCATGCTGCCCAGCTTCCAGGGCCCAGCTCAGGGTGGACATTCTGTATATGAAACTGTCAAGGGTAAAGCCAGGGTAGTTTGCATAGACAGAGGTGATGATTCCCTTTGCATCGCATACGACCTGCACGTTGATGGAATGCCAGGGCTTGCGGTTTCAATAGATGTGCTCAGTGGCCCTAGGTGGACGTAGGGCCAGATGCACGCAATATATGGCACCGAGCACTTTGGGAAAGTGTGCCACACTGTAAAAGTCCTGGACCACGGCCTGCCTTTCTGCGGGTGTTCTGGGCATGTATATGTGCCTGCCGACTGAGGGATGCGCATTGATAATTGCCAACACCTGGTGTAGGCAGCATGACTGTGTGGCCTGTGAGACCCCCCCCCACTATGACAGTTGTCCGCTGAAATGACCCAGTATCCAAAAAATGCAGGACATTGAGCACCTTCTCCAAGGGGCTCAATGCTTGGGAGCACAGGGTGGGTGATGTAAGGTCATTTTCCCACTCCCTGATCAGTTCTAGGATGATACAGGGTGGAAACCTATACCTGCCATAGACCTGGTCGTCAGGCATCCCAAAAAGGCTAGTCCGGGGAAAAAATGCGGGCCCTGGCTATTCTCCTCCTCCTGCAGTGTCCCACGATCAGTGCTGCAACAAATGGGGCATTCATCGTAGCTGGATATACGTGTTTGTTGTTTGCGCGCACTTTTATACTGTGCGCGGGGATGCTTCCGCCTGCCTTCGTGTGGCGTCTTTTGGCGTGGGCAGGTTTCCCGTATTTGATTCCATGAATACGTGTTGTTCGCGTGTGTGTGGGCGTTCCGTGTATTTCCCTGCAGTACTTCCACAATTATGCCTTCTTTTCCACGCATTGTTCCCCATTCCGCGTGTTACGCTCCGTGTCCCGTCCCTTTATGGTGTGTGCACCGACGTTGTGCGCTTTCCCTGTGCGCGTCACGCACGGCGTTCGGGATGTTGCAATGACGTGTGCGCCCGTGTGCGCCACGCACGGATTTGGTGCACATCCTGGGGAAAACACGCGCAGGCCCTTCCTTGAATCGCACGCATGCATGTGCGCTTGCTTTTTCACGCTTGCGCCAGCTTGCGCTGAGATTTCCAGAGCACATTTCTTCCATGAATCGGCCCCTTAATCGTGCATCTTTTAGTCATCTGTCCTAATCTAAGCCCCTTCATATAGTAGGGTGAAAAGACGTTGCGGTTTTGCCGGTACTGTCCCAGTTTTTGTCCATCAGTTAATCCGTCCCAAGACTTTTTAACTTTAAAAAGAAAACACTCCTGGGATTTGGAGAATGAGTACATACCGTCCTGGATCCGATTAGTAAATCCCAACAGCAGACTGGCCTCCTCTGGGTAGCATGTGCACCACATTGTAAGTAAGCACGTGCTTGCGTTTTCATTTCTCCTCTTGCAGCATGAACTAGTGTTTTTGCATCACTTTCCCCGATGTCACAGGACACTCAGCGCTGGCCAAACGGGATCCCAAGAGTTTTAAAAAGATTTGAGTTCACCTCATTGGACAATTTGTCCCGGACAATGATCTGGATGGTGCCCGCTGTGACACTTGCTGCCCCTCACCGACACATCCTTGGACAGTACTGCCAAACACTCTGTCACTGAAGATGTTGACCTAGGTAGACCCACCCAACTATGCCAGCGACTGAGGTGTGATATCATCTGGGTAATGCTGTCATTGGAGTCAAATGATCAGGTTTTAGTCCCTCGTTTGTGTTTATGGCCGCTACCAAACTGTAGTTGTGCTTCTATGTCAGTGGCCTGTCTCGGTTTTTCATTTTGAAAATATGGTCACCCTACCAGGTAGCCTTCCAATGGGCCATTCATTTTCCTCCTTGCCTCTGCATGTATACATATCATTTATTATGTGAGGCACTGGAAGCAAGAAAACATTTCAAAACTGTACAGGATAAGTATAGATGAAAGAGAAGATGGCAAATGGTAGGTCAGAGCAGGAACAGAGACGTATGCCAGTGTCACATGGCAGCCATTTTCCTTGAACAGCAATAGCACATGCATTTCTAATGCATATTCGTCCTTGACCTCTTTGCCTAGACTGAGAGCAAACATGGAGATGGGCTAATGTGATTGCGTGGCTTTGACTTGCTAATATGAGCTCCTCTCAAAGCAACATACCACTCAGGTGCACAGTGCTGTATCGTTAGTGAAGTAACATTGCTAGGCTTTATCACAGTGATAAGGAAAATGGCACCTTTTTCCAACATTAGGGATGAGGCCGCTTCTGAAGATCTTTGGGGCCCATCTCAATTGTTGACCACTTATAAGATTCTCTGTGGCCATGTGTTCTATTTTGCACAAATTCTTGTGTATAATAATTGATTTGTTGATGAATTGTTCGGTATAAATTTCGAATAGTCTTTTACCTTGTATTTTTATCTTGTACCTATTGATGTTTGGTATGAGTGGATTAATGTATGAAGAATGAATGTGTATGAATGTTTGAATGATGGTATACTATGCATTGGATGAAATTTCTGTGATCTTAAAAATCTTTTTTCCTATGTAAATTATTGCCTGAGTGCTGATTAAATCGTGATTTAATTCACAAAAATAACAAATGTATCAAGTTTAATAAAATTCTTGATACTATATCTTTGAAATTGTATCCTCTTGATTTTTTTTCCCGAGATCAATTGCTTTACTAATACCCTAATCTAGAGTGTGGGGTTCCCTGTGTCCTTCAGAAATATAGCTTTTTACAAACACGTCAGCAGGGCTGAGGAAGAGTCAAATGCTTGTCATGCAACATGGGACCGATACTTCCCAAAGTATACTGGTTTTTAAGATTGATATGAGGGGCAATGCCATTTGTTGGTTTCAATTATAAATAATGTCAGCAATGGATTACATTTAATTAGCAGTACGTTTTGGAATATAAGGCAGACTTCTGCATTCATATATGATGCTTACACAATATTTTCAGGGTATCACACCATCAGCT
This sequence comes from Ambystoma mexicanum, assembly GCF_040938575.1. Classification (NCBI taxonomy): domain Eukaryota; kingdom Metazoa; phylum Chordata; class Amphibia; order Caudata; family Ambystomatidae; genus Ambystoma; species Ambystoma mexicanum. The sequence goes on along the minus strand of NC_090929.1, from coordinate 605,058,815 downwards.
AAACTGCAGACGGATGAAGCACTCTGTGCTTCTGTGCTGGGTCTCCAGATAAATGGCGAATCTGCATTCGCCATATACACTTGAAGGCACAGCCTCCGGTGTTCTAAGGGTCTTGAACATCCTTCAGAAATATGTCCCATGCACTAGACGGTCACCTGTGGAGTCATGGTGTGTTTTAGTTTTAGACCTAATCTATCGTACTTCCTTGTGAATAGAGGAACATATTGGCTGTTCTGAGCGTGTGTTCTGAATGTGTTTGCAACTGTGCAATAATTCAGGGTAAGAATGAGCAGGCAAATCCCAAAAAATGATGATGTTATGTAGTGAGGCTCATAGGGAAAAGACAGTCCGGGTAGAGCAAGGGCATCAAATGAACACAGTGCTGCCCATTGGTGTCCTTTGGGCAATGGTATTCAAACTTTTTTTGCTGAGCCCCCCTCGAGTAAACATTGTGTAGACAAGCCTGTTACATGTTACATTTCTGATTCAGCACTCTCTTTTGCTTTCTTTCAAATTCATTGGCTACGAAAGGACTGGCCTAAAGACTTGTCTGAGGACTGGCCTAACATCTGAACATCTGTGACAAGTGATGTCTCTGAGCACAGTAGCTCATCTGAGGAATGCTGTAGGCCTCAGAGATGGGCATGAGAACAGTCCTTCCTCAAGAGGTACACATTTCTGATGCTGTTGGCTCAAGTCCCAAGGATGCTTCAGGCTGACATGCAAAGACATTATGATGTTCCAAAATGTGCTTTCTCTCTCTCTGTTCGGTAAATGTTATCCTATGTACTGTAAATGGGAGGACAATAATATGTAGCTTCTGCATTGTATATAAGTATGAGGCAGGCCTGCGAGGAGCAGAACCGAATGCAGCCCTCCCAAGTACTGGTGTGTGTATTAACATTACAGCACGTTTTGATCACACTTCTGGCCCAGTGTATTATTTGTGTCTGAGTGCCGAATGCCTGGAATGCCTTACACGGTCTGAGGGAGCTGGTTTGGGTGTATTTGATGTAAAACATTTGACCTAATCACATTTGATTGAATTTATTTGACCTTTTTTTTGGTCTAAAATGCGGGGGGAGACCCTCTGCAAACCCCCTCACTTACCCTCAACTTAATCTATACCGTAACCCACCCCCATATAAATATTTAATTAAATGTCACCAAGCATATGGGTCATGGGCTGCATCATTACAGCAGCACTGGCTGCTGTGCACACACGCTTCACTTTCTGGATATATGAGGGCAAGGCTACACCATTGCAATGAACCTTTAAGGCCTAAGAAATGTTTTGTAATATTTGGCAAGGGCCCCAGAACTGGGCTATTTTGGGAGTCCATGATATAAACCATGTGGCCCTGCGCAGGTCATGGGGAGAAGGAGGAGATGCCCTATGAATCAAACCCAGCAAATCCTTAGCTGGGTTGCTGTAGCTTTGCCCTAAGCCCAGGTAATACTGGGGGAAGTCTGTGCTCCCCCTAAGGAAAACAGGTATTGTTCCCATTGCTCAGTCCTGTCAATTGGTCTCTGGCATGAGGGTGTCAGTCATCCAAGTGGGGTTGGAAGGTTTCCTAGGGAAATTTCATCGGTGTATTTTGCCTCTGATTGGCTCAAGTCAATTGGGGGAGTAAGAGGGATGAGAACATTCCATGTTTAAACTTGGGCAAACTGGGGAGAACTTCCAAAGGGAAGAGCCTCACTGTTGTTTCATTCTTATAAGGGCCTTGGAAGAGCCTGAATGCACTCCAGCACCTGAGCAAGAAGGCTACTGTCTCAGTCCCTCCGACAAAGGCTACCAAAACCAGGAGTTCCTGAAATTCAAGCTGCCAGAAAGAGGTCCAAGCGAAATAATCTATTTACACCCTGATCAAAGACTGCTTTGTTTTTGAGTAAGTCGGAGATTTATATATTTATTTTTATTTATTTTTTACATTTGTAAAGCGCCAAAAACCTGAGGCACCAGGGCGTTGTTGCGCGACCAGTTACATGATACAAACTTAGCGAACTAAATAGTACATTGCACATTAATGGATAGAACAGCATGCGTAGCTGATTAAGGATACCCAACAGTGTTCAGAGGCCAGAAGGCCCGAGTTAGGTGGAAAGCCATGTTAGGAGCTCTCAGCTCTTAGTTCAGTGGTGAGAGAGTTCCAGTGGTTGACTGCTATCGTTGGGGCTCTCGCCCCTCCTCCTTTCACTCTTTTGGTTTTAGGTAGGGTGATGCATTGGGTATTGGTGGACCATACGGTATATTGGATTTGTATCTCTCAATTATCTGAGCTAGGTATTGCAGTGCTGACTTGCTCAAACATTTGTGAGCCATCGATAGCGTTTTGAAAATAATACTTTCTTTGATGGGGAGACAATGCACTTTTCTTGTGGTGGCTGATATGTGGTCACTCCTTAGGATGTTCAGGGCCACACAAAGGGCATTGTTTTGGATTATTTGGAGTTTATTAATGGTCTTTTTTGAAGTTCCTGCAAAGAGAGCATTACAATAGTCCAGTTTTGCTCCTGTTGTTGCTCGGCCGATGGTTAAGCAGCTCTGTGGGGTTAAGAATTTTCTTGCAGTAATGATAAGTTTGGCTGTGTAAGCTGCTGAGGAGGTGATCGCATTAACTTGTTTGGTGAGGTAGAGCAGAGAGTCTATGTAGACCCCCAGTGTTTTTACTGTGTATGATAGTGGATCTGGGGTCTGTCTATGGTGAAGGCTGTATATTGGGAAGTGAGTTTCTGCAGCATTGAAGCTGGGCCTGCCAGCAGGATCTCAGGCTTGTCATCATTTAGACATAGGTAGTTAGCTGCCATCCATGATTGTATCATGCAATAGGTTATGTTAAGAGTGTGTATTCTTGATAGCAGCCTGACAATGGCAGAGGTATTTGGGCGTCTTCGGCATAGTTGGTGTAGGATGTGCCGATGTCATCCAGGATATCAAAAAGAGGTTTTGTGAATATGTTGTAGAGGGAAGGGGAGATGCAGGAATATTGGGGAATGCTGCATTTGATAGGGATGGGGGGGCACTGGCAGTGTCTGATAAGATTCTCATGGTTCTGTCTTCCAAGAAGGAAGCTATCTGAGATGTGGCATCAGGGGAGACATTGACTGAGGTGATGAGGTGGTGATACAGAGTGGAGAGGTCTACAAGTTTGAACAGAGATGAAAGGTCTAGCAGGAGAAGGATGGCTGGTTTGCCTTTGTCTCTGAAGGAATCAAGTTGGATTTTAATGTCTAATAGTGCTGTTTTGGTGCTATGGCCAGGACGGAAGCCTGATTGCTGCATACCTAAGATCTGGTTAGATTCGAGATGGGCTTGGATATAGTTGTATGCTGCTCTGTCTAAAATCTTCAGGAGGAAAGGTACTGTCGTTATGGGTCGGTAGTTATTTGGCACAGTTGGGTCCAGTGATGGTTTCTTAAAAAGTGAGCGGACCCAGGATTCCTTGAGGTTCACTGGAACCATGTTGTTGGCGAAGAAAGCATTAATACATTTGGTGATGAATGGCACCACATGCTCTGAGCAGTCTTTGATAGTAGCTGCTGGGCAGATGACACCCTTACAGTTGGAAGGTTTATGGTTATTTAGGATGTTGGCTGTTTTGGCCTTAGATAATTGCCTGAAATTTGAAGGCAGGTGCCAGGTGTACTTTGGGGGGTGTGGAGGGTTAGGGGGGTTGTTTTTTCTGTGTTTCTGTCCAATTTATTTCTGTAGTAGGGAGATGTTCTCATGCATAACATTTTGAATGTTGTTGCACCACGTTCCGTATTTGTAAATGGGATTAGTGGCTGCAGTGGGTGTCAAGTTCTCTGATGATTTTGAACAATTTCTTCTTAGAGGTTGAGTTGGCATTCTCAATTCTAGTGATGTATAATTGGGCTTTTGTAGCTGTGATAGCTTGCTTGTATTGTTTTTGCAATTTCGGTAAAGGGCGTTTTTAGTGGCTTTGTGGGCTGTTTCTTCCAAAGCGCTTCTGCTTGTCTTTTCTTACTGCGCAGGGTTTGTAGGTAGGCAGTGAACCAGGGGTTGAGGTGGCAAGTGGGCTTAGACTTTCAGGGGATGAGAGGGGAAATCAGGTTGATAGCATTAGTGAGGGGTGATGGCATATATGTCAGCTAGGACTTTGGGGTTGGTTATCTCTGGAGGTACTGAGGTAAGGGTCTTGAGTGAGGGGGATATAGAGTCTTTCGTGATTAGTCTTTAGCTACGGCACAGAGTAGATGGGAGTGTAGGTGGTGGGCTGATGGGTTGTTAATGAGGTGGGAAGGAGAAGCTGATGATGTGGTGGTCCGACCATGGTCATGGGGTGTTGGAGGTGATGGTGACCTGGCTGTTCAGGTCTGCTATCAAGTCAAGGGTTCTGCCTTTGACATGGGTGGGAGAGGATACGCAATGTGTGAAGCCAAGTTCTGCAAGCGCACCTGCTGCAGTGGTGGCTGCTGCGTCAGAGGGGTAATGTAGGCCCAGGTTGAATTCACCTAGGATTATGGCTCTGGTGGTGGATTTGATGTTTCTGCCTAGCACGTGGATGATATGTTCCGCAAAAGCAACTGTATGACTTGGTAGGGTAAGCTCCTCAGCAACTGTCTGAAGTACATACAAATGCTGAGGAGCTAGATCATTGATAGCTTTGCAGACTAGAAGGAACATGAACAGGGAGTGATTATGCATGGAGGGCATAGTGTTAGTAGGTAGAAGTGGGGGAGGGTCTGGGTAGTCTGTAAATTTGCAAATTTGGGGACTTTGTCTAGAGGGAGGGAGGAGTAGGCTTGAACAGTAGTCCAGTTTGCTGAGCACAAGTGTGGAGTTTTTGTAGAGTTAGTAAGAAAAGGACATACTGACCTAATGTTGAGGAGGTTAATATAAGCAGCAAAGGCAGTGGTAGTGATAACTTGTTGCAGTCGTAGATCGTGATCAAAGAGGACCCCAGGATTACGAGCCTTGGATGAGGGAACAAGAAGGACAGGCAGAAAGAAGATAGAAGTCAGAAGGCGAGGGACGGCATCAGAAGCTGGGAGAAAGATGACTTCAATTTTTGAAGAGTTCAGCATGAAGCAACGGAGAGCCATCCAGTGACGAATGGCAGTGAGACAGTTTGTAATCTCGTTCCAGGGGCTGGGGTGAAGAAGGGAAAGGCAACAAATATGAGTGTCATCAGCAAAAAGGTGATAGTAAAAGCCAAAGAATGAGATGAGTTTTCCTACAGCTGAGGTATAGAAGGTGAAGAGCAGAGGTCTAAAACGGATGATTGGCAGACACTGTCAGGAAGAGCGGTTTGGTAAGAGGTATGAGAATTCCAAGAGATTTTAAAAGAATGACCTTCCAGGTAGGTGGGGATCCAGGCAATAGAATATTTGGAAACTGCAAGGTCCTGGAGAGTGAGGAGAAGAGTGGAATGGTCAACAGTGTCAAAAGCAGCAACCATGTCCATAAGGATGAGTTTAGAAGAGAGTTTTGAGTGCTGAGCAATAGAGAGAAAGTTAGAGACATGCAGGAGTGCTGTTTTGGCACAGTGTTTCCTATAGAAGCCAGATAGTAGTGGATCTCAAAGGCCTCTATCCTCAAGGTACTTAGCGATCCAATCAAAGGCCACCCGCTTAAAGACTTTTGAATAATGGCCAGGAGAAAACAGGGCTATGGTTTGCTAGGAAGTTTGGGTCAGCAGAGGGTTTTCTCAATAAGGTTAAGATTTAGGGTTGTAGATTTGAAGGTGGAAGGGAAGAGTCCAGCAGAAATAGAGGTTAAAGAGCTCAGGAAGATAACGGCAAATGGTTGTGAATCATGGCTGCTAATTCAAAAGAAGAGGTAGGAAAGAAGAGAGGTAATGATGGACATAAGGAGGTTTGGGGAGTGAGAGAGAGGAGGGCCATGAGGGTTTTGAAAGCGTCATGAATGTTAGAGATTTTAGAGCAAAGGTAGTGAGCAAACCATTAGCAGACATGAAGGAGGTGATGGATATTGATTTGGGAGGTGTGATCAAAGATTGGAGGGTAGATGAAATTTTGCAGTGGAGCTTCAAGGGAACAATAGGCAAACAAACACATCTTGCATGGCGTCGGACCCTGCCCCACCTCCATACCATAGAAATGAGAGGACTACATAATTTATGGCATCTTCCCCTACCCTAACACGATATTGCAAGTACGAGAACTGGTATTCACCAAGGCAACCCTACCAAGCTTAACCTGGAACAATAGAAGAAGAGATGAATCTGCAAGCTCAAGAAGATATGAGCATGCTGTAACTGAAGATGATGAGAGCAAGTGACCTCACTGCCAAACTGACACATGCAGATTCACTAGACATGAAACAGATATACACTCACCATGAAGAAACAGACACTAGACCAAACTTGCATTTAGACATGAAGAATGTTACCTGCACCATAAAACATTAGTAACATAACATAATCAATGTATACACTGAAATGCAACACAAGCAATGTACATATAAAGCTTGCTACATATAGAAATGCAACAGTAATGAGTGGCCATTTTGGATAAAATGGATGGCAAAGCCAACTTAGAGTGAATGGGAGGCTTTAATGAGGCCTCGACGCAGCAAGGCGACTCAAGTTGTTGGAATTGGCTAAATTACAGACCTGTGCAGGCCAGACTGTGGTTACACATCCCCCTCCAGGGATGTTTGGATGGCGTTGAAGAAGAGCAGAAGATAAGAATTCCCAAGCATTAGACAAAGTTTGTTAGATTAAGTAGAAAACCTGTGAAAGCCAGTTGCCCATTAATAAGAACCTTAACATTGCATGAGGAATAGCTTGATAAAGTCTCTAGAGGCCAAAGAGAGAAATAGCACCCATATTAATACAAGCTAAAATCGTAATAAATGTTGAGTAGAATAATTCTAAATGTGGTCTCCTCCCACATGACTTATAATTGGAGAACAGTGTCTATTCATAAACTTCAGACAATGATAGGCACCTGCCCTCACTCCCCACAGATTGCCAGTGCACAAGATGCTGGACAAGGCAAAGTACAAAGCTATATGCCCTGGCTCCACACCAAGGAAATGAGGGATGGTGTCTTATTTAATAAAAATAAGCAGCTCATTTACTTTACTCCTCCTACCACTATTTTTGGTCATGTGCGGATGATCTGCCAAATGTTCAAGGGTGGTAATACCAAAGCAACCAATCACAGTTCTCAAAATTACGCCATCATGTAACTGTTGCAATAGCCAATTACTTGTTTCTAAAATGATTTCTTTCTTACATTTATCAATATAGGGGTGGTCTAAGGTGGGGCCATCAGATAGTTGTTCCCAAAGAAATTACTAAGACCTATGTATACTATATGTAGACAATTCCGCTAACCAATCCTCACACCCTGTAGTTATTTGTAACCATAATTGCAGTGTGATGTTGGCTGTGACTTATTTGTGTCTTATACTCTCCTGTTTTGCATTGTATGGAGAGAGAGCATTGAAGACTTGCATGTTTTTTGCTGTTCCTGTATTATACGTATTGTTAATAAAACAGGTCTTTGCCACTTACCTTGACTATTACCATCATTGGGTGCGATATTTTCCGGCCCATCTGTTCTCCTAGCACTGGAGCTTTCCAGTGTTCCCTCTACGTATGGTAGTGGTTCAAATGGTTAAGTTAATACCCTTGGATTTTTGATGCCCCCCGCTTCGAAGCTGAGGGCTGCGCTGTTACCTCTGGAAAATGGTGAATCATGCATGAACTGTGATGGTCATGTACAGGGGGTGCCAGCTCCTCCCCCCTCAACTGATATATGGATAAAATTGTAGGTGGGTCAAATAGTTCACTCTCCTGTCCATCATTGTAGAAATCATGATTAGATTGCCTTTAATAAAAGTACTAAGTCACACACTTGGTTTGGGGTGGCACAGGAAAGGGAGGTTGCTTTAAAATAACACACACTCCATGAGTGCATAGGTATATATATTATGAATAATGTGTTTAAAAGTGTCAGATAAATATGTACTTTAAAATGGATACTCAAGTGCAAATGGTTTCCAGTCCTACGCCAGGCGGGGGGGACTATAAACCATGCCAAGGGTTTTCAGATAAGCAAGACGGACTGACACATTTGGAGACAGTTTTTGGCAGCCTCTCGTAGTGAGATAATGAGGTTTGTTAGGTTAAAAATTGAATTTGCATAGAAATTAGACAAGAACGAGAGAAGGTTAGGTTGAAAGCCTAACTGTGTTATGTTGGCACCATAAAATAATAGGATATATATTCTCCAACAGTGTTGAGTACCAGAACACTTGGCATTACTCCAGGAAATAGATAAGGTGCAGACATTGACTTATGAAGAATGTCCTTGGCAGGAGTTAAGCACTTTCATAGTTGTGTCCAGCCAAGTCTAAAATAAGCATATTCATTTCATGCATCAGCGAAAAGTTGTGGTTGCCATTTATGCTAAATGTGGAATTATTGTGCATGTGTGATAAGTTATCCAATGGTAATGAAGGGATGTTTGCCCTTGAAATAACTTGGCCTATCAAAAGTCAAACCTGTGCAAGGTGCTAATTTGCATACAAGTGTTGCGTAATCTTGGAACATCTATAAAGATAGGTTGGATGCAGACATGCATTTCAGTGTGTGTTGATGAATAAAATCATTTGACTCCCAGGCGTCTGTTTTTCCTGTATCTGCCTAATAGATGAGAGCATGGGTATCCATGGATGTCTGATGGAGAAGTTGGGTGTCGGGCGGGAAGAATCCCCTAAACAGGCGACAGTAGCCCCCTTGGAGAAAATCCTGCCCAGTCCCAACAGGCAGCCCAGAGGCTGAGGGCGAGTAGCAGATAGTGGGAGGGTCGATACTGAAGGCCTTGGCCAATCCGTAGATGTAAGTATGGAGAATCGAATTGGCAAAGGAGGCGGGAGGGATTGGTCTGTACATATTGAAGAAATCTGAGGTGATAAAGTGTTTATTTATGAGGGGATAGGTGTAACAAGGGTTATAGAAGGTTTATACACTAAAGCTCTTGATGATTTATTAAGTTACTAAGAATAAAGAGATTTCGTGTGCCAGGGTCAAGGAGGGGTGGGTCACACATTAAGAGATAAAAGGATATTGTGTCATGAGGTAAGGAAGATGGCCATGTGTTTGTGGTTTTGTTTTGTTATTTTTGAAGGTGCACCTATGTACATCATGATTGCTGGCACCAGGGGGAGGGTGAGAAGTGGTTTAAACTGTGAAAAACTAGTGTTTATGGATATTGGTTTACATTGTGGTAACACATAGATCTGCGGCTTGGACCAAAAGGGCATGGTCCTGAGGGCGTGTGGCATTTGTGGTGCCTGTCCCTGAATAGTTGTTGTAGCCAAGAAGGTAGAGAAGAGACACAACGTTTTGAAAATAGAAGGAAGTATAGTTGATAGGAGTTTGTAAAGGAGGAATTGAAAAGTTATAAGGTTCTGAAGGTTTGTTAAGGTCCTATAAGTTTCAACAGACAAGAGTGTGACATGCCATCATGGGAGAGACTCCCTTTATGCATTTATGTAAGTCTTTGTCTAGATTTAAAAGACAATACATAAGTAACATTCTCAGTAGGTTTGAGGCACAGCGGGCAAAATGTTTATGCCCTAGCACCAGTGATGGCGCTCTCGAAAACAGTGCTGCAACACATGATGACATATTTACACGCTGCGTATAAAGGACAAACTACAAAACCGATGAACTATTCTAGAGTTATAGAAGATGTTTGGGGACTAGACAGAGGATCCGCCCGTGAAAGAGTGGAGGCTTAATCAGCATGAAGAGGAGGAACAAATCCCTCAGCTCCTCCTCCTCCCCAGAGCATCGATCTGTCAGATGAAGGGAAATGATTCTACCCATTGAAGTAATCGAAAACAGCATGATGATACTCTAACCATGTGTATTAGCCACCCACTTACAGTAGTGAGGATGCTATTAATGTAACTAAATGAAACCATCAAAAGCAAGTGTTCATGCACGATGAGCATAACGAGTTCTGCAGGCTGCTAGTGAAGCTGACAGTGGCCGAGGAAGAAATCCAAAGACAGAAAGGCAGGTATAACAATAAGAAAGAGACAGCGATCACTCTGAATGAGTGCCTGGGAGGTCAAATTTGCTTAAATTGGACAGAAGGAACACAAGCGATGCTAAATACAAAGAAAGGGAAGTTAAGGAAAGTCAGGAAAAGGATGAAGAGGAAATGAAACAGGAAGAAAAGGTGTGACAAAAACAGAAGCAGGAGATGGCAGAAAGAGAAGGGGCCTGACTAATTGAGGAAGAGAAGGAAAGAGAAATGAACCAGTAAGTATATGGAGAGAAAGAAAGGAAGTGAAAGCGAGAGAAGACAAGGGAGCTAGAGGAAAGAGAAAATGAGTGAGAGAGAGAAGAAGAAGGTGAAATGGTTAGAAAACAATAGGAAGAAAGGGAAAGGCAAAGGGCAGCAGAGAAAGATGGTGTTAAGGAAACAGAGGATGAAAGATAGTGTGAGAAATGGAACGAAGCTGAGAAAAACAGTGAAAAGAAGCTGAGAAGATTGTGATGAAACGCATGCTTCGAGAGAAGGATAGAAGTGGGGAGCAGGAGCTGGAAAGAAAGGAGTTTAGAAAGACATATTAGAGAAGTGGATGAGATAATTACATACTGTACTCACCCAGATGAAGATGAGGGAGCAGCAATGCAAAGGAGAATTGGCAATCTGTACCGAAGCAGAAGGGACAGTGGTGGCATCCATAAGATAAAAAGGAGTGTAGCAGGGTCCCCACACAGGGGAGAAGATAACTTATTGGAAAAGACTATGAAGGGATTGCATGGAATGAGCCCCCTATAAGATTAGATTTCGAGGAGAGAGAAGATGAAGGAAGTGGTGGAAGTTGGGGAACATTGCTTTCAGATCAGGAGAAACATGAAAGTGAAAATGAGGAAGTGGAAGATGCGTGCAAGGCTTCTCTATGGACCTAAACCCAAGGAAAGAGATAGCGTGGTCTGATCTGGAAGAACCCGAAGGTAAAAGGTCAGAACCTGTATCATACGCCAAACATCAAAGGGGTGATCGAAAGGGTTTGAAGAAATAACCCTATATGTAGACAAGGTGAGGACATTACCAGGGTGAAAAAAACAATCATGACATATGCCATCATCAAACTGAAGGGTATAGCTGGATGCGAACATGGGGTGGGAGTGACGCAATTCCCATTGTTAGAAAACGGGTGAGGACGGCTGCAATATATAACATGGCCGCAAATAGATAAGGATAATTTAAGGTGTATATTACCATCTCTGGCATCGGGAGCAGGCAAATAGATATATCAATTAGAATATATGATGCAGTAATGGCATTAGTGGTGGGTGACATAAAAATACTTGCTCACTGCCACTATTAGGGAAAGAGCTGATGAGATTTGGAAATGAGCAGGTCACATGTGGGTGACAGCACAGAATACAACCCATGACGGAGCACCGTTTAATAATTGTAGGGCAGATGCTTGGAGAGCACTCAGAGTGCAATATCTTGATTCGTCTGACATGAGCTCAAACATGACCCACAAAATGCGTGATGATATTCAAGAGATTCAAGAGAGGTTGTGTCTTGAGATAAGGGAATCATGGGACAGACTATAGCTATTTCTTATCATATATTGTGTCACGGATGACCCAAGCCAGTGCAGAGACAACCAAAACATTTTATGGGAAAGAAAGCGAAACCATGGCCAGAGATCCAATTGACTATAGGTTACCATTATCAATTATTGCAAGAGAAAGCTAGGAACAAACTTGAGGAGAGAAAGCTGGAGGAAGCAAAGTTAATGCAGAAAATGTTGGAAAAGTTTTCAGTGGAAGGAGCTGTTTTGACGAGTAGAGAGGGAGTGGCTACCAGGGGTGGACTGGGAACTAAAAGAGGCCCTGAAAATAATTACTGGGGACCAAAAGAGGCCCTGGAAATAAAGTTCAAAGTGGCCCCATATGACACATTTTTAGCAAGCCCAAAGATTTTCCTATGAGAAAGTTTGGAAATACCACACAAAAGAGGCCCAGGGTGCAGAGGCCCGCCGGGAAATCTCCAGAGTTCCCCATAGGCCAGTCCACCCCTGGTGGCTACACATGACTCACTGCAAGCACAGCCAATGGCTGGAGGGAATTTTGAAGGAAGAGGAGAATACAATTACTGGCTTTGAGGAAGAGGGTTTGGATTTAAAACTCCACAAGGAGCAGCGTTTAATGGGGGACAGCCTAGATTCGGGGGACAGCCTCAACAACATTGGGCAGGTGGAAGGATGGGCACATCTCATGAGCGTGCAGAAGCAGAGGACAGATGAAACAGAAATGGCAAGATCCAAGAGGGGCATAGCATACCCTCCACCATACAGTGCAGTCACTTGAATATTGCGCCCAAGATCACACACAGTATCAGACATATGTGTTGCAAATACAACAAGCTACCTATGCACACCAAACCAACAAGACTGAATTCAGAAAAATACAATGAGACTAAATTACCTTTTCGAGTTATTGTATTTTTAATCAAAAACTAGAACTATGCAAGTGACGCAGAACGACAATTGCACAAGAAAAGTTGGCAGGATAAATACACTTTCACTTGCAGCAAAGCCTAGAGAAATACAAACACAGTTTTATGCACGTTTAACTTCTCATTGCTAATGCAGCGCCTAAAAATGAACTGAATATTTAAGCTATGCTACATAGGGCCTGATTCATGGGGCATTTTCCAATGGGATTGCACCATTATAAAACACTTCTGTGAATCAGGCCCATAGTATCAACATGCACTTCACACGCCCCTCATTTAACGGCATCATTACATAGGTTAATTTGGCGATATTCCCAGACTCAGCTTGGTCATGACCCAGGGTCATTCACAAATATGGTCACTGGAGACTGCAGCTTTTCTAAAGATTGCCAACCCAGGAGAAAGACAGCCACAGCCCTGCCTTCAGTCAGCTTGCAAGCAATGGAGACTCAGTCTGCCCAGGAACTAGCACTGCCTCCTTTGTCTGTGAGTAGAAGAATTTTTCACAAAGACCCCATCACTCAAAAGCACCTCCCTTTTACCAGATAATCCCACTAAAACAGCATGTGATTTCCTTTGTGCTTTTAGCTCAAAACACAAACTACATTGCTGAACTTGTTACATGTCTGCGGTTTTGTGCACCGGAACAATGTGATGTCTTTAGGAAAACAGACCTTCACATTGTTCATCTTACAACACAGTGCAGATTCAGCCTGCACATTTAAAGTTCATTTATCCTTCCAGACCGCTGGGCATTATTTGTCAATCTGCATCCAGTTTATATAATGGATTGATTTGCAGTACATATTATTATGGGCATTATATGTTAAATGGGTAGGGGTAAATTAGTATATTAATTTTATGTTGGTATTTTTTAGTGCAAGTCAGCCCATTAAAATGGCATCATGGAGTAAAGTAATAATTTTCTAGCATGTTTCCTGTGCATTGGCATCTATTTAGATTCAGCCTGAGATTCATACCTTTGAGTCCATCTATGAGTCTCACACCCTTGGTCCTAGTTAAAATTCAAACATTTGCTAAAATGTTAATGATGAAATGCAGAGTATAGACATTGAAATACGGAGCCCACATTCTTCCTACAATCCTCATGTAACACAGCGGTGTACCCAACGGGGGTTGTGGAGATGTTTTGAGGACTTACGCCCCCAAAACAATATTGTTCAATATTGTTGAAGCAGAATTCCTGTTGGTCCTGAAAACAGCCACAATATTGTGGAATATTCCATTCAAAGGCAAATATTTTACAGTGATCAATCTTTAACATGGTCCTTCAGATGGACCTAGGGAATGTACACTGTGACAATGTAGTGATCCAGTACGTAGATGACATTTTGGTGTGCAGCAAAATAGAAGCGCAGTGCAGAAAATACTTTATACAGTTGATGACAGTCTTGGCAGAGAAGAAGTAGAAAGTAGACAAGGAGAAATTACAATATTGCCAGGAAGAGGTTTTGTACATAGGGCAGTTAATATCCCAAGAGGGAAGAAAGGCGACCGCTGAGAGAGCAGAAGCAATCATAAAAACAGCCAATCCAAGAACAGTGAGGGAGATGCAACAATTTCTGGGCCTTTGCAATTACTGCAGGGGCATGGGTCTTTGATTACAGTACATATGTCAGACCCCTTCTAAATGGAATCAAGGAAGCTCAGAAAGATGACAGTGTCATAGCCTGGACAAGTGAAATGACAGAAGCATTTGAAGAATTAAAGGGAGCAAATTGCACAGCACCTGTTCTAGGGATTACTGATTACAGTGCAAAATTGTTCCTATGCTCTCATTCAAGTGGAGTGGTAATAGCAGTAGTTCTCACTCAGAAGACAATGCTAGAACACAAACCAGATCTTAGATCCAGTGATGAGAGGACATTATCCCTGTGAACAATCAATGGCTGTAACAACTTTTGCAATTGAGCAGTCTGCTAGTAGTAAGATGGGCTGTTCAGTCATAATATATTTGGAACATGCTTTTTTGCCATTTGTAAGAAACCTAAAAGCACATTGACCACACAGAGGGCATCTGGGTACAAGGTGATTATCTGGATCCCAGAAATACAAAAGGTCAGATGCAGAGTAGTGAATCCAGCAAAATTCATAGTGGAGAAAGTGAAGGAAGAAGACAACATGCACAATTGCACTAAGTACACTGAATACTATGACGATATACCCCATGTTAGACAAAATGCTCTATTGGGGTGGGATGGGCACTCTTCATTGGCGGTTCCTCGTTGATTGACCAGAGCTCAGGGGAGAGACATACTGGGACCAGAGTGGTAAAAGTAAAGTCAAATGGCAATTTTGAGACTGTGGCGAGTGCAAGATTGCCTTTACATTGTTTCAGCACAAGCAACAGAATTAGTAGTACTTATTTTGGCACTTGAGACACACGAAGTTGAGGAAGTAATAATTTTTTCAGACTCTGCATATGTGACGTCAACAGTACATGCAGGACTCTCATGTTGCAAGAGGCAGGACTAACTACGCACAGACGGCACACCAGTGCAGCATGAGCCATTATTGGACAGGCTCAGAGATGCACTACAACTACCATCAGCCATCGCCATGTTGTAGTGCGTAGCCCATGCTAAAAGTACAGATTTAGTATCCAACGGCAATGAAGATGCCGACATAAAGGCCAAAAAAGCTGCATATTTTTCTGAAATATCTGAATTTGACATTGAATCTAATAAATATACACGAGAGTGCAGCATGGTAATGAGAAAAGGCTTTAAAACCTTGCCCATAGCACAGATCAAATTATTACAGGGACACTTTCCACCAGAAGAGCAGGATTTATGGAAATGTAGGGGTGCTCATTGTCTCCCACACCTGCAATTTGCCGGAAGGACAGTACCGGCAGACCAATTATGAACCTTGGATTACTTAATGTAGCATTAAACCAGCTGCACTACCCAGCACACACAACCCAAGAGAGTCTTGCAGCCCTGATATCGGAAGACTGGTTTGTGCCCAACCTAACTGAACACATTGCTGCTTTTATCGTACATGTTCAAGTTTGTCAGATGTTTACGCAACAAGGGGGTTTGTCCGACCACATAACATTCATGACAATCCATAAATCATAAGATGTCAAACATTACTTACAGGGTGTAATAGCATTAAATATGTTTCTTTTGGAACCCAAACTCTCTGATGTTTTGGATTCGCAGGATCAGTCTGCAAAAATACCCAAACACATTAAGTATCTTTCTGCACAGCTTTATTGTATTGGTTTTGGTAAGCTGTGGTTATTTCATTTGTTTCTTTTATTCCCCATAATCTTTTAGGTGTATGAAAACACAGTACAGCCAATATACACACTCACATAATTCATGAATATATATAAAAAAACAAGTGTTCAGTGCAAGGCAAACAATAATGTTACAAGTGTTCGGACCATCGAAGCAAATAAAAGGTGGTCCAAAATAAACTTTTTTGGGGGCACTTGTAATCACATGGTCTCCAAAATGACTTAGTTTTGCTCTGGTTCTATTTTTATATGACACCGGGCCTATGCAAGTGTCCTAACATCAAGTGAAAGCAAGAGATGACCAATCCATAGGTCTACTCCTGGGGATGTGCCGTCGGTGTGTGCTGAACTTCTCAGCAGCAAAGGTGCTAGATCCAGTAGTGTTTCGGCTTCTGGTGGGTACACTTTCTTCCGGGCCTTGGAAAGAGTCTCTCTGTAGTGAGGGGGATGGGGAAAGGGAAACACATGTATGTGGGGTTTAAAAAGCTTAATTTGAAAAACAAAACTAACACTTAGACCGAGAGATGTATCACTAGGTGAGTAGGTACAGAATTAAAAAGGACTTGGACAGATGTCTCAGTCATCGTCAATAGAGGGAAAGCACTAACCTTAGGTGTGTCCTGGGAACTTGTTGGATGCAAAGAGGGTGGGGACCAATGTCTAAGTCCTCCTTCTGAGTGGCTTCTGATGATGTTATGGTGCTGGGTGGCTGTAAATGCTGCGCTTGCAGTGAGCACTAGGCCAGAGTTTGGTGTTCTGCTCTGAAAATATATTAGGCAGATTAAGTGGTGGTGCGGGCCAGTATTATAAAAGTACCACATGTCCATATAAGTGGCTGGTCATGGACCCTATGCTTGTAGAAAGACCAGAAGTTGAAAAAAAGTTGTTTTTACATTTGGTAATGCGTCTTGTCGCTGTGAAAAATGTAGATACTCAATTTCTGCCATCAGGCTAGTCTTCTGAAATGGCAGAAACCCTTACTCTATTGTAACATCCATGAAAGCTGGTGTGTGTGCTGTGGAAATGGAAGCAAGGAAACTGGCATATGAGACTGATGCTGTTGGATGCATTGGGTAATTAGCATATGGCCGAGACCTGCACTCGCAGTGCTGTATCGGGCCGTGTTACTTTCGGGTCTATGTACAGCTCAGGATTTACGTTTACGTAAGTGGATGTCTCACCAGATTGCTTCGTCTAGCGGGCAGCTGTTTGTTCCATATCCCGGCGCTGTGGAGTGGTGTGGCACAATGAAACACGCATGCGCTGGAAATGAATGTGCGTTTAAATGCAGGTGTGCAGACCTTTTGTTAACGCTGTAATGTTTGTTATTATGACAACATGATAAACAAAGTTTATTGATGTGCAAGCTGTGCCGTGCGAAGTCAAATACGTGTCACGTCGTGCACCAGCATAGTGTTTTGAAGTGGAAAGGCTCATCATCAGAGCATAGATGATATCATGTTAGCTGTCTGACTCCGAGTGAATCAAGGGAGAATGCAGAAACTATGTCTGTGTGGTTTCACAAGGACCTGTTATGCACATAAGTGCAAATGAAGTAGAAAATGCCTAGAAAGGTGAAATGAATGTGCAAAGAGGAGGTACGCAGGATGTTGATGGAGGGCCATTATGTCATAATGGGGGGTTATGGTCTTGCTGTACTGTTGTGGCAGCGTAAAGTAGGGGGAATCTGGGTTGGTGATGACCACCCTCCTGGGAGACTTCTGTCAGTGGCTTCTGGGCTGGTGCACTGTTGCAACAGCTTCTTCAAGTCTAGGCAGGGTCCACATAGCGAGATGTGGAGAAATGCAGTAGCCTCGGCTCCAGTGAGCCTAGTCGTAGATCAAACATATGGTTTCAATTAGGTCTGGGCACATTGGAACGGAGAAGCCCGTTCTCAATTTTGATGGTAAGATGGAGTTGCCTCATTGCGTCCTTTCATAAGTGTTTTTAATTTGTAGATCCACCACGCTACCGTGTGGTTAAGGGCGTTGCTGATGTTAGTGTAATTGGTTACTTTGTCAATCACCCACCATCTTATGTCATCGGGCCATGTTGGTATTCCAGAAAGTGGGAGACCAGTGGGGCGTTCTGCTTCCTGCAATAATTTCGGGAGCGGTGTTCGCCGATCCTCTTATTCACCTGCCTCTGAGTTTGCCCCACATATCTTGGTCCACTAGGGCATTCCACCATGTAGATCACGTTACTGGTTTCGCAGTTGGTGAAATGTCTCAAGAGCCAATCTTTCCCTTCAATTAAGAAGTACTTGGTAGTGCTGGTAAATTTGCATTCTGTGCATGTTCCACACGGGTAGTGGCCCATAATTTCCCTCAGGTTCCATAGTCCAATTTGTGAGGCTTTCTTAAGTCTGGCGTGGGTAAGGTGCTCTTTAAGGTTTTTGGCGCGCTTCAGCGCCATCCTGGGACTGGGTTCGTCCAGGAGGCTAATCTGTACCAAGGGCCAGAATTGTTTAATTGAATGCCTGATCCATGTTATGTCAGGGCTGAATGTGGTAGCACATGTAATCCTGTCATACTCCATTGCTCTAGTTTTAGGTATCAGGAGTGCTTCTCTCGGGGTGCATAGTGATCTTTTTCGTGTGTTCTTTACCGATTTGTTGTACCCGCATGCTTTTAACCTGGTCTCCAAATCAGATGCGTGTTGTCTATACTGTTGAACTACTGTGCAGTTTCCTCTCAGTCTCAAGAATTGCCCCAATGGTATGTTTATCTTTAAAGTTGTTGGGATCACTACTTCTGTAGTGAAGTAAAGTATTGCAGTCTGTTGCTTTTTTATATAGAGTGTAGACCAGATTTTCTTCTTGTGCCTTGATGGGCAGATCTAGGAAATTGATTGAATCTGGGCTACTTTTGATGGTAAACTTTATTTCTGGTGTTGCCAATCTGGTTGGTAAAGGGATTTCTGGTGGAGAGAACGTAGGTGTTTTCATATTCCGCCATGCAAATGACTGCCAGGCTGGGCGCAAAGGCGGCCCCATCTTTGTACCACATGTCTACAGGTAGAATGTTTCATCAAAGGTGAAATAGTTTTTTGTCAGGGCCAGGTCTAGCTATATTATAAATTTTACCGGAACTCTCCTTTGCATCATGTGATGGGTGAGGTGTCCCTTAACACACTCTAGAGCTGCCTCCTGTGGGAGACAAGTGCCGGAAGGACAGCACCGGCAAACCAGTTATGACCCTTGGATTACTTAATGTAGCATTATAGCAGCTGCACTATCCAGCACACACAACCCAAAAGAGTCTTGCAGCACTGAAATTGGAAGACTGGTTTGTGCCCATCCAACTGAACACATTGCTGCTTTTATCAGAAATTGGACAGTTTGTCAGAAGTTTACAACAGGGCACACACTGCGAACAGTGAGAAGAGCAATACCCTGTCCTACTGGACACTTTCAGCATTTGCATATTGATTATATATATATGCTCCAAGTTCGTAATGGCTACATATATATGCTAGTATTTGTATGTCCTTTTTCCTGTTGGATGGAAACCGGTCCATGCACACATCCTGATGCCACATTTGCTGCAAAGATCCTTGTACGTGAGGTCTTACCGAGGTGGGGAGTGTGTAAAGTCCTTTGGTCAGAAAATGAACAGTAAGTTGTAAATTAATTATTTAATTATTTGAGCACATCACAATCCTACTGGGGATTAGGCATACATTCTCCTCTGCAGCAAATTGGATTTGTGAGCACCTCAACAGCCTTATCGAAGAACAAATTGCTAAGCTGAAAATTACCCTAAAAAAACGATGGCTCCATTGCCTCACCTTAGCCCTATTTGCATTAGACAATCCACCTGGCACAAACCATCTCCTGACTCCTCATGAGCTAGTGACAGGGTGCAAACTGATGCCCACAGTGCTGCTGATGTGCTGAGTTTGAGTGTCACTTTTATAGCTCAACTGCTTCGAGATCGGCAGGGGAGGTCAAGGAAGAATGAGGAAGACAGCGAAGAAATAAATCCCCTGACTGCTTAAGCCCCCTGTCTTGTATCCAGATGATAGAGTATTAATTAAGAATTTTTGGAGGCACTGGCACAAGCCACGTTTTGAAGGTGCACACCTTGTTGAGGAGGTCTAACCCACTGCAGTGTCAGTCAAAAGCAGGGAAGCCTGGCTCCACCTCAGTGATGCCAAACCCTACAAAAGAGAGATCCCCCCAGCTGCCACTCTCACAAGCTGAAGGTGAAGAAGAGGTGACGCTAATGCAGACACGATCCGCCACAAGGAGCAGACAACAACCAGCATACTAAAAACAGAAAATAAACTGTCATTTTCTAAATCAGTAAATAAACAGAATTGAGTTATCCTTCCTCCCCTGATGATTTTACCTGCATAAATAAAAAGGCAACTACTTTCGTGAGGAGAGAAAAATCCAGACATTCGATGTTGCCATTAAAAGTGATACTATTTGCCATTGTCTCTTATATGTGCTATTTCAGCCAGTCAGATAGCATAGAGAGCTTAGTGCTCATTCTGACATCTGTGTGCAGTCTGCTGGTTCGCATCCCGGGAGGGCCAACTCAACCTTTCATCTTTCCAAGGTCGATAAATTGAGTACCATGAAGTGGGATAATGGTATCTACTGTTATCTCAGTGCTTACATATATACAGGGTTTGTAGCACTATATAAAACTAAACATTATATAATAGACATTTATCCTGCTTTTAGAATGAGTGACACACCACTTCCCACCTTTTTGGTGGGCCCAAGGACTTGATATATTTTGGAAATATTTCTTCAAGCTATAATTATGCAGTTCTTCTTGTAGACACTAGCATCTTGGACATAATGTGAAAAACACAGCGGAATAAAAGACAGGCCTTTTTAATTTTGTGATTTATATGCTTTTGGCACGGAGACCACATAGCGCACATGGCCCTTTACAAACCATTGACATATTACCACTAATGCTTGTAGATATATTCTTTACATTCTGCTACCTCTCTTTCTTTATTCTGATAGTGTTGTGAGAATTGTTTCTTTATAATGTACCCAAGCCAGTGTATAACAATGTGACCCCCATTCCTTTGTTCGATGAAGTAATAATCTAACACTTCTTTGTTGCCATTAAGCAGATGAAAAGACTGAAAAGAAATGCTGAAAATGACTTCCAGCATATAAATGCATACATGACTGACTCTGCCCAGGTGACTAATAATAAGTGGTACCAGCACATGACCTGGGTAGGAAGAGAGACATCTGATGAGAGATGCTATGTGTGCTCCCTCATTCCCAATGCCATAGGCTCTGCTAGGACATTTGTGGACACAGAGGTGCCTGCACATGATGCACATTGGCTAATGTACCAAGCACTGTGCACAACTAGAGGGCAATACAAAGGAAGATGGACCCCTTTTCGATGGACATCAAAAAACATGTTCCCCTATAAGTATAGCTATATAAAAACATAGGCCATGAGAGATTGCACAAAGATGATAAATAAGGTGAACCAATATGTTTTGGAAGGCCCAAATAAAGGAGACACAACAACAGTAGATCAAAAATAGTTACAATGCTCAAATGTAGGAAAAGAGAAACCTGGGGTGCCAGGGTGCTGGGAGAGACCCTAGTTCTTAATACATAGATAGTTAGTCACTTCAGCAGGATGGGTCAAAGATTGATAGGGCGCAAGGCACAGGCACTCTTGTCGGTACCGGTATAGGTGGTGCAAAGTGCAAATGATGTATGCCTCAAGGAATGGACTAAATATTCCAAATAGCTCACATGGGTAGAAGATGAAGCTGGCACCCCTGCCCATAATAACACTGAAGAATGCCACATTATGTTTGAGGAATACCATCCCAGTGAAAGTAGGAGGAAACAAAGAGTGCAATTTTAGATGTGTCCGGAATTAAAATAAGCACCGCCGTTTTGATGGACCACAATTGGCCTTGTGGAACCAAAGCATATATGAAGCTGCCCCAAAATTGACGAGGGATGTACTCCATCATGGTAATCAGCATTGCTACTCTAGTAGTGCCCCAAAGCGATACACAAATTACAGATTTCCCTAAAATGGACACACATTTGAGAAAGAAAAGGTCCCTTACACTCAAACAAACAAAAAGGAGTAACTATATCTCAGATAAAATGGAAAAGGCATATGACGACATACCAGGCAAGCATAAATTGTTTGGTAGAACAGAAATGTTCTTTGCATCCCTCTTTACCACTGGTTTGCAAGCCAGCACAAAAGCCAAGTGTCTGCATATAACCTACTGGGAGCTGTTACAAACAATTAACACAACAGTGAAAGGCTTTAATGCCATAAAGGAAGAGCTCAGAGCAAAAAGGCTCATGACTCTTCAAAATAGGTATTGTCTTGACTTAATAACAGCCTTGAAGGGTGGCGTACACACAAATATACAATTGTCTTGCTGTACATAGAAACCTGCCCACGATGAAGAAGAGTGTACCCTCACAGAGGCCATAACATTGTTAACAGATCTCCACACTTAAATGGTAGAGGAGGTAGACGAAATGGAGGATAGCGATTAGCTCTCTTATCCATTCTCCAGGAGAATCCTGGATGGCTAATGCATTAAAAATACTAATAGCCATTTTACTGTTATTGCTATTGGGATTCTGCATACAGAGAACAGCTATAGGCCAATGTAAGAAGACGGCTAAAAGGTTATAAGGGATGAAAATGGTAATAAATGAGGACACTCAAATTCACAAATGCACACAATCGAAAGATCTACCTCACATGAACATCAGACATCCCTCCAGGATCAAAATGTTGTTATCCCCAAGACATTTGTAATTACGTGGGACATTGGTTATTCTGCACCCAAATGGGGAGTGCTGCTATATGACATTAAGTGGATGAGCATATACAGAATTCAGGTGACCTGAGGACTGTGACCAAGATATGGACCCCAAAGTGCCTTACTAGGTGGAGGTGAGAAAACCGATGGAAACTGGTTACCCCTCCCATAATACCACAGAGGAGATGAACGCATCATTCATTGTGTTGGCCCCTCCCCCACCTCCATACCATAGAAACAAAATGAAAGAATTTTGTCAATGATGGTGTCTGCCCCTTCACTGCCTCTATACCACAGGTACGAGAGATGCTATTCACTAAAGCAAACCCTACCAAACGTATCCTAGAATAATAGAAGAAGAGATGAATCTGCAAGCTCACCAAGATATGAACATGTTGTAACTGACGATGTCGAGAGTAGGTGACCTCACTGCCAAACTGACACATGTAGATGCACTAGAAATGAAGCAGATATGCACTCACCATGAAGAAAGCCAGACACTAGGTTAAACTTGCATTTAGCCATGAAGAATGTTACCTGCACCATAAGACATAAGTAACATAACATAATCAATGTATACGCTGAAATGCAAGACAAACGGGGTACATATAAAGCATGTCAAATGTAGAAATGCAACAGTAACTATCGGCCATGTTGGATAAAATGGACAGAAAAGCCACGTCAGAGTGTATGGGAAGCCCAGAAGAAGCCTCAAAGCTGCAGGCAGACTCGAGTTGCTGGAATTAGTTCAATTACAGACCGGTGCAGGCCAGACCATGGTTGAACAGCCCCCTCCAAGGTTACTGCAAAAAGGGATGTTTTAATGGATTCGAATTAGAGCAGAAGATAAGAATTCCTCAGCAAGGCTTTCTGGAGCCTGGGCCCAAAATACCTTTATCTATCTTTCCGGAAATACCTCCCCTCTCTAGCCCTTCGCTCCTATACCTCTAACTCCCTCAGGGTCAGTAATTTTTCAAAGAAACAAGCGGGGGGCAGATCTCTGTCTTCGGCTGGGGCCTCCCTCTGGAATAGCCTCACTGCCACTCAAAAACTTGAGGAGAACCATCTCTGGTTCCGGAAGCACCTCAAGACCTTCCTCTTTGCATCTGCCTTTGCTCCCCCTCTGCCCTGCTGATCTGCTCTCTTGACACTGTGCACCTGGCCACCCTCTGTCCCCTGGGCCCAGGTACCTGCTCACCCTGCCACCCCTCTGCACTGCCTCCCAGCCACCCCTCCCACTGGGGACTGTATATGTAACCCCTACAGTCCCCCACACCCTTTTATTTTTATTTTATGCACTTATCAGACTTACCCAGTTCTGCTGCCGTCAAACACAGCTCTTGCCACTTGCTGACTGGACTACCCCTGTTTATTGCTTCATTATCTATTTATTTGTATTTATTTAGTAGAATGTATCTGTTCTCCTCTGATCTGTACTTTCCACTCCCCCCCTTCCATGCACTTCTCCCCTTTCCCTTTCCCATGCACTTGCACGTTCTCAATGCCATTGGGCCTAGTAAGATCGTTGTTTTGTTCTCCCCTGTTTTCCCTCCCTTGCCTTGTCGTGCTCTGAAACACTTGTGTACGTGAGCTATACAAATAAAATATAATATCATATCATATCAAAAGACCTATTTCTCTTATATTAAGGAGAGAGCAAACAACATTTCAAAGCCAGGTGCCAATTAATTAGAAGCTTAATATTGTATTTGGAATAGCTCGACCAACTCTCTAGAGGCCAAAGAGAGTAATAGAACCCATATTAACATGAGCTGAAATCCTTATAGAAGTTGAGTGAAAAATTCAAAAAGTGGCCTCCTCACACCTGACTTATAATTAGAGAACAGTGTCTATTGATTAACTCCAAACACTGATAAGTGCCTGCCCACACTCCCACATATCCCCAGATCAAGAGACACTAGACAACGCCAAGTACAAATCTAGATGCCCTGGCTCGATGCATGGGAAATAAGGGAAGCTGTCTTTTTTAATTAAAAAAAGAAGCTCCTTGACATCGCTCCTACCATTCTTTTTTCTCATGTGCTAATAACCTGCAAAAATGTCCAAAGCTAACCAATCACAGTTCAAAAAATTATGTTGCCATGTAATTGTTACAGTATCCAATTATCTGTCGGTAAGATTATGGGGGTCATTCCGGTTCTGGCGGTAAGTGGTTAACAGCGCCGGTAAAGGTGCCAGAGCCGTCAACCCCTTACCGCCTCATTACGAGTTCTGCTCGCGGGAACAGCTAAGGACGCCTGGTAAAACCAGGCATTCTTAGCAGGTCCCGCGAGCAGACCAGGGTGCTAACAATGAGCCTGTTAATAAAGGGCCCGTTGTTAGCACCCTCCCCATTCCCATTGAGCCCTATGGGTGCTCGAATGGGAATGGGGATGCACCAGGTTCGGGTTCCTTGAATGAGGAATTACCGGGCGCTCCCAGGTCGGAATAGCCCAGTAATTCCTCATTCAAGGAACCCGGACCTGGTACCCGGTATGGGGGTAGCAATGGCGCTAATAGCGGCATGGTTACCTCAAAACTCAGAATGACCCCCAATTTCTTTCTTACTTGTATCAATTTAGGGGTGGTCTGAGGTGGGGCCATCGGATAGTTGTGCCCAATGAAATTACTAACACCCATGTATGCTATATCTAGAAAATTCCCTTAACTAATCCCCATACTCCTTACGGTTTTGTAACCAGGATGTATATGGATTGTTAATAAAACAGGTCTTTGCAAGTTACCTTGACTATTTCTGTCATTGAGCGCAGGATTTCCCAGCCTGTCTGTTCCGCTAGGGCTGGGGTTTTCGAATGCTCCCTGTACAATAGGTTTTTGAAGTAGGAGGATTTGGCAGAGTTCATTGCAGAGGTTAGGACAACAAAGGATTTTTTGTAGGCTAGGAGTAGTGAAGGTGTCCATAATTTGTGCCAGTATTGTAGGTACCGGAGTATGTTTAATTTGAGGATCTGAATTTCAGTGGTGATCCAAGGCTAAGGGTGGAGACAGGAAGGTTTGAATGTCAAATGGAGTCATAAGTGCATTGTTAAAGTCAGAAAAAGCATGATCAATGGAAGAAGCATTGGAAGAAGGGAAGAAGGGCAAGAGGCAGGAAAGAG
The DNA here is from genome assembly GCF_040938575.1 of Ambystoma mexicanum. NCBI lineage: Eukaryota > Metazoa > Chordata > Amphibia > Caudata > Ambystomatidae > Ambystoma > Ambystoma mexicanum. The sequence continues at coordinate 605,033,135 of NC_090929.1, read as the reverse complement.
GTTCTCGCATCATCAAGGGAAGGGGCAAGAGAGTCCTGCCAGAATTTCCACTTAGTCCTTAACGAGTGGAGATAAGGAGTAGAAGGTGGAGGGGCCAAGATGTTGAAGTGAACAATGGAGTGATCAGAGGGAGAGGGGTAACTGGAGAGATCTGACGAAGAGAATGAATTAGGGAGAAAGACATGGTCAAGAGAGTGTAGGTTGGTCATGGATGGAGTAGACGGAGTGGTCAGATAGAAGGGATTTTTAAGTTCAAGGCATGTAGCTACAGTGGGCCTGGGAAGGTTGAACACACCCAGCATGATAATGGGGATCCCGTCAGGAAGTGACTCAAGGAGATGGGTCAGATCAGGGAAGAAGGTGTTGAGAGGACCAAGGTGTCGATAGAAGGCCAGAACAGTGAGATGAGTTGGAGCAAGGAGGTGCATAGTGGCAAATTCAAAAGAGGAAGAGTTGATGTCAAAGGGGGATAGAGAGGTAGTGTGGAGGGCCTTATAGATAAGCAGCCAACACCACTGTCCTTCCCAGCAGGTTTTGAATAGTGGGAGAATGTAGCAGAGTCAGTGTTTGGAAATGATCGTGTAGAAGGGTCACAAGGGGAGATACAGGGTTTTGTGATAGCAAGTAGTGAAAGTTTAGGGTGATAAGAGAAGAAGTGGTCAGTGAAGTAGGAAGATTTGTTGCAGGGGGATTGTGTATTCCAGAGGCCAATTGAAAGAGTGGCAGGATGTGGGAGAGAGGTGCAGATGTTCTTCAGTAAGTTATGTTATAGATGAGTTTGGATATATTGGGAGTCTTCTTTGAGATGTGTGGGTGAAAGGGTAAAGACGAAGATTGGGATGCCCGAGGCTGATGCAGAAATGCAGAAGTTACACCAAGTTGAGGCTGAAGGCTCTGAGAGAAGGCAAGGAATAGAGTGAGTAGAAGGAGAAAGGCAGTGAAATCAAGATGCATGGTGGAGGGTAGAAAATTAGGCAAAGGAAGACAATGAAGAAAGGGGGTAGGCCAGGAAAGTAGGAGGGAAGGTGAGGGAGCAGAAATAGTAGGGGTGGATGGGTGGATGAGATGAAACAGGTGTAAGTTCTGAGTTGGGCTAGAATGTGGCTATAGGTAACCAAATTACTGTTACCAGACCCAAGACAACAATGTTTGTTGGTCCTGTGATGTAACAAAACATCTGCAGTGAATGGATAGTCAATGGCTGGATGGATCCCTATGCTTGGAAGCAGTATCAAGGTAAAGGGGGAGCTTGGTGAAATCTTTGCAGGGGTTCTGGCCATAGGGCCTTTCTGTCCCCAACAGGCCCAAACAGTCCCTTTGCTGTTTTTGTCCCTTGCCTTCAGAAATCCAGGATGGACGCCCATAGGAGACTGAATAAGGGAGACAGTGTGTCACATGTCCCTCAGGGAACCAGTCACACTGGTCCAGATAGCTTCCATATGTATAGGCAGAGTCCTGGGTATTGTAGGCCATGGAAACTTCATTTTGTAGCAGGATCCGCAGATGGTGCCCAGGGTCATCTGGCAAAGCAGAAAATCGGTAAGGCAAAAAAAGAACATTGGAGGAGAGAGTAGTCGAAGAGGGGAAAATAGTGGTTGAGGGCAGTGGTTCACAGAGGGAAAACATGATTAAGCAGGGAGATACAAAGCATAAGGAGGGGAGATGGAGCATGAGGAAGACAAAGATGTGACTATCAATCTGGAGGAGGTTTTGATAGAGACAGAGTAGGAGTACCTACAAAAGGTGGGCTAGTACCTTCATTTTGGATGTGGCTAGGAGAAGTAGGTACTCCATGAGGAGGAGGGAGACGTAGACACAGAGGTGAATGGGATTATGGGCAGAGGGTATAGGAGGTGGTGCTGCATGAGACTACAGAGGAGACTGTGCTATTGCAGAACAGCCTGCCCATGTGGAGGGATCAGGGCAGAATCAGGCTTTCCTCAAGAAGGTGATGTTAGTTCAGAAGATATCCCCAACTATAATATCACCACCGATCTGGTCATGGGCGTTAGATTCTCTCAGCTTCCCAGAGTGTGCGTCTGTCAAGGGGAAGCCAGGCTACCTCTGTCAAAAGAGTGTTGCTAGGTCTAACCCAAAAAAGAGCATGCGCTTCATGCTTCAGCAAAATTATGTGTTAAAGAAGAGCACTGCAGTAGTGACCATAGCCACAAAGGAGCATCTGATGACGCTTCCACTCATCACCCTTCAGGCTCTAGTAAGTCACCTCCAACACCCCTGACTCTGAGGCAGCCCAACCCCCCAATGTCTTTGCCATCACATCCTGACTCAGGACACCATTACCTGTCAAGAGCCAATTTAGTACCATCAGCAGTACAGTCAGCAGTTGGAGATGGTAGACTTAAGGGTATGGTGCAATCTTGAAAGGAGAGGCAAGAGAGGCTGATGAGGGACATGCATTGCATGACCTCTGTCAGTTGGTGTGAGTTAGACAACAAGATTGTGGTGGATGCCATTGAGAAGCACATGCTCCCGAACCCCCAACCCACTTCTAGATCAATGAGCAGGGAGGTAGTAAAAGTGTGTATATGGTGCACTGGGGTAGTGTAGAGGAAGGAAATAGCCACTGCTCTGGTTGGTAGAGCCAAATAAATTGAGGCTGAACATTGACTTTGTGAGTGCAGTACTAGGAGTCAGAGAGTGCTGTACTGGTTGGTAGAGCAAAATATAATGAGGCAGAATCACCATGGAATTCAATGTTGCTCAAAGTACTCAAGAGTTTTGTACTATATAGAGGATGTGTTGTGTGGCTCTGCTGGTTTTGTTTGTAAACCCAAATCCACTGAGGATGAAGGAAAAACATGTATTTACTTTTGCAATGCACTCAATTATTACGATCAGAGTCAAAGTCTCCACCACCTTTCAACATGATGATCCAACTGTGTGACAATAGCTATTTCGAACACATACCTTCATCATCCGTTGTGGAATCTTCCAAGTGACAGGCCGGATGTTTCCAAACTAGTCTTCAGCAATAACATGTTTGATTCCTCCAATGTGTATCATTGAAGTGTATGCAATAGTCTGAGACAATAACCCCAGCAGTGCTAAAATCCTGTTTGCACTGCACCCTAGGTGTGTTGGGGGTGGTCCAGTTTGGGATTTCCATAGCTGATTGAACAAGTACAGATGGAGACACTGTTCGCTTACCAATCCAGATTTGCAGCAGATCATCATCTCTACCTATCTGGCATCTGTTGAGAACATAAGCATCTCGACCCAACACTTTTTTGTGGTGGGGTAGAGGGGCACCGATACATATAGCAAGCTTGAACGGGTGAAGAGTCTATCCTACAGACATTCTTTTTCTCCACCCCAACATCTTGTCATGGGGCCACCTGAGCTAGTTCCAAACTGTGTGTTGAATGAGTGTGCATTGACTGATAAATGTCTTTGCAGTGGTAGAGTCCTGCACTGGGTTATTGATCCTGGACTTTGAACCTCTCATCTTGTCTCAAATATGCTTTTAAAAAAAATGTTGTGCCTCCTTACACAGGGCTGGCATGGCTTCTTGAAATGGCATTGCCCTGCATTGTCTTCATCGTCATGCACATACTCTTTATGTTTAAAAGTTGACAACCCTGATTTGTAATCCATGGCCATGCAAAGATGTCAAGGGAATGTCCTCCTTTCCCATCCTCCTATCAATGCATGGAGATGGGGGAGCAGGTGCAAGTGGATCTAGTTCACCTGGCATAAGCACCACCCACCTTCTTAGCCCTGCCTCTTCCTTCCTGCTCTTAACTATTAGATCAAGGGCGTCTCTCGCCCGTGCAGCCTAAGCGAAGGGCAGATGAAGAAAAGGGCAATTCCTGTTTGGACCTGTTCAGACCAGGAGGACCCAGGGCCGGACCCGCTGCTCAGACAGCAGGTAAGCATATACCAACATGTGTTAATCCCTCTGTCTCTACAGGCCATCCCCACTCCCTCTGGTCCCCCTGTGATGTTCCCTTGTGTCCCCACCATTCTCGCACACAGGTGTTGCCTGTTTTGCTTGATTCCTCTACCCTGCGCCCCCCTCACCCTCCTCAGTCCTACTTCTGCAGTAGTCTGTCCTGATAAATTCTGCTTTCACCATCATCTTCTTGTGGCCAATGCTGGATGTGACTTTTATGGACTTCATTCATTCACAGTGCGTCACGCTTTCTCAACTCTGATGCTGGACTTCCTTTGCATCTTGTACTCATGGTGGCCCTGAATCATGCTGTTCCCATCTTCATCATGTATCCTGGGTTGCAACATTATGTGTTACTACTGACTTCTGCAATTGTATTCACTCTCCCCTCGTGCTTCTCCACTCTTTTGACTGCTAACGCTGTGTTCTCTCCTCCTTTCCCTTCTCCCTTTTCCTATTTCCTCCCCTTACTTTCTTCTATGCACTTACTCTATCAGAATTGTCCCTGGACCTAGCATGATAGCAACCTTGTCTGTCTCCCTCCCTCCCCTTACTGTTTTTTTTCCTCCCCACCCCCCCTCCAGCACTATCTGAAATGTTGTCAGGCCTAGAATGATAGTTGTTTGTTTTGTTCCTCCCCTACCTTTCTGCACCACTCTCCCTCACCTCTTGTTTTTGTCCGGTTCTACCAAAAATGTTGTCAGGCCTAGTACGGTAGTGGCCTGCTTGTTTCCGTTTCCTTCCCACTCTGCCCCTCCCTTCCTTATCTATGATTTAGCTCTTGCACTATCTGGAATGTCGTCAGACCAATAACGATAGTTAATTTCACATCCTTACTGTTCATGGCCTGTAAGAATGTCATTTTATTTTCCCTTGTTCCCTCCCTTGCCTTGTAGCGCTTTGAAACACATTGTGTATAGGCATTATATAAATAAACTATCATGTCATATCATATGATAGCCTCTTGGACTGTTGAGAGCAGATTAATAGCCAGTTCCCTGATGTTGCATCAATAGACAGTTCATGTTGGATTGTTCTAATTCCAACAGATACACCAGTGACAGCACCTGTCTGAGTGATGTAGCTTTAAGGCTACCCTGCTCGGTGACCTCCTCAAATGGCTGCAGCAAAGAACAAATCGTATCCATCATTTCACACTGTATAGTTGTTAAGTCAGCACCATCGAATTTCTGGGTCTAGTTCTTGCAGTAGCTTGTCACTAAATTTCACTGTGCTTAAAAACACACCACCATACAGAGGGTGGAGTTCCACTGAACTATCATTGCAATTTTAATCAGATTGCACTAGAGATGGTGCTGTGACTGCAGATTTCCTAACACACTGCTGCCATTGTAGAAGCAGCTACATTTTGCACAACTCCTATGGCCACACTTATTTCAACTGGTGGAGGGGACTTGGTGGTAGCATAGGAAGAATGTCTCCAGAAGATGAGGGGCATGAGCAAAGCTGGGCAGATACATGGTTTCACCTATCCTCGTGGCAGCTACATCATTAATAACATTGTTATCTGTCACAAAGGCCACTTTTAAACCATGAGCATTGAGCCACTGTGCCACATCATCCTTTATTTTCTCCCAGTGATCAACTCCCCTGTCGGGCCTGCTTTCAAGCCTTTCCATGCACATGATGACCAGCCAGTGACAGAAATGTGGTGGATGCTGTACTAGGTTTCTCTGAAGAAAGGAAGAGGGGAATGTGACCCAGAATCCGGTGATGGCCTTCAAATCTGTGAAACGGTTCATATGGCTAAGTTGGGTGGACTTTCCTACCCTTTACAATGGTCAAGTGTCATTTCCACTGCTTCCACAACATGGTCATACAAATGTGTATGAAGTTGTGCCAACTCTGAAATTCCGAGGCAGGATCAATGTGCCATGGTTTGATGAAATCCATGTTAGATCAAAGGTCGCCTGCCATTGAATAGACCACATGTGTTTTGCCTTTTTCAAAAGCGGGCTGGTGGATTCAGAGGAGAATTACACATTGCCTGCATGCCATGGATCTGTAGACAAAGACGGTGTTCTTATGGTGCTTGTGAAAATCAGAAGATTCTTCAGTGTATTGGGTGCGAATATGCCCATTCCCTTCTGCTAAGTGTTGCTGAGAGGATGGCATGTTCCTCTTTCCTTTTGCCAATCATGTGCATCATGCCTCATGTGGGCCACAAGGAAGACGTGCATAAATGGCTACCTGGCTTCCCTCTCAAATAACGTGTGTGCATACATGCCAGGTGGAAACATGAGCTTATTGCTTTTCTGATATAAAATAACTCCCCAATCCTGAATTTGTGGGGAGCAGAGATGAGCCAATACTTCTGGCTTGGGGTCTGCGCAGAGTATTTTGCACTGGGTGATATGTGGGTGCTCTTAACTGAGGAGCTGGTGGTCTTGGAGTGACATACTGCAAGTTGTACTACCACTGGAATGTGTTTGGAAAAGACTGTACACTGGCGTTTTTGAAAAACGTGTACACTCGCACATGTGGAGTATTCAAACCGTGCTTCCTCTTGTCGCGCCTTGAAACGGTTGTGTATAGGCGCGTTACAAATGCCACATCATATCGTATATAGTGCTTGTAGTTTATATTACATATGTGGTTTGTCAGTGATTGTCCCCTCTTCTTCTGTCTCCGGGTTCCCTGGGTATTTTCTGGTATCACCAAAGTCGAGGCGCCTGAGCCTCTGTATTGAATCAGGAGATTGAGTATAATCTATGTCATGTTCTTCATTGTCATCAGCTTCCAAGGAAATCAGCGTTGGGGAATATTCCTGAATCACCTCCTCTTCCTCATTAGTGGATTGCTCTCTTTCGGAGCCATCTTAAGGTATTTTGGAGCCTAGGATCCAGTTCCTATTGTCCCCTCACTGTTCATGATCAAAGCCCATAGCGTGTTGTGTTGCCCCCATCACTGATCAAAGTAAGCATCAGTACACCCTTCTAGTCCCCTTAACTTTATCCCATCCTTTCCGGAATCAGAATAGTAAACCAAATGGAGTTTTAGGGCAACATTAGCAGTCCAAATAGAGAATGTGTGTTCTAGCTTATATATAGAAAACAGGCCAGTATAAAGGCAGGCAACAGATCAGTGGAGTTATGAAAAAATGCACACCTACCCTAACGCAGACACAGAAGACTGCCAACCTCCCAGAATGTAAAAGTGATAAATCTTGGATACATCAGACAGATTGGAATCAACGAGGACAGTACACATACCATAGTATACCATAGCATAGATAGTGGATACCGATTAGGAGCCATTAGAAGATGACCTTGTTTTTTTCGATGGTGCTGCCACTAGGGAGGTAAGGAACATGTGAATTTATGATGTACAATACATCAATGAGCACTATTATTACATATGAAGCAACACTGTTGCCAAGTAAACCATGAAAGATGATTTTTTTACAGTTCACCCAGTGACCTAAATTGCTGTTAGGGTCACAGAATCACATGCTACCCCAGAGGTGAGGCTATCTGCCCCTCAAAGGTGAGGCACTTGAGCTGGCCCCAAGAGCACAGGACTTAAGATGTCACTCGGCTCTTAAATGCTGAACTGATGTCATGCCTTCTTCTTCCTGCACCTTGGTGGATCAACCTCCTCCTCCTCCCCCTCATGGACATATCCTCTGGCATCTGATGCACATCTAAAAGTGCTGCATGCACAACTGCATTTCTTTTGGAGGCACCAGGATATTTTGAGACATATACCCGTGCTCTTTGTAGTGGAAGAGATGTGTGGCTACCAAATGAAATGCGTTCCCAGCAAATAATTACATGTAATATGTGGGCTACCCCAATGCAAACAGTTGATGCTGTAGCAAGGGCAAAACACGTAACAGACCCTAACCCCATCACTTACCCTGTCCGCTGCCATGTTTGGGTGCCACTCTAGATTCAGACATGTTAATGTCATGTGGATTCCCTTCAATAGGTCATTTTGGGGTTTTCAGCACCCTGTCCTTCTCCTCTGCCTACAAACTGTATATGTGTTTCTCTATATTTTGACATTCTCTTATGCCTACAAAATGCATGTGTGATTCTCAGAGCTTTGATCTTCCACTAAACCCACCACATTCGTGTGGGGTTCTCAGTCTTTTGGTCTTCTCTGCTAAAAGAAGGACATGGTGTTCTCAGTAATTTGGCCTCTCCCTATGTCTAGCAAATGTATGTAGGTTTCTCAATGCTTTAGCCATCTCCTGTGTCTACTAAATGCATGTGGGACTATTAGTGTGTCGGCCTTCTCCTCTGCCTACAAAGTGCACATGGGGTTCTCAGTGATTTGTAATTCTAATCTACCTACAAAATGCAGATGGGGTTCTCAGTGTTTTGGCCTTCTCCTTTGCTTACAAAATGCATGTACTGCTCTCAGGGCTTTTGCCTTCTCTGCCTACACAATGTTCTGGGGTTATCATTCCTCTGACCTTCTCCTCTACCTACAAGAAGTATGTAGCATTCTCAGTTTTTTGGGCTTCAACTAAACATAGGAAATGCATTTGGGGTTCTCAGTGCTTTGGTCTTCTACCCTGCCTGAAAATCTAGCTATGCATCACACTTCGTGAGTTGCTTCCAGGGTTTTTTTCCTCAAGATCCATCACCCTGGATAACTGTTATGGGTCTACTGACTCTGAAAGGGTCACCAGGCCTATCTTCATTGGTGAAATTCCTCTGGTTGCAGACCAAACTGCGACCATCTTTCTTCTGTTGGCTTGAGACCTACTCTGCAGTCATTCTTCCCCATGCCTCAGGTGGTGAACCTGTGTGCCAAGCTCTTTGATGTGCTTCCTCTGACAGCTGAGAGGTTGCTGTCCTCTCTGGAGCTAAGGATTGTAAGTAACATGTACTTACTCCCTCATTATAATGACTGGCGACCTATCAGTACTGAAATTAAACCCTATGGACAAACTTTCTGGAACTCCTAAAACTAACAACATGTCAATAATATGTACTTACCTATATACTGCCATTCCACATTTGTTCCCAGTTGGGTCCTCAATGTTTTAGAGCAATCGTGATTTTAAAGCACCCTTTGATTTTATATCCCTTTCATTGTTGTAAGTCACTGTTTTTCACACCTGAAAGCCTTTGTAAAGCAGTTAGACCTATAATAACCAGAACACTCTTTTTTCCACTAGTTCTAAAGGTGATTTGTATCTGCTACAGATCATGTACTGTTCCTTTAGCTATGAATTTGGTTGTTATCATGTGCTGGTCCTTGCATAGGCTTTTCTGAGTAGAAATCACTGCTCTGCACTGTCATTGCAAATTACACAGTGATATAAATACATTTTATCGCACTGTTTTACTCTCCTTGGAAGAGTTTGAAATCTCTGTATCGACACCTTTATGTTGTTAAATAGCTTGTACCTAAATCTGCTACTTAACAAGAAATATATACATGCCCCTTAATTGGTCCACATCCTAAACAGCCTATGCTTACCTGTGAATGTGCATATCGCTTAATTGCGCTACTACTAAACAATATATTTTTCAATGTGTATGCTCTGTAGACACTGCTTTAATTTGTGCTTTTGGGTTGACGAATTGTACCTTATTACCAATTGTCTCCCCTCCTAAATTGGAGTATAGTTTCTTTGTCTTGATACAAAGATGTGAATCTGCTCTAGCTTGATGCCAAACCCTGCCTTGCAAAGCCAGAGGGTTTCTCTAAGCCCTCCCCGGAGGACTCTTGAAATATCTCCCTAACAGATCTGCATTTCCAGGATCAGATGTCCTGCAACAACCCCATTCATTATTTATTTCCCAGTCAAGACGCCCCTCCCTCAGTTAACGCTGGGCCTCATTACGAGTCCGGCGGTAACCTGCCGGTTTTTCCGGCTCGGTTACCTCCGGACTCGTATTACCATTTCGCCTCCGTGATTCCCGGAATTACCGGGGCATTACAGCCCCGGTGACCCGGGAATTCCAGAGGCAGAATTCGGTAAACCCCCAATCCCATTGAGTCCCATAGGACTCAATGGGAATGGGGAAGTGGAAACACAGGCACCATCTTGTGATGGTGCCAGTGTTTCCACATCCACCTGCAGGCGGGCCGTGTGAAACCCGCCAGTTCAGACCTAGCGGGAATGACACCTCTGCCTGCAGGACTCAAGATCACCCGGTATGGAAACAACGGTGGCGGCGGGTTTACCGCCAACTTTTATTTCCATGCTGGGTGACTTGTAATGAGGCCCAATGTCTTGATTCTGACACACTGGCCTAAGAATATTCAGCAAAATGAGTTTCATTTACTTCTTCCTTGGTGGTCCATCTGCTCCCTCTGTCTCTAGTTTCTCTTGGTCCGATCCTCCTACAAGGATTCTCTAGGTTCTAACACTCCCAACTAGATTATCCATTTCTAGATCCTGACAAACCAAAATAGATTATATTTCACAAGAATCTGGCCGGGTTGTAAGACTTCAACCTCTGATACTTCCAAATGACTGCCCATTTCTAGGTTCTGCCCTCCCACCTGGAAGGTCCGTCTCTAGGGTTTGATACTCCCATAATGCTTGTCTGTCTCCTAATTCTGACACTTCTAACTGGGTTGTAAATATTAAGGCTCTGATACTCCCACCTGCGCATCAGATTTCTAGGTTCAGGTACTTCCGGCTGAGTTGTCTGGTTCTAAGTACTGAAAATCCCAATAGGATTGTCCATTTTGGTTATGATAATCTTACCTGGGTTGTCTGTCTCTTTGTGCTGATACCCCCACCTGGGTTGCAAACCTTTAAGCTCTTGTACTAACAGTGCTGTTTTCCCTAGGTTCAGATACTTTCACCTGGGTTGTCCCTCTCTGGGTTCTGATACTCCCTCCTTGGTTGTCAGTCTCTAGGTTCAGATACTTACACCCTTACACCTGGGTTACCCATCACAAGGTTTTGATTCTGCCACCTGGGTTACCCAACTCTAGGTTCTGATACTCCATACCGGGTTGCGACTATCTTGGCTCTGATACTCTCACTGGAGTTGTCTGTCTCCAGTTCCCATTCTCTCACCTGGGTCATTTGTCTCTATATTCTGATACTCCCACCTGGGTTGTCCATCTCTCGGTTGTGATGCAACCACAAGGGTTTTTAGTCCTTAGGCTCGGATATTCCCACCTAGGTTGTAAGTCGTTAAGTTCTGTTGCTCTCAATAGGAATTGTCTCTTTCTAGGTTCAAATACTTTCACCTAGGTTGTCCATCTCTGGGTTCTGATACACTTGGGTTGTTCATCTCTAGGTTCAGAAACAAACACCTGGATCACCCATCACTAGGTTCTGATACTCCCGACCGTGATGCGACTATCTTTGCTCTGATATTCCAACCAGAGTTATCTTTCTCTAATTCCCATACTCTCATCTGGGTCGTTTGACTCTATTTTCTGATACTCCCACCTGTATTGCCCATCTATGTTGTGATGCACACACATGGGTTATCAGTCCTTAGGCTCTGATATTCCCACCTGGGCCCTATCTCTGGGTTCTGATGCTCCCACCTGGGCCCTATCTCTGGGTTCTGATACTCCCACCTGTGTTGCCCATCTATGTTGCGATGCACACACATGGGTTTTCAGTGCTTAGGCTCTGATACTCCCAACTGGGCCCTATCTCTGGGTTCTGATGCTCCCACCTGGGCCCTATCTCTGGGTTCTGATACTCCCACCTGGGTTGTCGCTCTCGGTTCAGATTCTACCACCAAAGTTGTAAGTCTCCAGGTTCTGATACACCCCCCCTCGGCCACCCCCACACTAATACTGTCAGTCTCTAGGTTATAATAATACTCTTAACTCGTTTTTTGTATTCCTGGGCTCTAGGTGCCCTTTATGCATGTGTGTCGTTTTTTAAACCTTGCACATATAGTGACCTCCGCCCCGACTTGTTTGTGGTGGTGGGAGAATGTGAAAGGGATGGATGGGGGCAGCGGATGACTCTCAGTTCGGAGCGTGTGACTCACCCCAAGCGGTTCTTCATCAGCTAATTGCTCCCTGCCCCATGGCACTTCATTTCCCTCCGCCCCCTGGATATCTCCCTGCCAGTCTAAAGAGGGAACGTGCAGCGACCTTGCAAGCGCGAGCGGCGCCACTGAAGGACACTCAGAATCAAGAGATAGCATTTAAGGAATAAGTAATGCACCCTCCTCCCCCACCCCAGAGAGGCAGGCTCTAAAATAACCCTAATCACGCACAGCTCCTCTGGGAGGGCTAGAATAATCCAGCCTGATTCGTGTTTAACCCTTTGGGGATGACAGACTGAATGTCAGCACAATGGCCCCCTTACCCTTTCAGAATAAAGAGAGGATGCTTTCTTGTGTGTTTTAGAAGTCCCTGTAATCTATGAAGGTTTTAACAGGAAGCTGTTTGTGTCGGTTGAGGCCCAAAATACAGGGCTGGCATTAAGCAAAGGCAGTTTGCAGGATGGGCCTTGGAAGCAGAAGCTTACCCTGCATAACTACTTTGCCAGCCCCCACAGTGGAGCCGGTAAGAGCTGCTTCCTATCACGTTGCCTTTCCTCTCCCGACCCCACCGCCCTCTCCCCCAGGCCACTGTGAGGCGTTATCGGCTCCCAGGTAGCCCACCGTCCCACCGCTTCACTAGGTGCTGGGGGTTCATATAAAGGCCCTTCGGAAAACAAAAAAGTGACACTGAAGTGCCTGAAGAGGGAGTCACATTGTCTCCCAGGTAAGGGTGATTACAATAGCAATGGTACCATTTGCATGCAAAAGCCACACACAGCTCCAGTTAGTTACTGACATGTGTGCCATGTCTCAAGGTAGTTTTCTCAAAATAGATCCTAGATTTGAAACCATCTACTACATTTCAATGGTGTATGCCTGCTAACACACACAAACATTTTGGTAACATTTCAAATCTGCATAGTAACACTCTGCATGTCTGTGCCAAACACTGACAACACGCCGGTAATCATAGCAAAGGATTGTGTTGAAGAGTGTCTTTAAGTCTTAGTAGTACAGTAGTTAACTCTGAAGATTGTTCAGGCTCGCATTACTTTTGTCATCCTGCCTGGAATAATGCACTGCAATCATACTTTTGATTTACAGTCTTCTGCTTGCATCTGTATATTTGTTTGTTTTAGAATGTGATTTGTGTACTTTTCAAGTCATTTCTATGGTCCTTGTTATCTGCCAAAATAGGGAGGCAGACAACATTGAACATTTTCATATTGTACACTATTCAAACAAATGTTAAGAAATGGTTACAAATACAGTTGTGTGGTTCCATATAGAATAATCACGGTGAGTGTTCATATATTGCACATCATTAAGTTGTTGGTCTCTTGAAAACGTCTTGTAATTTAAGTTCCCATGATACCCACTAGTTTAAAAAATTTGTACCACTTTCGGTGATGTCACTTCCAGTGAAGTTCATACATATGACCGAAAAACCTTTGGTGCACAGGGCTTGCAAATCCTAGTAGAGGCCCTGCCACTATGTTTGAGGGACAGCAGTGACTTTGGGATGTTCTTTAGGGAAAAACGGGTGCCACTGATGGGCTAGGATTTGCTCATATGATTGGCAGGAGCAAAGGACCTAGATGGTTCTTTAGATCAAGCTCTCATGTTAAAGCTCTTATTTTAATGAGAATAGTTTCAGCTTCATAGTTAGCACTTTCAGTGCCACCTAATAGCCAAAACTAAAAACTGGGGGGTAATAGAATTACCTCAAATGTGTAAGGCCTCCTTTTCATGAGTTGTAAACACAAAAGCGGGAATATCTCCAGCGTATACATAGAGGCATTACCTCCAGTGGAATTACCTCCGGAGGTAATTCCTCCATTTCCAATTGAGTGTTATGTAACCTCAGAAAGCAGACTAATAGTTCTAGTAGTTGTTGTCATTTATATAGCGCATTTTCCCATTTGTATGGCATCAACACGCTTTGTGGGAGTAGCGCCCTTGGAGACCCAAGTCCAGTTATTGGAAACATTCTCAGAGAAGGCTTAAAGTGAATGTGCGCACTTGGGCAAAATTAGGAATTAGGTGGGCTGGCTAGGCTCCAGTAATCAACCCAAGAGGTCAGGCATGTGGACGGTTGCTGAGGGAGGTCACGACAGACCGCTAGTGCAAGAGACTCGATATGTGACCAGCTAGACTGAAAATTGGCATAGGTTGTCGCTGTATTCTAATGGCAGTCTGGTATAAGGGCAAAGCCATTCTGTGTCCAGATAGACCAAATTTGTAGTAGTGGTAGCTGCATTCTAAAGTGTGTGGACGGATAGGCGTGCAGCAGATGTCCACCGAAGTGGTGCGTTTATACATACTTTAAGCTCAGATGGAGTTCATCTTTGATCTCGCTGAGTGATCCGGACATCCGAGTGAAGAAGACAAACTACCCTCATTTGATCTTCTGGCCTTTGTAGACAAGCTACCCTCAAAGTCCTCTAAGCGCAAAATAGACCGACTATCTTACACCATCTTCTAAACATGGCAGCCAAGATGCCTCAAGATCTACACTCATAAGATCTTCGAGAACAACAGGCTAACTGCAAATCATAATCAGGTGTACATTCCATAGTTTCCCGTGACGGTAAATGTTATTCCGTTTCAAAGAATCATCACTGCTAATACCTCCAAACACCTAATGAGGTCCATACACAGAAAATTCATTATTTTTCTCCCGGCTCAAATAAGTTTTCTCCTATCAGGTTCCCCTTTGGATGGGCTGGAAGAAGACTACAGCAGCACTGTTTTCTTTTTTGTGTTTTGTTTTAATTTATTTTTGTGAGTCAGGGCAGCAGCAAGAACAAAGTGGCAGAGGTCAGTAGGCTGTTATGACACTATTAATGGGCCCTTCTCTGCTCACAGCCACAGAAGGAGCCAATGATGGTCATGGGAGGCAAAACATTGGGTTTCATTATGGGTTTGGTGGTAATTTGGTGGTAATTAAGTTCCATGTGTTTTACTGCTGTCACTTGGTCCTGTGAAATTATCATTAAATTCTGACTGGTAGCAAAGAGGCTTAATCCCCATTTTTCGAGTCAATGCGACCCCATGGGAATTTTTTTAGACTTGCACTAAGCCACCCAATGTTTGGAGGTGAAATGGAGGATTTAGAGTGGCAGCATTTCCATTACTAATATTTGATTGCCCTGTTCACACATACTGCCGGACGCATAATGAGTCCCAATATCAGTTAAGCTTCTCTTTCATCTTAACTGTGCACTCAGTCTTGCGTGCCTAAGTGCCTAAGTGTTCAGCCAACTCGGGCTTAGAGATGGGGCTTATAGGGAGCAATGGAGTTAAAAAAAAAAAGATGACAAGAAAAGTGAAATGACAGGAGAAATGAAAAAGAGAAAATGAAGACCAGAAGAATGACAGAGATAGCAAGTACAAGGGAAACTGTGAGAAGGAAGAGAGAAGAAGAGAAGAGAAAAAGATGGACAAAATGAAAGCGAGGAGGTAAAAAAACAAGAGTAAAATAGGTTAAAAGGGAAATGAAACGTGGACAAACAGTGCACAAGAAGATAAAAAGCTGTGCATGAAATGAAATAGAGGATGAAAGAGATTGTCATACACAGAAGAAAAGGCAATGGACACAAATGGAGAAAAAAGGATGGAAAAGGAAGAGAAAGATGAAAAGAGATTAAACGGCAGAGGTAAACATGGAAAGGAATGGGTTTCTTACAGAAGGTCAGGAGTGGAGACGTGAAAAAGAATGGAGGAAATCGAAGGGAAGGCATAGTTTATGTTGAGGTTTAAGTAAGAGGCAGAGGAGGAAGATAGCGATCAGATGAGGACAATGAGAGAGGTGAGAGGGAGGAAGCTGGATTAGAGCGGATTTGGAGGGGGTAAAGAGGGACAAATGGAGGTCAGATAGCTGACCGAGTTCAACGCTTGCTTCAGCGATCCCCGTGCAACCTGCCAACACAGTTTGGAATCCCCAGAGAGCCAACTAAGCCCTTAGTACACGCAGCTCGATAAAAAGAATAGCATTACATCGGAGATAAAAATAGAAGCTGTTATTAAAGAGCTTAGTAGCGGAAGTAATCTTGAACTCTGCAATATATTAAAAAGCCTGGGCATGGAAGCTGGAGCTGAGAGAGAAATTAGAGGATGGGGAGGGGGGATTTGAAAAGAAAGCGAGAGAGGCACAGGGGGCGGCCGTGCTGCCAAGAAGCGGGAAGACCCTCCAGAAGGGTAGGCAGCCCTGGCCTGGACTCAGCTCTGTCCAGGGGCCAGAGGTTCCCTGTGGGTCTAGTGCTGCCTCTTGATGCCCCAGATTGGTCAGATGGTGATGAGAGATTTAGAGGTTGTATTCCATTTTTGCAATGGGCTCTTCTGGTGTTTAGGTTGTACTTTTTTATCATGCTCTATGTTTTATTTAGTATCTTTATATATTCGTTGTTGGTCTGTATGCGCCATCATACCTGAGGGTCCACTGTGCGCGATATAAATAAATAAATGCAAATGCAAATAAAATGTATTGGTACATTCCATATAACCGCGAGAGAGGAAAGGAAGGCCCAAGAGCGAAGAGAATGAGAGAAGAGTAAGAAGCTAAAAAGAAATGAAAATGTCTATAAAAACACATTGATTTAAACAAATAAGAGTGATAGGGAAGCTGGCATGATTTACTGTTTGCTTTGGGGGCCTCTTAAAATGACATTGCCCCTACCCCCATGAAGGTTGCAGTGCTGAAGACCTATTCTGTGCAGGTCAAACTTGCACTGCTGTTGCCCATGCTGGACAGCTTTTGCATTGGGAAACCGTGTCCTGCACTTGTTGGCAATATGCCAGGGAACTGGGGGGTGGGTGTGCTTGTGCTCGCTTGTGTGTTCTAACCGCGGTGGGACAGTTCAGAGCACAGTTGTTTGTCAGATGTGTGTCAGTCCTAGTCCTGGAATAGCCCAGGGGCCGGTAATTTAGGATGGCGGTCCATTGGCAGAGCGGCGGTAGGCCCCAGATTGCCATGGCAGAGGATGCCGTAGGTCAGGTGATTACATTGGCAGAAGTGGTTGGTCTACATGCTGGAATAATTGGGTGCTGAATGCGGCTGCACTTCTCGCTCATAAGCTCCCGTCTCCTCCCCACCCAAATTGTGACGTGCAAGAGAGTGGAACTTTTATCTTGATGCGTCTGCAAAGGCTGTTTAAGCAGTTCAGTGACACTGTCTAATTGCCCTCGGAGATGGCAAAGATTGTGCAACTGTTCTGTTCCTATAATGCAGGCATTCCTGTGATCATAGGTGTTTACACAGCTCCTGGCGGGCACTGAAATATTGCACAGAGGAGTTAACGACTGAATCGAGTGTGTCAATGATGAACTTTAGGGACAAATGATCCCTGTTTTTTTAAAGTTGCCTTTTTGACAATAGGTGCTGTGTGCTAGGGGGTCTGATTCTGGGTGGAAATAGCCTGCCCCCCTAACAGGATTTTACTGACATACAATGATTTGCTCAGGATCACTCAATGTGTTCCAGTGAGAAATCTGCTGTCCCCTTCCACCTGCTCATCCCTTCGAAAATCACATGCTTTCTCGTACCCCTTCCAAAATCTTCTGCCCCCCTCTTCCTCTTCCATCCATCTCCACTTCTCCTACCCTAAGCCCCTCACTACTTTTGCCTTTCATTCACTACCCCCTTCCTCTTCCATCGGTTCACACAGTGCTCTCACTTTCTATCCACTCTCCCCTCCCTGTAAGGAAAACTGCCTTTCCCACAAAACGAATAATATAAATCGTATAATGCAGGAAGGGGTGGACTCGGAGCCAAAAGAGGCCATGAAAATAATATTCCAAGTGGCCCCATATTACACATTTTCAACAAGACCACTTTTTCCTATGGGAAAGTTTGGAAATACCACAGAAAAGAGGCCCAGGGTGCAGAGGCCTATCGGGAAATTTCCAGAGTTCCTTATAGGCCAGTCCACCCCTGAACGCAGGCCCCTGAACAAGAGCCTCAGAGATGGATTCCATGTAATCATGCCCTGAGAAAGAAAGAACGAATGCCTATATTGAGCAGTACAAAAGCTATAAAGAAAGTACAAAAGCAAAGGAGAAGCAAGAGAAAATGCAGAAGCATCAGTCTACTGACTTCCCTTCCCAACTGCTCTCCTCTTTCTATTGCATACACGCCCGTCACATTTCAGAAGCAGTCCCCCTTACCACCATTCCTGTTTACCAACACTCCCACATATCTTTCTGGCCTGGCTGAGCGGAATGGAGGATGAAGGCCTTTCTCTTCTGCAAGAGCTCCCAACTCTTATTCCATTTCATCTTCAGCACTTTAACAATCCCCTCTGAAAAATGGTTTCTACCACCAGGAATTAAGCTGTGAGAGATAGATACCCCAGAAGGCTGCATCATGGTAGGGGGCACGTTGTTGCTTAAAATCTGACATTTTGAAGCTCAAAACATGATTTATGCAGAATGTGTGCAGCACATGTTAAATTGAGTTGCGGGTGCAAGGGGGTGCCAGTCGGCTGGTGAGAGCTCCAGGGTGCCACAGCAATTGTAAATGCAACACATGCCCAGAACGTGACATACATGTTTTGAAACCTCTGCAGCTTTGTATGATGTATATGGAGGGTTACTATTAATACATATGGAGCAACACGGCTCTTTTAAATCATGAGTGAAGCATTTTGGAATAGCAGAGTTCGCAATTGAGGGGATCTGGGAGATAGCCCCTGCTTGTGGTCTAGAAGAGCCTGGTTAGCTTGTCACCAACAGCTACCAGGAGCTACTTTTGGCTCCCCAGGCGATTTAACTCTGTGCATTTGGGGCAATCTATAAATAAACATTAGGACACATCTATACAACATTTAAAGCATATGGAGTCAAAAATAATGGACAAAGTGATATGTTTTCATCTTAAGGTTAGATTTGCAGAACAGTTTGCCCTAGCTCCTAGTTCCCCAGTGGTAGATCCTGGTCACTGGTTAATGCAAGATACTCAGGAGCAACTTTTACCTTCTGCTTATCAAATCTTAATTTGGAACCTTGGAACAGTTTACACTGAGAACCGAATCACTTCTAGGGACACCTATTGGCAGGTAAAACACAATTAGATTCAATGATTTTCCCAAAATTCCACATTTTGGAAACGTGAATTTGAGCCTAGCATGACATGTAAGTACGTTACCACATATCTTCCCAGATCAAGTTGCTATACATATGTGTTAAAGTTTGGATTTCAAGACATAAAATAATACCACGCAGTATACAGCTGACTTTAAAAGGGCACACATGATGTGATGGACATGATAAACGAACCTGACAATGTATATATATATATATCAGTATAAAAACCTTTTGATCAAAAATAATTATGAGTCATGTTGTTTTGAATCCTAAATTGCACAGAGGCAAAATAGTAAGGAGTAAAACAGAGGAGAAATTGCCTTTCCTCTTCAGTGTTCACTTTGTGTCTGTACAAATGTAAATGCCTTCCAAATTAATGATTCCGGGAAGCACCTACAATGGATTTCTATTGAATCTGAATGCATTTACCAAGTGTAAAAGTCAGGCGGGTCCCATAAAAATCAATTGGCTGTCCACCAGCATGAAAAAGTGATGTGGCAAATTGGTGAAAAAGTGGTAGTAACAGAATTACCATCACTTTACTGCCATGTTTACCCACATGAATGCACTTGTTATAAGGCCCAGTGTATTCAATTGCTGTTTCTGAACAATTTCAAATTCTCCCTTTTTTCCTTCCCTTTTCACGTTCTCATACCATTTTAAGAAAAGGGTGCCAACGCAATGGCCTCTGCCAGTTTCCCATCAGTTCCTCTTGTAAATGGTGTGCTGCTGAGGCTCATGAAACATTAAGATCTTATTGGGAGGGCACACATAGCTCTGGCAGTTTTTCTTTGATGTGAGAGAGAGACAGAGTAGGGGGGCCCAGTCGGCATTTGACCCTTACCTGTCTGTTAAATCCACCTATTCCCCTGGTGTTTGTTTGGTGGAATCAAGGAACACTAGGCTTAAAATGGCTTTATTTCGTTTTTTGTCAGAGCATGTGTCTTGAGTACACCCTCACATTTATGGTAGGTGTTTGATCATGGGAACAATGTAGTATGATGTTTTGCTATATATCATTGTTAGTTTTATTTGTAAGTGAAACCTATGTCATTATTCTGCCTCCCCAAACCGCTGGTTCCTCTGGATCCCCATCATCCTTATCGGAGGGCCATCCCAGGAAACCCCTCCAAAACCACCACCCCGTTCCAACCATGCCATCCTTTCTCCAGCCTCACCAAACAGTGCCTTATACCCATCAAACTCACCATTCCTCATTCACCACTTATCTGACTTCTTTCACTTCCTGGTATTGCGCAATGGACTTTGTTGCACTCATTACATGCATACATCTCATTGTTCCATAGAGAAGGTACACCATGAACAATGCTATGAAATAGTTAATTCTGCACAGCATTTAGCAAATCCGGTGTCTGTTGTGCTTAGCTCCATTCGAGACTCCTGAAACAAGTGTGCTGCACAACGCGAAGCTTTCCAGCACCTCATTGCTTGGTGCAGTACCTGTGTCCAGCTACTTGGACTCATTACGAGGTGGTGGTGAGGTTAATCAGATGATGGCAATGGATTTACTGCCAGTTTTGGTTCTGTGTGATTTCCTCAATATTTTTTCCTCGTGGGAGAATACATTTAATTTCTTTGTTTTGTGGGACATTTTACCGCAAATGTATGCAGGTGGAGACCCCTCACAGCTGTCCCCATCTACTCTCTACCTTTTTTATTACTCTAACCCACCCCCCACATATATTTGTTGTCAAATTTGTGGTAAACAATTAAAGAATTCAAAGATTTCTACCTTGATGGAAAAAGCTGCGGTGTAACCTACATATCCCTCCATTTTTAAGCACCACTATATTACAACCATGTAGTTAAATTGCAGAGGACACATCTAGCACTTGGCTGGGATAATTTTCAGCTCATTCTGAATTAAACATGGACTTCATTATAGATGATTTTAGGTAGAAGATGGTGTCAGTCCGGATGTCCGTCGGTCCCAGTTTGCCTAGGAGAATTTTGCTTGACAACTGTCCCTGGGGCTTTGCAAGAAACATTACCTAAGCCCTGACATCGATTAATTGGAGGCAAAGGTATATTTGGCCTACAGAAATAAATAGGGAGCAAAGGAAGACTGCTGAGGGATAATTCTACGTGAAAAGGGAAGGAGAAAGGGAGAATTTGAAATTGTTCAGAAACAGCAATTGAATACACTGGGCCTTATAACAAGTGCATTCATGCGGGTAAACATGGGAGTAAAGTGATGGTAATTCTGTTACCACCACTTTTTCACCAATTCACCACACCACTGAATCCCGAGAATAAAGGAAATGTGGATGATTTCACTCTAGCGAATAGCTTGAGGGAAATTATTCACTTTACCACCAAACATCTGCAGATTGACCGCGGCGTAATTACCACTCAATTTAATCTGGCAAACTCTCCAAGGAGTCAGATGGACTGCAGAAATAGGGATTTACACTACGCTTACCCCCTCGTAATCATTCAGTAAATCCAGGGCGTTGAACAGTAGCAGCCGCAAATGAGGTAATTCCAATGTCATTTTGTAAAGGATTCCAATCGGGCGTCAGACACCGGACCAGTACCCTTGCCCTTAGCTTAGGATGTAGCGCTCAACTAGAATATTTTTTCTTTATTTTCTATGGATTCGGATTGAGATGGCACCCAAACTGTCTCACACCCCCTTTTACAAATGCCCCAGTCACAATGGACCATGAACCAGGCCGCTTAGTGGGAATACAATTTTTATTTATTTTAAATTTGAAGAAAATCACACAGTTTGAATATTGGGTAGCAATCACCAATGGGGTGATCATTACTGATGAAATATACATTGTTGACCTTCTGTTAGAACATATCCAAAGCACAGATGAATAGGAGCAATTTTACTGTTTGGGTAGATAGCACCTGAGTTAAGATTTCCCCTTAAAATGCTCCCTCAAACCCAATTAATCAATTTTTGAGTAGATAGAAAGGAGCAGCAAGGAGTCAGCCAGAAGTCAGGGATACTGGGCGCAAACAGAATTAAAATTCGACCTTCCCTCACGAAATAAGAGGCTAAAATCCTTTGCAATTGCATAAAATGACACACAGAATTGATAAGTAATTAATGTAAATGTGTGGTTGAATAAATGAGGTAAATATGATTTATCACAGTATCACGGATGTAATGTCATTAGCAACTACAAGGCAGGGTATCAACAAAGGGCATACAGTTCAAATAGCAACTTGAATGTAAGAACACAATGGAGCCGAAATCACACGTTGAAAAGTTGCATTTTCCACTTTTTGCAGTTTTAAATGTCATAACCGTTTAAAAAAAGAAACGGGTGAAATAGACAGAATCGGAATGCGTTTTTTAGGCTGGGTGATAGATGCACATCACAAGGATAATATAGAAGTGAAAGAGTGACTCTAGCTGAATAACTGGATGAGATTTTCAATGTGGAAGGAGATTCGGTTTTGGGAAAATAAAAGCAGTTAACAGAGAAAAATCGGTTTGGAAAGAAAGGACACATTTTACTAAAACTAGATTATCAAGACTAGATTGTTAAAGAAAGACACGGTACTCTCCAAGGTTAATTTGCAAAGTTAACCTTTTCACCCTGCGTTGAGCTCTATGTGGGAATTACTTTAATTATTCAAAATATGACTAAAGATCTATGCAAGACAGAAATTAATAGAAGAATGGTGTAAATTCTTGGAGATCAATGACAGGGGGCACAGAGAATTCTGACACTTTTAAACAAATAACCAGGGTATGGATATGATTACTTAGAGAGTAGGACAAAGACAAAGTATCAAGATGGGGGATGCTATGTGTTACTATGGGATGGGGAAATACTCACAATACACACTTGAGTTTGGGATTTGGGACAACCAACCGGGTTCTGGACTCAAAGGCTCTTTTCGCAGCACGGCAGGCTCTCCTAAGAGCAAACAGCTGGGCCTGTCTTGTCACTGTATAGCAAGGGTACAGCTGGCATGCAGGTAGTGGGGCAAAAAGCCGGTCTGGTCACAGGATACTTCCAAAAGGGTACCACAGCTTTTCCCCCTAGTTATTGGGATTTTTAGTGGGGTTTCTGAATCAATGGTCCTGCCTGGATAGGGTCAGCTATGCTTTGGCCTGGCAGTAGAACCTGGAATCTTGCACAGTCAAGGTGGAATATCTGGATACACAGGTGCTGGAAAATTCAGAAGAACGTCTGTCTCTGTGAGCTTGCCCCGTTATATAAGGTGGGTGACATCACAGAATGTATTGTTGGGCAGAACTAAGCTAGACCTACCCCTAACAACAGGATATGTCAGCCTATGTTGGTCACCTCCTCCAGGAGGGGACTCAGTTTATGGGGTTGTGTTTTATGAGGTACAAAGCCATCCCACAGTCATTTTTCCCAAAAATCAATTTGGACATAAATCACTCCTTTTTACAATTGTGGCACTATTGCAAATTACATAGGCAGACGACGTATTTCATGCAGAACATGGTATTCCAACTCCCAGGTCTGTACGACATTGTTTCACCCTTGTAATAATTTTTCGTGATTTTTAGTGGGACCTGCTTCACCCAAAATTCCACAATCTTAGATATGTGAATACATTATCATAGGGCATATTTCCTTTAATTTTTAACGTTCCACCCTATGTACTTTTCTCATGATTCACATTTTCCTGGTGTTTGTGTTCCATACATGCTATGGGCAGCCATGATATCTTGTTTTAAAGCCACAAAAATTACATTTAAACTGTAAAACCTTTACATTACTGCATTTTCCGGTCATAGAATTAACAGTCTTAACGTTTATTCATTAAAATAGTCTCTTGAGCCAGATGGGCTGGCCTTTGTCCTTCAAATATGGTCATTTCTGCCCAGGCTACCACCAATTTCAGTCTAGCTCAGGGTTTCCATGGAGTTTGTCTTTGGAGTTCCTTGGTTTGATGGGGAGTAAAAGTAACACATAGGTGTCCCAGAATCTATTGTGTCAAGCTGGAGCCCAGCCACCAAGTCTGATGAACGTGCTACATTCTCCCCCTTGGTCCATTCAGAGCATCCAGATGCTGGTCTTCTTGGGGGGATGCAATGTCATTTGAAAGCAGGGCAGGAAAAACCTGTTCTGTGGCTTCCAGTACAGCCAATGCATTTGCAGGGTAATTCATAGAAATTCGCACAAAAGTGGCGCACGCGACTGGCGCACAGCGTGCCCGTGCGAATGTCTGCGCCAGCAGCGTGCGCTAAAATCGATTTCCGCGCACAGCCTATTCATGGATTTTCGCATCCAAAACCAGCCGTGGCACAGCGTGGCGCAGCGACCCTGCAGCAGCGCCAGTTACGCCCCCAAGAACGCCCTCGCACAAGGAAAAGCCTTCAAAATCCCCAAATAATCGCAAAGGGCTGCGCTAACCCTGGACAAGTTCACAGGGCTGGCAAACAGCAAACGCCAAGCGGGGCAGGAAGTTCCACACGCGATTGTCCTGTGTATGTGTGCATTAGGGGTGCGCGGGAAGTATCACACGCAAAATCAGCAGGGTACGTGTATTTCAGGGGTGCACGGGAAGTATCATACGCGATTCCAGCAGGGTACGTGTATTTCAGGGGTGCGCGTGAAGTTCCACACGTGATTTCAGCAGGGTACGTGTATTTCAGGGGTGTGCGGGAAGTTCCACACGCGATTGGCCCCGTGCGAGCAGGGTACGTATATTTCAGGGGTGCACGGGAAGTTCCACACGCGATTGGCCCCGTGCGAGCAGCGCACGTGTATTTCAGTGGTGCGCGGGAAGTTCCACACGCGATTGGCCCCGTGCGAGCAGGGTATGTGTATTTCAGGGGTGCGCGGGAAGTTCCACACGCGATTTCAGCAAGGTACGTGTATTTCAGGGGTGCGCGGGAAGTTCCACACGCGATTTCAGCAGGGTACGTGTATTTCAGGGGTGCGCGGGAAGTTCCACACGCGATTCCATCAGGGTGCGTGTATATCAGGGGTGCGCAGGAAGTTCCACACGCGATTGGCCCCATGCGAGCAGGGTACGTGTATTCCAGGGGTGCGCGGGAAGTTCCACATGCGATTTCAGCACGGTATGTGTATTTCAGGGGTGCGCGGGAAGTTCCACACGCGATTTCAGCAGGGTACGTGTATTTCAGGGGTGCGCGGGAAGTTCCACACACGATTCCATCAGGGTACGTGTATTTCAGGGGTGCGCGGGAAGTTCCACACGCGATTGGCCCTGTGCGAGCAGGGTACGTGTATTCCAGGGGTGCGCTGGAAGTTCCACACGCGATTTCAGCACGGTACTTGTATTTCAGGGGGGCGCGGAAAGTTCCACTCGCGATTGGCCCCATGCGAGCAGGGTACGTGTATTTCAGGGGTGCGCGGGAAGTTCGACACGCGATTTCAGCAGGGTACGTGTATTTCAGGGGTGCGTGGGAAGATCCAAACGTGATTTCAGCAGGGTACGTGTATTTCAGGGGTGCGCGGGAAGTTCCACACGCGATTCCATCAGGGTACGTGTATATCACGGGTGCGCGGGAAGTTCCACACGCGATTGGCCCCGTGCGAGCAAGGTACGTGTATTCGAGGGGTGCGAGGGAAGTTCCACACGCAATTTCAGCAGGGTATGTGTATTTCAGGGGTGTGCGGGAAGTTCCACACGCGATTTCAGCAGGGTACGTGTATTTAAGGGGTGCGCAGGAAGTTCCACACGCGATTTGCCCTGTGCGAGCTGGGTACATGTATTTCAGGGGTGCGCGGGAAGTTCCACACGCGATTGGCCCCGTGCGAGCAGGGTACGTGTATTCCAGGGGTGCGCGGGAAGTTCCACACGCGATTTCAGCAGGGTATGTGTATTTCAGGGGTGCGCGGGAAGTTCCACACGCGATTTCAGCAGGGTACGTGTATTTCAGGGGTTCTGGGGAGTACTACACGTGAATTGGCCGTGTGGGTCCTCCCAGGTGTTCGCTCTACAACCTCCACGGCTCCTGCAGGCAGCCCACACCACGGGGGACTACCCTGCACCCCTGCTCATGTCCCGCAGGCAGCCCATCCACCATGGGCATGCCCCCCAGCCACCCCACATGTCACCTTGCACTACTGATCAACAATGCATGTCTCCCAGCACCCCCACCACCCCAGCAGTCAGGGGCACCCTCCACCAGGCCCCCACTCCTGTCTCCCTGCACCCCCACCCCGCAGCAGTGCAGGGGCAGCCTCCACCAGGCCCCCACTCCTGTCTCCCTGCACCCCCAACCCCCAGCAGTGCAGGGGCAGCCTCCACCAGGCCCCCACTCATGTCTACCACTGCCCCCACCACCCAGCAGTCAGGGGCACCCTCCACCAGGCCCCCACTCCTGTCTCCCTGCACCCCCTACCCCCCAGCAGTCAGAGGCACCCTCCACCAGGCTCCCACTCCTGTCTCCCAGCACCCCCACCCCCAGCAGTGCAGGGGCAGCCTCCACCAGGCCCTCACCCATGTCTCCCACCACCCCCACCCCTCAGCCACCAGGGGCAGCCTCCACCAGGCCCCCACTCATGTCCCCTATTACCCCCACCCCCCAGCAGTGCAGGGGCAGCCTCCACCAGGCCCCCACCCATGTCTCCCACCACCCCCACCCCGCAGCCACCAGGGGCAGCCTCCACCAGGCCCCCACTCCTGTCTCCCACCACCCCCACCCCCCAGCAGTGCAGGGGCAGCCTCCACCAGGCCCCCACTCATGTCCCCTATTACCCCCACCCCCCAGCAGTGCAGGGGCAGCCTCCACCAGGCCCCCACCCATGTCTCCCACCACCCCCACCCCACAGCAGTGCAGGGGCAGCCTCCACCAGGCCCCCACTCCTGTCTCCCAGCACCCCCACCCCCAGCCACCAGGGGCAGCCTCCACCAGGCCCCCACTCATGTCCCCTATTACCCCCACGCCCCAGCAGTGCAGGGGCAGCCTCCACCAGGCCCCCACTCCTGTCTCCCTGCACCCCCACCCCCCAGCCACCAGGGGCAGCCTCCACCAGGCCCCCACTCATGTCCCCTATTGTCCCCACCCCCAGCAGTGCAGGGGCAGCCTCCACCAGGCCCCCACTCCTGTCTACCACCACCCCCACCCCCCAGCCACCAGGGGCAGCCTCCACCAGGCCCCCACTCATGTCCCCTATTAACCCCCACCCCCAGCAGTGCAGGGGAAGCCTCCACCAGGCCCCCACTCATGTCCAACTCATGTTCCCCTGCACCCCCACCCCCCAGCACTGTGGGGCACCTGCCAGCAGGCCCCCACTCATGTCCAACTCATGTTCCCCTGCACCCCCACCCCCCAGCACTGTGGGGCACCTGCCAGCAGGCCCCCACTCATGTCCAACTCATGTGCCCCTGCACCCCCACCCCCAGCACTGTGGGGCACCTGCCAGCAGGCCCCCACTCATGTCCAACTCATGTTCCCCAGCCAACATGTCATCACAATCTAGATCCCTGGTCCCGATGGTCAGCCTCCAAATGCAAAACACCCAATGGGTGTCAGTGAATCTCAAAACCCATATCATGATATGCATGAAACCAATGAGATGATACTACACATTGAAGTTTGATAAAAAAATATGTATTAAAGGAAACATGAATTGAATCAAAAATAAACTAACAGAAATGGGAATGTAAAAAAAGTAAAAAGAAGCATGTCCGTGAAAAAATGCAAAACCAAAAATCAGAATCCAAAGGAATGGTGTCCAAAGTCACAGTCCACAAAAGAAAATCCAATGGGATATTATAATTGAAAGCCATTGCTCCATGGGTAAATTGTAAAAAGAAAAGAAAATCCAACAGTGAACTATGTACAGGTGAACAAGCCAGGGTCCATGATCCCAACAAAAGAAATGAAACCTATCTAACAACACTACCTTATAAAACTATATCCAAAAATGTGGCCCATTGTCCAAAAGGTCCAAAGAAAATGCAAAAACAAAGGAAACCTAACACTAACTACATAACTATTTACATGGGCAACGGGCTAGTCCAACGGCTCACTGGATGTTGTCATGGGCCAGGGCATCATCAAACTCCTGTTCAATGGCTTGGAGGCGGGCATGTTCCGTGGCCCCGAGGTCTCGCAGGGATAAAGCAGTGTCCAGCTCCAACTCCCTGCGAAGACCCTCGAGGCACACAGCCCGCCTCAGCGCCCTCCACATGGAGTTCTCCGCCCTGACCATTGTGAGCCGTTCCTCCTCTGCCCACTGCCGCTCTGCACCTATCTGCTGGCCCAACCGCTCCCACACAGAAGCCACTCCCATTCCAGGGTCCTCCTGCCCTCCGGCCGATGCCTGCACACCTGATGTTGATGGCCCCGAGCCATGATGCCTCCCACGTCGAGCCTGCCGCTGCCTCCGATGCAACTGCCTGTGCCAGCACGACGGCATCCAGGCTGATGGTATCCACCGACGCCGTCGGGCACGTGCCCTGCCCGATGATGCCGTCACATCCTCCATCTGCTGGGGTCCAGTTGCTGGTGTGTCCACCCCTGCTGGACCTCCGACTCCTGACAGTGGCAGGGATGGGATCCCCACCGAGCCGGCTGCATTGGTCGGGGCAGGTCCACAGGGGACCCTGGTGGCATCTGGGCTGGAAGACGGCATGGAGAACGACTGGTGCATAGTCTCCACTGAGGAGGAGAGGGTCGCCAGATTGGCCGACACATGTAGGAAACCCCCGACCATGGCCGATCCCATCTGGGCCACGTCGGCACGGTGCTCTCTGTGATGACGTGCATGCTCCTCCCGGGAAGCACGCACCTCATCACAAATTGCACCTGTGCGCAACGCGACACCAATCAGGACCTTCTCCATACGGCCAGGGGTCCCCTCGTCTGCAGGTGCAGGGGAGTCAGATGACATGGACATCCCCCCTACCTGCAGACGGGCCTGGGATGGGGCATCCCTGCTGGTGCATGGTGGTGCAGTCACAGTGTCAGGGACAGTGACATGCACAGGCCCCTCCACGGCGACCTGTGCTGCCTCCTCCCCCTGCCCCTGGACTGCAACACTTGCACCAGCAGGGATCCCCCCACCAGGCCCCATGTGCGCCTCAGTAGCGGCCTCCTCCTCCTCTGTGGAAACCACCAACCTGGATGGCTCCACCCCGTCTTCCGCCGTTGCAAGCCCCTGTGGGGGCTCACCCACCCCTTCCGCTGCAGACATGGGGGCATCCCCGCCGCTTTGCTCCACAGAGCCGTCTCCGCCCTCTTCTTCACGTGGCGCTGTGTAGAGGGAGACATAGAACACAAGCATCAGGGTACTGTACAATGGTCCCCTAGACAGGAAGCAATAGCAGATGAGTGGCACTGTCAAAGATCACTTCCATCATGTCCCTCCACAACACATGGCTCAGTGCAGGTAAAACACATGCGGTAACAGGCATGGCGCATGCTATGGACATTAGCATACATGTCCAAGTGATTCTTGAAACATACACTGTTGTTTTGGAACTCACATGCATCATGGGCCATGCCTATCACATGCAAACACTTCACCCTAGTTTCATCCATCTGGCCTCGTACACCACAGACACAGTGGATACAAGGATGACTAGGCTGCATCAGTGAACCTGAACATTGCGACAGACATGTGTCATGCATCCGTGGCATTCACAAGTCACAGACACGCAGGTCAGACACACAGACATGGACAGCATACATGTACATGGCATCAGCACCCATCCCTCACCCATGTCCAGGAACAGAGACTGGCATGCCTTCATGTGGCCATTCCGCATGAGGGCAACCCATGTTGCATTTGAACACATGCACCAACCGTGTGGTTCACACATTACTGGTCTCACATGCATGACGTCCCTGCACACACACATGCATACATGGCCTATGTCACACATACAGGCAAGTATCAGACAACCAGCACACTGCGACATGCCCTGTCTCACACAGCAATGCTTGCCCACTTACCGCTCAACTCCAGACGGGTCTGCCTCTCAAGGATCTGGGCGTGGAGCGCTGGGCCCACGCGTTCCAGGACCCTCATCTGGATGGTACTCATGCGGCCCCGGCCCCCCTCCACGAGGCGCCGGGCCTTCAAGAGGGTCCTGGACCTGCAGTCATCCCAGCGCTTCTTGACATGTTGGTAGTCACGGACTGCCACCCCCTCCGTGTTGATGGCAGTCACGATGTCCGTCCAGATCCGAGACAGTCCTTCCTTGTTGGCACGCTTACTTCCGAAGAGGGCATCATACTGCCCCAGGACTTGCTCCACCAGGACACCAACTTCGGTGACAGTGAAGCTGGGGCCCCTCTGCCTCTCTGGCCGGGGGTTGCCAGTGGTGCCAGATGTTGCAGTGCCCGACATGGCAACCCCAGAGGCAGGAGTGGGTGGACAACTAGGTCGTGGGGCTGGGCTGTGGAGCGATGGTATCCCAGTCGGGAGTCTTCTGTTCCAGCAGGGGTGGACACAGCAAATGGACCCCTGCAGATGGCTGATGTGCAGGCACCAAATGGCAGGGCACGGTGGCAGCAGGCAGGCAGGCAGGCAGCAGCAGTTGGCTCGTGGGAGGCTGCTCGGGGCACTGGGGGGCAGTAATTCGGCCTTTTGGGCAGGAGCGTGGTCTTCCGTGTGCTTATGCGTGGCCAGCTTGATACAGAGTGATTTGGCACGTGAAAATCCTGCACATCTGCGTGTAAATCAAGGAAAGGCCCTTAGCGCGTATGCACGTCAGCACGCATATGCAATTTCATTTGACCAATGGCCCTTAGCGCGTGAGCGCGTCTGTGACGTGAGGCGCGCGGGTGTTTCCCTCATTACACGTGATGACAGAGCACACGTGGATTTCCAGCAATCGCGTGTGGAACTTCCTGCACACCCCAGAAATACACGTATCCAGGCCAATCGCATGTACGCTCACTTCCCTCCGATTAACACGATGACACTCAGACGTGCAGTTTTACCACGTGTGCTCGCATATGCGATTTCATTGGGCCAAAGGCCACCATGCGCAGCTGTGACATCACGCGCATGGCCGTAGAGAATGGCGCGTGTAAAAATGAAGAGATACATGTCCGAGTGTCAAAGCGCGTAATTGGTGGAAATGGCCTTATCGCGTATGCGGGTCTGTGACGTGTGTATAAAAGGTACGTGTAGAACGCCATTTCCTTGTACGTGCTTTTCGTGGAGAGCGAGTGGGTGAAATCTATACTTCTTGTCGGTTCACACGCGATTTACTTCACGGCGTTTCCAGTTCGTACTCCCTGTTACCTCTGACAGCTTTTTCTCTTTTCCTCTTTTTCCTGGGCCTGTTTCCTCAAACATCATTCCCTACAACTGTTGTCCTGTCTCCTCAGACAGCGTACAATTCTTCTTTTGGCGGGGGTGTTGCCAACGCGCACACGCGCATATTTTTCACGCTTTTGTTCCTGGCAGACGGTGAGTCGCGCACGTATTTAACATCTGTGCTTGTCCCGTGTGTCGCTTACCCCTTCAGAGGTCATTCTTGGCTGCGTGTGACACGCATATGTTCATTCTTGTGTTCCTGGGTGCCACCGCGTAGTGCAGGTTTATTTTTCCATGCACGTGGTCTAGGAGGGGTTGCGTGCACCTTACTTCGCTTTTTTGGGGTGCCTGTGCGTTGCGTGACCTGTCATCTTTCCCCAGGGGTGACATACAGCCTTGCTAGAGCACTAGGGTACGATTACAATCTGGTACCCAACCCATTTGACCCCCAATTGTCAAGGACAATAGTTCACATCGACTCCCATACGCACAATAACATCAGTGCCATGGCTGGGAGGCGAACAAGCCGTAAGGGTGGCAAAGGTGGCCGAGCCCCAAGTGGTGGCCATGGTGGATCCAGTAGGGGACGTGGCCGTGAATTGCAGGGTGCCCCTAGCCCCCCATGTGTGGAGGAGCAGTCAGGGACACCCATGCCCCCCCGGTTGAGGTTACCTTGGCTGACACCATTCATGCTCAGCCCTTATTGGACCAGCCCACTGTGGAACCAGACCTGGCACAGAGTGACTCCATGGCTGACTTCCAGGTCAGCAGGTCTAGGCCACGTGCGCCGGTGAACGTTGGTGTCATCAGGCCACGTGCATCAGGGGCAGCTAGGTCATCTGCTGCCCCGCATAGGCAGGCTGGGGAGGCTGCAGGGGCAGCTGCGGCTCCATCCACCCCACCTCTCACACACCCATCCAGGACAGTGTCGGTCCAAGTCCATCATGCTGACATTCCCCCTGACACCATCACACTTGAGATAATGCCTGCACCAACTCCCATGCTGAGTGTGCAATCCCATGCTCCTGCCCCTAGTGTCCAGAGCGGCGTAGGACACTCAGGATCCCCACCACCTTCCAAGCGGAAGAGGAAGAGTGCTCGTCCAGTAGAGGCTGATGCCCCAGACACGGCTACACAGTCCGGCCCGTCAAGGAAGCCCAGCTTCAATGAGGCCGAACTGAATGCACTTGTAGAGTATGTGTCCGCACATGACCGCGAAATGGTGATTGTTGCAGGATCCAAGACCACACCTGCACAACGTCAGGCACACTGGCAGACCATTGCGGACATCATAAGTGCCCTTGGAATCGTGAGGCGCACAGCTAATGAATGCTACAAGCGCTGGAATGACCTGAAGCGCAGGGCAAAGAATAAGCTGGCCTCAAGTCATGCCGCAACTCTAGTGACTGGAGGTGGGTCTCCAGCAGACGACATAGAACTCTCTCCACATGAGCAGGTTGCTGGGACCTACGTCACAGAGGAACAGATCCAAGGCGTGGGAGAACTGGCAGATTACGAGGCATTGTCCGGTGAGTGCACATGCATGTGTGTGTCATCCATGTGCATGGTGTGTGTGGGAGGGCTTCTGTTTGGGTGCCAGGGGAGGGTGTGTATGCCTGAGTGGTTCGGCTCACCCATGTGCCTCTTCCTATACATTCTTGGCAACAGCATTTGGGTATAGCAACATCCCTTCGGCCAACATTAGACATCCAGCCCAACACCATGCCAGTTGCCCTTGGAGTGTCATCTTGCCACAACACTGTTGCTTATTTACCTCTGTTTATTCAGGCAGATTGTTTGCATACCACCACTTTTACTCAGGATTTCTCAGTCCTATTGTCCCATGTCTGACATGGCTATGGTACAGTGGACTGTCTCAGTTTCGTGGACATGATTAGTTTGGACATGTCCCTGTGCTATAGGATCATTTTTGACTGGCGGCTGCAGGTTAAACATTTGTACCATTACAATGAAAATAATCAATTATATAAACAAACTGGACTGAATGAACAATTGGCGACCTCCTCTCCCTCTTCACTTCATGGCTAGGGTACATGCCATCTGTGTGATGGCATGTGTATTTGACCTGCCAATCACTGGCCAATGTGTGATGCCACTGCTAGGCAGCATACAGCAAATGTGTTCATCTTCCATCTTGGTGTCATCAATGTGTGCCATCTGCCTCCCCATCACACGCAGTGACGGTGCATGCATGGGAGTGTTTTAGTCATGTGGGACATGTGTCAATCAAGTACTGTTTCTGTAGCCTCTCAGCCCTAATTGTGTGCCATAGTGCTAATGCCTGTTTCCATTTGTTTTCTTGTATGTCTTTGCAGGGGAAGATGCACTTGATACTGCTGGGGTTGTGGAGATGGTGCAGACCCAGGAGGGGTCTGAGGGCCGACTGACCACCAGTGAGGGATGTGGTGTGGTGGTGGGTGAGAACCCACAACTGCTGCAGGTCGTGCTCTCAAGGGGTGTCTCTGGCTGCACCTCCCCCGAGCTGTACTCAGGTGTCGATTCGGATGATGAGACCTACGTGCCGTCACAGGTGAGTGTTCCTGGGAGGGATTCTGTTCTGTCCGACCCACCTGCACCAGAGTTAGAGCCCTCAATGGGGATGTCAGTGTTGGCAGGTACGCCTTTGGTGGTTACGGATGCAGGGTCACATTCCGCGACATCTGTTCCTGTTCCTGGGCCAGCAGATCAGAGGGGGAATGCAGTCCTGCAGCCTCAGGCAGTGCCCGCACAGCAAGGCGCAGTTCGCCTTGCCCCAGACAGGTGTGGTGCCCGCTGACGTGGTGGCCGTACGCCACCTGGCAATACCCCATGGGAGAAATTCATTTACGGTATGACAACCCAACAGGCAGCATCATCAGAGATGATGGCTCAGGCCATGGATAGGGTGGCCACTTCCATTGTTCCCCCCGAAAGGCTGATGGAGCGACTACAGCAGGCAACCGACTCCATCTGCCAGTCATACAGGGAGGACCTGTTCGGCGTCCGACAGGGACAGGCGGGCGGCACTGGCGACTCTGCAGGAAGCCATCTCCATAGAGTCCCAGGGCCACAGGGAAGCCCTGAGGCTGGAACTCCTTCACCTCAGGACGACTCTTGTTGAGCTTGAGGCTTCAACAAACCGAAGGACAGAACAGCAGCTGGAGCGTCTCACCGGTACGCTCTCAGCTGAGATGCAGGCAACTAGGGCGGAGGTCCGGGCATCCCATGAGTTGTTGCATGGGGACCTCCGCACACTTATCCTCCAGAACGAGACCTACCACACCCGCATGTTTGCATCCATGGAGGAACAGACTAGGGCTTTGCGTGGGCTGCCTCCCATAGTGCCACCACCTCCTGATGCAGCTGCAGAGGGTGAGGAGAGCGACAGCAGTGATACTCCCACAATAGGGTAGCCGTGTAGGCCATGAGCCCATGGAGGTGTTTTTTTTTTTGCAAGATCCACACAGGTGGGTTTTGGTGTGCACCCTGTCCTCGGACCACCTGGGTGGCCTCCCCCCCCGGGCCCATTAAAGGCCATTTTTTTTTTCATTTTTTTTTTTTTTGGGACAGTGTGTTGCCTTGTGTGGCTCCCGTGGGCATACGCTGCATTGTGGCTGGGCATATGCAGGCTTGTCATGGATTTGGTTCAGTTGGTTCAGATGCTTGGGTTTTTGTCACACACACCCCTCCTGCTTCCCGTTTCCATGGGCTTGCAAAGGGTGTGCCCAAGTGACATTGACGTACATGGTGACATTGGACTCCCATGAGCTGTGTGGGCAGTCTGTAGTCAATACTGTGTATACATTCATAGTGCATATTGTTGTTGTATTGTACACTGCGTGGTGTATTGATATGTGCCTCTGCATCCATCTCATCCTCCATATTTGCAGGTCCATTCCTCATGTCTTCACAATGCGGTCCACCTTGGAACTGGAGCCCATGTTGTAAGCAGTGCACCTACACTCTTGCTTGGCGCTAACACTGTATACGTGGAAGTGTTCGGAGGGCTGTCATCATCAGGTGGTGAGGCTAGCTAACTTTTAAGTCTGTAATGTCATGTTTAAGGTAGGTTGGAGGTTGTGTAGGTGATTGGTATTCTTGGTAAGTAGGTAGGGATGCACACATTGTGACACTTCCACATGAACAATCTCAGGCTGCTATGGTTCTGACAGTTGACAGTCCCTTTGTTCGTCTTAATTGTCAGGTCGAGTCATCATTGCTTATCAGATGGTATGTGCCAGGCCTGTGTGCACTCCACTGGGGTGTGATTTCTATGTGAAGTAATTAGCCACCAGCTGCGTACGGGCTGCCTCACCCCGTGCCCTCTCCCCTCCCATGCGCAGCGGCTGTGCATGTGGTTGGGGATGTGGGGGCACCACCATGTCCACAGCCAGGCCCCGGCGTGTTGCAACATTGTGCAGGACACATGCTGCCACTATGATCTGCACACTACTGGGGGCGCATTTAACAGCTGCCCGCCAGAAAGGTCAAGGGAGCGAAAGCGTGACTTGAGCACTCCGAATGTGTGCTCCACTATGCCCCGGGTTGCAATATGGGCTGTGTTGTATCTTACCTCGGGAGGCGTGATGGGGTTCCGAATTGGCGTCATCATGTGGGTGCTCAGAGGGTAGGTACTGTCCCCTGGTGAGGAGGTGATGGGTACCATTAGTGGGGTAGTGACATAACTCTGCATCTGACATGCATACATGTGCAGTGGCATTCATACTCACCAAGCAGCCATGTATCACCATGCCGCCCAGCTTCTAGGTCCCGGCTTAGGGTAGACATTCGGTAAATGAAGCTGTCATGGGTGGACCCTGGATAGTTGGCATATACTGAGGTGATGATTCCCTTAGCATTACATACTACCTGCATGTTGATGGAATGCCAGTGCTTGCGGTTCCTATAGATGTGCTCAGATGCCCTGGGGGGACGTAGTGCCACATGGGTGCAGTCAATGGCACCTAGCACTTTTGGGAATTGTGCCACACCGTAGAAATCGAGGGTGGCAGCCTGCCTTTCTGCAGGTGTCCTGGGCAGGTATATGTGCCTACGGACTGATGGGCGTGCAGTGATGATGTTCAAGACCTGTTGTAGGCAGCGTGACTGCGTGGCCTGTGACACCCCACCCACTATGGCACTTGTCCGCTGAAATGATCCTGTGGCCAAGAAGTGCAGTACATTGAGGACCTTCTCCAGGGGGCTGAGTGCTTGGGAGCACAGGGTGGGTGATGTGAGGTCATCCTCCCACTCACTGACCAGGTCCAGTATTATGTGTGGGGGAAACCTGTACCTCCCATACACCTGGTCATCAGGCATCCCAAAAAGGCTGTTTCTGGGAGTGAAAATTCGGGCCCTGACTATCCTCCTCCTCCTCCTTTGGTAACCCACGGCCACTGCTGCTAGGAATGGTATATTCATCCTGGCGTATGAGCTTGTTTGTTGTTTGCGCGCACTTTTATGCTGCGCGGGTCGATGTACGCCTGCTTCATGCTGGCGTAGTGTCTCAGGATTGGACCATTTATTTTTCGGCACGTCGTAGGCGGACGTGTGAATCTTCCCGGCCACCCCAGGAATACATGTAGCACGCTCTCACAGTCAAAGTCGCGGGTAAATATTCCCGCCCACCCCTAGAATACATGTACCCCACTCTCACAGGCCCAATCACGTGTGGAAGTTCACGCGCACCCCGAAGTACACATACCCAGGCTAATCGCGTGTGGAAGTTCATGCGCACCCCGAAGTACACGTACCCAGGACAATCGCGTGTGGGACTTCCCGCGCACCCCGAAGTACACGTACCCAGGCCAATCGCGTGTAGAACTTCCCGCACTCTCCGAAGTACATGTACCCAGGCAAATCGCACGGCTGGGGGTGGGGGTAATAGGGGACATGAGTGGGGGCCTGTTGGAGGCTGCCCCTGCACTGCTGAGGGGTGGGGGTGCATGGGGACATGAGTGGGGGCCTGGTGGAGGCTACCACTGGTGGCTGGGGGGTGGGGGTGGTGGTAGACATGAGTGGGGGCCTGGTGGAGGCTGCCCCTGCACTGCTGGGGGGTGGGGGTAATAGGGGACATGAGTGGGGGCCTGGTGGAGGCTGCCCCTGGTGGCTGGGGGGTGGGGTGGTGGTAGACATGGGTGGGGGCCTGGTGGAGGCTGCCCTTGCACTGCTGGGGGTGAGGGGTGGTAGACATGAGTGGGGGCCTGGTGGAGGCTGCCCCTGGTGGCTGGGGGGTGGGGGTGGTGGGAGGCATGAGTTGGACATGAGTGGGGGCCTGGTGGAGGCTGCCCCTGCACTGCTGGGGGGTGGGGGTGGTGGGAGACATGAGTGGGGGCCTGGTGGAGGCTGCCCATGGTGGCTGGGGGGTGGGGGTGGTGGGAGACATGAGTGGGGCCTGGTGGAGGCTGCCCCTGCACTGATGGGGGGTGGGGGTAATAGGGGACATGAGTGTTGGCCTGGTGGAGGCTGCCCCTGGTGGCTGCGGGGTGGGGGTGGTGGGAGACATGAGTTGGACATGAGTGGGGGCCTGGTGGAGGCTGCCCCTGCACTGCAAGGGGTTGGGGGTGGTGGGAGACATGAGTGTTGGCCTGGTGGAGGCTGCCCCTGGTGGCTGGGGGTGGGGGTGGTGGGAGACATAAGTTGGACATGAGTGGGGGCCTGGTGGAGGCTGCCCCTGCACTGCTGGGGGGTGGGGGTGGTGGGAGACATGGGTGGGGGCCTGGTGGAAACTGCCCCTGGTGGCTGGGGGGTGGGGGTGGTGGGAGACATGAGTTGGACATGAGCGGGGGCCTGGTGGAGACTGCCCCTGCACTGCTGAGGGGTGGGGGTGGTGGGAGACAAGAGTGGGGGCCTGGTGGAGGCTGCCCCTGGTGGCTGGGGGGTGAGGTGGTGGGAGACATGAGTATGGGCTTGGTGGAGGCTGCCCCTGGTGGCTGGGGGGTGGGGGTGGTGGGAGACATGAGTTGGACATGAGTGGGGGCCTGGTGGAGGCTGCCCCTGCACTGCTGGGGGATGGGGGTGGTGGGAGACATGAGTGGGGGCCTGGTGGAGGCTGCCCATGCACTGCTGGGGGATGGGGGTAATAGGGGACATGAGTGGGGGCCTGGTGGAGGCTGCCCCTGCACTGCTGAGGGTGGTGGGAGACATGAGTGGGGGCCTGGTGGAGGCTTCCCCTGCACTGCTGGGTGGTGGGGGTGGTGGGAGACATGAATGGGGGCCTGGTGGAGGCTGCCCCTGCACTGCTGGGGGGTGGGGGTAATAGGGGACATGAGTGGCGGCCTGGTGGAGGATGCCCCTGCACTGCTGGGGGGTGGGGGTGGTGGGAGACATGAGTGGGGGCCTGGTGGAGGCTGCCCCTGGTGGCTGGGGGGTGGGGGTGGTGGGAGACATGAGTTGGATATGAGTGGGGGCCTGGTGGAGGCTGCCCCTGCACTGCTGGGGGGTGGGGGTGGTGGGAGACATGAGTGGGGGCCTGGTGGAGGCTGCCCCTGGCGGCTGGCGGGTGGGGGTGGTGGGAGACATGAGTGGGGGCCTGGTGGAGGCTGCCCCTGCACTGCTGGGGGGTGTGGGTAATAGGGGACATGAGTGGGGGCCTGGTGGAGGCTGCCCCTGCACTGATGGGGGGTGGGGGTGGTGGGAGACATGAGTGGGGGCCTGGTGGAGGCTGCCCCCGCACTGCTGGGGGGTGGGGTGGTGGGAGACATGAGTGGGGGCCTGGTGGAGGCTGCCCCTGCACTGCTGGGGGATGGGGGTAACAGGGGACATGAGTGGGGGCCTGGTGGAGGCTGCCCCTGCACTGCTGGGGGGTGGGGGTGGTGGTAGACATGAGTGGGGGCCTGGTGGAGGCTGCCCCTGGTGGCTGGGGTGTGGGGTGGTGGGAGACATGAGTGGGGGCCTGGTGGAGGCTGCCCCTGGTGGCTGGTGGGTGGGGATGGTGGGAGACATGAGTTGGACATGAGTGGGGGCCTGGTGGAGGCTGCTCCTGCACTGCTGCGGGGTGGGGGTGGTGGGAGACATGAGTGGGGGCCTGGTGGAGGCTGCCCATGCACTGCTGGGGGATGGGGGTAATAGGGGACATGAGTGGGGGCCTGGTGGAGGCTGCCCCTGCACTGCTGGGGGTGGGGGTAGTGGGAGACATGCGTGGGGGCCTGGTGGAGGCTGCCCCTGGTGGCTGAGGGGTGGGGGTGGTGGGAGACATGAGTGGGGGCCTGGTGGAGGCTGCGCCTGCACTGCTGGGTGGTGGGGGTGGTGGGAGACATGAATGGGGGCCTGGTGGAGGCTGCCCCTGCACTGCTGGGGGGTGGTGGTAGTAGGGGGCATGAGTTGGGGCCTGGTGGAGGCTGCCCCTGCACTGCTGGGGGGTGGGGGTGGTGAGAGACATGAGTGGGGGCCTGGTGGAGGCTGCCCCTGGTGGCTGGGGGGTGGGGTGGTGGGAGACATGAGTTGGACATGAGTGGGGGCCTGGTGGAGGCTGCCCCTGCACTGCTGGGGGGTGGGGGTGGTAGGAGACATGAGTGGGGGCCTGGTGGAGGCTGCCCCTGGTGGCTGGCGGGTGGGGGTGGTGGGAGACATGAGTCGGGGCCTGGTGGAGGCTGCCCCTGCACTGCTGGGGGGTGGGGGTGGTGGGAGACATGAGTGGGGGCCTGGTGGAGGCTGCCCCTGCACTGCTGGGGGGTGGGGTGGTGGGAGACATGAGTGGGGGCCTGGTGGAGGCTGCCCCTGCACTGCTGGGGGATGGGGGTAATAGGGGACATGAGTGGGGGCCTGGTGGAGGCTGCCCCTGCACTGCTGGGCGGTGGGGGTGGTGGTAGACATGAGTGGGGGCCTGGTGGAGGATGCCCCTGGTGGCTGAGGGGTGGGGG
This sequence comes from Ambystoma mexicanum, assembly GCF_040938575.1. Taxonomy (NCBI): domain Eukaryota; kingdom Metazoa; phylum Chordata; class Amphibia; order Caudata; family Ambystomatidae; genus Ambystoma; species Ambystoma mexicanum. The sequence continues at coordinate 604,993,111 of NC_090929.1, read as the reverse complement.
TGGTGGGAGACATGAGTGGGGGCCTGGTGGAGGCTGCCCCTGGTGGCTGGGGTGTGGGGTGGTGGGAGACATGAGTGGGGGCCTGGGGGAGGCTGCCCCTGGTGGCTGGGGGGTGGGGATGGTGGGAGACATGAGTTGGACATGAGTGGGGGCCTGGTGGAGGCTGCTCCTGCACTGCTGGGGGGTGGGGGTGGTGGGAGACATGAGTGGGGGCCTGGTGGAGGCTGCCCATGCACTGCTGGGGGATGGGGGTAATAGGGGACATGAGTGGGGGCCTGGTGGAGGCTGCCCCTGCACTGCTGGGGGTGGGGGTGGTGGGAGACATGCGTGGGGGCCTGGTGGAGGATGCCCCTGGTGGCTGAGGGGTGGGGGTGGTGGGAGACATGAGTGGGGGCCTGGTGGAGGCTGCCCCTGCACTGATGGGTGGTGGGGGTGGTGGGAGACATGAATGGGGGCCTGGTGGAGGCTGCCCCTGCACTGCTGGGGGGTGGGGGTGATAGGGGGCATGAGTGGGGGCCTGGTGGAGGCTGCCCCTGCACTGCTGGGGGGTGGGGGTGGTGGGAGACATGAGTGGGGGCCTGGTGGAGGCTGCCCCTGGTGGCTGGGGGGTGGGGTGGTGGGAGACATGAGTTGGACATGAGTGGGGGCCTGGTGGAGGCTGCCCCTGCACTGCTGGGGGGTGGGGGTGGTGGGAGACATGAGTGGGGGCCTGGTGGAGGCTGCCCCTGGTGGCTGGCGGGTGGGGGTGGTGGGAGACATGAGTCGGGGACTGGTGGAGGCTGCCCCTGCACTGCTGGGGGGTGGGAGTAATAGGGGACATGAGTGGGGGCCTGGTGGAGGCTGCCCCTGCACTGCTGGGGGGTGGGGGTGGTGGGAGACATGAGTGGGGGCCTGGTGGAGGCTGCCCCTGCACTGCTGGGGGGTGGGGTGGTGGGAGACATGAGTGGGGGCCTGGTGGAGGCTGCCCCTGCACTGCTGGGGGGTGGGGTGGTGGGAGACATGAGTGGGGGCCTGGTGGAGGCTGCCCCTGCCCTGCTGGGGGGTGGGGGTAATAGGGGACATGAGTGGGGGCCTGGTGGAGGCTGCCCCTGCACTGCTGGGGGGTGGGGGTGGTGGTAGACATGAGTGGGGGCCTGGTGGAGGCTGCCCCTCGTGGCTGGGGGGTGGGGGTGGTGGGAGACATGAGTGGGGGCCTGGTGGAGGCTGCACCTGCACTGCTTGGGTGTGGGGGTGGTGGTAGACATGAGTGGGGGCCTGGTGGAGGCTGCCCCTGCACTGCTAGGGTGTGGGGGTGGTGGGAGACATGAGTGGGGGCCTAGTGGAGTCTGCCCCTGGTGGCTGGGGGGTGGGGGTGGTGGGAGACATGAGTTGGACATGAGTGGGGGCCTGGTGGAGGCTGCCCCTGCACTGCTGGGGGGTGGGGGTGGTGGTAGACATGAGTGGGGGCCTGGTGGAGGCTGCCCCTGCACTGCTAGGGTGTGGGGGTGGTGGGAGACATGAGTGGGGGCCTGGTGGAGGCTGCCCCTGCACTGCTAGGGTGTGGGGGTGGTGGGAGACATGAGTGGGGGCCTAGTGGAGTCTGCCCCTGGTAGCCTGGGGGTGGGGGTGGTGGGAGACATGAGTTGGACATGAGTGGGGGCCTGGTGGAGGCTGCCCCCGCACTGCTGGGGGGTGGGGGTGGTGGGAGACATGAGTGGGGGCCTGGTGGAGGCTGCCCCTGGTGGCTGGGGGGTGGGGGTGGTGGGAGACATGAGTTGGACATGAGTGGGGGCCTGGTGGAGGCTGCCCCTGCACTGCTGGGGATGGGAGTAATAGGGGACATGAGTGGGGGCCTGGTGGAGGCTGCCCCTGGTGGCTGGGGGGTGGTGATGATGGGAGACATGAGAGGGGGCCTGATGGAGGCTGCCCCTGGAGTCTGGGTGGTGGGGGTGATGGGAGACATGAGAGGGGGCCTGGTGGAGGCTGCCCCTGGTGGCTGGGGGCGTGGGGGTGGTGGGAGACATGAGCGTGGGCCTGCTGGAGGCTGCCCCTGCACTGCTGGGAGGTGGGGGTGCATGGGGGCATGAGTGGGGGCCTGGTGGAGGCTGCCCCTGCACTGCTGGGGGGTGGGGGTGGTGGGAGACATGAGTGGGGGCTGGGTGGAGGCTGCCCCTGCACTGCTGGGGGGTGAGGGTAACAGGGGACATGAGTGGGGGCCTGGTGGAGGCTGCCCCTGCACTGCTGGGGGGTGGGGGTAATAGGGGACATGAGTGGGGGCCTGGTGGAGGCTGCCCCTGCACTTCTGGTGGGTAGGGGTGGTGGGAGACATGAGTGGGGGCCTGGTGGAGGCTGCCCCTGCACTGCTGGGGTGTGGGGGTGGTGGGAGACATGAGTGGGGGCCTGGTGGAGGCTGCCCCTGCACTGCTGGGGGGTGGGGGTAATAGGGGACATGAGTGGAGGCCTGGTGGAGGCTGCCCCTGCACTGCTGGCGGGTGAGGGTGGTGGTAGACGTGAGTTGGGGCCTGGTGGAGGCTGCCCCTGGTGGCTGGGGGGTGGGGGTGGTGGGAGGCGTGAGTGGGGGCCTGGTGGAGGCTGCCCCTGCACTGCTGGGGGGTGGGGGTGGTGGGAGACATGAGTGGGGGCCTGGTGGAGTCTGCCCCTGGTTGCTGGGGGGTGGGGGTGGTGGGAGACATGAGTGGGGGCCTGGTGGAGGCTGCCCCTGGTGGCTGGGGGGGTGGGGGTGGTGGGAGACATGAGTGGGGGCCTGGTGGAGGCTGCCTCTGCACTGCTGGGGGGTGGGGGTGGTGGGAGACATGAGTGGGGGCCTGGTGGAGGCTGCCCCTGCACTGCTGGGGGAGGGGGTGGTGGGAGACATGAGTGGGGGCCTGGTGGAGGCTGCCCCTGGTGGCTGGGGGGGTGGGGGTGGTGGGAGACATGAGTGGGGGCCTGGTGGAGGCTGCCCCTGCACTGCTGGGGGATGGGGGTAATAGGGGACATGAGTAGGGGCCTGGTGGAGGCTGCCCCTGCACTGCTGGGGGGTGGGGGTGGTGGGAGACATGAGTGGGGGCCTGGTGGAGGCTGCCCCTGGTGGCTGGGGGGTGGGGGTGGTGGGAGACATGAGTTGGACATGAGTGGGGGCCTGGTGGAGGCTGCCCCTGCACTGCTGGGGGGAGGGGGTAATAGGGGACATGAGTGGGGGCCTGGTGGAGGCTGCCCCTGGTGCTTGGGGGGTGGGGGTGATGGGAGACATGAGTGGGGGCCTGGTGGAGGCTGCCCCTGGTGGCTGGGGGGTGGGGGTGATGGGAGACATGAGTGTGGGCCTGGTGGAGGCTGCCCCTGCACTGCTGGGGGGTTGGGGTGGTGGTAGACATGGATGGGGGCCTGGTGGAGGCTGCCCCTGCACTGCTGGAGGGTGGGGGTGGTGGGAGACATGAGTGGGGGCCTGGTGGAGGCTGCCCCTGGTGGCTGGGGGGTGGGGTTGGTGGGAGACATGTGTTGGTGATCAGTAGTGCAAGGTGACTTTTGGGTTGGCTGGTGGGCATGGCCATGGTGGATGGGTTGCCTGTGGGACATGAGCAGGGGTGCAGGGTAGTACCCTGTGGTGTGGGCTGCCTGCAGGGGCCGTGGAGGGTGTAGAGGGAACACCTGGGGGGACCCACATGGCCAAATCACGTGTAGCATTCCCCGGCACCACCGAAATACACGTACCCTGCAGAAATCGCGTGTGAATCTTCCGCGCACCTCGGAATACACGTACCCAGGCCAATCGCGTGTGGAACTTCCTGCGCACCCCGTAGTACACATACCCAGGCCAATCGCGTGTGGAACTTCCCACGCACCCCCACCTACCCAGGCCAATCGCGTGTGGAACTTCCCGCGCACCCCGTAGTACACGTACCGAGGCTAATCGCGTGTGGAACTTCCCACGCACCCCGAAGTACACGTACCCAGGCTTATCGGGTGTGGAACTTCCCGCGCACCCCGAAGTACACGTACCCAGGCCAATCGCGTGTGGGACTTCCCGCGCACCCCGAAGTACACGTACCCAGGCAAATCGCACGGCGTGGGGATGGGGGTGCATGGGGACATGAGAGGGGGCCTGTTGGAGGCTGCCCCTGCACTGCTGGGGTGTGGGGGTGCATGGGGACATGAGTGGGGGCCTGGTAGAGGCTGCCCGTGCACTGCTGGGGGGGTGGGGGTGGTGGGAGACATGAGTGGGGGCCTGGTGGAGGCTGCCCCTGGTGGCTGGGGGGTGGGGGTGGTGGGAGACATGAGTTGGACATGAGTGGGGGCCTGGTGGAGGCTGCCCCTACACTGCTGGGGGTGGGAGTAATAGGGGACATGAGTGGGGGCCTGGTGGAGGCTGCCCCTGGAGGCTGGGTGGTGGGGGTGATGTGAGACATGAGTGGGGACCTGGTGGAGGCTGCCCCTGGTGGCTGGGTGGTGGGGGTGTTGGGATACATGAGTGGGGGCCTGGTGGAGGCTTCCCCTGTACTGCTGGGGGAGGGGGTGGTGGGAGACATGAGTAGGGGCCTGGTGGAGGCTGCCCCTGGTGGCTGGGGGGTGGGGGTGGTGGGAGACATGAGTGGGGGCCTGGTGGAGGCTGCCCCTGCACTGCTGGGGGGTGGGGGTAATAGGGGACATGGGTAGGGGCCTGGTGGAGGCTGCCCCTGCACTGCTGGGGGGTGGGGGTGGTGGGAGACATGAGTGGGGGCCTGGTGGAGGCTGCCCCTGGTGGCTGAGGGGTGGGGGTGGTGGGAGACATGAGTTGGACATGAGTGGGGGCCTGGTGGAGGCTGCCCCTGCACTGCTGGGGGGTGTGGGTAATAGGGGACATGAGTGGGGGCCTGGTGGAGGCTGCCCCTCGTGCTTGGGCGGTGGGGGTGATGGGAGACATGAGTGTGGGCCTGGTGGAGGCTGCCCCTGCACTGCTGGGGGGTTGGGGTGGTGGTAGACATGGGTGGGGGCCTGGTGGAGGCTGCCCCTGCACTGCTGGAGGGTGGGGGTGGTGGGAGACATGAGTGGGGGCCTGGTGGAGGCTGCCCCTGGTGGCTGGGGGGTGGGGGTGGTGGGAGACATGTGTTGGTGATCAGTAGTGCAAGGTGACATGTGGGTTGGCTGGTGGGCATGGCCATGGTGGATGGGTTGCCTGTGGGACATGAGCAGGGGTGCAGGGTAGTACCCTGTGGTGTGGGCTGCCTGCAGGGGCCGTGGAGGGTGTAGAGGGAACACCTGGGGGGACCCACATGGCCAAATCAAGTGTAGCATTCCCCGGCACCACCGAAATACACGTACCCTGCAGAAATCGCGTGTGAATCTTCCGCGCACCTCGGAATACACGTACCCAGGCCAATCGCGTGTGGAACTTCCTGCGCACCCCGTAGTACACATACCCAGGCCAATCGCGTGTGGAACTTCCCACGCACCCCCACCTACAAATGCCAATCGCGTGTGGAACTTCCCGCGCACCCCGTAGTACACGTACCCAGGCTTATCGCGTGTGGAACTTCCCGCGCACCCCGAAGTACACGTACCCAGGCCAATCGCGTGTGGGACTTCCCGCGCACCCCGAAGTACACGTACCAGGCAAATCGCACGGCTGGGGGGTGGGGGTGCATGGGGACATGAGTGGGGGCCTGTTGGAGGCTGCCCCTGCACTGCTGGGGGTGGGGGTGGTGGGAGACATGAGTGGGGGCCTGGTGGAGGCTGCCCCTGGTGGCTGGAGGGTGGGGGTGGTGGGAGACATGAGTTGGACATGAGTGGGGGCCTGGTGGAGGCTGCCCCCGCACTGCTGGGGGGTGGGAGTAATAGGGGACATGAGTGGGGGCCTGGTGGAGGCTGCCCCTGGAGGCTGGGTGGTGGGGGTGATGTGAGACATGAGTGGGGACCTGGTGGAGGCTGCCCCTGGTGGCTGGGGGGTGGGGGTGGTGGGAGACATGAGTGGGGGCCTGGTGGAGGCTGCCCCTGCACTGCTGGAGGAGGGGGTGGTGGGAGACATGAGTGGGGGCCTGGTGGAGGCTGCCCCTGGTGGCTGGGGGGTGGGGGTGGTGGGAGACATGAGTGGGGGCCTGGTGGAGGCTGCCCCTGCACTGCTGGGGGGTGGGGGTAATAGGGGACATGAGTAGGGGCCTGGTGGAGGCTGCCCCTGCACTGCTGGGGGGTGGGGTGGTGGGAGACATGAGTGGGGGCCTGGTGGAGGCTGCCCCTGCACTGCTGGGGGGTGGGGGTGGTGGGAGACATTAGTGGGGGCCTGGTGGAGGCTGCCCCTGCACTGCCGGGGGGTGGGGGTAATAGGGGACATGAGTGGGGGCCTGGTGGAGGCTGCCCCTGCACTGCTGGAGGAGGGGGTGGTGGGAGACATGAGTGGGGGCCTGGTGGAGGCTGCCCCTGGTGGCTGGGGAATGGGGGTGGTGGGAGACATGAGTGGGGGCCTGGTGGAGGCTGCCCCTGCACTGCTGGGGGGTGGGGGTAATAGGGGACATGAGTAGGGGCCTGGTGGAGGCTGCCCCTGCACTGCTGGGGGGTGGGGTGGTGGGAGACATGAGTGGGGGCCTGGTGGAGGCTGCCCCTGGTGGCTGGGGGGTGGGGGTGGTGGGAGACATGAGTTGGACATGATTGGGGGCCTGGTGGAGGCTGCCCCTGCACTGCTGGGGGGTGGGGGTAATAGGGGACATGTGTGGGGGCCTGGTGGAGGCTGCCCCTGGTGCTTGGGGGGTGGGGGTGATGGGAGACATGAGTGGGGGCCTGGTGGAGGCTGCCCCTGGTGGCTGGGGGGTGGGGGTGATGGGAGACATGAGTGTGGGCCTGGTGGAGGCTGCCCCTGCACTGCTGGGGGGTTGGGGTGGTGGTAGACATGGGTGGGGGCCTGGTGGAGGCTGCCCCTGCACTGCTGGGGGGTGGGGGTGGTGGGAGACATGAGTGGGGGCCTGGTGGAGGCTGCCCCTGGTGGCTGAGGGGTGGGGGTGGTGGGAGACATGAGTTGGACATGAGTGGGGGCCTGGTGGAGGCTGCCCCTGCACTGCTGGGGGGTGTGGGTAATAGGGGACATGAGTGGGGGCCTGGTGGAGGCTGCCCCTCGTGCTTGGGCGGTGGGGGTGATGGGAGACATGAGTGTGGGCCTGGTGGAGGCTGCCCCTGCACTGCTGGGGGGTTGGGGTGGTGGTAGACATGGGTGGGGGCCTGGTGGAGGCTGCCCCTGCACTGCTGGAGGGTGGGGGTGGTGGGAGACATGAGTGGGGGCCTGGTGGAGGCTGCCCCTGGTGGCTGGGGGGTGGGGGTGGTGGGAGACATGTGTTGGTGATCAGTAGTGCAAGGTGACATGTGGGTTGGCTGGTGGGCATGGCCATGGTGGATGGGTTGCCTGTGGGACATGAGCAGGGGTGCAGGGTAGTACCCTGTGGTGTGGGCTGCCTGCAGGGGCCGTGGAGGGTGTAGAGGGAACACCTGGGGGGACCCACATGGCCAAATCAAGTGTAGCATTCCCCGGCACCACCGAAATACACGTACCCTGCAGAAATCGCGTGTGAATCTTCCGCGCACCTCGGAATACACGTACCCAGGCCAATCGCGTGTGGAACTTCCTGCGCACACGGTAGTACAAATACCCAGGCCAATCGCGTGTGGAACTTCCCACGCACCCCCACCTACCCAGGCCAATCGCGTGTGGAACTTCCCGCGCACCCCGTAGTACACGTACCCAGGCTAATCGCGTGTGGAACTTCCCACGCACCCCGAAGTACACGTACCCAGGCTTATCGCGTGTGGAACTTCCCACGCACCCCGAAGTATAAGTACCCAGGCCAATCGCGTGTGTTTTACTTCCCGCGCACCCCGAAGTACACGTACTCAGGCAAATCGCACGGCTGGGGGGTGGGGGTGCATGGGGACATGAGTGGGGGCCTGTTGGAGGCTGCCCCTGCACTGCTGGGGTTTGGGGGTGCATGGGGACATGAGTGGGGGCCTGGTAGAGGCTGCCCGTGCACTGCTGGGGGGTGGGGGTGGTGGGAGACATGAGTGGGGGCCTGGTGGAGGCTGCCCCTGGTGGCTGGGGGGTGGGGTGGTGGGAGACATGAGTTGGACATGAGTGGGGGCCTGGTGGAGGCTGCCCCTGCACTTCTGGGGTGTGGGGGTGGTGGGAAACATGGGTGGGGGCCTGGTGGAGGCTGCCCCTGGTGGCTGGGGGGTGGGGTGGTGGGAGACATGAGTGGGGGCCTGGTGGAGGCTGCCCCTGCACTGCTGGGGGGTGGGGGTAATAGGGGACATGAGTGGGGGCCTGGTGAAGGCTGCCCCTGCACTGCTGGGGGGTGGGGGTGGTGGGAGACATGAGTGGGGGCCTGGTGGAGGCTGCCCCTGCACTGCTGGGGGGTGGGGGTGGTAGGAGACATGAGTGGGGGCCTGGTGGAGGCTGCCCCTGGTGGCTGGGGGGTGGGGGTGGTGGGAGACATGAGTTGGACATGAGTGGGGGCCTGATGGAGGCTGCCCCTGCACTGCTGTGGGGTGGGGGTGGTGGGAGACATGAGTGGGGGCCTGGTGGAGGCTGCCCCTGGTGGCTGGGGGGTGGGGGTGGTGGGAGACATGAGTTGGACATGAGTGGGGGCCTGGTGGAGGCTGCCCCTGCACTGCTGGGGGGTGGGGGTAATAGGGGACATGAGTGGGGGCCTGGTGGAGGCTGCCCCTGGTGCTTGGGGGGTGGGGGTGATGGGAGACATGAGTGGGGGCCTGGTGGAGGCTGCCCCTGGTGGCTGGGGGGTGGGGTTGATGGGAGACATGAGTGTGGGCCTGGTGGAGGCTGCCCCTGCACTGCTGGGGGGTTGGGGTGGTGGTAGACATTGGTGGGGGCCTGATGGAGGCTGCCCCTGCACTGCTGGAGGGTGGGGGTGGTGGGAGACATGAGTGGGGGCCTGGTGGAGGCTGCCCCTGGTGGCTGGGGGGTGGGGGTGGTGGGAGACATGTGTTGTTGATCAGTAGTGCAAGGTGACATGTGGGTTGGCTGGTGGGCATGGCCATGGTGGATGGGTTGACTGTGGGACATGAGCAGGGGTGCAGGGTAGTACCCTGTGGTGTGGGCTGCCTGCAGGGGCCGTGGAGGGTGTAGAGGGAACACCTGGGGGGACCCACATGGCCAAATCACGTGTAGCATTCCCCGGCACCACCGAAATACACGTAACCTGCAGAAATCGCGTGTGAATCTTCCGCGCACCTCGGAATACACGTACCCAGGCCAATCGCGTGTTGGACTTCCTGCGCACCCCGTAGTACACATACCCAGGCCAATCGCGTGTGGAACTTCCCACGCACCCCCACCTACCCAGGCCAATCGCGTGTGGAACTTCCCGCGCACCCCGTAGTACACGTACCCAGGCTAATCGCGTGTGGAACTTCCCACGCACCCCGAAGTACACGTACCCAGGCTTATCGCGTGTGGAACTTCCCACGCACCCCGAAGTATACGTACCCAGGCCAATCGCGTGTGGGACTTCCCGCGCACCCCGAAGTACACGTACCCAGGCAAAATCGCATGGCTGGGGGGTGGGGGTGCATGGGGACATGTGTGGGGGCCTGTTGGAGGCTGCCCCTGCACTGCTGGGGGGTGGGGGTGCATGGGGACATGAGTGGGGGCCTGGTAGAGGCTGCCCGTGCACTGCTGGGGGGTGGGGGTGGTGGGAGACATGAGTGGGGGCCTGGTGGAGGCTGCCCCTGGTGGCTGGGGGGTGGGGGTGGTTGGAGACATGAGTTAGACATGAGTGGGGGCCTGGTGGAGGCTGCCCCTGCACTGCTGGGGGGTGGGGTTGGTGGGAAACATGGGTGGAGGCCTGGTGGAGGCTGCCCCTGGTGGCTGGGGGGTGGGGTGGTGGGAGACATGAGTGGGGGCCTTGTTGAGGCTGCCCCTGCACTGCTGGGGGGTGGGGGTAATAGGGTACATGAGTGGGGGCCTGGTGGAGGCTGCCCCTGCACTGCTGGGGGGTGGGGGTGGTGGGAGACATGAGTGGGGGCCTGGTGGAGGCTGCCCCTGCACTGCTGGGGGGTGGGGGTGGTAGGAGACATGAGTGGGGGCCTGGTGGAGGCTGCCCCTGGTGGCTGGGGGGTAGGGGTGGTGGGAGACATGAGTTGGACATGAGTGGGGGCCTGGTGGAGGCTGTCCCTGCACTGCTGGGGTGTGGGGGTGGTGGGAGACATGAGTGGGGGCCTGGTGGAGGCTGCCCCTGGTGGCTGGGGGTGGTGGGAGACATGAGTTGGACATGAGTGGGGGCCTGGTGGAGGCTGCCCCTGCACTGCTGGGGGGTGGGGGTGGTGGGAGACATGAGTGGGGGCCTGGTGGAGGCTGCCCCTGGTGGCTGGGGGTGGGGGTGGTGGGAGACATGAGTGGGGGCCTGGTGGAGGATGCCCCTGCACTGCTGGGGGGTGGGGGTGGTGGGAGTCATGAGTGGGGGCCTGGTGGAGGCTGCCCCTGGTGGCTGGGGGGTGGGGGTAATAGGGGACATGAGTGGGGGCCTGGTGGAGGCTGGCCCTGCACTGCTGGGGGATAGGGGTGGTGGGAGACATGAGTGGGGGCCTGGTGGAGGCTGCCCCTGCACTGCTGGGGGGTGGGGGTGGTGGGAGACATGAGTGGGGGCCTGGTGAGGCTGCCCCTGCACTGCTGGGGGGTGGGGGTAATAGGGGATATGAGTGGGGGCCTGGTGGAGGCTGCCCCTGCACTGCTGGGAGGTGGGGGTGTTGGGAGACATGAGTGGGGGCCTGGTGGAGGCTGCCACTGCACTGCTGGGGGCTCGGGGTAATAGGGGACATGAGTGGGGGCCTGGTGGAGGCTGCCCCTGCACTGCTGGGGGGTGGGGGTGGTGGTAGACATGAGTGGGGGCCTGGTGGAGGCTGCCACTGCACTGCTGGGGGGTGGGGGTGGTGGGAGACATGAGTGGGGGCCTGGTGGAGGCTGCCCCTGATGGCTTGGGGGTGGGGTTGGTGGGAGACATGAGTGGGGGCCTGGTGGAGGCTGCCCCTGTTGGCTGGGGGTGGTGGGAGACATGAGTTGGACATGAGTGGGGGCCTGGTGGAGGCTGCCCCTGCACTGCTGGGGGGTGGGGGTGGTGGGAGACATGAGTGGGGGCCTGGTGGAGGCTGCCCCTGGTGGCTGGGGGGTGGGGGTGGTGGGAGACATGAGTTGGACATGAGTGGGAGCCTGATGCAGGCTGGCCCTGAACTGCTATGGGGTGGGAGTTATAGGGGACACGAGTGGGGGCCTGGTGGAGGCTGCCCTTGGTGGCTGGGGGGTGGGGGTGATGGGAGACATTAGTGGGGGCCTGGTGGAGGCTGCCCCTGGTGGCTGGGGGGTGGGGGTGATGGGAGACATGAGTGAGGGCCTGGGGGAGGCTGCCCCTGGTGGCTGGAGGGTGGGGGTGGTGGGAGACATGAGTGGCGGCCTGGTGGAGGCTGCCCCTGCACTGCTGGGGGGTGGGGGTGCATGGGGACATGAGTGGGGGCCTGGTGGAGGCTGCCCCTGCACTGCTGGGGGGTGGGGGTGGTGGGAGACATGAGTGGGCCTGGTGGAGGCTGCCCCTGCACTGCTGGGGAATGGGGGTAATAGGGGACATGAGTGGGGGCCTGCTAGAGGCCGCCCCTGCACTGCTGGGGGGGTGGTGGTAATAGGGGACATGAGTGGGGGCCTGGTGGAGGCTGCCCCTGCACTGCTGGGGGGTGGGGGTGGTGGGAGACATGAGTGGGGGCCTGGTGGAGGCTGCCCCTGCACTGCTGGGGGGTGGGGGTGGTGGGAAACATTAGTGGGGGCCTGGTGGAGGCTGCCCCTGCACTGCCGGGGGGTGGGGGTAATAGGGGACATGAGTGGGGGCCTGGTGGATGCTGCCCCTGCACTGCTGGGGGGTGGGGATGGTGGTAGACATGAGTGGGGGCCTGGTGGAGGCTGCCCCTGGTGGCTGGGGGGTGGGGGTGGTGGGAGACATGAGTGGGGGTCTGGTGGAGGCTGCCCCTGCACTGCTAGGGGTGGGGGTAATAGGGGACATGAGTGGGGGCCTGGTGGAGGCTGCCCCTGCACTGCTGGGGGGTGGGGGTGGTGGGAGACATGAGTGGGGGCCTGGTGGAGGCTGCCCCTGGTGGCTGGGGGGTGGGGGTGATGGGAGACATGAGTTGGACATGAGTGGGGCCTGGTGGAGGCTGCCCCTGCACTGCTGGAGGGTGGGGGTGGTGGGAGACATGAGTGGGGGTCTGGTGGAGGCTGCCCCTGCACTGCTGGGGGGTGGGGGTAATAGGGGACATGAGTGGGGGCCTGGTGGAGGCTGCCCCTGGAGGCTGGGGGGTGGGGGTGGTGGGAGACATGAGTGGGGGCCTGTTGGAGGCTGCCCCTGGTGGCTGGGGGGTGGGGGTGGTGGGAGACATGAGTGGGGGTCTGGTGGAGGCTGCCCCTGCACTGCTGGGGGGTGGGGGTAATAGGGGACATGAGTGGGGGCCTGGTGGAGGCTGCCCCTGCACTGCTGGGGGGTGGGGGTGGTGGGAGACATGAGTGGGGGCCTGGTGGAGGCTGCCCCTGCACTGCTGGGGGCTGGGGGTAATAGGGGATATGAGTGGGGGCCTGGTGGAGGCTGCCCCTGCACTGCTGGGGGGTGGGGGTGTTGGGAGACATGAGTGGGGGCCTGGTGGAGGCTGCCCCTGCACTGCTGGGGGTCGGGGTAATAGGGGACATGAGTGGGGGCCTGGTGGAGGCTGCCCCTGCACTGCTGGGGGGTGGGGGTGGTGGTAGACATGAGTGGGGGCCTGGTGGAGGCTGCCCCTGCACTGCTGGGGGGTGGGGGTGGTGGGAGACATGAGTGGGGGCCTGGTGGAGGCTGCCCCTGGTGGCTGGGGGGTGGGGGTGGTGGGAGACATGAGTTGGTCATGAGTGGGGGCCTGGTGGGGGCTGCCCCTGCACTGCTGGGGGGTGCGGGTGGTGGGAGACATGAGTGGGGGCCTGGTGGAGGCTGCCCCTGGTGGCTGGGGGTGGGGGTGGTGGGAGACATGAGTGGGGGCCTGGTGGAGGATGCCCCTGCACTGCTGGGGGGTGGGGGTGGTGGGAGTCATGAGTGGGGGCCTGGTGGAGGCTGCCCCTGGTGGCTGGGGGGTGGGGGTAATAGGGGACATGAGTGGGGGCCTGGTGGAGGCTGCCCCTGCACTTCTGGGGGATAGGGGTGGTGGGAGACATGAGTGGGGGCCTGGTGGAGGCTGCCCCTGCACTGCTGGGGGGTGGGGGTGGTGGGAGACATGAGTGGGGGCCTGGTGAGGCTGCCCCTGAACTGCTGGGGGGTGGGGGTAATAGGGGATATGAGTGGGGGCCTGGTGGAGGCTGCCCCTGCACTGCTGGGAGGTGGGGGTGTTGGGAGACATGAGTGGGGGCCTGGTGGAGGCTGCGCCTGCACTGCTGGGGGGTCGGGGTAATAGGGGACATGAGTGGGGGCCTGGTGGAGGCTGCCCCTGCACTGCTGGGGGGTGGGGGTGGTGGTAGACATGAGTGGGGGCCTGGTGGAGGCTGCCACTGCACTGCTGGGGGGTGGGGGTGGTGGGAGACATGAGTGGGGGCCTGGTGGAGGCTGCCCCTGATGGCTGGGGGGTGGGGTTGGTGGGAGACATGAGTGGGGGCCTGGTGGAGGCTGCCCCTGTTGGCTGGGGGTGGTGGGAGACATGAGTTGGACATGAGTGGGGGCCTGGTGGAAGCTGCCCCTGCACTGCTGGGGGGTGGGGGTGGTGGGAGACATGAGTGGGGGCCTGGTGGAGGCTGCCCCTGGTGGCTGGGGGGTGGGGGTGGTGGGAGACATGAGTTGGACATGAGTGGGGGCCTGATGGAGGCTGGCCCTGAACTGCTGGGGGGTGGGAGTAATAGGGGACACGAGTGGGGGCCTGGTGGAGGCTGCCCCTGGTGGCTGGGGGGTGGGGGTGATGGAAGACATTAGTGGGGGCCTGGTGGAGGCTGCCCCTGGTGGCTGGGGGGTGGGGGTGATGGGAGACATGAGTGAGGGCCTGGGGGAGGCTGCCCCTGGTGGCTGGGGGGTGGGGGTGGTGGGAGACATGAGTGGCGGCCTGGTGGAGGCTGCCCCTGCACTGCTGGGGGGTGGGGGTGCATGGGGACATGAGTGGGGGCCTGGTGGAGGCTGCCCCTGCACTGCTGGGGGGTGGGGGTGGTGGGAGACATGAGTGGGCCTGGTGGAGGCTGCCCCTGCACTGCTGGGGGGTGGGGGTAATAGGGGACATGAGTGGGGGCCTGCTAGAGGCCGCCCCTGCACTGCTGGGGGGTGGTGGTAATAGGGGACATGAGTGGGGGCCTGGTGGAGGCTGCCCCTGCACTGCTGGGGGGTGGGGGTGGTGGGAGACATGAGTGGGGGCCTGGTGGAGGCTGCCCCTGCACTGCTGGGGGGTGGGGTGGTGGGAAACATTAGTGGGGGCCTGGTGGAGGCTGCCCCTGCACTGCCAGGGGGTGGGGGTAATAGGGGACATGAGTGGGGGCCTGGTGGATGCTGCCCCTGCACTGCTGGGGGGTGGGGATGGTGGTAGACATGAGTGGGGGCCTGGTGGAGGCTGCCCCTGGTGGCTGGGGGGTGGGGGTGGTGGGAGACATGAGTGGGGGTCTGGTGGAGGCTGCCCCTGCACTGCTGGGGGTGGGGGTAATAGGGGACATGAGTGGGGGCCTGGTGGAGGCTGCCCCTGCACTACTGGGGGGTGAGGGTGGTGGGAGACATGAGTGGGGGCCTGGTGGAGGCTGCCGCTGGTGGCTGGGGGGTGGGGGTGGTGGGAGACATGAGTTGGACATGAGTGGGGCCTGGTGGAGGCTGCCCCTGCACTGCTGGAGGGTGGGGGTGGTGGGAGACATGAGTGGGGGTCTGGTGGAGGCTGCCCCTGCACTGCTGGGGGGTGGGGGTAATAGGGGACATGAGTGGGGGCCTGGTGGAGGCTGCCCCTGGTGGCTGGGGGGTGGGGGTGGTGGGAGACATGAGTGGGGGCCTGGTGGAGGCTGCCCCTGGTGGCTGGGGGGTGGGGGTGGTGGGAGACATGAGTGGGGGTCTGGTGGAGGCTGCCCCTGCACTGCTGGGGGGTGGGGGTAATAGGGGACATGAGTGGGGGCCTGGTGGAGGCTGCCCCTGCACTGCTGGGGGGTGGGGGTGGTGGGAGACATGAGTGGGGGCCTGGTGGAGGCTGCCCCTGCACTGCTGGGGGCTGGGGGTAATAGGGGATATGAGTGGGGGCCTAGTGGAGGCTGCCCCTGCACTGCTGGGGGGTGGGGTGTTGGGAGACATGAGTGGGGGCCTGGTGGAGGCTGCCCCTGCACTGCTGGGGGTCGGGGTAATAGGGGACATGAGTGGGGGCCTGGTGGAGGCTGCCCCTGCACTGCTGGGGGGTGGGGGTGGTGGTAGACATGAGTGGGGGCCTGGTGGAGGCTGCCCCTGCACTGCTGGGGGGTGGGGGTGGTGGGAGGCATGAGTGGGGGCCTGGTGGAGGCTGCCCCTGATGGCTGGGGGGTGGGGTTGGTGGGAGACATGAGTGGGGGCCTGGTGGAGGCTGCCCCTGGTGGCTGGGGGTGGTGGGAGACATGAGTTGGACATGAGTGGGGGCCTGGTGGAGGCTGCCCCTGCACTGCTGGGAGGTAGGGGTGGTGGGAGACATGAGTGGGGGCCTGGTGGAGGCTGCCCCTGGTGGCTGGGGGGTGGGGGTGGTGGGAGACATGAGTTGGACATGAGTGGGGGCCTGATGGAGGCTGGCCCTGCACTGCTGGGGGGTGGGAGTAATAGGGGACACGAGTGGGGGCCTGGTGGAGGCTGCCCCTGGTGGCTGGGGGGTGGGGGTGATGGGAGACATTAGTGGGGGCCTGGTGGAGGCTGCCCCTGGTGGCTGGGGTTGGGGGTGATGGGAGACATGAGTGAGGGTCTGGGGGAGGCTGCCCCTGGTGGTGGGGGGGTGGGGGTGGTGGGAGACATGAGTAGCGGCCTGGTGGAGGCTGCCCCTGCACTGCTGGGGGGTGGGGGTGCATGGGGACATGAGTGGGGGCCTGGTGGAGGCTGCCCCTGCACTGCGGGGGGTGGGGGTGGTGGGAGACATGACTGGGCCTGGTGGAGGCTGCCCCTGCACTGCTGGGGGATGAGGGTAATAGGGGACATGAGTGGGGGCCTGCTAGAGGCCGACCCTGCACTGCTGGGGGGTGGTGGTAATAGGGGACATGAGTGGGGGCCTGGTGGAGGCTGCCCCTGCACTGCTGGGGGGTGGGGGTGGTGGGAGACATGAGTGGGGGCCTGGTGGAGGCTGCCCCTGCACTGCTGGGGGGTGGGGGTGGTGGGAGACATGAGTGGGGGTCTGGTGGAGGCTGCCCCTGCACTGCTGGGGGGTGGGGGTAATAGGGGACATGAGTGGGGGCCTGGTGGAGGCTGCCCCTGGTGGCTGGGGGGTGGGGGTGGTGGGAGACATGAGTGGGGGCCTGGTGGAGGCTGCCCCTGGTGGCTGGGGGGTGGGGGTGGTGGGAGACATGAGTGGGGGTCTGGTGGAGGCTGCCCCTGCACTGCTGGGGGTGGGGGTAATAGGGGACATGAGTGGGGGCCAGGTGGAGGCTGCCCCTGCACTGCTGGGGGGTGGGGGTGGTGGGAGACATGAGTGGGGGCCTGGTGGAGGCTGCCCCTGCACTGCTGGGGGGTGGGGGTAATAGGGGATATGAGTGGGAGCCTGGTGGAGGCTGCCCCTGCACTGCTGGGGGGTGGGGGTGTTGGGAGACATGAGTGGGGGCCTGGTGGAGGCTGCCCCTGCACTGCTGGGGGGTCGGGGTAATAGGGGACATGAGTGGGGGCCTGGTGGAGGCTGCCCCTGCACTGCTGGGGGGTGGGGGTGGTGGTAGACATGAGTGGGGGCCTGGTGGAGGCTGCCCCTGCACTGCTGGGGGGTGGGGGTGGTGGGAGACATGAGTGGGGGCCTGGTGGAGGCTGCCCCTGATGGCTGGGGGGTGGGGTTGGTGGGAGACATGAGTGGGGGCCTGGTGGAGGCTGCCCCTGGTGGCTGGGGGTGGTGGGAGACATGAGTTGGACATGAGTGGGGGCCTGGTGGAGGCTGCCCCTGCACTGCTGGGGGGTGGGGGTGGTGGGAGACATGAGTGGGGGCCTGGTGGAGGCTGCCCCTGGTGGCTGGGGGGTGGGGGTGGTGGGAGACATGAGTTGGACATGAGTGGGGGGCTGATGGAGGCTGGCCCTGCACTGCTGGGGGGTGGGAGTAATAGGGGACACGAGTGGGGGTCTGGTGGAGGCTGCCCCTGGTGGCTGGGGGGTGGGGGTGATGGGAGACATTAGTGGGGGCCTGGTGGAGGCTGCCCCTGGTGGCTGGGGGTGGGGGTAATGGGAGACATGAGTGAGGGCCTGGGGGAGGCTGCCCCTGGTGACTGGGGGGTGGGGGTGGTGGGAGACATGAGTAGCGGCCTGGTGGAGGCTGCCCCTGCACTGCTGGGGGGTGGGGGTGCATGGGGACATGAGTGGGGGCCTGGTGGAGGCTGCCCCTGCACTGCTGGGGGGTGGGGGTGGTGGGAGACATGAGTGGGCCTGGTGGAGGCTGCCCCTGCACTGCTGGGGGATGGGGGTAATAGGGGACATGAGTGGGGGCCTGCTAGAGGCCACCCCTGCACTGCTGGGGGGTGGTGGTAATAGGGGACATGAGTGAGGGCCTGGTGGAGGCTGCCCCTGCACTGCTGGGGGTGGGGGTGGTGGGAGACATGAGTGGGGGCCTGGTGGAGGCTGCCCCTGCACTGCTGGGGGGTGGGGGTGGTGGAGACATTAGTGGGGGCCTGGTGGAGGCTGCCCCTGCACTGCCGGGGGGTGGGGGTAATAGGGGACATGAGTGGGGGCCTGGTGGAGGCTGCCCCTGCACTGCTGGGGGGTGGGGGTGGTGGTAGACATGAGTGGGGGCCTGGTGGAGGCTGCCCCTGGTGGCTGGGGGTGGGGGTGGTGGGAGACATGAGTGGGGGTCTGGTGGAGGCTGCCCCTGCACTGCTGGGGGTGGGAGTAATAGGGGACATGAGTGGGGGCCTGGTGGAGGCTGCCCCTTACACTGCTGGGGGGTGGGGGTGGTGGGAGACATGAGTGGGGGCCTGGTGGAGGCTGCCCCTGGTGGCTGGGGGGTGGGGGTGGTGGGAGACATGAGTTGGACATGAGTGGGGGCCTGGTGGAGGCTGCCCCTGCACTGCTGGAGGGTGGGGGTGGTGGGAGACATGAGTGGGGGTCTGGTGGAGGCTGCCCCTGCACTGCTGGGGGGTGGGGGTAATAGGGGACATGAGTGGGGGCCTGGTGGAGGCTGCCCCTGGTGGCTGGGCGGTGGGGGTGGTGGGAGACATGAGTGGGGGCCTGGTGGAGGCTGCCCCTGGTGGCTGGGGGGTGGGGGTGGTGGGGGACATGAGGTGGAGGCTGCCCCTGCACTGCTGGGGGGTGGGGGTAATAGGGGACATGAGTGGGGGCCTAGTGGAGGCTGCCCCTGCACTGCTGGGGGGTGGGGGTGGTGGGAGACATGAGTGGGGGCCTGGTGGAGGCTGCCCCTGGTGGCTGGAGGGTGGGGGTGGTGGGAGACATGAGTGCGGGCCTGGTGGAGGCTGCCCCTGGTGGCTGGGGGGTGGGGGTGGTGGGAGACATGAGTTGGACATGAGTGGGGGCCTGGTGGAGGCTGCCCCTGCACTGCTGGAGGGTGGGGGTGGTGGGAGACATGAGTGGGGGCCTGGTGGAGGCTGCCCCTGCACTGCTGGGGGGTGGGGTGATAGGGGACATGAGTGGGGGCCTGGCAGAGGCTGCCCCTGCACTGCTGGGGGGTGGGGGTGGTGGGAGACATGAGTGGGGGCCTGGTGGAGGCTGCCCCTGCACTGCTGGGGGGTGGGGGTGGTGGGAGACATGAGTGGGGGCCTGGTGGAGGCTGCCCCTGGTGGCTGGGGGGTGGGGGTGGTGGGAGACATGAGTGGGGGCCTGGTGGAGGCTGCCCTTGGTGGCTGGGGGGTGGGGGTGGTGGGAGACATGAGTGGGGGCCTGGTGGAGGCTGCCCCTGGTGGCTGGGGGGTGGGGGTGGTGGGAGACATGAGTTGGACATGAGTGGGGGCCTGGTGGAGGCTGCCCCTGCACTGCTGGGGGGTGGGGGTAATAGGGGACATGAGTGGGGGCCTGGTGGAGGCTGCCCCTGGTGGCTGGGGGGTGGGGGTGATGGGAGACATGAGTGTGGGCCTGGTGGAGGCTGCCCCTGCACTGCTGGGGGGTGGGGGTGGTTTTAGACATGGGTGGGGGCCTGGTGGAGGCTGCCCCTGCACTGCTGGGGGGTGGGGGTGGTGGGAGACATGAGTGGGGGCCTGGTGGAGGCGGCCCCTGGTGGCTGGGGGGTGGGGGTGGTGGGAGACATGAGTGGGGGCCTGGTGGAGGCTGCCCCTGCACTGCTGGGGGGTGGGGGTGGTGGGAGACATGAGTGGGGGCCTGGTGGAGGCTGCCCCTGCACTGCTGGGGGGTGGGGGTAATAGGGGACATGGATGGGGGCCTGGTGGAGGCTGCCCCTGCACTGCTGGGGGGTGGGGGTGGTGGTAGACATGAGTGGGGGCCTGGTGGAGGCTGCCCCTGCACTGCTGGGGGGTCGGGGTAATAGGGGACATGAGTGGGGGCCTGGTGGAGGCTGCCCCTGCACTGCTGGGGGTGGGGGGTGGTGGTCGACATGAGTGGGGGCCTGGTGGAGGCTGCCCCTGCACTGCTGGGGGGTGGGGGTGGTGGGAGACATGAGTGGGGGCCTGGTGGAGGCTGCCCCTGATGGCTGGGGGGTGGGGTTGGTGGGAGACATGAGTGGGGGCCTGGTGGAGGCTGCCGCTGGTGGCTGGGGGGTGGGGGTGGTGGGAGACATGAGTTGGACATGAGTGTAACGCTCACCTGATTCCCGTAGAGGCTCCGGTCTTGACTGGGCGTATACCGTATCTTCAAAGGTGATGTGTAACACACGGCTGGCTCTTTGGGCTGGACCTCTGTGCACTGTATGTCTGACTCGAAGGGTAAGATGTCTGCAGATAGAAAATATGGGATTAAGGAACTGGGTTATTGAATGTCTCTCTCTTCTTCCCTTTCTCTTCTCCTGTAGAACCCCAAAGGTTAACCCTCTCACCTTAGGTAAGTGAACGCTGTGCTCTCCATCTGCCTCGGGGCAGGGTGCTGTAACCAGTTTCTTCACTGGATAAGTGGAGCAGGCCTCTTGACTTCAGAGGACTGCTGTCCGTCGTTTACTGCACGAACGGTAAGTTTCGAGTAATTCTAATGTCTTTAAAGTCTTTAGTAATAATGTTTCTTGTTTTGCAGGGTTCCGGCGATGGCGGATGACGGGCTGAAGTGAGTTGAAGATGGAGCCCGTGTGATGAATAGAAGCGCCTGGAAGCACGTAAGTAAGCGCTTGTTGCCTGCTTCACGATGCGCTCTAACTGTCTTTTTATTTTGCAGGTACAAGTTCGGAGCGGCTGCAGGGTGCCGGAATACCCACTGGGTTAGATGTGGAAAGGAGGAATGGCACGTGAGTATTAAAGTTCCCCAATGTCTTTAAACGCACCTTGTTTTGTCTTTCAGATGCGGGATGCAGCGCCGAAGGCCTCCGGAGCGTGCGAAGAGTTGGTAAGCTTTTGTCTTTCAGATGCCGGAATGCAGTGTGAAGACCTCCGGAGCGCACGAAGAGTAGGTAAGCCTTTGTCTTTCAGATGCCGGAATGCAGCGCGAGGCGTTGGTGACAGCCGATGGACCAGGTAAGTGAAGAGCTGTCACTGAAGACCGTAATGCTAACCTGTTCTTTCTTGTCTTTATAGGTGTTGCTGAAGACTGGATTCAGGATGGTAAGCCTTTTTCCTTAGGCCACGATCAGATGCAGAAGACACGATGAGCGTTCTGCTGCAGAGGATGCAGAATAACGCAAAGCAAGATTCATCCATCGGGTGTTGTTTAAATAGCCTCCTGTAGTGCTTAGGTGTCTCCTTCCACAGCCACGCCTAGGTAAGAAAAGAGTTCCTGCTTTCCAGAAGAGTTCCAGTGTTCTGAATCTAGGGAGTGGCTCCTGCCCCACCCAACAGGAAAAGTAGTTCCAAACAGAAGAGGATCAGAGGCTCAACTGGCAGGCAAGTAAGCAGCATGGTCTGCTGCAGGTAAGCCAACCAAGCATTATGAGCCCGGCGCTTCCAGCGCTGGGACTGGGCATATTTATGAGCCTGGTGCCACTGGCGCCAGGACTGGGTCCAAAAGGTCCCAATTGGGACTGGTTGGCACTCGGAACCTGGGTTATGGATCTGCTTCCAAGGGAGTTGGGAAAACCCTGACCTTTTGGAAGCAGAGATCATGACAGTACCCCCCCTCAAGGCCCCTCCCAAACCGGGCTTCTCCGGGGGTTTTGGCTTGTCAGGAAATGTTCGGTGAAATCTTTTGATTAGGCGAGGAGCGTGGACATATTCAGCAGGTTCCCAGGAACTCTCTTGGGGGCCGTAGCCTTTCCAGTCAATTAGGTAAAATAGTTTAGATTTGGAGATCTTGGAGTCCAGAATGCTTTTGACTTCAAACTCGAGTTCTCCATCAACTAGGATAGGTTTTGGAGATTTAGTTAGTCGGGTTTGAGGTTGCACGGGTTTTAATAGAGAGACGTGGAAGACCGGATGTATCTTCATGTGCGGGGGCAAGTCCAACTTGACCGCTACTGGGTTTACTATGGTAGTGATGGAATAGGGACCAAGGTATCTTGGGTTGAATGTGCGTGGCCTTTTTAGAGGTAGATATTTGGTGGATACCCAGACTTGATCCCCTACTTGATATTGAGGGGCTTCCTTCCGATGTTGATCTGCTCCTTTCTTGTATTGTTCTTTAGCCCTTTGAAGGTGAGAAACAGCTTCCTTAAAGGCTTGGGTGATTGTAGAATGCAGGTAGTCTACTGCTGGTGTTTCAAGATCTTGGAGGGGATCCAACTCCGAGGTTCGAGGGTGACTGCCGTACCAAAGAAAAAACGGGGTTTTCCCAGTTCCCGAATGGACAGAGTTATTGTAGGCATATTCGGCTATCCAAAGGATGTCTTTCCAAGTTTTTTCAGTTTGTTGCAGCATGCAGCGTAAATACTGTTCCAGAGTTTGATTGGTCCTCTCGGTTTGTCCGTCGGTCTGAGGGTGGTGACTGGTCGATAGTCTCACATCAATTTGAGCCAACCGACAGCAACTTCGCCAAAAATGAGAAATAAATTGACTACCTCGATCCGAAATTAGAACCGAAGGAAAACCGTGCAGTCGGACGATGTTTTCGAGAAATTCTCGGGCCAGAGTTGCTGCTGTTGGCAAGCCTTTGAGCGGAATGAAATGCGCCATCTTGGAGAATAAGTCCACGATTACTAGAATCGTATTGTATCCGGAGCATGGAGGTAGATCGGTGATGAAGTCCATAGAAAGCGTATGCCAAGGGCGAGGTGGGATGTCAATAGGGCGTAAGAGGCCTGCTGGTCTTTCCTTTTGACTCTTGTTTTGGGCGCATACTCCACAGGACATTATAAAGTCTCTGATATCTTTTTTCCAAGACGGCCACCAGAAGTAGCGCTTGATCTTTTCTGAGGTCTTGGCCATACCGGGATGTCCTTCCATTAAAGAATTGTGATAACAAGAGATTACTTTTTTCTGTAAATCTGTGCTGGGTAGGTATAATCGTTCTTGGAAATACAATAAGTTGTCCTTTACTGCAAAGTCCTTTCCCTGCAGATGCCAATTCTGTATGTCTGCTGGAGTTACAAGTTGCCTGGCTTTATCCTTAACTTCCTCTATGGATTCTGTGGCGATTACACCCAGAATTCTTTGTTCGGGAATGATTGGTACAGGTTTAGGGTTGATCAAGTGTTCTTCCACTCCCATCCGAGAAAGGGCATCAGCTTTACCGTTCTTTGTACCAGGTCGATAGGTAATTATGAAGTCAAACTCGGCAAAGAATAATGCCCAACGGAGTTGTCTAGAGGATTGGGCTTTTGCGGTTTTCAAATATTGCAGGTTTCGGTGATCCGTAATCACAGTAACGGTGTGTCGGGCCCCCAGCAGATAATGCCGCCAAGCCTTAAAGGCAGACTTGATAGCCAGAAGTTCCTTGTCAGTAATCGTGTAATTGATTTCAGGAGGCGAGAATTTGCGGGACCAAAATGCCACGGGATGCAACTGATTGGTTACCGGGTCCTTTTGTGATAGAACTGCCCCCATGGCAAGGCTTGAAGCATCAGTTTCCACGATGTAGGGGAGTTCGGGGCGAGGGTGTTTTAAGATTGGTGCAGAGATAAATTTAGTCTTCAAATCCTGGAAAGCTTGTTCCGCCTCGGTAGACCATTCAAAACGTTTGTTTTTCTTTAACAAGGCAGTGATGGGCTGGACTATTCGAGAGAATTCGGGGATAAACCTGCGGTAAAAGTTAGCGAAGCCTAACATGCTTTGCACACCTTTTACGGAGGATGGTGATGGCCATTTGAGAACTGCATCGACCTTCTTTGAATCCATACGCACTCCGCCAGGTGATAATATGAATCCCAAGAATTCAACTTCAGTCACGTTGAAAACACATTTTTCCAACTTAGCGAAAAGTTTGTGTTGACGCAATCTTTCGAGGACCATTTTCACGTGTTTCCGATGTTCAGATTCCGATGAAGAATAAACGAGGATGTCGTCAATGTAAACAACAACACACACATCTATGAGCTCTCTGAGGACATCGTTCATAAAATATTGAAAGGCGGCCGGGGCATTGCAAAGTCCGAAGGGCATGACCTGATATTCAAATAGCCCATACTTGGTGCGGAAGGCCATCTTCCATTCATCGCCCTCTTTTACTCGTACCAAGTGGTAAGCTCCTCTAAGATCCAGCTTTGTATATATGCATGCTTTTCTGACTTGGTCCAGGAGTTCAGGGATCAAAGGTAACGGATATCTATTCTTAACAGTGATCTGGTTCAGGGAGCGATAATCTATACAAGTTCTAAGGTCTCCTTCCTTTTTTGGAACGAAGAACAAAGCTGAAGAAGCAGGGGACTTGGAAGGACGAATAAACCCATTTGCCAGGTATTGATCCAGGTATTGTCGAAGGTGAAGGTTCTCAGGCTCGGTGGGGGCATAAATTCTACTACAAGGAGGAGTAGATCCAGGTATCAGGTCTATCTGGCAGTCATAAGACCTATGAGGAGGTAGAGAGTTAGCCTGATCCTTCCGGAAAACATCTTGGTATTCTAGGTATTCTGGAGGTAACTGGGGAGTCTCTGAAGAAATTGCTGCCAGTGCAACACCAGGTGGAGGGTGACAAGTAGAGACACATTCTGGAAACTGAACCGTTCTTGCTCGCCAATCGATCAGAGGATTGTGTTTCTCTAACCAAGGTATTCCTAGAATAATCTGAAACTGAGGGGCCTTGATCACATCGAACACGATCTTCTCATGGTGTCCATCTTGACTTACTAGCGTCACCTCTTGAGTGGTATGCGTTACTGGCCCGGAGGCTATCTCCGTACCATCCACCGTAGTAATGACGTCCTTTACAGCCTTGGGACAAAGAGTTAGATTCATCCTCAAAACCATTTCATGATCCACATAATTGCCGATGGCACCGCTGTCTACGTAAGCTTCAATTGCATGTAATCGATCCAGATTATCAGGGCTAATGAGGACCATAGGTATCACGAAATGCGAGGTCACGGAACTGGTTTTCACGCTCGGCAAGAGGACCTCTATTCTTGTCGGGCAAGGTCGTTTCCCTGCTCAGAGTTTGTAACTTTGGTAACTGCAGCTCCTACTGCCTTCTTGGCAGGTTTCACCGGACAGTCTTGAAGAAAGTGCCCTGAGTTTCCGCAATAGAGGCATAATTGCAACTGTTTTCTCCTTTCCCGCTCCTTTTGTGTTAGGGGACCTTTCAGACCCCCTATTTGCATGGGTTCCCCGGAGTCTACTCCTTTGGAAGGAGTTGGCGGTTTGGAAAATACTCGAGCATCAAACTTGGAACGATCAGCCTTCCTGTTCTGCAGTCTGTGATCTATTTGAACGACTAAGTCTATATAGTCCGAACAATCTTGTGGGGGATTCACTACTTGGGCTAACACATCTTTGAGCTCTCCACGTAGACCTCTATAAAACAGCGTAATCCTTTTGTCCTCAGGCCATTGAGTTTCCACTATCAGTCTGTTGAAAGACGCAATATAAGCCAAAAGGTCTTGATTACCTTGTCGCAACGAAAGAAGCTCATTGTCCAAGGCCTGCCCCTGTGAATGTCTTGCGAACAGTTTTTCCACACTGAGCTGAAAAGCTTGAAAATCATGGAGGACCGGATCATCTTGATTTACTAGAGGGATCGACCAGTCTGCCGCATTGCCACTAAGGTACGAAAGCACGAAAGCTACTTTAGCTTGATCAGTTGGAAAGGCTGCTGGCCGGCATAAGAAATGCAACCGGCACTGATTGATAAATACTGCAAACCTCTTTGGGTCACCAGAAAATCGTTCGGGCGGAGCCAGAGGTACATTCCCAGGTAGGTTGATCTGCACTGGATTCATAGAGGATGTAGAAGGAAGATTTCCCCCAGATGCGGGTAACGGGGTCTGTCCGGCTTGTGACTGTAGCAATTGTCTAGCGAGATCATCTGTTCGCTCCTTGGAAATAATCAGTTCCCTTCTTAGAGCGTTCGTTTCCTGACGGGCTGCATGCACTTCTGCCCTTAGTTCCCCAAGTAACTGGGCTAGCTGGTCGGTATCCGAGGTTTCCATAGCGCCTGGACGGGAGATTTGTGGTAGGCTTTGCGTTCTGTAACGCTCACCTGATTCCCGTAGAGGCGCCGGTCTTGACTGGGCGTATACCGTATCTTCAAAGGTGATGTGTAACACACGGCTGGCTCTTTGGGCTGGACCTCTGTGCACTGTATGTCTGACTCGAAGGGTAAGATGTCTGCAGATAGAAAATATTGGATTAAGGAACTGGGTTATTGAATGTCTCTCTCTTCTTCCCTTTCTCTTCTCCTGTAGAACCCCAAAGGTTAACGCTCTCACCTTAGGTAAGTGAACGCCGTGCTCTCCATCTGCCTCGGGGCAGGGTGCTATAACCAGTTTCTTCACTGGATAAGGGGAGCAGGCCTCTTGACTTCAGAGGACTGCTGTCCGTCGTTTACTGCACGAACGGTAAGTTTCGAGTAATTCTAATGTCTTTAAAGTCTTTAGTAATGATGTTTCTTGTTTTGCAGGGTTCCGGCGATGGCGGATGACGGGCTGAAGTGAGTTGAAGATGGAGCCCGTGTGATGAATAGAAGCGCCTGGAAGCACGTAAGTAAGAGCTTGTTGCCTGCTTCACGATGCGCTCTAACTGTCTTTTTATTTTGCAGGTACAAGTTCGGAGCGGCTGCAGGGTGCCGGAATACCCACTGGGTTAGATGTGGAAAGGAGTAATGGCACGTGAGTATTAAAGTTCCCCAATGTCTTTAAACGCACCTTGCTTTGTCTTTCAGATGCGGGATGCAGCGCCAAAGGCCTCCGGAGCGTGCGAAGAGTTGGTAAGCTTTTGTCTTTCAGATGCCGGAATGCAGTGTGAAGACCTCCGGAGCGCACGAAGAGTAGGTAAGCCTTTGTCTTTCAGATGCCGGAATGCAGCGCGAGGCGTTGGTGACAGCCGAGGGACCAGGTAAGTGAAGAGCTGTCACTGAAGACCATAATGCTAACCTGTTCTTTCTTGTCTTTATAGGTGTTGCTGAAGACTGGATTCAGGATGGTAAGCCTTTTTCCTTAGGCCCAGGATCAGATGCAGAAGACACGATGAGCGTTCTGCTGCAGAGGATGCAGAATAACGCAAAGCAAGATTCATCCATCGGGTGTGGTTTAAATAGCCTCCTGTAGTGCTTAGGTGTCTCCTTCCACAGCCACGCCTAGGTAAGAAAAGAGTTCCTGCTTTCCAGAAGAGTTCCAGTGTTCTGAATCTAGGGAGTGGCTCCTGCCCCACCTACCAGGAAAAGTTGTTCCAAACAGAAGAGGATCAGAGGCTCAACTGGCAGGCAAGTAAGCAGCATGGTCTGCTGCAGGTAAATCCACCCAAGCATTATGAGCCCGGCGCTTCCAGCGCTGGGACTGGGCATATTTATGAGCCTGGTGCCACTGGCGCCAGGACTGGGTCCAAAAGGTCCCAATTGGGACTGGTTGGCACTCGGAACCTGGGTTATGGATCTGCTTCCAAGGGAGTTGGGAAAACCCTGACCTTTTGGAAGCAGAGATCATGACAATGAGTGGGGGCCTGGTGGAGGCTGGCCCTGCACTGCTGGGGGGTGGGAGTAATAGGGGACATGAGTGGGGGCCTGGTGGAGGCTGCCCCTGCACTGCTGGGGGGTGGGGGTGGTAGTAGACATGAGTGGGGGCCTGGTGGAGGCTGCCCCTGCAGTGCTGGGGGGTGGGGGTGGTGGGAGACATGAGTGGGGGCCTGGTGGAGGCTGCCCCTGCACTGCTGGGGGGTGGGGGTGGTGGGAGACATGAGTGGGGGCCTGGTGGAGGCTGCCCCTGGTGGCTGGGGGGTGGGGGTGGTGGGTGACATGAGTTGGACATGAGTGGGGGCCTGGTGGAGGCTGGCCCTGCACTGCTGGGGGGTGGG
This sequence comes from Ambystoma mexicanum, assembly GCF_040938575.1. Taxonomy (NCBI): domain Eukaryota; kingdom Metazoa; phylum Chordata; class Amphibia; order Caudata; family Ambystomatidae; genus Ambystoma; species Ambystoma mexicanum. The sequence continues at coordinate 604,965,543 of NC_090929.1, read as the reverse complement.
AGCAATAGGGGACACGAGTGGGGGCCTGGTGGAGGCTGCCCCTGGTGGCTGGGGGGTGATGGGTGACATGAGTGGGGGCCTGGTGGAGGCTGCCCCTGGTGGCTGGGGGGTGGGGGTGATGGGAGACATGAGTGGGGGCCTGGGGGAGGCTGCCCCTGGTGGCTGGGGGTGGGGGTGGTGGGAGAGATGAGTGGGGGCCTGGTGGAGGCTGCCCCTGCACTGCTGGGGGGTGGGGGTGCATGGGGACATGAGTGGGGGCCTGGTGGAGGCTTCCCCTGCACTGCTGGGGGGTGGGGGTGGTGGGAGACATGAGTGGGGGCCTGGTGGAGGCTGCCCCTGCACTGCTGGGGGTGGGGGTAATAGGGGACATGAGTGGGGGCCTGCTAGAGGCTGTCCCTGCACTGCTGGGGGGTGGTGGTAATAGGGGACATGAGTGGGGGCCTGGTGGAGGCTGCCCCTGCACTGCTTGGGGGTGGGGGTGGTGGGAGACATGAGTGGGGGCCTGGTGGAGGCTGCCCCTGCACTGCTGGGGGTGGGGGTGGTGGGAGACATGAGTGGGGGTCTGGTGGAGGCTGCCCCTGCACTGCCGGGGGTGGGGATAATAGGGGACATGAGTGGGGGCCTGGTGGAGGCTGCCCCTGCACTGCTGGGGGGTGGGGGTGGTGGGAGACATGAGTGGGGGCCTGGTGGAGGCTACCCCTGGTGGCTGGGGGGTGGGGGTGGTGGGAGACATGAGTGGGGGCCTGGTGGAGGCTGCCCCTGGTGGCTGGGGGGTGGGGGTGGTGGGAGACATGAGTTGGACATGAGTGGGGGCCTGGTGGAGGCTGCCCCTGCACTGCTGGGGAGTGGGGGTAATAGGGGACATGAGTGGGGGCCTGGCGGAGGGTGCCCCTGCACTGCTGGGGGGTGGGGGTGGTGGGAGACATGAGTGGGGGCCTGGTGGAGGCTGCCCCTGCACTGCTGGGGGGTGGGGGTGGTGGGAGACATGAGTGGGGGCCTGGTGGAGGCTGCCCCTGGTGGCTGAGGGCTGGGTGTGGTGGGAGACATGAGTGGGGGCCTGGTGGAGGCTGCCCCTGGTGGCCGGGGGGTGGGGGTGGTGGGAGACATGAGTGGGGATCTGGTGGAGGCTGCCCCTGCACTGCTGGGGGTGGGGTAATAGGGGACATGAGTGGGGGCCTGGTGGAGGCTGCCCCTGCACTGCTGGGGGGTGGGGGTGGTGGGAGACATGAGCGGGGGTCTGGTGGAGGCTGCCCCTGCACTGCTGGGGGGTGGGGTAATAGGGGACATGAGTGGGGGCCTGGTGGAGGCTGCCCCTGCACTGCTGGGGGGTGGGGGTGGTGGGAGACATGAGTTGGACATGAGTGGGGGCCTGGTGGAGGCTGCCCCTGCACTGCTGGGGGGTGGGGGTAATAGGGGACATGAGTGGGGGCCTGGTGGAGGCTGCCCCTGGTGGCTGGGGGGTGGGGGTGATGGGAGACATGAGTGGGTGCCTGGTTGAGGCTGCCCCTGGTGGCTGGGGGATGGGGGTGATGGGAGACATGAGTGTGGGCCTGGTGGAGGCTGCCCCTGCACTGCTGGGGGGTGGGGGTGGTGGTAGACATGGGTGGGGGCCTGGTGGAGGCTGCCCCTGCACTGCTGGGGGGTGGGGGTGGTGGGAGACATGAGTGGGGGCCTGGTGGAGGCTGCCCCTGGTGGCTGGGGGGTCTGGGTGGTGGGAGACATGTGTTGGTGATCAGTAGTGCAAGGTTACATGTGAGTTGGCTTGTGGGCATGGCCATGGTGGATGGGTTGCCTGTGGGACATGAGTAGGGGTGCAGGGTAGTACCCTGTGGTGTAGGCTGCCTGCAGGGGCCGTGGAGGGTGTAGAGGGAACACCTGGGGGGACCCACATGGCCAAATTACGTGTAGCATTCCCCGGCACCACCGAAATACACGTACCCTGCAGAAATCGCGTGTGAATCTTCCGCGCACCTCGGAATACACGTCCCGAGGCCAATCGTGTGTGGAACTTCACGCACACCCAGTAGTACACGTACCCAGGCCAATTGCGTGTGGAACTTCCCACGAACCCCCACCTACCCAGGCCAATCGCGTGTGGAACTTCCCGCGCACCCCGTAGTACACGTACCCAGGCTAATCGCGTGTGGAACTTCCCGCACACCCCAAAGTACACATACCCAGGCTAATCGTGTGTGGAACTTCCCGTGCACACAGGAACACGCGCACACGCTATTTTTCACACAGCGGGTGTCCGTGTTTGTCGGTGCCCCTTTGCACCTCATTTTTCCTAGAGGCCCACTGTATGGGCCATTCATCATGGCTGTATATGGGTGCTTTTTGTTGGCGCACATTTTTTTCAGTCGCAGGGGCGCTACCGCCTGCTTTCTTGTGGCGTACTTTTTTGGCCCTGTGCGCGTCTTTGACCGTGCGCTGGTTTGCCCTATTCGATTCCATGAATACGGGTTGTAGGCGAGCGTGTGGGCATTCCGCGCACTTGCCTCCTGTACTTCCCCCGTGACGCCCATATTTTCACGCAATGTTCCCCATTCCGAGTGTTACGCCCCGTGTTCCGCCTACTTTGTGATGTGCGCCGCGCTATGTGCGATTTCGCAGTGGCCGTGGCGCACGCTGTTGGATGACCTGTGTGCCGGCGTGCGCGGCACACATTTTTAGCGCACATCCAATGTTTTCCTCGCGCACAGACTTCCATGAATCGCTGTGCGCTGGTTTTCCTGCGATTTTCGCACTTGCACTGCAAATTTACCCACTTTTCCTGCAATTCGCACGTTTTGGCACCTCTGCGCGGGAATTTTCGGCGCACATTAATTCCATGAATCGACCCCTTAGTTATTTAGTTTTCCTGAGCCCAAAAGTCAAGGCTCTAGGAATATTACATGAGATTAGATTTTAACCAAACACACCTTATATATCTAGGCAAGGACAGGGCCTTATTCAACATTACACTTAAAACTAATATTTTTCTTGTTTGCAAAAGCACATTTTGACACGTGGTGAATTCTGCTGTCCCTTTCATATTCAGTTTTCTCTTCCATCTGGATCCCAAACATTGTTTGCAGCCTTAGTCATTCTCTTACACAGCAATCTGTTCAAGGCACAGGTCCACTGAAATTGACATATGCACAGAAAACTAGGGTTTTCTTTTGAAGAGTTGATTTTGACATTTTGTAGCATAAAAGTCAAGCCTTTTTCCATATGGCTGAGAGTAAAGTTTCTGGTGATTTCCCAGATCTTGCCTGACACAGCATTTCATTCAGTGAGAAATGCTTTTTTTTCAGCTTGAATATTGCTGGGCATAGTTGGGTCTTACTGGATCAGAACTGTATATTGTTGAACAGATGAAAAGAGCATCAGGGCGCCAACATTTTAAATGCCAAATATTTCCCTTTTTTAATGGGAAACTTTGAGCTAGCAGCAAGGCAGCGCTGATTTTCCATTCTCTTCTTTGGTGCACCTAAGGAACCACACTGGCAGACTTTCTCAGTGTGTTCCCTGTTTCATCTTGCCCAATAGGTGCTTGGCAAGACAGTGCAACCATCATTTTGTAGCTGCAAAACAGAGTTTTGATGCGAGGCAATGGTGCTCAACAGTGCCAGTGCAGCCATTTTGCTAGTAACTGCTGAAGTGCAGCTTGGTTATGGAGGGGAATCCTGCTGAGTGGGTAAATGTATCCCACAAATTCCAACAAATGTAATATGTTATGTTATGTTATGTCATGTTACTTGGCATTTATATAGCTCTCTATATGTCATTGGTATGACCTCAAAGCGCTGTTAGGTTGAACGTCTTCGGGATCCGTAGTTCAGGTCAGTAGAGATAGATGGTGTAATAGGGTGCGTGGGTGCACCAGTTATGTGTGCAGCTGGTGTAGTTGTCGGATGGTGGTTGCATCCTAGCGTTAGGTGTGGTGTTGAAGATAATAGTTGGATGTGTTTCCAGTCTGGTGGGTGGACATCCAGACTGGGTTTGGATGCGTTCGGCCTGAAGGATGCTTATGTGAGCAGCTAGGCCGGAGTGACATGGGATAGCTGTGTTTTATTAGGGTGATGTTCATGGGGTAGTCTTCGTATGTGAACAGCTAGGCCGAATTAATCAGGGGTATTGCTGTGTTCTAGTTGTGTGGGCGTAGTGATGTGATGTGAGTGATGGTTCATCTTTAAAGCACCCGAGACCAGGCATGTGACCAGGGTGGTAGGGAACACAACGATACAGGGACACATAGTGACAGTGGGTTGGTCATATGGCAACAGGAGGGGGCATACAGATATATAAGCATGGACATATAAGCATGGACATAGTTGTACAATGGATAGACATGCGGTCCCACAAGTAATTAAAAGTGCTTTAGAACTTGCAGCCATGCAGCCAGTACTGCAGTCCTATGGATACTTGCATTGTGATTACACATACGCCGGCCAGGTGCAGTCTGCATAGGAAACCTTCACATTGTTTACCTGCAGCTATGTCGGCTAGTAATGTGCGGCACAGATTCACCATGCTATGTTAACACAAAAAGAAACACCACTCACAGTCTCTCCAACACTTAACACGAACAGCGTTCATTTGTAAGATACACTGACACTATTAGGCAAGGGAAGGGGTAGCACAAATGGATAGATACACAGGGGAATTTGGTTTTTCCACAAGTTCCTGAGGAAGGCAGACAAGCTATCAGTGACAAAACGTTCTTAACTGGACGTTATGGTTCAGTTGTGGTACCAAATCACATTTACACAAAACACTATGCTAAAGCAAGGTTCCGGTTACAGTGCCCTACTGAAAACCTATGAAATTCACTAACAAAAAACATTGTTAAAGGGACGTTATGGTTATGTTGCGCTATTAAAAACTTATCACCTTTACTAAAAACACTATGCTAAAGCAATGTTCTGGTTACAGTGCACTAGTAAAAACCTATGAAATTCACTAACAAAAAACATTGCCAAAGGGACGCAATGCCCAAGGCACGTCACCAAAAACCCATCCCCCTCATTCAAAAACCCATGCCAAAGGAAGACTCCGGCGCCCCACCAAAAACCCACCAAATGCAGTGACAAAATCCTGGCAAACGGACGGCATACCTCTGCCGCCCCAAGAACAACCCAGCTAACCCAGGGCAAAAACCGCTGCCACAGGGATGACACAGCCACCCCGCACCAACAACACCCCGTCCACACAGCGGCCACAGGCAAAACCGAAATACACCAGAAACTCGCCAGTCACGCCAAGCCAAGCAACCACAACTCGCACCACCACTGTGCACCGCCAAGACCAACACCCATGACATCAAAGCCGACACCACAAACGTCATTGACAACCTCACTGATGACATCATATGAGCATTTACTTTTCATGAAAGCCTCCGCAAGGGATTCTCAATGTAATGTTGGCAGAAAACGATCAGAGGTCATTGGGAGAACTATCATGAGATACATAATTCATTACACAATGCATTGATATAAACACTGTAGCAGTACAGAGTTCTTTCCAGTGAAGAAACCAACTCATGAAGAAATGCAGGCATTGGCCCTCATTACGACCCTGGCGGAAATCGAAAAACGATGGCGGAAATGCAATACCGCCATCGAATAGCGCTCGGTGCGACTATGACCCGTCACCGCAAAGTACGAAGCCATTAGCGACACCGTAGTGAACGCCAACGCTAACTGCACCAAGCACGCGCGCGCGCACCATGCCAAACCGCAAACACCACCATGGTGCAACGGTACGCCAATTCCGACCCTAGCGGACATGCACCTAACGCCATCAGGCATGGCGTAATGTACCATTCCGCCATGGCGAGAAGTACGGCATCGCGAATCAACCGTAAACGGCCCCACTGAGTGCCTGTACACCGCTCCCTGCCCACAAAGTACAACTCCCCGTAGGTGCAATGAAGCCACAATGCAACCATTGAAATGTACAAGTCACCCATGCATGCCAGCGAACAAAAGAAACACAACAGGGGCCAATGGGAGCTGCAGGGCACAGATGGCACGAATACAGAAGCCATCCCAATGGACATGACCACAGTCCCCCACCAAGAAACGCACGCAAACACAGGCACCTGTGACCAGCAATATTCCGAAAATCACATCATTCCACCAGTCCACCTGGCTGACCGGCATCTGTTACACAAAACCCAATCCCCCGCCCCTGAGCATGACAACATTCAAACTGTCATATTGGCAGCCCCCATCCCTGACCTCACTGGGCTTCGTAGGCAAACGCGGCCAGTACAGTACCACGCAACTAAACCCCGAAGCCGGAACCCGATGCAGATCTCCTCACAATACATCGCCCCCCCAAATTGGCATATGCCACATCACTTGCAAAGAAAAACGCTACACGGGCCAAATCCGAATAGAAATTTAATGCACATCAAAATCACCAAGCCCATACAGCCATCAGGCCATGAACTCCAAAACACCAATCACCATTGTGGGCTGCTTCCGCAAGAAATGACCAGCCACTACCTGTGTGTCGCCCTGTTCCCCCATGGTACACAGAGCCACAATCACGTACGAAAAGGCAACATGGAAGCGCACAGAACCGCAGGCCCGTCCCAATGGGGAGGCACTAGTCCAGCTGAAAGGCCGAAATGTTGCTCCGAGCCACCAGTACTGCGTAAGGGCATGTGGCCCATTGGCGATCGTCCCATAAGATCATAATGCTGCTCCACTGATTAACACGAAGCAGCAGGTGTCGGGAGTAAAATCCATCTGCAGGAGTGGCATACAGATGGCAGTGGCAAAAGGGGAGGAGATACCTGTCAACCAAAAGAAAAGAAAAAGAACAGAATGGCCATCAGAACTACATTCCAACTACTCACTTCAATGATCACACGAAATCCACAGCCATATGCATGCTAGCCCAACCAAAAGGATCATCACCACCCCAAAACCACTTGCGACTCATAACCATCTATATCGAGGTGCAAACACCATCACAAACGAGTGTACCTGTGCATGCGTCTGTCAAAACAGATTCCATCAGATGGGAATGTTAACGTGCATGGACACAAGTGTCTGAGGGCGCCTCGAGACAGGGAGGGCTCAACAAGGCCAGATGGACGATGGTCCCACAATGGCAGACCTGCATCACATAGCGTAGGGGAGGCGGATAGATCCCAAGAAGCCCTGTACATGGCAAACTCTGTATCAAATCACCTGCCCATGCATCCATCCATCATTCCCTCATCCCGGGATCAAAATGCCTGAATAATTACTCACATAACATTAGAAACATCCATTGAGTCCGTGCGTTATGCAGCCTGCTAAATCCACAGTGCCCCAGCCCGTAATTCCAGTGTTGTGAAGTAACATGTTTTTGGGAACGGACGGCCTCATCGCCCACGTAGCTATTGCGCATCCCAAACTATTCATATCAATCATTGCTCCCTCGCCATGGGCCCTGTCTCAAGGACATAGAACAATAGAACGTTACATTTGCAGTCAGACCTGTGGGCATCTCCTCGCCGCTAGCTGGAAACCGAAAGCGCCGCCCCTCGAATTCCTCATTTGCAACATCACGTCGAAAAGGCATCTGTGGCCGTTTGAAATCACTAATTATTCCATCGAGTGCGGCTGTGTGTGAAAATGGCAACTGCCTTCACCCACGAATGGGACGCCCCGCACGTCGTTGAACCTCGGTGCAGTGATGCATGAGGGTCCACCGTTACTCGAGTACTACGTTCCACTGACCCCTCACAAGTCAGTTCGCGACTGCACAGATAGTATGTGAAACAATGGGACCACAGCAGAATGAACATATCAACCAATCTTACACGGCCATCGGGTACAAATACATGATTGCAATAGCAAGATACAATTCCCCGAATTGCAGCGTTGTGCGCGGGACGTGCTCGGCCAAAGGGGAGAGCAGTTTGCACAGGTGGAATCAATCACCACAGGTGGAGGCCATACAGCCTGAAAACACATAAATTGCACAGCCAGTCTCCTCCCACAACCACACCGAAATGCTACCGGCAGGACTCGCGATGTTGGCCCTGGGGGACCTGATAGCACTGCAAGCGCTCCGACTCCAAGAAGAAGACGAACACCAACTACAACCAGCCGCACGGAGGAGACGCAGGAGGAGGAGGAGGCCAAGGCAGGGCCAGCAAGGGCTGCCAGCACAGCCACTACCACCACGCAGGCAGCCCGCAATCCCACGCCTCCGAGCACATCCGTTCAACCTCACTGATGAGCAGATCCACACCCTCTACCGTCTGGACCGGGACACCATAACCGCCATTGTGGACATGACACAGGCTGACCTTGTCAGCATGATAGATAGCCCAACCGCCATCCCACCCCTACTGAAGGTGGTGTCTGTACTCCACTTCCTGGCCACAGGCACCTACCAGCACACAGTCGGACAGTTGCATGGCATTTCTCAGCCACTGTTCTCACGGACACTATTGCAAGTGCTCGATGCCCTCCTGAAGCACGCAGACGACTACATCTCTCTACCACGCTCGGAGCAGGAAATAACCAACACAAAAGTGGGATTCCATGCACTTGCCGGCATACCGGGTTGCATTGGTGCCATCGACTGCACCCATGTTGAATTGGTCGTCCCACATGCCATGGAGGCCCAGTACTGCAACCGAAAACAATTTCATTCCCTGAATGTACAGATGGTGTGTGACTCCAACAGGATCATTACACATTGTTGTGCCCGATTCCCTGGATCAACCCATGATTCGATGGTCTTGAGGAACTCTACAATACCACGCTACATGGAGCGACACGCAGGGAACAGATCCTGGCTACTCGGTGAGTCTCATTACATGCATGATGATGTGGGGTATGTGAATTGGCATTGACCTGCCAGGAAGGGGGGGGGGGTGTGCGTACGTATCAATGGCATTCCACATCATACGTTTCTCGTCCACATACAGGTGATGCTGGATATCCACTGAAGAGATGGCTCCTCACACCAGTCCGGAACCCACGGGACCAGCATGAGGAGGACTACAACCATGCCCACTCACGTACCCGTGTAGTCATTGAACAGGCATTCGGCCTACTGAAGACCCATTTCCGCTGCCTCAGCAGGTCTGGCGGGGCACTCCTGTACCGCCATGAGAAGGTTGCAAAGATGGTGATGGCATGTGTCATGCTCCACAACATGTGCATACGTAGAAATGTGCCCATGCCCCCTGACGCAGAACTGCAAGCACCTGATGATGGTCATGATGAGGGTGGGGATGTGGCAGCACCTCATGGAGTCTGCGAGGCACCGGAGGCCCGTGACATTCGTCAGCATCTCATTGATGTATGCTTCTAGCACTCACGCCTGGTGGCTGATACATGGACACGGGACTCGTGGCACTGCGTGTGTCTGGGACATGCACAATATGGACTGTACGCCTATGATGGCCTAGTACACAAAGATCAATGTCCACACTTCTCATTGGTTGATCGTGCACTTTTTATGGCATATGTGATATCATGTTGAACACCCTATCGACCCGCCACCCAAGTGAGCCCAACACACCCCCTCCACCCTCCTACCTCCCCCCCGAACACCAGTGTCCAAAGATGCTCATTGTAAGTGGGCTGTCGCTATTGCATGCCCCCTCTGCGGGTATCAGGGGCACCCCTGCCTGTGGAGCGCAGGTTCCTCCCAGATCTACGTTGGGGGCTGCCCTGGACGGAACTTGCAACGGATGATGTGTCTGCCTGCTCACGTCCATGCATGTCCCTAAGGGTTTGCGAGAGCTCAGTGAGCACACGGCGCACTGCGGCAAGTTCGGCACATACGTCTTTGGACGTCGCATGCAGTTCCCCCCTCAGGCTCTCGGTGCTTCTCTCAATTTGTGCCCTTAGCGTCTCTGTACCTCTCTCCATTTCTGCCCTAAGTGTCTCAGTTGATGTTTCTATGTCTGCCTTAGTGCCCCCACATTCATCGGCATGGTCCTTGAGGAGTGTGGCCAGTTGCTGCTGTTGTTCGATCAACTGGTCGAGGGACTGTTGCCTCTGCTGGGCCATGGCCATTTGCGGGGGTGTCACAGAGGGGCTGTTGTCCTCATGTTGCCTTGCCACAGGGCTTGTGGGGGATGGCCAGTCGTCGTCTGGTGGGTGCCCCTGCGTGGTATCCTCATGTTGTACGGGATGGAACAGACAGGGGGATTGGGACAGGTCATGGATGGATCTGACTTCGGCATCCCCGTTTTCTGTGTCCGAGCATGCTGCCATCAATGGGGTGTCACCTATGGTGCTGCTGCCACCAGAGGCAGTGCCTTCTGTGGCATCCATTGGGGGGACCTGTGGTGGTGGTGTTGTGGGCATGCTGGCTGCTGGGGTGCCTGTTGATGTTCCCTCCTCTGTGCTGCCACCTGATTTGTGCTGCTGCCGTGTCTTGATGCGTGCAGCTGAGGTGGAGGGTCTCTGGCCGTTGGTCTTGGCCCTCTTTGCAGGTGTGCTGGTAGGGGTGTCCTGTAGCTCGTCGTTTGGATCGGACCCTGTGGTGGAGTAAAGGAGGGCGAGGGTTATTGATGGGTCTGTGGGAATTGGAATGGCATTGTATCACATGCATTGTGGTGGTACCTGAGGGTGATTTGGGTCGGGGCCTTGGAGGTGCTTTGATTTGTGTGTGGAGTGAGGGTGCAGTTGTCTGGCAGCCTGCAGTTAGGGTGTGCCTGCTGCACGTGTAGTGCGTGTATTAGGGGTTTTTAATTATTTATGTATTTATTGTGGGTTTTAACGTGCGCTTGCAGGCCGATGTGTGTGGACGTTCTCCTGGACATGTGTTTCTGTTGCACTATGTGGACGCATGGTACTTCACATGGATGGACTGTGTGGATTTGGCATTGTTTTATCTGGCCCACCTACCTGAATCTTCGGATGTCTGCACTCCTTTCTCCATCCCTCCGACTCCCTCTATGCTCTCCATTCCGATGGTGGAGGCACAGATTTCTTCCCAGGGGGTCAACTTGATGGGTGATTCAGGACCTCCCCCGGTGGCTGTGGCAATGTTGCGGTTGGCAGAGAGTATGCTGCGGACGCGTATCCGCAGGTCGTCCCATCGCTTGCGGCATTGCTGTGGGGTGCGGGGTGCGGTCCCCACCGCACTTACCCGCTGTGCCACCAGAGCCCATATGGCCTTCTTGTTTGCAAGTGCCGTTCTGGTCATTTGCGTGGAGAAGACGACGGCAGCATTCTCCTGGAGGGTCTCTGTTAGCACGGTGAGTTCCTCACGGGAGAAGTGGACCTGCCGCTTGCGGTCGCACGCTTTCTTCGCTACTTTTCCCATTTTTCTTGGTTTCGCTAGGGTGGTTGACGGGTTGGGGTGTGTTTCAGGGTAGTGATTTTAGTGGTTGTGTGGTTTTAGTGTATTTATAGGTGTACGCCGGGATGTTTCCCGTTCCGGGCCCATGTTTTAACTTCCGTTTCCATATATTTCCGGCCACCGTACTTTCCGGTAGGCGCACACTGCGGTGACCGCTAAGAGGGGTGGCGGTATTGCACCTAGGGCGCCGTACGGCGGCGGTGTGGGCCGTTTTGGGGTCATTTCCGCCATCGCGGACTTTGCACTTCCGCCATGCCGTGGTGCTCGTGCCCGATGGGTCGGAATGGGCCGCACTTTGCTCCTTCGTGCAATGGCGGAAACGCTATTTACGCTGTGGCGCTCCGGTCAGTCGCTTTCCGCCAGGGTCGTAATGAGGGCCATTGTCTGCAGCATGCACCATAGGGCATTGTCTGCAGAATGCACCATAGAGGTGCAATATTCACATTTTTGCCATGTTGGATAGTAAAATGATGAATGCTTTAGTGTCAGAGTTTTGCATGCTGTGAAACATGTAATAAGTAGCTAATAACACCTCAGTTACTACATATTTGTACTACTACACACAAAACGTAAAGAGACCACAACGCACACAAATAAGCCCATATACAGGGAAAGTAAAGTGCACAAAAAAGCAGCACTAATACCAGAAAGTTTTCATAACGTAACTTGTTCTCTTAATGCACACAAATGATTGCTGTGTTGCAAGCCTGTTTCTTCCCTTATGTATATGTATCATATGATGTGACTAAACCCTTAGGAAAGTAGTGTAAGAACATATGAGAAGGGTAAGGTCTACAAACATAGTACCTTTTGAATGTTTAGTTCCTGGCTGTCAATGAAGAAAACCACCTGCCCTACATATGTCAGTGCACAAATAAAGAGGGATCCAGACATGTGATGATGCCAACAACTACACCCACAATACCATCCCTGATGCCACAGGTGCCAGTCCCAGCAGTGCACAGTAGTGGTGTGAGCCACGGCCACCCAGCCCACCACAACCAGCAAATCTCTGGGGGTCCCCCGGCTCCACCTGCAACCACAGTGTGGTCAGGGTGCCTTAAGTCCTGCACCGAACTGGCCAGGCTGCCCCCAGGGCAACAGAAGCACAACGTCCATCCACCAAAGCCCCGTCACCGCACCCCACAGGCCCCCAGCAGGGCACTGCAACCAGAACTCTCTCCCAGCAAAGGACCCTGAGTGAAGGAGACAGGTCCCCAGCAACGCAACTCAACCACAACGTCCCTTCAACAATGTTCCTCGTTAGTGTAACTTATGTACATTGCTGTAACATCATGAAACATTTTCACTGAAATACAGAAAATTTCTTTAAACTTTGCTCTTCACCTCAGAACCAGAAGGAAACGACTAGAAAACAAAGACATGACTATAAATTGAACGTGCCTCAACACACACACAGTATGTACCCACCCCCAAGCCTTTCCCCATTAAGCAGCCCATAGGGTCAGACACATCGGTTGCAGACGAGGGAGAAACAACACACAACTATTGCCCAGGAGGCCAGGGAAAGCATGATGACCAGAGGGAGGGGATCGCACCCGGGATCTCACCCTGGAAGCTCTGGGTGGCGATGAGAGGCCCACCCCCTTACTGACATAAAAGCGAACACCTCAACCAAACCCACCTTGACCCAGGGGTGGGGGGAGGTCCTCAACACCCTACCGCTCAGAGACCACTAGACTGTCACAGAGACATGCCACCACTATGCAAAAAACCCGGCGAGTGACCTGCCATGGAACGCTGAAGTACATAGCATGGGCAGAAACATCTAACACTGAAGACTGAAGCAACAAGGCAAGAAAAAGCCCATTAACCACATGCACTGTAAATCTCAATTCTCTGCATACACCTCTAAAACACTAAACAAACACAACCACCTCTCTACACAGCATTCTGCACGCACTTCACTACACCGCAACAAGACAAACCACAATTAGTCATGCACAATAGCACATGGGAGTCTACCAATGCAAAAGTCACACCCATGCTCAGCGAACAGTGTTAGCCAAACTGAAGCTGTCAACCGGAGATCACACAACTCTTGCTCTGCCTTTTCCCACTATACCCTACTAACCCATCCCACCCCCTTACCTTTCAGATCTGCCAGAGCCCCAGGGGACCGCTCCAGTGATGATAGTGCACGTTATAAATGTCCTTTAACATTAACATTATGAAAACCATTGACATTCACTGAAAAAACCTTGCCAAAGGGACGCCATGGTCAAGCTGCACCAACAAAACCCATGAAACTCACTGAAAAAACCCTGTCATATGAGGCACTCGATGATTTGAAGATTGAGGTGGAGAATTATTATCTCTGGATTTCTTACCCTAATGCTAGAAAGTAGTTGACAATAGGGCATACATTCTGCTTCTGGTCTCGTTCTGAGGTGAATGCTCACTTCTGTCCATTCTGTCCAGACATGGAGCGCATTTTAGATCACTTCATATTTGTTTTTTTTGTTTTTTGCTTGGTTTCTCCCAAAATACATGTTTCTACATTGATTCCTACTTGTTTACACCTTGTTATGTTATATTATTGGATATGTATAGCGCCAAAGACCTAGGGCATCCAGGCACTGAAACAGGAAAAGTGAAGAGCGCAGACCTACAGACCAAGACTTTACATGAACTGTCTGGTGTTTAAATATTTTCTAAAGACCAGGTTGTTTTCCTCCCTTCTTAGTGCTTGAGGTAGCTCATTCGACCGCTCATGCCACCAACACAGGAAAGTAGCATCCATTTCTACAAGCTCTCTTAACACGGTCCACTCTGAGGAGGTGGGCAGTGGCAGATCGCAGGACCCCGGTTGGCTTATGTACAATCACCTTTTCCTTGAGATACACGGGTAGCCAATGCAATGCCTTCCTGGCTGCAGAGGTCGGTTCATGTCGTGTCATACCGTGGACAATACGTACAGCAGCATTTAGAATTTTCTGCAGCCTAAGGATATCTTCCTTGCTAGCGCCAGCCAGAAGAGAGTTAGAATAATACAGGCGAGGGAGAATGACCGCTCTAACTAGCTTGGCCCGATTGTCTTTGGAGATCATGGGATCCACCTGTCTTAAAACTTTCAAATAGTAATTAGTACTCTTTACAATGGCATCTACTTGTGCACCTGCATTCAGGGTGGCTTCCATGTACGTGCCTAAGGTTTTCATTTTAGTGGCAACCGCTATCCGGCTACCCTTGATCTGAAAGCCAGCGAAGACTGGATCATAACTCTCCCTTGATTGTTTTGACCCATATATCATTAGTTCTGTCTTTCTGACATTCAAACATAACCAATCGGTGGTCATCCAGTTTTTAATAATCTGATAAACCTTATTTAGCTTACCCTGATCCTCCTCGTAGTTTCCGGTAATCTCCATGGCCAGCTGAAAGTCATCCTCATAGTTTGGGAAAAAAAGTCCTAATCTTTCTAACTCTATGCACAGAGGTACTATATAAATATTAAAAAGTAATGGGGACAAACATGCCCCCTGAGGGACACCACAATCCATGAGTTCAGACTCAGAGGAAGAGTCTCCCCAATACACCATGGATCTTCTGCCTTCCAAGAATGATTTCTCCAGTTTACTGCCTCATTGGAAAGCCCCCCGTGTCAACAGGCCATTCCAATAAGATCTTGTGGTCCAGCAGATCGAAGGCAGCTGATAAATCCAGTAACACCAGCATCCCTGATCTACTTTTTTCCAGCATAGTCAGCATCTGGGTCTGAAGATCAATCAGTGCACTCTCAGTGCCATGAAAGTGTTGGAAAACTGCTTTTTATGCAGTGTACCATAGTCTTCCATGTGGGACTGTAACTGGGTCATGGCCACTTTATCAATCAGCTTCAGAACAGAGTGTTTCTAATGGGTCAAAAGTTTGCAGTATTATTTGGATCCAGACCTACTTTCTTCACTAAAGGAGTCACTTCCACATGTTTGCTTGCTTGCAGAATTATGCAGTGTCTGAATGACGCATTAACAAATCTACATAGGTAGGGTGCAAAGATGTCCTGGTATTTCAGGATTATCTTTGAAGGAAGAAGTTCCCCATGACAGCTTGTTGGATGCATGGCTTTCAAGATATTTTTAATTTCTACAACGGATAGCTTTGAAAAACGGAACATGGTGGAATGTGTCTCCTGGTTCCGATCTCCTGTATTAGGGGACAAACAACCCGCCACATTACTGCCATTGCCATTCCCCGTAGTGGTGGCATCAGTACCAGATTTTATGCCCTCTAACTCATCCTTGATCTTGTTTTGGGCACACTGCAGTTTATCTGAGAAGGCCTTCTGGACTCTTGTGCAGTTGTCTTGTGTCTGAGTAATGGTCTGATTAAGTACTCTTGGTTTTTCCCATAATCTAAAAAGTTTTAAAAGTTCCTTAGTTTTATCACCAGCTCTTTCAATCTGATCATTATAGTAGCTGTGTTTAGCTTCAATGATCTTGTCTTTATATGTTTTTTCTAAAAGCTTCCAAGTCGCCTTATTTTCTGTACTTTTCTCTTTAAGCCATATGTGCTCTGCATGCCTCTTACTGGCTTTTAACATGGCCAGTTCAGGGGAGAACCATTTTTGATGATTAGGTGTCTCTCTAATCCTTCTAGATGTCATTGGGGCAACTATCTAACAGAGTTATCATGTCCTTGTTATAATACTCAATTAATGTATCAGGATGGTCTGAATCTCTCAATTTAGTCATTAGGGCATCCATACAGTCAGAAAAATCAACTGCTGTAATAGCCTGGTAATTCCTACTTGAACCTTTACATAGTGGTTGATGTTGTTGATTAGATGGGTGAGGAAGCTGTATCTGGCATGTGATGGTAAAGTGATTGGACCATATACAAGGTGTAGTCATAATCCGAGCCAATGGGATGTTACTTCTGGCCATCCAATCTAGGAGGTTCCGCTTAATGTGTGTCGGGTCGTTATTATGGATAATAATGCTAGTATTTTTAAGCAGTTTCTCAAGTTCCTGAGCTTTTTTATCTTTGGAGTTGCCTTTCCAAAGATGTAAGTCTCCCAATAATATTAAAGCGGAATTAGTCATCTGCATAGGGTTTAAAACATTGATAAGATCTTCATTAAAATTATTAGGTTCTCCTGCTGGCCCATAGAGGACTACAAAGTTAACACTAAAGTTATGATTTAGAATGGTCTTGGTGTGCAATATGGCACACCCTTCACAGTCTATTTTAGTCTCATCATTTTTTAATTCCTCTTCAAAAATAATGGCAACACCACCACCTGGCCCTTCTTTACAATGTTTCCCAGAAAACAAGTATCCTGGCACGGTCACTTGATCTATGGTGGGGCCATTAGTCTCTGATAGCCAGGTCTCCGTGATGCACATGATATCAATATTATGCTCTAAGATAAAATCACATAAATCCAAGGTATGTTTTACCAATAATCTGGTATGTAAGAGAGCTAGATTCAACAATGCTGCAGACAGCAAATCAATAGGAGGTTTGATTTCTTGAACAGCCTTCTGTTTCTTAATAATGGTGTTTTGCTGGGCATCCATGGAATCAATTTGTGATAGCGGTTGAAAGCCCTGTGGGTTAGCTTTAAATTGTTGATATTCCGTGCGGGGAATATTTTGTGATGTACTTGTGGTATTAGTATCTTTATTTAATCCTTATTCCTTTGAGTCAAAAGCCCCTACCACCCTGATGGGTGACACATAGCTTGTTTGGCTGTATACACTACAGGGTGAAAGGTATCTCTGCTCTGCAAAACCTTCGAGCAGCAGCAATGGCTGCAAGCACCTCTGAAATTCCCATAACGCGGAAAGCCACACAGAATGGTTGGCCGCACTCGCACGTCCCAGCACGGACCGCCACAGACTGGCTGGTCCCGTTCGCGCAGGCGCGTATGTGCCTGAAGATGAAAAATAAGCTTTGAGAAACTACAGTTATGCTGGGAGATGTAGTTTCTCAGGGATACGTGCGTGCAGAGTTGAACAGCTCTGTTTTAACTCTCACGTCGGGAAAAGTTAAATCAATTCAATTAGGAGTCTAAAAGTATGAGGCAATACAATACACAGTGAAAGAGCTAATTTAAAATGCAACAGATTGCAGAGTAAAAGTCGCAATGAGAAGAAACCAATTTAAAATTAGTATACTGCAGGAGCAAAACAAAAAGGCAGCCTCCCTTACAGTTAAAACTAGCCTGGATGTGACTGTGGCATGGACTTTCAATTATTTTTAACCCAGGCATCAAGAATTAGAGGGCAGCATAGCATTGTTAGACAGAAGAATTTTAGCATTTATTTTTTTCACATATTTTAAACATCAATTAAATTGAGATTTCTATAATTTAGTAATGCACTTTACTTATTTATTTATTTGTGTTGATATTTATTTTATTGTTCTGCTTGTTATACTTGATGAACAGATTTTGTGTAATGTTGTTTCATTTTGTAATCCTTATGTTATTCTTTATGGAATGCTGTTACATTTTTTAATGATTGTGTTATGTTATGAAATTAAGCGTTTACACTGCACCAATCATTACCATAGGGGTCTTTCATTGCAGATATATTGAGAAAATGCCACATTTTGTCTTGCTTTTTTCTAAATGAAATAGCAGAGTGATCCAGAAGGGTAATTACTTCCAGGATGATACATGTTTGCTGTTTGGGTTTTTGTGTTTGCTGATGTGGACTAACATATATGTGCCCTTAAAAATATATACCAATGCAGGTACGTGATGTTTTGCCCCCCCGTGTCTCCCTGTTCAGATAGTACTATTCTATGCACTAGCATAGGCATACCAGGCTTACACGCAAAGGGAGGTGAACAACCTCAACAGGGATCACCTAATTATTACCATACTATCCCGCCCACCACGCCTAGCATGCAGGGCAGTTTTCATTCCAATCGGGCAGAGCGGACCGGTTCTGTGTCCGACCAGCAGGATAATAATGGTGACCGCAGGGGTCAGGAGGCAATAGTTGTTGACACTTGTATAGCCTTGCCATTACATCACCTGTCCCGGCTCTTACTTAATACCCGTTTCATGTTAAAACAATCTGTGGAAATAGCAGCACACATAGAAGAGCATGACCTTGATATCTGCGCCCTTACCGAAACTTGGGCACATAGTGCCGCGGGCCCCTCCTTCAGTTTGGCGGTTCCGGAAGGATACTCAATGTTGAGAACAGATAGGGCCTCTGGGAGAGGGGGTGGGGTGGCGCTGATATTTAAATCCCATATCCCAAATCCCAAATCCCATATCACCATCTGTGAAAATACAATTAACATCATAGAAGGTATCGAATCCTTACAGGTCAAGATTAGCATCAATGCTGAGGCTACTCTGAATCTTTTCTTAATATATAGACCCCCATCCCATGCCAAGGACTTTATCACTGCCTTATCTAAGCATTTAGTGGCATGCATGAAAACCCTTTTCTAGTTTTATTGTTATGGGTGACTTTAACTACTGGTTGGGCCATCAGGATGACCCCAGAGGAACTGATCTGGAGTCTGCTCTGGATTCCCTGTGCCTTACCCAATATTATCGCTATCTGTCTCACCATCTTGGACACAACTTGGATTGGCTAACGGCAACCATTGTGACTATAACAGATCTGACCACCAAGCCTTCTCCATGGTCAGATCACTACTTTGTTAATTTCATCATTTGTTCAGCCTTTGCTCTTAAATATAAAAGTAAAGCCTTACTACCTATTAAGGGTCATAACCCTAAATTGCTTACGCTGGAAAAAATGTCTCCTTTTGTCTCTCATCTGACCAAGGATCGGGTCACATATTCAGCCCAGGAGCTCTCCAAAGCTCTTATGGATACCTTTTTGGATATCACTAATCGCCTAGCCCCCAAGAAATTGAGAAAACAGAAACTAGTCCCCTCTATAAACCTTGGTTCACACCTGCAACTCAAAGAGTTTATGCGCAAACAATACAACAGATGTAAAACAAACTATTCTTCGGACCTGCTTACCAAGATGCGGCCAGATCTTATAAAGCCGCCATACTGGAGGCGAAGAAGATGTGAAATTTCCTTGTGGATGTCGTCCAGGGTCAGTGTGGTAGTGATTCCAAGGATTCTCCCCCCTGGAATGATGGGTACCGGATCCGGGTTTGAATATGCTTCTTCCATTCCTATGTAGGACAGCGAATCTGCCTTGCCGTTTCAGCAACCAGGTCGGTAAGTAATCACGAAATCGTATTCTGCAAAAAATAATGCCCATCGGAGCTGACGAGAAGACTGAGCCTTGGCCGACTTTAGGTATTGTAAATTTCAGTGATCTGTAATCACAGTGATGGCGTGTCTGGCCCCTAGGAGATAATGCCGCCAAGCTTTGAATGCTGCCTTGATGGCCAGAAACTCTTTGTCGGTTACAGCATAGTTCAGTTCTGGTGCGTGAATTTTCGCGACCAAAAGGCCACTGAGTGAAGTTGACCTGTCTCCGGGTCCTTCTGAGAAAGAACCGCTCCCATCGCCAAAATGGAAGCATCAGTTTCTACTACGTACGGGAGATCTGGGCGAGGATGTTTTAGGACTGGAGCTGAGGTGAATTTTCTTTTTAAGTCTTGGAAGACCTTTTCCGCTTCATCCGACCACTGAAAGCGTTTGTTCTTTCGTAATAAGAATGTGATGGGATGCACCAATTGCGAAAAGCCTGGGATGAATCTGCGATAGAAGTTTGCAAATCCAAGCATGCTCTGAACTACTTTGATTGATGTTGGAGAGGGCCATTTAAGCATAGATTCCACCTTCCTTGAGTCCATATGAACACCACGTGGAGTTAAAACAAAACCAAGAAACTCGACCTCTGTAACGTTGAAGACATTATTTTCCAATTTAGCATACAGCTTATGTTGTGGGAGTTTTTCAAGTACGGCGCGGACGTGTTTCACATGATCCTGCTTGGAAGCTGAGTACACCAGGATATCGTCAATATATACGACGACACAAACATCGATTAGCTCTCGAAGGACATCGTTCATAAAATATTGAAACGCTGCTGGGGCGTTACAAAGCCCAAAGGGCATCACTTGATATTCAAAGAGCCCATACTTAGTGCGGAAGGCGGTCTTCCATTCGTCCCCCTTTTTGACTCGTACGAGATGGTACGCCCTTCTAAGATCCAACTAAGTGTAAATTTTGGCTTCTTTTACTTGGTCCAGCAGTTCCAGGATTAGAGGCACGGGGTACCGTTTTTTTTATTGTCACCTGGTTTAATGTGCGGTAGTCGATACAAGTCCTTAGATCTCCGTCCTTCTTGGGGACGAAGAATAAGGGAGAGGCCGCCAGAGATTTAGATGGACGAATTAAGCCATTAGCCCGGTACTGGTCCAAATATTGTTTTAGGTGAAGATTTTCGGGTTCCGTGAGGGCGTAGATTCTACTGCATGGGATCTGAGCTCTGGGTAACAGGTCGATCTGGCAATCATACAGTCTAAGCGGTGGTAAGGTGTTGGCTTGGTCCTTCTGAAAAACATCCCGAAAGTCCAGGTATTCCTGGGGTAGCTGACTTGCCAGACTTGTGACTGTTGCAATTGCCTTGGATTCTTCTGGATAGCAGGTGTGAGTACAGTTCGTGAAGGTCAACCTATTATCCCGTCCGTCTATACAAGGATTATGCGTTCCTAACCACGGCATACTCAGAATCAATTGAAATTGGGGGCCTTGATTAAGTCAAACACAATGGTTTCTTGATGTCTGTCTTGGCACAACAGTGTCATCTCCCTCGTCGAGTTTTTTACAGGGCCAGAAGAGATCTCTGTTCCGTCAATGGTGGTGACCAAATCAGTTGTTGCCTTTGGGCAAAGAGATAGACTCATCCTTGAAGCCAATCCTTGATCCATATAGTTACCTATAGCTCCACTGTCGATGTAAGCTCTGACTGCGTGCATACGAGACGGGTGCTGGTGACTGATGAGGATGATTGGCAAGGCTAGATGTGAGGTCTGGGTGCCCTTCTTCTCGCTCGACAAGCGTACCTCTAAGCTTGCCGGGCGGCGTAGTTTTCCGACTCAGGTTCGGTGCTGACCTTATCGGCTACCCCGACTGCCTTCTTGGGTGGTTTCACTGGACAGTCTTGGAGGAAATGGCTGGCAGTGCCGCAATATAGGCACAATTGTTGTTGTCTTCTCTTATCCCTTTCGGACTTAGATAGAGGTCCTTGCACACCTCCTATTTGTATGGGTTCAGATGTGTCTGTAGTCCTGGCAGTGTTATCTTTCGAACGCACAAACACTCGCTTCTAAAATCTAGCTCGGTCAGCTTTCCGGTTCTGCAGTCTATGATCTAGTTGTACCACTAAGTCAATTTATTCCGCACAATCTTGAGGTGGGTTGACCACTTGAGCCAAGACATCTTTCAGTTTGCCTCTCAACCCATGATGAAATAACGTGATCCTTTTTTCCTCCGGCCAACTGGTTTCCACCACTAGTCTGTTAAACGTTGCAATATAAGTTAACAGGTCCTGGTTCCCTTGACGAAGACACAGCAGTTTGTTATCCAAAGCTTGGCCTTGGGAGTGCCGGGCAAACAACTTCTCCATATTTTGCTGAAACCCCTGAAAGTCTCGAAGAAGGGGGTCGTCTTGATTCACTAGTGGTATGGACCAATCCCCTGCACTCCCACTGAGGTATGAAAGAATAAAGGCTACCTTTGCTTGATCATTCGGAAAGGCCCCTGGCCTGCATAGGAAGTGTAGGCAGCACTGGTTCATAAAAAACGCAAACCGCTTAGGATAACCCGCAAAGCGTTGTGGTGGAGCCAAAGGTATGGCTCCGGGAAGGACCACTTGCACTGGATTACTGGACTGGATTCGGACTGAGGCCCCCATTGTTGGAAACGGCGTGTGGCCAGCCTGAGCTTGGAGTAATTGCCGGGCTAAATCATTGGTGCGCTCTTTTGCCACAATCAGTTCTCTTCGTAACGCGTTAGTCTCTTTTCGAGCCGAATGCACCTCTGCTCTGAGTTCTCCCAAAAACTGGGCTAATTGGTTGGTCTCTGAGGTTTCCATGGCACCCAGGTAGAGGTTTGTGTGAGGCTTCTCATTCTGTTACACTCACCTGATCTCCACAGGGGTGCCGAACGGAGCCGGACGATCCAGTGATGAGTGGTGTCTTGTGCTCCCCTCTGACTTCTTCACAAGAGCAGGCTTGCCTAGAATGTTTAAATCACATGTTACCCAACCATAAGAACGAGGGCAACTCCCGCCTCCCGTGGCATCCTCTTGCACCCCCCACTGCTATATCTCACCTTTGTGTTATGAATAGTGGGCTCTCAGTCCTGCGACTGTTTGGAGGGGTGCGTAGTAGTTCAAGGATTGAGTTACTTCACTGATCCTACCAAGTTCCAGACAACTGTGAAACAATGGTAAGTCTTATTCCAATGGTATGGATTGCTTAAGAGTTCAAGTTGTAAAAGTTCACTCCTGTGCCCCCTTCCTTACAGGTTTCCTCTACATGCTTAAGATGGAGCGAGGTCCTATGGTACCTGGCTTCCAGGTAAGATTTGCGCCAGGGCTATGCAAAAGTCTTTCCACACGGTATCGTTCACTGCACTACTAACCTGCTGCTCTTTATATTATGCAGGGGCGGAACCTCCTGGACAGAGGTTGTATGATGAAGTATTGCGAGTCCGTGAGGATTTTCTACCTTCACGTGAGTGCGGCGTTGCGCAAAATTATAAGTCTAATGAGGCCTTCCCCACTGCGCCGCTAACCTGATATCTTCCTTTGTGTTCTACAGATGCGGCAGCTCCGGAGCAGTGATCGGATGATGGGGCAGCGATCGTGTGATGGTGCTCCGTTGGATCGCTGGTAAGTATTAGCGTTGCACTGAACTGCGATGAATATTGCGTGGTCTGCGCGGCTAATCTGGTGTCCTTTCTTTTTCAGCTCAGAAGAAGCGGCGACTCCAAAAAGACGCCGCGAAGGAGAGTCAGGTAAGTATCTTGTTCTGCTCTCTATTTTCACTCTTTCCTTGCAAGTAGCTCGAGACAACTGGACAGGCGTGGCTGATGGCTGGCCTGGAGCTGCAGAAACGGTTAGCTTTACGCTGCAGGAGTGCAGAATAACGCGAAGCGTGTTCTGTACCAAGGGTGTGGCTTATATGGTCTTCTGAAAGTAGTCCCTACATAAAAGTAGTCCCAGCAACCACACCCAAGCAAATAGTCCCAAGGCAAGTAATCCCTTCAACCTGCTTCAGATTGGTTTACACGTGCTTCATTGGGTTTGAAACGTGCCATGTTGGTGATGGCAGTATGAGTCTGGCGCCAACAGCGTCAGTACCGAGTCCAGGAAGCCCTTGCAAGATCCTTTGGGGTCGTTAAGGCCCCCATGGAACCCAACGCCTTGGGCCGTTTGGTCTGTACCTGATGTTTGGGGGTATGGACCGTGACAGATTCACACATTCCCCGGCTGCTTCAGTTTCTTAGTGACGACCATGGAGGACACCTATGGTGTCAGGACCGTCACTGGTTCATTAATGTCAACTTTCTCTAGTTCGTGTAATTCCTTGACAACGAGCTCTCACATGTAGAATGGTGTCCTTCTGTGCCACACCACTCTGTGTTGTACTGTGGGATCAATGTGCAACTTGATTAGATTCTGTTTTAGGCATCCTATGCCCTTCAGGAGGCTGGGGTGTTTTGTGAGTATGTCGCTGATATCTGTGGAGTCTGAGACATCACAGATGAATTTGATCAGTCCCAATTCTTACAATGATTCCAACTGAGTAGACACTCGATTCCTGTATTCACAACTAATACCTTTGAACAGATCTCTCTGTCCCATCAGCTCAGCATTGTTTGGAATCATCCCACGACTGGTAGGGGCATTTTGCAGCCATATACAAACAGTATAGTGTCTGTGCATTTTAATTCTAGATGAGGTTGCATCCATTTACATTTTTTGACTGGCATTACGTTAATGGATGCTTTGGTGTCGATCATCATCCCGGTCTCCTGGCCTTGTATGTGCATGAGGCACTTGGGTCTCCACTTTATTTTCGACGTCATATTACTCTGTTCCAGGGCTGAGATGAGGTTGATTTTGCCCTTTTTCCTTGTGTGTCCTGACTCGACTGCTGCTGCCACCCCTTTGTATTCATTGCCGGATTCGTCCGTGGAGGAGTTGTTTCCCTTGACCACCTATCGGCTGTCTGCTTGTTTCTTTTTCATGGGGTGCATTTTCGGCAGTTGCGACTGAGCATGATGCGGCAGACCTGAGGAATGACATACACGTGCATAATGATCTCGAAGACCACATGCACTGCAAGTGGTGCCCTGGGCTGGGCAATTTCTCTTCCTGTGACTTGTACATCAAACAATCCAAATTCAATGGGCCCCAGTACCCTTGGCTGCCATTGTGGGCCTGTGTGGGAGTCGATGTTCTCGTCTCTGGCTGCTGGGGATTTCATCATTTGTGCCACTGTGGTTGGTGGGGCAAGCTCTAGTTTCTGCAGCGTGGGGCTCATCTGAGCCGCGCAGGCGTGCGATAGTTCCCTGTGGCGCCAATATTCTAGGATTTGTGCCAGGGATATCCCCTTCTCACTCAGAACTATTTGTCACAGTTTTTCAGAGTCCATGCCATTGATGATTTGGCGCCTGATCTCCTTCTGTGTCATCAAATTTGCAGGCCACCACCAATCACCAGGGTCTGGTGTGGTAGGCGCCTAGAGTTTCCTCCTTGGTCTGAATTGTGGTGCAAAAATTGAATGTCTCATGGTCAGGGTTCAGTTGTGGCATGAAGTGTGCTGTCAATGCTTCCTTGGCAGACTGATAAACGTTGGTGCCATCCTTACGGTGAGGGAGTTAAAAATGTGTAGCACATCATCTCCTAAATTCAGTACTAGGTGAGACCTCATTTTCCTCGACATCTTCACATCTTTACAGTCGATTGTCATTTCGAATTTCTGTATCCGGATCATCCATTTAGGCCCTATCGATGATGGGTCGGTGTAAGGATCAAATGGCCCCAGCGCTGTTGTGGCACCACCATGATATTGTGGTTCTGGGGCAGGTGAGCTACGTGATGCTGCAATTATCGATGAGTGCCTGGTCTGGGCGTTGATATTCCCGCTGCCATGCTTCCTTTGGTGCCACTTCCTTGATGTTATGTAGAATTGTACTGGTTGGGTACTCCCTCTCACCTGGTGTGTAGCTGTTTGCAGTGCTGTGTGCCAGGGGTGAGTATCGGCATGCAGATGGTACCTGCGGGCTTAACTTATGGCTCTTGGAGTGTCCACCAGCAGAAGAGTGTTCCCATTTGCTGATCCGATTACTTAAACACTGCTCGACAGAGCGTGTTTTCAAAAATTTGCATTTTTGCCCCAGGAAGTAAAAAAATGTCATTGCTGTGTGCGTGGTCCATGTTGCGCCCTCACCGCCACTGTGATGTTTGCCCTCAAGGGCCCCTGTTGTGTATTGCTCTGTGGTGCGCCATGGGGTAATCCTTTGACCGTGCTTTGCAGTGCAGCGTAATTACACACATTGCACCAGTTGTAGCTCCAGCTCCGAAATACCGGGTTTCTGGCATCCGGAGTCTTTGATTTCACTCGTGGCACATCCCGCCGCATGCAGTGATTTGCTGTGTACATAACACTTGGCTACCCTCATAATCTCACTGGGCACCAGGCTCCTCCACGATCAGTCTCCCCTGCACTGCCTCTGGGCCTACCAAGCACTTACGGGCTGTAACTATAACCTCTACTGTCCCCTTGCTCCTTACACTTCCCAAGAGTCACGCTGACCTGCCTGCACTTACTCAGAGCAATGCTGCTTGATTGCACTTCGTCCTTCCCTCTTCCTTGCACTTCCCCTTCACCCTCCCCCCAGCACTTTGTGTTGTCTCAGTCTCATAATCTGAATGACACATGGCATAGTAAAATCGTTTGTCTTGTCCTCCCTCTGTCTCCCCCTTGTTGTGTGTGCCTAGAAACATTTGTGTATTGGCACGTTATAAATTACTTTTATCATGTCTGCACACTGTTGCAGTGCACACTTTAGTGGCAGAGAGCTTCTCTCACTAATAAGGCATTCTCAACAGTCTAACAAAACAAAAGATTATTTTTGCCCGATTTTATGCGGCCTACAAAAATCCCAAAAATGACATTCCTTTGCCTCCCACACCCGCCCTCTTGCAGGATTTCTTCCTAAACCTCCTCCCTGAGCCCCTACCACCTCCCTCCCAATCCAAGATTCCCCCCACAACAAAACATACACAAATAAGCAATACACACACACAAAACACAAACACGCAACACACACACAAACACACAAATGCTTACCCATTCTCACCCGATGGTGCTTCTGGGTCCTGGTGTAGAGGAGGTCCCAGACATGGCCTGCACCCCAGCCCCCCATTTCGAGGTACTAGGAACATACTCGCCAAGGTATGTGACGTATGAGGAACAAATGAACCAACAGAGAGCAGCTCTAGGCCTCTGCCCAGTGCCCATCAGAAGAGCAATACCTGTTGAAGTGCCAATAAACAGACAACCATGGGCAGCACAGGACCCATTGAGACAACCGTACCAACAGCTGACACGACATGAAGACTACTTTCAGACTGTCCGAGAGGAGACCCAAAGGGCCTTAATGGAAGGAGAATGGTGACGACAGTCGTACAGAATGAACACAAACGACAATTGAAAGATGACACACAAGAACGAAATGTAAAGAATAATAATGTAATGGACTTAGAAAAAGAAACAATGTTGACATATAGAGAAACGTAACCATAAGGCAGGATGAAAATATACAACCTGTACATAGGCTTGTAACGCAAGAAGCTAAGAAAACAGTATGGCTTGCTATGCTTAGTAGAAGAATAGAGCGGCAAGCGCCAACTATATATATATATATATATATCTACCTCAATGAAGCACATTATATAAGTGCAGTCACTTTACATGAAAGCAGAATTAAGCCCAGGATGGTAGGGGCCAAACAGGCCAGGATTCATATACCAGCACAAAGCCAGATGAAAGAGCGGAATCGAAACTTAGCAAGAGGCAGCTCATGCCTAGGAATTCAAGGTCAACTCAAGGAAGGGAGGAGAGCAGCAACTCAGAAGAATCGAAACTTAAGAGCATAGCAGCCTGCCCATGAAGGTCAAGATAAGGAGGCCCAGGCAGATGGCGAGGCCGAAGAGAGAATCAAATACGCAAATAGATGGAAAATGAAGCAGCTTCACGGTGTACTGACACGTGTCCAGCTAAGCACGAAGAGGTACCAACGTCTGATGTCACCCAAAACCAGAGGATGCCATAACTTTCCCTGATAAGAAGCTACAGTTTTAAGGCTGTCCTCAGCCAACTAATTGTCACATAGCCCTAAAGTACTGATTGATGGAAGGGAGGTGTTGTCACGATGCCTGCCCCCAGACATCCAGAACAGATCCATCTATCCAGGGAACAGGCATCCACGAGGACCCAGGAATTCCCAAAACCCCGTCTCGGGGCTATATGCATTCAGTCGTGGCGCCATAGGCGCCAGGCTCATATTGCCATCTTTAAACAGTGCAGGTCATCCTGCCAAGAACTCACGTACAGGCCATCATGAGGCCATGAAGGGATTACTTTCCTTTAGGAACTATTTTACTACTTGGGTGTGGTACTGGAACTCTTTTCCTGGGAACTACTTTTTTGATGCTATTTAAACCACGCCCGAAGAGCAGCACACCCTTCCCGTTATTCTGCATCTCAGCAGCGTAACGCTCACCGTGTCTGCAGTCCAGTATTCAGTCTACAGCTACACCCGTTTGTGTCCGGAGCCGATCCTAGAGAAAAGGAAAGAAGAAGAGAAGGCTAGAACAGGAAGATTCCCATTTGGTCATCATCTTCTCCTGGAGCAGCCACACCTGTGAGAAAGGAAAAAACATTTAAAACAACCGCATTCCATTGCCAGCTGTAGCGCCACGCCATACTCACCTATCATTAGAGCATCTTCACGACCCAGCGCGGTGCCCGTCTAATCGCCGCTCGCAACATCAGCATCTGAAAAGATAAGAACAAACAAAAAATGAGCGGGGTTCTGCCAAAGGCATTCACTTACTTACCGCACCATACTTACTTGTCATATTACCGCTTGAGGCAGCGCTGGTCACCATTCTACGCAAAGGTGCCACACCTGCAACGAGTATAGAGAACTATAGGTTAATCGCACTTGGAACAATATTACTTGCTAAACAGTGCTTGGTGCAAACTTACTCTTACCAAGGCGATACCTTCATCCATCGAGGCGAACTCGCTCTTCGGACCACGTTGCATGGGGAAAGGTATGAAAGGAGCATGAGTGAATAAACAGACATTTGAACTCTAAGGGAACTATACATTTGGTTTACACACAACCTACCCCGGAGTCATTATTTGTCTGGAACTCTGCCAAATACCTTCGGATCAGTGAAGTAACTGAAGTTCTACGCACCCTGCACTTCAAACACAGGATGGAGAGTTCATCCTTCCTAACTATAAGGTGAGACTTTATGAAGGGGAATACTAGAAGTTTTCAGGAAGATAGTGTTAGTGTTAACCCCTCTACCACGCGTGGCTAATAACCTTTACTGCTTCTAGGAAAATCCTCTTGCGGGTCAGGCAGATGAAACTGAGTGGGCAAGTGCAGTTGATCATCACTTCGCTACGAGTCACACTGGTGGAGACCGCAGCAGTCCAGCTTCGTTCAACGCCCCTGTGGAATCCAGGTGAGCGTGACAGGCAGGGTGAATCTTGGGGCATGCCACATCTGCGTAACCATTCTGCAAGCTGCTAATTAAAATGGGAGATTAATGCCTAGGGGTGTAACCGACTGTTATGTTTTTGGCTTCCCCTCGTGCCGGCCTTTGTTCAACCGTTCCTTGTGGTTTCATCGCTGCGGTTCTGGGAAAGGGTTCAATCATGGATGCTCGGACTGAACCTGCTTTCTGAAAGGCAGAAGCGATGTCGATGGCTTCGGTCAGTGTGGGCCTGTGGTGTTGCCTCACCCATCACTGCATCGCTGAGGGGAGTGCCTCTGTGAACTGTTCCAGCTTAATCTTGTCCACCATCTCCTCAATGCTGCTGCTGGAAGGCTTCAGCCACTTTTCTGTCAAGTCGTGGATCCGATAATACAGCTGACGAGGTGTCTCCCCCGTCTTTAGTTTAGCATCCCTCAGGCGGATCCGGTATGACTCATCATCCATTCCCATACGTTCAAGTATGGCTCTCTTGATGTCTGAATATGCAGTGTCCCCCGCTGGGTTGGCCGCTTGGTATGCTCCTTGCATGCTGCCGGTCAGCAAGGGTGTAATGAAGTGACCCCACTTCCCCATGGGCCATTGTGCATTGCGTGCCACTCTTTTGAAATTGGTGAAGAAGTAACAGGGGTCTTCACCGGTTTGGTATTTTTGTAACACAGCTGTAGGAGCCATCGGGTTGCCTCTACTGGTTAGCACAGCCTCCGTCATTTTCTTTAGTGCATCTTGGTTTGCTGCATGCAACTGAAGGGTTTGTTGGATGGTTTGGCGGTCAGTCTGCGCCTGATGTGACTGGACCTGTATGATCTGCTGAAGTTGCTGCTGTCCTTCTGTCAGGGTTTTAATGATTCCTTCCATGGCGTGCTGTGGCATCCCACCGCTGCCACCACTTTTGTGAATGAGGGACAGGCAGCCAGGAGTGGAACTTAAGTAAAACCTTTATTCAGGATACAGGAATTCAACAAAAAGTTTCTTCTTCTTCTTGGAATATGGATGTGGCTTTTTGACCTTGCAGCTAGTCCTCGTAAGCCCACAGCGTCTCAGGCACAGCTCTCTCTCTCTCGAAGCCTTGAAGAGAATGGCAAAAAGAGACCCCGTCCATCATTTGTTTTTACCTTATATAGGGGTTGGGGTCTAGGTAGCCAATCAGCACAGGCTTGGCTTGGTTCTCTATAAATATCCCTGTAAGCCCCGCCCCCTTTCTCTTGGTTTGAAGGAGGGTTGTCTGCCTGTCCCGCCAAGTCTGGGTTCCCGTGAGGAACCCCCGTCTTGAAGAGGTCTGGTACCCTCAAGGTCTCTGTGACGCTTTCTGAAGGTGAGTGTTGGCGGTGAACTCGGAAGCAGGTCTCTGCCTTCCGTGTCACTGGGTACGGCCTCGACCGTGTTGTGAAAGGAACCGCTTGGGAAACCGGCTTCTGCCTGTGAAGGCGTTCGGCTTGCCATGGTCCATGCTGCACTCGGAGCGGAACCCCGCCCCGGTAAGCCAGCGGTTGTCCGGAAAGGACGGCCCAATCGCCTCCGTTCTGGTTTTTCAGTTCGCTGGAATAACCTCTTTCCACGTATCCTACACTCATGTAAACGGTGTCAGCCGTAGTCCTTTCGTCCACGTCTCTCTTAATGCTGTCTTCCGGGGTCCCAAGACTGTTAATTATCTGGCCTGGGCTCTCCCGACCTCGCAGCTTGGCTGGTTGGTACCCCCTCTCAGGTGGTCTTCCTTCGACCGGGTGCTCTCTCTCATGTGGTCCCTCCTCTTGCCTCTTCCGTTTCATGCTGTCCACATCCCTCCGATCACACCGACCCAATCACAATGGACCAAATAATCTAGGGTCCTATAGCTAGTAGAACCAATGAGACGTCGTACTTGTAGTGACGTTGAGCACGAGTGATGTAGAGGGATGGGCGTAGATGCCCACCCAATAAGAGTTATCCAATCCTCACACCCCGTTACCATTTACAGTTATAGTACCTATACTTAAGTTACCTTTTTCAACCAATAGACTTGCATGACAAACTTTCGAGTGCTACACGTCAATGATGATGAATATTACCTATAAAAATTTCTGTTTGATTGAAGATTGTGGAAGTTGAAGCGAGACGGGCGATCGCATCACTGATGATTTCCTAATGTTTCCCAGTTTTTTGTACTTGTCATTAAACGGACTTCCCTTTGCCAAACCATATGAGTTGTCCTTATTGATTGGTGTTGGAGTAAGAGAATCCTGCATCCCATCCACCTCAAGGTGCAGCTATCTTGTCTTAAAGTACTCGAGGGTGAGCTCTGATCCCATGGACCTGTCAGAGTTTGCTCCGCCCTCCTGTACAGTGGGTAGCGGTGAGGATGGTTTTGACCATCAACTATTGATTATTGATTATTGATAAGACACCTATTGACCGTCGACACGAAGTAACTCTAGGTCTTCGGCAATATCACGAGTCCTTCGCCATTTGGCCGAGTAGACTGTGAAACTTCCCGTGGACACTGATAGTATAAATCTATCTAAAATCTGCAGTGGGTCTGAAGGAACCCGTTTTATAAGCAGAAACCCTTTCATTCCTACGGGCAGTGGAAGAGGCGAAAGACTAAAGAAGGCTGTAACGGAGGGGATAATGACTCGAGAATGATTGAGATATTAAAGAATACCGGAGTAGACACCTGAGATAGTAAAGAATACCAGGGTGGACAGCTGAGATATTAAAGAATACCAGGGTAGACACCCGAGAAGAGAGAGGATTCCAGGGCGGACACCCGAGGAGAGAGAGGATTCGCCTTGTTCCTGCACTTTAATATAGCTGTCAGAAGAAACGTGAACACATAATAGGGGACGACTAGGCTATGACCACGTTTAAAGACGTCATAAAAGGAGTGCATTTAAACTCCATATCGGGGTATTAATCAGAAGGCAGCGATATTTGTGTCCAGCTGGTGTCTGTCAAATGTCTGTTGTACCTGTTCTGTTGTATGTCACATGTAAGAAATGTTGCCCTGTATTGGTTGAAATCAAATAGGGTTTTTACGTGATCCTATAGTTGAGAGGAAATCACAGTTAGATTGATGTTTTTGAGTAAATTGGTGAAAAAAGGTTTTGCCGGGAAAAAATTGGATTGGAGCTTGCAGTGTTTGGTGCTCGCTTATATTATTAACACGTGTTAAAATTGCATAGAATCATCGAAAAGTGGTGTTTAAGAGGAAAATAGAACAGATGTAAACATGGAAGAAATTACACCATTAGCATACTTATGTAAGCAACTGCCGAAACATGCACCCAAGCTTAAGAAATATAGCACAGAGTGGGTTAAGTGCACCGCCCACAAGATGTTTATGCCGAGGACACAAAATGGGTCTTTATCTAAAGCCGTTTTACAGCACATGACGACTTACTTGCATGCCACGTACACAGGAAAAAAACTAGAGAAACGCCTCACTGTTCTAGAACTTTGGAAAATGTTCGAACAGGCGAAGGAGGAAGAGCAACCTGCAGACTGGATATTAAACGTATGCACGGAGGGGGGTGAGAGGCCTGCCGCGCCACCTGCCCGCCTGAAACAGAAACCGAGGGAAGTAAGCCTGAGGGACTCTACCCATTAAGGGAGCTTAAAGAAGCCACAGGGTACAGCAACCCCGCATATGAGTCACCTACTTACAGTAGTGACGAAAACCGAGGGAAGGATCAGGACAAGATTCTTACCTCTGCAGTCCCGAGGGACAAGGAGAGACGCGATGATGAGAGGAAGGATCAGGCACAGATTAGTGCATCTCTCGATAAGGAGAGAGAGGAAAAGAAATGTAAAGAAGGTGAAAGCAGAACTGATGAGATAGCATTCGCAAGAGACAAATGGATGGAAGGACAGATATTGTTGAAACTCGATGGATAAGGAAGTGATGATATGAGATCTATAGAGAAGTTAGATGAGTTGCAGAGAAAGGAAAAAGACAAGGAGTCAAGGGATGAAAGGATAAGATGTAAGGATAGACTGAGGCGTGAACAGCTGTATCGCGAAGAGCAAGAGAAACAGCTTGATCGCAAACAGAGAGCAGTCTATGCCTTGGACAGACAGAAACAGCAAGGTTTAGAAGAAGAGCAAAGAGAACGTGACAAGATAAGGAGACGAAGGGATGAGGAAGTTCAAAGGGAAAATGAACGTATAAATGAAAGGAGAAGAGAAGAAGATAAGGTCAGAAAGGAGGCGAGGAAGCACAAAGAATGTGATAATGTCATAGAACGTAAGCGTAGACAGAGGGCACGCGATCTCGAATATCTGGAGAGGGAAGTTAAAAAACCCAATCCTGTTGTAGAATGGGAAGACAGTGAAGAATTCTTCCCTGCATATGACTCAGTACCAGGCATGACCAGGGCAAATAATGAAGATGACTTCGACACCAGAAGCATTTGGGAAACGATCTATAAGATATATGATGAAATGGGGTTAGAACAAGTATCCCAAGGGGAAAAGGAAGACAAGCACCCGGATAGCACTGAGCTGTATGACACTGAGGATATCACCTGAAGTAGTGGGAGCAGGAGACTGTCCCTGGACAGACTAGAAATCAGTAAAGATGATGATGACACAAGTAGTTGCGTGAATTGGGAACAATCAATGACCGGCTCCAGAGAAGAAACAGAGCGTGAGACAAATGAAGAAGGGAGGCGGCGTGAAAAGCGGCTCCCAAGGGACAAAGGGGTACAATGGTCAGTTGCTAGTGAGTCCGCACCGAGGACATCAGAGTCTGCCACACAGTCAGACCGGCATGATGGAACACCCCATGGTCAGATAGGGGTGTCAGCACCCACCTTTGTAGACAGGTTGAGGACATTGCCAGGCAGACGGCGATGTGGGAATATTACCCCAGCGATAGACAGGAGAACTATGTGAGAAGAGAAAGAAGGGTGCGCATTCCAATTTCCGCTGCTAGATAAGGGGGGAGCAAGACCGCAATATATTCCATGGCCACACATGGATCGAGAAAACCTGAAAAACAAGCTTCCAATGCTGACATCGGAAGGCGGGAAGTGGATACACAATTTAGAAAAAAGGACAGGGGCTGTCATGCTCGCAATAGGGGACATTAAAGGTCTCCTGATCGCCATGCTTGGTGAAAGAGCAGACGATGTGTGGACACGGGCAGGGTACCCTATGGTAACCACAATTAACACTAATCACGACGGAGCATCATTTAATAATTGCAGAGCAGCAGTATGAAAAGCGCTACGAGTGCTGTACCCAGAACGTTTTGCAAACAAAATTATCAAAGTATGCCCTCGAAGGAGTGTTGTACCCAGAACGTTTTGCAAATGAAATTATCAAAGTATGCTCTCGAAGGAGCCATGCTAACTAGCCCAGCGGAAGAGAACTCGCAACAGGTGGATAACCCACAGCAGAACAACCAGGGTAACATAGGACTGTACCCGAGGTGAAGGGGATTTAGAGGAAGAGGATGGCAAAGTAATCAAGGAGGTTTCCAGAGTAATCAAGGAGGTTTTCAAAACGTGCAAATGGGCAACCCAGATACGTCAAACGGACAAATAATACGACCACCGCAAGTATGTTGGCTGTGTGGAATGACGGGGCATTTGGCGTGCACATGCAGAAGTCAAGACATGTGGCAGAATAGCCAAGGAATGGGAGCAGGAACGGTGAATCCACCTGCGATCTCACAACAGGGCAATGCGCAAAACCAGGCAGTGCAGCAGCAAGGTGCACAACAAGGGGTTCAACCCCCAAACATGGGGAATTTGCCTCAAGGGCAATTTCAACAGGCACCACTGCAATTGTCTCAGGGCACAAACTCCGGAAGGGGAGGCAGCCCAGGGAGTGGAGGGAATCTGCAAGTGTATTGTGGGCCGAACTTATATATGAACTAGGACAGCTCACTGGGAACCCTGATGTGCTCTATCCTATCGGTGACTCCAGAACCTAATAGGGAACTTAGGATGAATGTCATCATAGAGGGTAAAGAATATTCCTTCTTAATTGACACGGATGCAACACGCTTGTGCATATGTGAAGGCAAGTTTTGCTTGTCCGGCGAGGCCATAGATACTCAGAGTTTTACAGGAGCTAACAGTCTAGTTCCCTTTACAGACGCACCCCCAGTCTCCGTAGGAGAGTGCGAGATGAATGTACCTTCATTATATTCACGTCAGACCCCGGTAAACATTTTGGGTCAAGACTTAATGACAAAGTTGAATATGACGATCTCGTTCACGGAGGAGGGCATAGTATGCTCCACTCCAGGAATGCATTATTCAAACATGTGCGAAATGATCAGGGCATACTCAGGGCATATAGCCATGAGAGCTATACCGCCAGAGCCAGACGTTTTCGCATATGGCATGCGTGTGCTCATGGCAGGATTGCCTGGCCTTACAGATAGGACCATGAGAACCCCCGCTGAATTTTTATTCAGACCAATAATACCTATGCATGAAGAGGAGGGACAAGTATTTCCCTTAATGATACATACCGCAGCTGTGTGAGGGAAAATAGCATTGGTTGAAGGCTGCGATGATGAAGGCAGACAATGGTGCACGATTATCGCCATTGAAGAAGGGTATCGAGTGACTGATGTCACCGATGACCATCTGTTTGAAGAACAACCAGATTCGGAAGAGACAAGAGTAGAAGTGAGTCTCATAATTTGGGTAAAAATCATCAAAAGAGAAGTGCCTCAGAGAATGATGTTGGCACTGATACGTCCGGAATACTTTGATGACGACAAGGCCCAGGTGCCTGTCTCAGTATGGACTACTGGACCTTATGAAGTAGGCGGCGGGAGAATTGAAATTTAAACTGAAACCAGGAGCAATTTTACCGAGGGCGCGACAGTATCCCATGTCCAGAGAGGCAGCTGAGGGGATCACGAAGACAATTTCCACCATGATGGACCAGGTCATCTTAGTGAAATGAGAGTCACCATGTAACACAGTGATTTAGCCTGTCAAGTAATCAAAGGGAGGGTCTTGGTGTTTATCCAAGATTTAAGAGCATTAAGCAATATTGTTGAAGCCGAGTTCCCTCTAGTCCCTAATCCATCTACAATCCTATGCAACATACCGATTGAGGCAAAATATTTTACGGTGATTGACTTGAAAAATGCCTTTTTCTCAATCCCGTTGCACTGTGACTCTCAAGATCTGATGTCATTTACATTCAGACAAATGCGTCTGAAAAGCACGAGGTTGCCACAGGGGTACTGTGAGTCCCCGTCCATTTTCAATAGAGTCCTGCAGATGGACCTAAGTAATATTGCACTAGATAGTGTCGTCTTGCAGTATGTGGATGACATTCTAATCTGCTGCACCACAGAGGAGCAGTGCAGGCAGGACTCTATCCGGCTATTGACCATACTGGCTGAGAAAGGATATAAGGTTGCCAAGGAAAAGCTACAGTATTGTCAACAGGAAGTACTGTACATTGGCCAACTCATCTCGCATCAAGGCAAGAAAGTGACCCCAGAAAGGGCTGAAGCCATCTTGAACATGGCCAAGCCACTCACAATTAAACAAATGCAGAGCGTTTTAGGCCTATACAACTATGTTAGAGCATGGGTTTTCGATTACAGCACGTATACCAAACCCTTGCTCCAGGCACTAAAGAAGGCCCAGGTGACAAAGGAAAAGATTGAATGGTCTGAGGCAATGGAAAAGGGTTTTCTGAACTCAAGAGAGTGATTTATACAGCTCCAGTTCTCGGAATTCCTAATTATGCAGAGGAATTCTACCTGTTTTCGCACACAGATGGCAACGTTATGACGGCAGTGCTTGCTCAAAAAACTTTTTGGGGTTACAAGCCCCTGGCATATTACAGTGGGATCCTGGACCCAGTAATGAGAGGCCACTTCCCCTGCAAACAATGTTTAGCTGCCGCGGCGTTCGCCATAGAAAAGGCAACCACTATTGTGATGGGATGTTCCATGACGTTATACGTCATACATTCACTGTTCGCTATTTTAGAGAAGCCTAAAGGCACGTTGAAGTCTCAGAGAGTCTCTGCATATGAAGTGATCATATCTAATCCATCAATCAAAATAGTTTGATGTAAAACAGTGAACCCAGCTACATTCATAGCAGATCCAGTCACTAAAGGAGAGCCGATACATGACTGTGCAAACTATGAAGAATTCTATGATGAAATCCCTAGGGTGAGAGAAAATGCCCTGGCGGGAGGAGAGTTTGTTTTTATTGACGGCTCTTCGAGAATCAGCCATGAAGATGGACAAAGATATACAGGCGTTGTCGTAATGAAACCCATAGCAAACGGAGAATTTCAAGTACTCGTCAGTGCACAAATACCATCTCATTATTCAGCGCAGGGTGCAGAAATATTGGCATTAATACTCGGCATAGAGAATCACGCAGACAAGGAAGTAAAGGTGTACAGTGACTCCACCTATGTGACGTCCAGAGTGCACGCAGGACTAGCACGCTGGAAAAGGAGGGGCTACCTCCGAGCGGACGGTACGCCAGTGCAGCATGCAGCCTTATTGGACAGGCTGATTAAGGCACTACAGCTCCCAGTGGGCATAGCAGTCGTGAAATGAGCCGCCCACACAAACAGGACAGATTTTGTGTCACGCAGAAACCACGCAGCAGACACAGAAGCCAAGCGAATGGCATCCAAAAGTGAGATGGTCATGGAAGTGGAAGTGGAATGTACACATGAGAGAATGATGGTGGCATGAACCACACCTGAAGCTTATTGTAATCCGGGGCAGATGCAACTAATGGAGCTTAAAGGGGAGGCACTACAGGACTAGAAGAACCTATGGAGACGTTGAGGGTGTTCTTTAAACCCCTCTGATGGATTGTGGTGGCAAGACAGCACTGGTAAACCAGTAATGCCTGTAGCCCTACTAAAAATAGCATTGGAGCAATTGCATTACCCCATACATATGTCAAAGGAAAATTTAGCAGCAACGCTCGCAGAAGACTGGTTCATACCGAATTTAGCTGGGCATGTTGCATTCTTTATGGTGAACTGCATAATCTGCCAGCAATTCACTGCTGGGCATACATTAAAAGTACTGAGAGGAGTCATCCCCCGGCCAAATGGACCTTTTCAGCACCTACAAGTGTGCAACGGGTACAGATAATTAATTGTAGTGGTGTGTCCATTCTCTAGATGGATTGAAGAAGGTCTATGTAAACACCCAGACTCTACCTGTGCAGCCAAATTCCTAGTGAGGGAAGTGTTCCCTAGGTGGGGGGTGTGTGAAGTAATGAGGTCAAATAATGGGGCTCATTTTGTAAATTCAGTCTTTGAGCAGATTCGCTTGTTGCTTGGTATAAAGCACAAGTTCTCATCAGCGTATCGTCCGGAGGGTAATGTTATCTGTGAGAGGCTCAACGGCTTGTTAAAAGAAAGGGTAGCCAAGTTGAAGCTTACTCTAAAGAGGGGATGGTTGCACTGCCTTCCACTGGCATTGTATACTCTTCAATACCAGCCAAGCTCCGACCATCATCTTACGCCGCACAAGATAGTCACAGGAAGGAGAATGAATACTCCGCTAACGCCCAGAGACAGAGCTAGATGTGATGCCCAGCCAACCCAAGAGGTTCTGGGATACGGATTACAAGAATATCTGAACTGCATGACATCCACCAACTGCAGCAACGACGAAAAGGGTGCAGCACAGCACAAAATGCAGCAGTGGACGCTACAACAGACCCAGCTCAAGGTCTCCATATTCCACTCATCTTTCCTGGAGATGTGGTGGTAGTAAAAAAAACACACGAGGAAGAGGTGGGACGAACCAAGATTCAATGGCCCTTTCATTGTAGAGGACTGCACTCCTTCAGCTGTAAAACTGCAAGGCAGGAGAGCATGGATTTTTCTAAATGACATTAAGCCCTATATTAGAGAAAGTCATCTAGCTGCACCCCACCGTGAAGAAACTACAGACAACGGGTAAGAACCTCAGCATGTACAGACAAGATCCATGAACTGGAAGAAGGACGCATGAGCAGCAAAGCCAACACAAAGAACTCTTGAGCAAATTCTGGCTTAAATTTGACATTTCCTCTGAGCAAAAAGGGGGATAAGGACATAAAACGGACACTCTGTGCATCCTAGTTGCAGGGTGAAGAAGAGAATTGCGCATTTAAGCCACAACACATTTTGTTGATGCAAACTTGTGAATGAACCCACACTCCAGCATTATTGAGAAACAAGACTCTAACAGACATTGATCAAGGACTTTTACCTTAGGACCTAAACACAGTATCCTGAATCATCAAATACCAATACTTTGTTTGGCAGCATTTATGGTGTCCCCCAGCAGAAACATCACAGAGGATGTGCTAACCTACTTTCAGTTAGTATTGGAATCCTATCCATCACTAGTAGGGAGGGTCACCAGTGTCTCAGACTTCATCCAAGATCCTGCGACCAAGAGGATAATCTGGCAACTACTTACCATCATCGCGGAAGCCTTCCACCACAGGCATCTATAGATGAACTCGTCAATACGCTTTTCTTTCGCATCATAGAGGAGTGCCCAGCTAATGTTGGGAGAACCACAGACACCCTCGTGTTTATCCGAGGTCCAGCAAACTCTGAACTCTTGAGCCAGCTGTGGACCAAGCTAAGTGATCTGGTTTCAATCCACGCATCAGGAAAGTGCAAGCATTGTTCACATCAAGGGAAGAGCCTATAATCCTGAACCCAGCAAGGCAGGACAAATGTCCTTGTCACCTGAGGACAGCCGACTGGCTCACAACATCCTCTTCCGCCTAGTAACTTACTTTCCGGAAATGGTGGGGAGACCTGTTGAGGTTGACGTCCTCACCTTCATCAGAGACCTAGCTAATGTCGCACAGATGGGAACGCTCCTCCACTGCATCATGCTTCAAGTGGAGCTGTCCAACTTTCAGAGAGATTACATGAGGAGATTCCAGTGAAACCTTCCGCCGAGGGACAGAGCGAGGAAGCTGAGGCAAGCACTTCATCTTTCCGCCGAGGGACAGATTGAGGGAGCAGAGACAAGAACTTCACCTTTGTTTGTTTTAATTGCCATTTTTCCCATTTCTTCACATTGAACAGTGTCCAGCATGTCCTCAGGACTGAAGCAGATTAGGGGGGGTGGACTGGGAACTCACCTACTTTTAATCTACACAGTAAAAGTGACTTATCGAAAGTGTTAGTCTAATCTATTTTCCATAGTCTAGTGATGATACTGCATCCTGTATCAAGAGACAATCGTCACCCGCAAGAGGGGGGACACTTGTGAAGCACCAGACACTTTATGATACAAACTGTTCGAGAACAAGTGAATTGGGGGAAAAGAATAAACATTGACATTTTGTTATGAGTGGGATGGGGGCCCAGAACAGTAACCTGGTCCTCCCACAAGCAGAGGGGAGCCCTCGCTTCTCTGGAAGGAAATGCTGCCGCCTCATGTACCGTACCATCATGTACCTATGCATTGTGTTTATCATTATTTTGCTGTCATTAACAATCAGAGCTGCATTTTTTCTTGGTGCATGAAGCGTTCCAATTTCAGTGCACCCACCTGATGATGTACGCATGAGTCCCACAAAAGCACCCAGACGCTATATAGTTATTCCAGTCCCGAGAAAATCTGATGGTAAAGTAAATGAACTGAAAATTAATGTAATTAACAGTGACACATACACACTTGAGGTAGCGAATAAAGAGAAGAGCTGGAGACAGGGAATGAATGTAAACATAGCACTGACAACTACACGCACTCACACACTGAATGCACACAAACCAGGGCATGTGTCAATGGCCACAGGACATCAAACAAAGGCAATCGAGAGCATGAGACTGCCTACCGAACAATCAGCCCCAGAAAACAATGAGAGAAACTGAGAAGAATCAAGAGAAAAGCCAACGAAAGAAGACTTAACACAAGCCTTTAAAAAGACAGAAGCGGCTGTTGGAGAAATTCACTGCAAAGACACAAATGTTAATAGATCATGTATTTGTCATGGGCGCTACTCCTGAGGGGCCAGGTCTGGCCCAGCACCCTCGGAAGCAGACCCATCTTCCACTACTCCGGACCCAGCAGACCCCTACAGGGGCCCTTTGGACCGTGTCCTGGCGCCTTTGGCGCCAAGCTCATGAAGGGTTTCAGCCATAGGCGCCGGGCTCATATTGATAAATAGTGTAATAATGCTTGGGTGGACTTACCTGAAGCAGACCATGCTGCATATTTACCCAGAACAATCCAGTCTGGTTGAAGTCCCCAGCCATCAGGGCTGGGAGGAACTATTCCCTCCATTCAGGAACTCTTTTCTTACCTGGGTGGAACCGGTGGAAGTACACACACTGGAAGCACTTCTCTGCTATTTAAACCACGCCCGATGGAAAACACGTGCTTCGCGTTATTCTGCAGCAGCAGCAGGACGCTCATCGAGTCCGTTCCTGCATACCAGGTCCAGAGTCATCTTCAGCTTCCGCGCAGCAACCTGTGGATGAAGAAAGACACAGAACAATACTTACCAGATCCCGGAATCCAGTCACCGGCAAAACCGGCAAAGAATAAACATAAGGTTAGAAAAGTGCAACTCGCTCACAGCCGCGCCCGCTTACCTGATCCA
Source organism: Ambystoma mexicanum (assembly GCF_040938575.1). NCBI lineage: Eukaryota > Metazoa > Chordata > Amphibia > Caudata > Ambystomatidae > Ambystoma > Ambystoma mexicanum. The sequence continues at coordinate 604,923,929 of NC_090929.1, read as the reverse complement.
TCCGTGATTGCAACGGAGCTAACCGCGGCCTTCTCTTCGGCAGCTTCTCTGCACCTGAAAGGCAAAGGACATAATTAAAAAGGGGTTCGGGTGAAGGCAGTCGCATTCATCTTAACTTAACAGTTTTTGCACGCGCAGAAGCGGCCCCATCAACCGCAGCATCCCGGCACCTGAAAACTAGAAAAAGGACATTATTAGAGGTGCCATTAAAAGCGGCCAACAATCATTATACTTACGTGCTTCGGCACGTGCAGTGGCAACGGATATAAAGCCCGCAGCATCCCGGCACCTGAAAACTAGAAAAAGGACATTATTAGAGGTGCCATTAAAAGCGGCCAACGAACATTATACTTACGTGCATCGGCACGTGCAGCGGCAACGGAAAACTACGCCCACAGCATCCTGAGGCCTGAAACAAAGGAAAAGGGACATTATTGAGGTGCCCATCTTTTAAAGCCTAAAGACTACAGTATACTTACAGGCATCCGCTCGTGCAGTAACGGCAGCATCGCTCTTCGGCATCCCAGCACCAGTGCCACAACTAAGGCCGCAAAAGACTTGAGCCTCAACACTTAACTCATCCAGTGACGTAACTGGAATACACGCACCCCTGCACCAGACGCAGGATGGAGAGCTCAGCATTTATACGCCTAAGGTGAGAGCTCGCCGAGACAAGTAGAAAGCTAGGCTGTGGGAGAAACTGGCGATTGGTGGGAGAAGGAATCCCATCAAACGGTGATTAACCCTTTTTCTTCCACCTGCAGAAAACTTACCCTGCAAGTCAGACATTCGATAAGAGGAAGCCCAGTCCTGAGAGTCGTCCGAGCTCTACGCTTCTCAATTGAAGAAACGATAGCAGCCCAGCCGGGATCAGCGCCTCCGTGGGAATCAGGTGAGCGTTACAGAACGCGAAGCAAACCAATAACCTCCTACCCAGGCGCTATGGAAACTTCCAACACAGACCAACTGGCCCAGTTATATGGGGAATTAAGAGCTGAAGTTCATGCTGCCCGCCAGGAAACGAATGCCATTAGGAGGGAATTGATAATATCAAAAGAACAAACTGATGATCTCGCCAGACAGTTATTACAGACACAAGCGGGGCAAACCCCGCTACCTAATTCAGGAGGGAGCTATATCCCAGCGGCTTCAGCCAATCCTGTTCAAATCAACCTACCCGGAAATGTGCCATTGGCACCGCCTGAACGCTTCTCTGGTGACCCTAAAAGGTTTGCGGTGTTTATAAATCAATGCCGATTGCACTTTCCTTGTAGATCTGCAGCCTTTCCGACTGACCAGACTAAGGTAGCCTTTGTGCTTTCGTATCTTAGCGGCAGTGCCGCTGATTGGTCGATCCCTCTGGTTACACAGGATAACCCGATCCTTCGTGATTTCCCGACCTTCCAGGCAAATATGGAACGACTTTTTGCAAGGCATTCCCAGGGGCAGGCCCTGGACAACGAACTCCTTTCCCTACGACAGGGCAATCAAGATCTTTTGGCCTACATTGCATCATTCAATAGGCTAATCGTGGAAACCAGATGGCCTGAGGACAAAAGAATCACGCTTTTTCACAGGGGTTTGCGTGGCGAACTCAAAGACGTCCTTGCCCAGGTATTGAATCCTCCTCAGGATTGTTCAGAGTACATTGATTTGGTGGTCCAATTGGATCACAGACTACAAAACAGAAAGGCGGATCGATCCAGGTTTGAAACACGAGTGTTCCCTAAGCCTCAAAGTCACACCAAAGGAGTTGAAGCCGTAGAACCTATGCAAATTGGGGTTGTAAAGGGTCCCCTAACCCAGAAAGAACGCGACAGGAGACGTCAAATGCAACTATGTCTCTATTGTGGAAATTCAGGACATTTTCTTCAAGATTGCCCGGTGAAACCACCTAAGAAGACAGTGGGAGCTTCTGATAAGAGTTCTGAAAAGCCTGAGCGGGAAACGACCTCGCCCGACAAGTGTAGAGGTCCGCTTGCCGAGCGTAAAAACCAGTTCTTTGACCTCGCACTTCATAATGCCAATGGTCCTCGTAAACCCAGAGCAACCGGATCGTTTGCATGCAATTAAGGCATACATTGATAGCGGAGCAGTTGGAAATTATGTGGACCGCGAATTGGCTTCCAGGATGAACTTACCTCTTTGTCCAAAGGTGGTTAAAGACGTCATTACCACGGTGGATGGGAAGGAAATCCCCTCCGGACCAGTGATCCATACCACTACTGAAGTGACGATACTAGGCCAAGACGGGCGTCAGGAGGTAATTGTGTTCGACGTGATCAAGGCTCCTCAATTCCAAGTAATTCTAGGGATTCCTTGGTTGGAGAAACACAATCCTCAGATTGATTGGCGAGCAAAGACGATAAAGTTCCCAGAGTGCACACCAACTTGTTATCCACGACCCAACATTGGCCTAGCGTCAGTAATGGCTGACGGTCCACAATTACCTCTAGAGTATCGAGAGTTCCAAGATGTTTTTCAAAAGGAACAGGCTAACACCTTGCCACCCCACAGATCATACGATTGTCAGATAGATTTGCTACCCGGTGCAACTCCCCCTTGCAGTAAGATTTACACCCTTACCGAGCCTGAGAACCTTCATCTGCGACAGTATTTAGACCAGTACCTGGCCAATGGCTTTATCCGTCCATCGAAGTCCCCTGCATCCTCGGCTCTGTTCTTCGTACCAAAAAAAGAAGGTAACCTCAGAACCTGTATAGATTATCGTGCTCTGAACCAGATAACAGTAAAAAACTGGTACCCCTTACCTCTGAACCCGGAACTCCTTGACCAGGTACAAAAACGCCTGTATTTATACTAAGCTTGATCTCCGGGGAGCTTATCACTTGGTATGGGTCAAGGAAGGAGATGAATGGAAGACGGCCTTTCGCACTAAGTATGGGCTATTTGAATACCAAGTGATGCCCTTTGGACTATGCAATGCACCGGCCGCCTTCCAATATTTTATGAATGATGTCCTCAGAGAGCTCATTGATGTCTGCGTTGTCGTCTACATAGATGACATTCTTGTGTAATCATCTTCAGAAGCTGACCATCGAAATCATGTTAGGGCGGTCCTTGAAAAACTTCGCCAACATAAACTTTTTGCCAAGCTCGAAAAATGTGTTTTTCATGTCACTGAGGTCGAATTTTTGGGATTTATTCTGACACCCAAAGGAGTCCTCATGGACTCGAGAAAAGTAGACGCTATGCTCAAATGGCCGTCTCCTACTTCCGTGAAAGGCGTTCAAAGCATGCTAGGCTTTGCCAATTTTTACCGTAGATTTATTCCAGAGTTTTCACGAGTGGTACAACCCATCACCGCCCTCTTAATGAAAAATAAACGCTTTGAATGGTCCGCAGAAGCAGAACAAGCCTTCCAAGAGCTAAAGGCTAAATTCACCTTGGCGCCAATACTGAAACACCCACGCCCGGACCTCCCTTACATCGTTGAAACCGACGCCTCCAGCTTAGCAATGGGAGCAGTCCTATCACAAAGAGATCCAGAGACTAACCAACTGCATCCTGTGGCATTCTGGTCTCGGAAGTTCTCGGCGCCTGAGATCAACTACACCATCACAGACAAAGAGCTTCTAGCGATTAAATCAGCCTTTAAGGCATGGCGGCATTATCTCCTCGGGGCCAGACACACCGTCACAGTGATCACCGATCATCGAAATCTGCAGTATCTGAAAACTGCCAAGGCTCAATCCTCCACACAGCTTCGCTGGGCTCTATTCTTTGCTGAATTTGACTTTGTGATCACTTATCGCCCCGGCAACAAGAACGGCAAAGCGGATGCTCTTTCCCGAATTGGAATGGGAGATAACGTTGCCAATCCAGAACCTGTACCAATAATTCCTGAACAAAGGATCGTGGGTCTGATTTCTTCACAATCCATTGAGGATATTGAAGAAAAAACTAAACAACTTGTAACCTCACCAGACTTACTGAACTGGTTACAAAAAGGAAAAGATTTCACCGTAAGCAATGACTTGCCTTATTTCCAAGGACGATTGTTCCTACCACACGCCGATTTACAAAGACAGGTAATCTCCTGCTATCATGATTCATTAATTGAGGGTCACCCTGGCATTGCCAAAACCACAGAAAAGGTGAAGAGACACTTCTGGTGGCCTTCGTGGAGAAAAGACATAAAGGAATTAGTGATGTCCTGCGGTGTGTGCGCTCAAAACAAGGGTCAGAAGAAGAGGCCGGCTGGTCTTCTGCAACCATTAGACATCCCACTGTGTCCCTGGCATACCCTTTCCATGGACTTCATCACAGACTTACCCTCCTGTTCCGGGTACAACACCATTCTTGTTATTGTGGACCTGTTTTCCAAAATGGCCCACTTCATTCCGCTAAAAGGCTTACCTTCAGCATCAGTCCTAGCCAAAGTATTTCTTGAAAACATCGTCCGGCTACACGGCTTCCCGTCAGTACTAATCTCAGATAGGGGGAGCCAGTTTATTTCCCACTTTTGGCGTAGCCGTTGTCGATTAGCTCAAATCGATGTAAGACTTTCGACCAGCCATCATCCCCAGACCGACCGGCAAACCGAGAGAACAAACCAGACTCTCGAGCAATATTTACGATGCATGCTACAACAGTCGGAGAGTAATTGGAAGGACATCCTTTGGATAGCTGAATATGCTTACAACAATTCAGTTCATTCGGGTACCGGGAAGAGTCCCTTCTACATCTTGTATGGGATTCATCCTCGAACCTCCAACCTTGATCCACCTCAAGATCTTGGAACACCCGCCGTGGATCAATTGCACACCGTTATTACCCAAGCTTTTAAGGAAGCGACTGCACATCTACAACAAGCTAAAGAGAGGTACAAAAAAGGAGCAGATCAACACCGAAGCAATGCCCCTCAATACCAGGTTGGGGATCAAGTCTGGCTGTCCACCAAACATTTATCGCTTAAAGGGCCTCGCACCTTCAACCCCAAATACCTGGGACCATATCCAATTATGGCCATAATTAATCCAGTGGCCGTTAAATTAGAATTGCCAGCCCATATGAGAATACATCCTGTATTTCACATATCTCTTTTGAAACCCATGCAACCTGGAACCAGATTGACCAATCCTCCAGAGCCCATTCAAGTGAATGCGGAGCCTGAATTTGAAGTAAAAGACATTTTGGACTCTAAAATCATCAGATCGAAGCTATTCTACCTAATCGACGGGAAAGGCTATGGACCTCAGGAAAGGTCATGGGAACCCTATGACCACGTCCATGCTCCTCGTCTAGTCCAGAAATTTCACCGAACCTTTCCCGATAAACCAAAACCCCCGGGGAGGACAAGTTTGGGAGGGGCCTTGAGGGGGGGGTGCTGTCATGGGCGCTACTCCCGAGGGGCCAGGACTGGCCCAGCGCCCTCGGAAGCAGACCCGTCTTCCACTACTCCGGACCCAGCAGACCCCTACAGGGGCCCTTTGGACCGTGTCCTGGCGCCTTTGGCGCCAGGCTCATGAAGGGTTTCAGTCCCGGCGCCTTAGGCGCCGGGCTCATATTGATAAACAGTGTAATAATGCTTGGGTGGACTTACCTGAGGCAGACCATGCTGCATATTTACCCAGAACAATCCAGTCTGGTTGAAGTCCCCAGCCATCAGGGCTGGGAGGAACTATTCCCTCCATTCAGGAACTCTTTTCTTACCTGGGTGGAACCGGTGGAAGAACACACACTGGAAGCACTTCTCTGCTATTTAAACCACGCCCGATGGAAAACACGTGCTTCGCGTTATTCTGCAGCAGCAGCAGGAGGCTCACTGAGTCGGCTCCTGCATTCCCGGTCCAGAGTCATCTTCAGCTTCCGCGCAGCAACCTGTGGATGAAGAAAGACACAGAACAATACTTACCAGATCCTGGAATCCAGTCACCGGCAAAACCTGCAAAGAATAAACATAAGGTTAGAAAAGTGCAACTCGCTCGCAGCCGCGCCCGCTTCCCTGATCCATCCGTGATTGCAATGGAGCTAACCGCGGCCTTCTCTTCGGCAGCTTCTGTGCACCTGAAAGGCAAAGGACATAATTAAAAAGGGGTTCGGGTGAAGACAGTCGCATTCATCTTAACTTACCAGTTTTTGCACGCGCAGAAGCGGCCGCATCAACCGCAGCATCCCGGGACCTGAAAACTAGAAAAAGGACATTATTAGAGGTGCCATTAAAAGCGGCCAACGATCATTATACTTACGTGCATCGGCACGTGCAGTGGCAATGGATATAAAGCCCGCAGCATACCGGCACCTGAAAACTAGAAAAAGGACATTATTAGAGGTGCCATTAAAAGCGGCCAACGAACATTATACTTACGTGCATCGGCACGTGCAGCGGCAACGGAAAAGTATGCCCACAGCATCCCGAGGCCTGAAACAAAGGAAAAGGGACATTATTCAGGTGCCCATCTTTTAAAGCCTAAAGACTACAGTATACTTACAGGCATCCGCTTGTGCAGTAACGGCGGGATCGCTCTTCGGCATCCCAGCACCAGTGCCACAACTAAGGCCGCAAAAGACTTGAGCCTCAACACTGAACTCATCCAGTGACGTAACTGGAATCCACGCACCCCTGCACCAGACGCAGGATGGAGAGCTCAGCATTTATACACCTAAGGTGAGAGCTCGCCGAGACAAGTAGAAAGCTAGGCTGTGGGAGAAACTGGCGATTGGTGGGAGAAGGAATCCGATCAAACAGTGATTAACCCTTTTTCTTCCACCTGCAGAAAACTTACCCTGCAAGTCAGACATTCGATAAGAGGAAGCCCAGTCCTGAGAGTCGTCCGAGCTCTACGCTTCTCAATTGAAGAAACGATAGCAGCCCAGCCGGGATCAGCGCACCGTGGGAATCAGGTGAGCATTACAGTATTCCCGTTTATAGCTAGAGCGAAGAAACTGCATGAGGAACTGAAAAATAAAACCTCAGAGACTGTACTGACAATCACACAAGTTCCAACATGAGGAGCAAGTACCAGGCCAATGATGCAGCCATACACTGGGCCCGTGACAGGCTGGTGGCTTATAAAGGCACTTATAGAGGGCAGGAAAAGAATGCAAGAAGAGAAGGAGAGAATTGCAAATCCTCCACCTGCCACATCGATGCAGATAAAGGAACCTGCTCCATCGACCAGAATGCCCGAGAGTTCCCCAGCAAGGAAAAGTCACACAGACGCGTTTAGAGATGTAGTTATAGCGAACTACAGGAAGACACTAAGGATCAAGAGGAGCCAGCATGAAGATAACAGTGAACTGCCTGGACAGCACAGCATACCTAGGAAACAATATTTGGTACCAGCACATGAAAGAAGTTGGAAGAAGAAAATCAGAAGGAGAATGCTTTGTTTGTGCACTCCTACCGTACAGCATGGGGAAATCCTAGATCTTTGTGGCTGTAGAAATTGATGTCCCAACAGCACACTGTCTTTCACACGTAGCAATGTACAACACCAGAGGACAGTTCATGGGAAGGGATGTGTCATTGATATGGGCAACCGAGACAAATTACCATGATGAAAATGATTATATACAGGACATTAAGACGAGAATCAGAGCCCATACAAGGAATCATGTGATCAGGTACAAGAAGCCTGGAGTTAAAGGAACAGCAATCAGATGGGAAGTGAACCCAAAGCTAAATGTCCAAGGAAAAACTCCAGACGAGGCAAAAAATTTGAAGAACAGAGGCCAAATGCAGATTTGGGGAACAGTGCTTTCACCAAACGGATGGGAAGAAGGAATGGTGATCTGCCGAGCATGGGTGGTCTATGGCGCCTATAAGGAAGCAATAGAGAACTCACAGAGGTTGTGCAAACCTTTGTGGCCGAAACTCACAAGATTACTGACATGGGTTGAAGACAGAGGAGGACCCTTTCAGATATTGCCACGGGAAAGCCCAAAATTGTGCTTCAGGAACAATGGCACAAGGAAGATGGGAGAGAATCAGAACTGCGGACAAATCTTTGAAGCTCTAGGAATGACTCACGGAAACGCAGTAATTATGGATCATTACTGGGCGTGTGGATCCAAAGCATACATAAGACTGCCGAAAATCTGGGGAGGCATTTGCACAATAGTGAACGTCCACGTTCCTGCACGAGTGATCCCAAAAACTGACCTAAATATTGACAATTTCCCAAAAGCAGATGCTCACCTGAGGAAAAGGAGATCTGTGGAACTGGTATCCAGAAAGAAAAGAGAAAATTACTTTTCTGCCAAATCAGAAGAAGCATTCCATGCAATCCCATATGAGCACAAGCTGTTCAGCCTCACCTCATCTGTGTTCGCAACGATCATCATGCCAAGATTCCAGGTTGGAGCAAATACTAAGTGGTTGCAAATCACCAGATGGGAATTACTGCAAACCATCAACTCTACAATAAAGGCATTCAACGCAATCAAGAAAGAGTTAAGAGCTATCCGACTGATGACTGTATAGAACAGATATGTGCTTTACATGATCACAGCGATGGATGTAGGTAGGAGTTTGTGCAAAAATCGGGGAATCATGTTGCGCATTTATACCTTCTCATGATGAAGAAAATGGAACCCTGACAGAAGCCATAGAGATGCTAACGAAGCTACAGAACCAGATGATCGATGAAACTGACGAAGTTGATGACAACAGCTGGTTTGGAACACTTTTCTCATGGGTCCCACAATGGATGGCAGACATAATCAAGTTCCCGGGAGCCCTGCTACTGATGATACTATTAGGATTCTGTGTTATCAAGATAATTATCTTGCAATGCCAGAAAACTGTGAAGAAAGCCATTGGGATGAAGATCATGATCAATGTCAAACCAGGATGGAAGCCCAGAGACCTGACTGATGATGAAATCAGAAACTTTGTGAAGGCCAGCGAGTTTGCGCCAGAAGGAACAAAATTTGTGTAACCCAGGAAATGAAGACGGAACGAAGTAAAATGGATTTATTGTAGCTCAAATGGACAATGGCAGCTAATAACCTGGAACAAAGACGAACATGTAAAAATAGCAGGAGGTTTGAAAGGAGTGATACAAATTTGGACTCCAGAGAGACACTCCTTTGCACCATCATGTACAAGCCCAGAAGATGAAGAAGAAATGAATACAGAAGAACCAAGCAAGGTGAATACAAAAGAAGAAGCAGAAGTGGTTGATGAACCGACCAGACGGGGGAGTGTAGAGGATGTCCCAGATATGGCCTGCACTTCAGCCACCCATTTTGAAATACCAGGAACATACTCGCCGAGATATGTGACGTATGAGGAGAAAATAAACCAACAGAGAGCCACACTGGGGTTCTGCCCAGTGCCCATCAGAAGAGAAATACATGTTGAAGTGCCAATAACCAGACTACCATGGGAAGCACGTTACCCATTGAGACAAACGTACCAACAGCTGACATGACACAAAGACTACTTTCAGACTGTCCCAGAGGAGACCCAAAGGGCCTTAATGGAAGGCGAATGGTGATGACACAAGAGCCCAGACAGACATACAGAATGAACACAAACAACAATCGAAAGATGACACACAAGGACAAAATGTAAAGAATAATGATGTAATGGACTTGGAAGGAGAAACAATGTTGACATATAGAGAAATGTAACCATAAGGCAGGATAAAAATATGCAACCAGCTAACGCCTGTACATAGGCTTTTAACACAAGAAGCTAAGAAAACAGTACGGCTTGCTATGCTTAGTAGAAGAATGGAGAGTCAACTATATATATATATATATATATATATATATATATATATACATCTACCTCAACGAAGCACATTATATAAGTGCAGTCCACTTTACATAAAAGCAGAATTAAACTCAGGATGGTAGGGGCCAAACAGGCCAGGATTCATATACCGGCACAAAGCCAGATGAAGGAGCGGAATCATAACTTAGCAAGAAGCAGCTCATGCCTAGGAATTCGAGGTCAACTGAAGGAAGGGAGGAGAGTGGCAACTCCGAAGAATCAAAACTTAAGAGCATAACAGCCTGCCCATGAAGTTCAAGATAAGGAGGCCCAGGCAGATGGCGAGGCCGAAGAGAGAATCAAATACGCAAATAGATGGAAAATGAAGCAGCTTCAAGGTGTACCGACACGTGATCAGCCAAGCGCGAAGAGGTACCGACGTATGATGTCACCCAAAACCAGAGGATGCCATAACTTTCCCTGATAAGAAGCTACAGTTCCAAGGCTGTCCTCAGCCAACTAATTGACACATAGCCCTAAAGTACTGATTGATGGAAGGGAGGCAGGGTGAATCTTGGGGAATGCCGCATCTGGGTAACCATTCTGCAAGCTGCTGATTAAAGTGGGAGATTTATGCCTAGGGGTGTAACCGACCCAATCACAATGGACCAAATAATCTAGGGTCCTATAGCTAGTAGAACCAGTGAGACGTCGTACTTGTAGTGACGTCGAGCACGAGTGATGTAGAGGGATGGGCGTAGACGCCCACCCGATAAGAGTTATCCAATCCTCAAACCCTGTTACCATATACAGTTATAGTACCTATACTTAAGTTACCTTTTCCAACCAATAGACTTGCATGACAAACTTTTGAGTGTTACACGGCAATGATGACGAATATTGCCTATAAAAATTGCTGTTTGAATGAAGATTGTGGAAGTTGATGCGAGACGGGCGATCGAATCACTGATGATTTCCTAAGGTTTCCCTGTTTTTTGTACTTGTCTTTAAATGGACTTCCCTTTGCCACCCCATCCTCCTCAAGGTGCAGCTATCTCGTCTTAAAGTACTTGAGGGTGAGCTCTGATCCCATGGGCCCGTCAAAAGTTGCTCCACCCTCCTGTACACTAGTAAGTCAGCACTCCACAGATGGAAGGCATATCGTTCTCTACTGCAGTGTGCCTGCACTGCACACCTGAGAGGCAGAAAGTGTCTCTCACTAACAACCTCATCCCAACACCAGCGCTTATTGCCGCAGCTCTGCACGCAGTTTTTCTCGCTTTCAAATACTTCCTAGCCCCAGAGTCCAATACAGTGCGTCTGCGCACCCTACAGGCAGAGAAGAGAACCTTCTCAGTTTGTTAATACGAAGCCTTTGTTTCTCTTCCTTCGCATTTGGTCCTCCCTCCCAGACGCTGCAGAGAAGCCCTTTGAAAAGGGCACGAAACATCTGGCAATATCCTCACAGGTTGGAGGTTTTGTGTGGCATCGCCACCTCTAAGGGGCACAGGGACGCATAAAGGGTACATTTCAATTTCCAAACAGGAAAGGGCATACGTGGGACACGATCTGTTCGGTTTTAAAGAGAGGCTCTGACAGCTTTGCAGCACAGGTGGGATATTATAAATGGTGACAGTGATGGGTGAGACACGTGTGAGGGATATGTGAGGGGGAATAGTGAAAAGTGATGCGAGTGGTATATGGGGAAATGTGCGAAGCTCAGTGCATGCTTGCCTGCTCGTTGTTTCTCGTGTCTGTCCATATTCATACTTAACGTTAAAGTATCCCCCCTGACTCTAGCCTAGGCTCTCTGATGCTACTATGATGGTGATTATTTGCACTTTACAAACTATTTTAACATAACACAACATAGTTTGCCTATTTCATGGTGCGTTTCATTTGTAAAAGCAATCCCCCAGTAAGGCTACATATATAGGGAGTAATCTTAAAACTGCACGTAAGAAAGGTGGCCACCCTAGTAGAGGGGCAAGAACTCTGACCAAACATAATACAATCTTGAATGACGTCAAAGGAAAGTGCCAATGGTTACCAGATCCAGCTAGATCATGCAAAAAGCATAACGAATTCTTTAATTATCTCTCTCTTGCTGGTCAAAGTAAACAGAGTCTGTTTAGCAATTACATCATGCCTCATTTATTTTATGATCATTTCTATTTCAATCTAGAATGCGCCGAACATGTGCTACGACCCTAAGGTTTCTCAGCGCTCTACCAAACAATAAACAGAAGAAGGATTCCATTGAAACGTTAGCAAGGTGTACATTCTAAGCACTACTTCAAGGGGAAAGGTAAGGAATTTAAGAAACATTTACTCTAGCAAATTAACAGAGCCTTCCTTTTTCCTAAGTGTCTTCGTGCACGGCGACAATTTGGTGTGACAATGATCTGGGCGGCTGTGGTATCAAGCATCATATGTTATTGGAAATACTGAAGAGATTGTGAGGGGCACCTTAAAGATGAGCTTTCAGCTACAGGTAAATATGTAAAAATGAATCCCAAAATGAACCCTCAAATGTACTCCTGTGGGGACTATTTCAAAATCAGTCTTTGTCACTCTGCATCAACTTTACAAAGTCGCAAACAAACATTGGTGACTGTTTGGATGTTAACATAAGGCAGCGATTTATCCCACAACTACCCAATAGATGATATGAATAAAACTGACATTTCTGTCTAACTATTTGCCAGGGTGATGATTACTTTAATGTTTTAAACACATTATGATGCATGACAACACACCTTGAAATGTTCCAATATAATTGGTAAGTTATCCCATTTGCATTATCGTCAACATATCTAATCATGTGTAAAATTCTGATCAGCTTTGCAAAACGTGAAGCAAGCACTGATTATATGTTAATGTGTCTAAAATGCAACTCTGTAGTGATGTGGTCTGCTGTAATCGTGAACGGCGGAACATAGCTTGCCATGCTTATGAGAGAAGGGTTATATTTCTTAGCAGAAACCTTGTGATTGTAGGCATATTTAGAAGGGGTGTCTCCTAGGAGACATGTGTCTTGCATGAGAATATTCTGTAGACACAAGACTATTGCAACATTTGTCTCCGAAGAAAAAACCCAAATCACTGCCATTAAGAGGCAGAACACCCTACTAGTAGACTTGTAGTATGTGTTCCAGTTGGCCATGTTGTAAGGTAAGGGGCAATGGCATAGGGGGTGCCATGTATCATGTCGACTGCAGAATTCATGTTGCAGTATAGTTTGGAGACTGCATAAAATACCTGTTGTCTGAACATTTTCCCAATTGCCAACATAGTAAATTATAATGTTTAATGCACATATAGTGTACAAGGAATATATGTATTGTTCTAGTCCACACAGCTAGCAGGGGGCAACCAAATTTGTTGCACCCTGATAGCAGTGTGGACCTGGGTTTCCGGTCAGCCCATAACATAGTCTCCGGACCTAGACCCAAAGTAAGATAGCAGATCTGTTGAACTGTAGTGGTAAAACCCATATAAAGCTAATAGATGTTTACATCCATTTAAGCATATACAAAAGAGAAAAGCACTGGGCCACTCTGCACGAATCACGAAAAGGATCCTGAGTCAGAATCCACCCAGTGCATCACCCTGTAGGTAAGAGTACAAATGTGTCTGGGGACACTTAATGGAAAACCTTAAGCGTTAAGACCATCGACCGCCTCCCCTTTTACAAAGGCATGCAAAACGAACTTAAAAAATCACTCTATTTTTTGGGGGTTCTATGTTATTACAACAACAGTCTTTTTTTAATTGATTGTTTACCGAAACTTTTCTTTTTGTAAACACTCATCGAAAAAACTGTTGGTGGAATTCAGGGGGGACCCCCTGACCCAGCTCCCCCTGTTAATGTAATTCCCTCCCCTCCGCACCCCTCATATACCTTTACCCACTAGCCCATGTATTTTTCGATGGTTTTTTTCCAGAATAACATGATGAGGTAAGAACCCATTGAAAAAAAGACGATGTATCAACGTTGTACCATTTATTTGTAGATAGTTTCATGTGGATTCGTCAAATAGCACCAACATTTTAAGCCACTGAAAACATCTGCTCTCCATATGGGGAGCCCAACTTGACGATGAATACAAAGCCATTATCACAACTGTTTGATAAATAATACAATACTTTACTGCAAGTGTTAAGGGGTATGTGATGGATTATCAGTAAGGTCTTATTGGCCTTGGGTCCCGCTCTAATAATTATAATACATACATATATAGATACATATAAGGTCTTGAGGAAGACAGCCAAACATTTCCTCAAAAGAGTGGGGCGCTGCTAGTTATTAAGAATGACACCCATTCACACAAAAACAATGGCTGCTGTCGTATGAATAGAATAAAACGGAAAAAGAAACTTTTTTTAAAGAATATGTGACAACCCCCTTTCTTCAAGAAACATTCACTGTCTCTGTTCAACGCTGTTTTCTTAAAAAAGGAGTACTTTGGCATAAGAAATCTTGAAAGACTAATTGCCCTACCAGTCACTGCTCAGGAGTGTGTCACTACATGGATCAATCGCAGTTATTAGCAACAGACACAAAGAATAGTTTTGCTGGACAGATCAAGTGCTGTTAGACTAGTGAGTGTTCTCAGTTTTCCAGTCTGCTTTTCTCTACTTTCTTCTGTTCTCAGTATTTCCAAAAGTTTATACTTTGCTGTGAGGAAATGCCACCGACAAGGGTGCAAAGCCTTGGCTTTTTTAATGTATTTAAGTTTATGTAATGATGCAGGTGATTTTTTCTCTAAAGGGGTAATATGCTAGGCGGAGTTGGCTGCAGAGTTGCAGTCTGTGGCAGTCACTCCACTTTGCTCCTCTGAGACCGGAGTCTTTCTACAGTTTCCTGCCTTCCATTTGTGGGTGGACCCATAAAACCCTCATTCAGCCGCGGAGCGGCCGCGGAGTTGGCTGCAGAGTTGCAGTCTGTGGCAGTCATTCCACTTTGCTCCTCTGAGACCGGAGTCTTTCTACAGTTTCCTGCCTTCCATTTGTGGGTGGACCCATAAAACCCTCATTCAGCCGTGGAGGGGCTGCGGAGTTGGCTGCAGAGTTGCAGTCTGTGGCAGTCTGTGCATGGCTGAAATGGCTTCAATGTCAGTGTGCTTGCCCTCTATGGACATGGACCACAAACCCGTGGAAGCATAGGAGGGCCGGCTGCTCAGAAGCGCGTGCCCACGCCTCGCTGCGAAAGCCTTACAACAATGTGGTGCACAATTACAACATTTGCAAGGTCCATCACATAAACATCTTAAGACCCCAGCAGCAACAACAGTGAACGCCCGCTTAAAACAGGCGGATTTTATTGACCAATCTGCAGCAAAAAGTTTCAAATCACCAACCATCTTGTCAAAAACAAGCCCAACAGAAGCAGTGGACACGCGTCAACACGCACCTGGTCCCCTGCCTCCAGCGTCAGATCCGGAGCCTCTCTGCACCTCGCCAGTGCTTCTTCGACCGCGGCTCCCACCCTCACAGCTCCGGGTCCCGATGGCCTCCGGAGGGAGGATCGAGGCCCGTAAGCGGGGGGGGGGGCTCGCGCTCGTGAGGAGCGCGGAGCAGACGCCGTGGGCTAGCCTAGGGGGAGAGCGAAGTCCCGCACCCCCACCCTCGGCAATGGCTGCCCCGCAAAAGGACCTGTGCGAGGCAACGCAGCCGCAGGTCATTCCGGGGGAGGAGCCTGGTTCCATCTCTCGTCCCCCAGCAGCATGTGACCCGCACTCGGATGGGCTCGTCGGACCCAAGGTCACGCCCCCCTCCGAGGAGGATTCCCATCTAGCGATCTCACAGGCAAACGGAGTGCAAGAGCCCTCTGGGGACGAAAGAGGACCAGAAAAGCATTCAACAATCCCCACGGCAAATCCAGTACTCAAACACACGCTTCAAAAAGTAGCTCAAGTGCACTCCAGCCCACCACTCAAAGCTCCTCAAATTCCAGAGGGCTCACCTTGTCGTCCAGAAATCGACTGCAGGGACCTGGTTACCCCAAGAAACGAAGTTCAGGTCCCTGGCCTGGGAAAGCCCCCACCCCCCCTGCCCGCCCCCCTGGCAGGAGCGCCAAATCATAAAAAACGTAGTAAAGAGGCGGAGTCCCCCGACACCGGAATCTCTAGAGCCTCCAGAAAGAAAGTACCCCCAAAAACGGCTAACCTAAAACAAAAACGCACAAACAGGGTGCAGGCGCCCAAAAACAAACAAATGGTCAACCACCTAAGAAACCTTGGATCCCAGAATCAATAAAACCATTGGTTGCTAGCCTCATAACTGACTTCTTTCACGCATTCGCCCCAGATTCTCATTCTAGGCAAGCTGATCTTACCGATGAGGAAATCTTGGAAGCGATTAAAACCTGTCAACCTCCAGAAAAAGCAAGAAAAATAGGTTTATCGTCAGATCAGCGTGCCCAGTCCCGAAATTCCGCAAACGACAAACAAGACCCACCATCCCCAAAACGGCCCTTGCAGGTGGAATCACCAAAGCAATCTGATTCGGCCCCCCACCTTGGACCGGCGCCCCGGATTGCATCTGGAAAGGAGAAATCGTCAAAACAAACAGACACGGGCACCAATCCTGGTCGGGGGACTCAAACCGCACTAAAAAATGGCCGAGACATTTTACCCTCTGACAAGCTTACCAGTGAGATGACAACAGCCTCTCCCTTGGAAACCCCCGCACCTGCCAAACCTAAAGCCATGCAAGCCCACATTGAAGTTTCCTTGAATTCAATCCTGCCGACATCCAAAGACCACCGCACAACTTCAGGGCAGGCAGGGGCACAGTCCCCTCAGGCACCAGCCCTTGAAATCCAGAGGCAAGCAGTGTCGTTAAATGGACAGAAGCCCGAAACTTCAACTCACGATGCAGACCCATCCCGGATAAACAAGGATCATCCAGACGGCCCCTGGCAGGAAGGCGCTCCAATTGACCACCACCTTAAACCGAAGCCCCCGGGGCGACCCAGCCGTGGCCCTCCAGACCTATCATCTTCGCCTGTAGTGAGACGGCTCCTAAACGAGAGCTATTTACCTTCACCATCTCCCAAACAGCGCCCCCTCCCTCAGGGTTCGCCAACGGACTCTCCAGCGCAACACAAGAGAGACCTTCTATCAATAATGTCAGCAGTCACAATCTCAATGAACCCATTCATCAAACTTTACGAAGACATTAACGAAAATCTGAAAGACAACACCTCGATCCAAGCATCAATGCTTTCGAAATTAACTTTTCATGAAGGATACATCACAGCCTTAGATGATAAATTCAAAGGAATAAGGCCGGATGTGGAACAAGGACACAAAGAACTTGCGAACATCCTCTCAACGTCCTTCATGGGGGTTAAACCAGGAGGTCTAAACCCGCCAATGCAATTCAAATCTCCTCCTTCCAGCGCCGCCGTCCAGTATTCATCGGGTCTCGGCTCGGCAAATTCCGAAATTCACGAGGTGATCGACATCACAGATGACATTTTCAATGCCCCGCTAACCCTGAAAACGCCAGTGAGGGTGGAAGACCCTTCCTACCCCTTGTTTACAGGTCTGAGATCAGAAAAGCCAGTACAAGGGGGAGAACCTAAAACCCAGAAATCTAAACCAGTCAAACAACAAAGCACATGCTCAACCAAAAGAATCGACAAAGCGGGAAACCTGGCTTAAAGTCCGGTTTCCTACCAAGCAAAACCAAAGGCGACAAACGTCTCTCCCAGAACACCAGATGACTTCCTGGCAGACGAGGTCTTGATGAACATCTCTCAGCATCCAGACGATACTCAAGACTCATCGCCGGACAAAAGTGGGAAAAAGCAACAGCCATTAAATTTGCCGGCCCCTCTACTTGACTGCGGAAACAGACTCGAGAAAGAAATCATCGATGAATCGTCGGAAGAGGACTCTGCTCACAAATTTACCACTCTGGAAGAGCGCAGGAAAATTCTCCAACTTCGGAAACCCACCAGCCCCCGTAGCCCTCCCAGTTCTCGAGGTGTCGTTTACATCACCAACAGCCTGCGAGAGGCCAACTCGTAAAAAGTCAGCCTCTAGTGTCCAACACCTCCAACAGTTTGGGAGACGAAAGCAGGACCACCACTCAAAGCCCCAAGGAGGCCCACCTTTAGAGCTAAAGTCAACCGACAAAAGGGGGCAGCACTCGCAGCCCCACTTCACCTCAAGAACTGAGCAATATCAAAAAGGAAATTACTCCTCAAGGGAGTCCCCCATCAAGCTCGAACATCATTCTGAAAACGATGACGACATAATACTGAATAGAAGAGGTATACTCTCGCTATTCAGCCTGATCCCAGCCCTTCGGGAAATAAAGTCTTCAGACTTAAAAATAGTGGATCCATACCATTCAAATGACAGAGCGAAAGCCTACATCCACGCAGTGTCAAAGCGCATCAAAACGGAAATTGCTCGAGCAACTAATGATCTGGCTGCGTTAGGATACATTGTGCAAATCGAACCTCACAAACTCCAACGTCAGGAGAAGGGTCATTCAGAAAGGAACTTGGCTCGCAAGGACAAAACCCCAGAAAAAGAGAAGGGAGCGGATCATAGAAGAACCACTGAACCCACCTGAACCGTGGTCAACTTACACTCCAAGCCACAGGTGAGCCCCTGCGTCAAACTACAAGACAAACCCAGGCGTGACAAGCCGATAAAGACCAGCGATCTCAAAACTTTGAAGACCCAACAGCCAAATCTGGACTCGCTCAACTTGAGCATGACTGTGCTCACTGCGCAGAGAAACAGGGCAACAACCCGAGAATCCAAAGAGAGTGTTAGCACGTCTTCAAAATCAGCTGCCAAACTACAGGGGGTGTGGGCCTGGCTCCCAAAGGCTCTGTCTCAATTGAAAAAATAGCAACCCGCAGGTCGGCTTGCTGGGTCCTCGGACTATCAGAAGGTCGACCACTCTTCATCTTCTCTACACTTCTGCTCATGGAACACGAGAGGTCACTTACACCTCACAACAATGGGTGACGCAAATTTAGCCTCATTTGACATCATTTGTCTCCAAGAGACCTGGCTCAGACAAACTCCGGCTATGGATGGCTACAACACAATCTTGGCCCCAGCCAACAAGGGGGTACTGGGACGCCTGTCATCAGGTCTCCTTTTGGCCTGCCGGCAGGAAATTGGTCTGACACTCAAGTACACCCTCCAATCTAACCTCTCAATTTTGGCAGTACTACTTGAATGGGTCGAAAAACCCTTTTCCAGTGCATCGCAAATAGCGCTGATCAATACCTACTGGAACTCAGCTGCCATCAACCACCAGAATTACCTGTCAATGATGGAAAATGTGGTTGATGAAATTCAAGCAACATACCTGGTCTCTTCAATCAAAATCTGTGGGGACCTGAATGCCAAATGCACATATGAGCCTCGAATGCCGAATGCAACCTCACAAACAACAACAGCAGTGAAAAGAGGGTGTCTATGGTCTTCTTAAATGTCCTCAACAAAGTTAAAAAATCTGAATTTTGTTTTCCCAAATGACCATCGTCTGCCAACCTGGGAACAAGGATCACTAAACGCGACCATAGATTACATTTATGCATCCAGACCCCTCCTGGGAAAAGTAAAAACATTTAAAGTCCGAAAAACCACAGCCAGCGACCATAACAAGCTGACGATGTCCCTGGCAAACCACTTCGAAGAGCCCACACCGTACGCCATGGAAGTGGAACCAAACGCCCGTGGAAACTGCCTAAACTTGACAAGCCGAGCGGTCACAGCTTTGCTGGCTAAATATAACAGGGATGGAATTGCAGAGGGCCTCAATTCCTTGGACTACGTGCCCCTTCTGCTTAAACACGTGGTGAAATCAAAACAGAAAGTTCCGTCCTCCATGTCTCTCAACCACACCTATGACATCACACTGGTGGCAAATAGACACGAACTCTGCAAACCCAAGAGACAGCTGGGAAACCATCCGTCGAACAAAGAAAAATTAAAGTCGGCAATCTCAACCTATAAAACTTGGGTGAAAGACCATCGACACCGACTTTATTTACAAGATGCGGAAACCATGTTAAAAGCTATCTGTGGCAACAAAGTCAAAGAATTTTGGTCCTTGTTGAAATCTGCAGTGCATTCGCACAACAACTTGACCATCAATGCTATGCCGGAGAATAAATGGCTCACCGATTTCACTACTGTCTTCCAAGCCCCAGCCCCAACTGTTCAATTGGACAATCCATCTCAGATGTCAGGCTGGCTCAAACTGGATGATCAACAAGAAATCAGCAATCACATCTAAAAACTGAAGACCTCTAGAGCAGCAGGCCCGGACGGGATCTCAAATATCGACCTGAAAGCAAACCGACCGGAATAGGCCTCGCTGATAGCGTCCATCTTCAAGAAATGCTCCGAGCAGAAATCTCTGCTGCCTTCATGGACAAAATCCATCATTGTCCCAATCTATAAAAAGGGGGACATCACTGATCCTCTAAATTACCGCCCAATAGCACTTTTGGACTGCATTGGCAAAGTCTTTGGGAGTCTGCTTCTGAATCGTTTCCAATCTTGGGCAGAATCGGCCCCGTGCAATGACAAGTTCCAATCGGGCTTTAAAAAAAACATGGGCACGGCAGCACACATTTTAGCAATCAGCACCCTGAAAAGCAAGGTCTGGGAGAGAAAATCTCGGATTTTCATCGCCTACATTGACCTCTCATAGGCTTTTGAACTAGTTGATAGGTCCCACTTGTGGAAAAAACTGGAGGGGTGGAGTTGCCCACAGGAGGTACTGCAACCAATTAAAGCCCTTCATACGGACACCACTCTCAGGGTTCGTTTATCCCAAAGAGGCACCCTACCAGATGAAATCCAGATAGGACGGGGGTAAAACAGGGATGCCCTCTAGCTCCAGCGTTGTTCCTCGCATACATCGGTGACTACGGGGCCTCAGAAGATCTGGAGCACACATTCCAACCGTCACTCGCGTCCTCGAAAATAAGTCATCTGTTATACGCCGACGACCTAATCCTACTGGACCAGACCCACATCGGCCTCCAGAGGCACTTATCCAATCTCTTGAGCTACACTGCTGAAAACAACTTAAAAATAAACAAAGAGAAAACAAAAATCATGATACTGGAAGCCGGTCAGAAGAAGAACAAATGTTCAGAAAAATTTAAATGGTTCCTTGAGAAAAACGCCGCGATCGAGAGGGTCACCGACTACAAATACCTAGGTGTCCAGATAGACTCCTCGAAAAATGAGTCTTTTATGCAGAACGCACTTCAAATCAAATTAAAGAAACTAGCCTCTCAAGGAAAGGCTATCGATCTAAGGTTTGGAAAATTCTCTTGCATCCCTGTAATCGAATTTTACAAGAAAAAAGTTGTCCCCTCGATCACCTACGGAGCCGAGGGCATGCCAACGATTGCAGCAAGAACCTGGCAAAAACTAGAAAGCATGTTCTGGAAGGCGGTCCTTGGTCTGCCGAACTCCACATCAATAGCCGCAATCCGCCGGGAGCTAAGTCTAGTGTCACTAACAGCAACAGTCAACTTAAACGCTCTTAGGCTATTTAGGAAATGCATCACGGACGAGAGTGACCAAATTTATGGTCTGTTAAACAAAGAACTCCAATCTGGCAAAGTAAAAATGCTAACTATCTGGAAAGAAAAAAACATGTCCCTACTCGAGTCAGTCACGTGTTCGAAAGCTGATCTCATTACAAATCCGTCAAGAGTCTATAAGAAGCTGAAAGAACTAGACTGGATTCATACTCAAGATCTAGTAACCAACAACAAACTTCTTCTCCATCTGCCTCCTTTTTTTTCTAAACTCAACGAGCCGATGCAGTACCTCCAAAAATTCCCAAGCAGGGGGGCTCGAAACTTCATGCTGAGGACTAGGTTGAACCTGCTTGAAACCAACGAAATCCGAAACATAAGAGGTTTATCAGACTCCAGCACGTGCCGATTGTGCAAAGCCAAGACAGAAACCATCCGGCATCTACTGCTGTCATGCCCGAAAACTTTAGACTTAAGATTGGCCTACGTAAAGCACCTCAGCTTAGACGAGAGTGGGTGGGACGAAGATATCTGCTGGCAAAGAATGATCGGAGGAGACCGAACCACCTGGCTCCTAGCAACCACCAAAATACTCCAACATACCTTGACGAGGATAGCGGGATGAGGGTCCCACCCTTGTGTAGTTACTGCACTTCGTTTTTCTCTCTCAACTTTTTTTTGTAAAGTTCTTTTGAACATATACAAATAATTTAAAAAAAATATATATATGCTAGCGAGAGCCCCTGTTTTGTCGCAACTCCATGCCAAAAGCATAGTGCACTTGTGCCCTGCTGCAGCAGTAGCTTTATCCGGAGCACCCACTCTGCTCGTGGAGCAGAGCAGGTACAAAGGTCAAAAGATGCACACTCGCCCTCTCCCCCCCGAAGCGACAGGATAGTCACTGCCACACAGGAGCAGCATTTAAGATATGCCCTTTGTACCCAATCCACGTTGATCATGTACCCCATGCTGGTGGAAGGGCAATCTTGGAGAATAGCTACACCTGAGGTTAGGCATAGTGAATGACGATATTTATGATCATGGCAGCCCCATCCTTACTGATATTGCATATGTGTCAGCTCCTGTGAGTCAGTTCTGCTGTGAAAGGGAATTTGTATTCGGGCTAGATGAGACAATACTGCAACACAGCAGAGCAGATACCTAGAAGATCCAGCCTCTCTTTGATTCTCTTTGGAATGACTCCAGGCATAGTCTCACAGCAGGCAGCTGTCCTTGCCACAGGTATCAAAAGAGCACACCCATTCAGGAGGAGTAGCCTCAAACCAGGATGCTGCATATTGAAAGGTTTTTGCTGTCAGTAGGTGGGAAGGGAGCAGGAGTAGGATAGGCAGGAGTGCTCTAAACACTGGAAGAAGCCTTCCATCATCTTGCTTCTCACTGTCTCTCTTTCCCTCTCCTGTCTCCTACACTTCCTCTGGAGCAAAGCACTAACTTTGGGTGCAAGATCAACAGGGCAACGTCCACTCCAGCCAGGGGCAGGATTGGTCTCCTAAAGCAGGCTAGCTTTAGACCAATCACCTGACTTGTGCTTTTAAAAGGAGAAGGAATCTTGCTCCCCTTAAGCAGAATTCCCTCAGTTCCTCACTGATACTTTAGGGCCGAAGAGACTTTGTGAACATTCTCACCTGGACTTCCTTTGGGATAGTTGCCGGAGGTAAAGAAGGAGCCTTCCAAGGCAGAAGGAAGATCTGTCCCCTAACCGCCCCCAGGGATCATTGGGAGTGACCAGTGTGGTGGACCAGAACCAACCATTCAGCAACATATCTTCTCTGTCAGAAGAGCAGACCCTGAAATGGAGTATCCTATCCTTGAGTGCTTTGTGAAGGCCTCACAGCAACATATGGGTCAGACCAGCCAAAGCTCCCTATTCTATCACACTGAACTGGTTGCTCTGTGTTCCGCACATCCTGAACAATAGGGAAGGCGCTGGTGTCTGCATTCTTCCAACCAGCCAAACTATTGCACTGCATCAAAACCAGCCTGACACTGCATCATGTCATAGTGAAGCATGTCACCTGCTAGGCCCGAAGGGACTACTCAACACCGGAACCCAAGCTGAATCTTTGGAGGGTTACTCGCTGACTGTAACCAGGGGTTACAACTACGGCTCTGCCCAGCTAGCCCAGGGACTGCTGCCTCATTGACTGCACATTGATGCACTCTCGATCAGCACTTCAATGACCATTGCCTGCCTACTTGAACCATCGGAGTGTCACTTGCCAACCTCCCACAGCGGCTAAAACCTGTCTCGGCCTGGCCTACTGCAAAGCCTTGGGAACGCCCCGTCTTCCATCGCTTGAACCACTGCAGTTCAACTGCACAGAGTACCCGTATTCGACACTACTCGATGCCCGCTTGCTACCAGGGCCTCCATGATCCTACATGTCATAACTGAGCATGATCAGATCGCATCAACGTCCGACAGCCTTGTCCCCATGGTCATGTAGGGTTCCTTCTGTGAAAGAACCCGGCCTCCGTCTGGCGTCTGCCAAAGCACGCAGATGCCAGATGGAAGCCGGGTCCTTCGTCAGAAGGAACCCTACATGACTGTGGGGACAACACACCATACTGTGCAATCAATTTGGGAACTATACTGAGTGAGCAGAACTTATCACAGGGACAAAGAGTCGACAGACTGAGAGATAGGCTGTCATTCATTTATTCTATTCTAAGTGGGATTTTGCTCACTAAAATAGGACTAAGGAGGTTGCTAATTTATGATTTCTGCCTTGAAAAATACCATGTTGGTCGAAAACCTGTGTTGGCAAATTGACAAAGTATAGCAACCGTCAATTGTGATAATTCGAGATCTGTTTATCAAATCAGAAATAATAAACTTACCAACAACAACAAATAGATCAACAATGAGTGTTTCTTCTTAATTATAGTGGTGTTACGAAGTACCAGCCAGCACCAGCCAGCAATAGTATAGACCAAGCACATAGATGATGGCACACATTGTTTAATTCAGTAAGATAATGCATTGAGTGTCAGCGATAGTGGACATTACTGGCCTCCACTTGTGCTTATGGGAATGGATTTAATGTCTAAATGGCATTGAAATATGACGATGGGAATCATATTCATCCATAAAATGCATAAGAATTACGAACTGAGCCCCGTTGATGTCCTTCTTTTCAGTGTCACAGTGAGATTTGTCAGATCTACATGAGCAACGTCAAGTGATGTCATAACAAATGTGGGGCTTGTTGCATAGTCAGTGGATGTTTTTGAGTTTCTTTTTTGTCTGAGGAAAAATTAGATGGTCGATCACATGTGTGATAGCGAGGACCCTCTTCATTGTCCTGTTGTATTTAATCATTAAGACTGAAAAACCTCCACATTGACTATATTCATAATCCTGGTGTATGTCCATTGTTCCATATGAATTGTAATTGTAATGCTACTGAGTCCGATTATGGTTCACTAAATCGATTAAATATTAGTGCATATGTTCCATTTACTGGAGATGAGCCTCGACATATATGTTCTTAAAGCTGTGACGATTGTTCAAGTCTGGTTGTTCTTCCACACTATTTCAGTATGTTTATCAAAAGGTAACTCACACATAGCCAGCCCACTGAATACGGCTTTCAGTCCACCTAAACAGTGCATATACACACATAGTATATGTTACTAGTCAAACATGACTAAATTGCATCATGAAGACAGCTTAAACTCTTTGCCCTAAAAGAAGGAATCTATTGCAAGTGCAGCCCCTGGGTGTGTTGTAGCATGCTCAAAGATCACAAAACACAGTAGGCATGACCAAAGCAGTAATACTGGGAAACAAGCTACTTGAGATCAAAACATACTAATACTGTCATTTATTCAAATCGAATGTTACAGTTTATCAGTTGCTAACATTTTGCGTCTTTTGGCATATTTGTGATATTTATCCAGTAGTGTAGACCGGTTCTAAATTTCACAAGAGTGTGGGATCCCCTCTACTGAGAATGAACATGGTTCAAATAACCTGTTCTATGGAATCTCTTCCACTCATGAGGACTCACAACCACGTTTTAGCTCACTGCATCCTTCACAGAGGAGAAATACCAATTGCATATCTGTTTAGTCCCATTCTATGTAACCCAGGGCAATCCGTACATGCACCCCTTGCTCATTGTGCCTTTGAGAGGCTGAGCTTCACCTCACTGAGAAGGCCCAACAAGGCCGAAACCCATGTTTGGGGTTGCTGACGGCACTCTTGTTCAGAGGACAAATGCTTAGCATTTCGGTCCTGGGCTGCCCTTATGGTTGGGACCAGACTGATATACAAATGGATGTTTCTCCTATGTGAAAGATGCATTGAGCTCAAACGTGGTTCTAGACCATCCTGAGTGAGGGAAATTCCATAGGACTGGGTATTTGACTCATTTTCACTCTCAGTATAGGGGCTCCTACACCCTGGTTTGATAGAAATTTCGGGCCACATTGAATTTGCCAAGATACATGATCATGCCTGTGAAATGTAGTCACTACCAATGTAATGTTATCCCCAAAAGAGAATAAGGTAAATGCTGACTGCCTAAATATCAGTAGTTTGGCAACAGACAACCAAACAAGGATTGTATAGTAATAGTTTGGGTCCATGCTTATTGTTTTTAGAAAAATCATTCACCACGTGTTAAAAGGTTATATTATAGTCATTCTGGTAAATACAATAAAAACAAGAGGAAAAAAATGCATCAGAACGATTTTGCTTCACAAAAACAGGAAGAAATAACACCGCAAACCTAAACAAATGCACCCTTTTACCAAAAACAAATCATAATCCCTTTGCTGTTATCATTTCATCCAATATGCTACTCAATTTTTCTCAGTTCATCCCAATGTTTAGAATGAAAACAACCTGTATGAAAAAAAGCAAAACAGATGAAATTAGAGTTTCTTCTCAATTAGAAGATTGCAGCTGATTTTACCGAAAACAATTGTTCTTGGAAACAAATAAATTGATTTAAGAAATCAGTAGTTTTACTTTTGTCTCTGACTCTTTCTCTTTTAAAGATAATTATATTTTAGACTTGAAACATTGTGTAAATGTAGTCAGGTCTTCAAGTAGACCATTATATCGGGCTTTGACATTTATTAAAGATAACATTTAGGGGAAAGTTCAGCTCAGGTGCTTCATGGCTTATTTCTGACTGGTTTGACGAATCCCAAGGTATGGTCACTGCTTCTAATGCGGGAGCCCCTTTCTATGAGGCCAGGGAGGTGAAGCTGCTATCCGATAATCCCCCTGGGGGAGGTGCTCAGTGGGAGGATCTCATGCAGAGGGAGAACTACCTTAGGAGTAGTGACCAGCTTGAGAAAACACATTACCTTTTTCCCCCTTTCACCTTTTTTCTAAACCCATCCTTCACGACATCACCCGAGACTCCCATGTGTTATGCAGTAGATCCCAGTTAACAACTACTGGGGTGAAGAAGATCACGCAAGGAATGATGATTCATGATCATGAACACAAGTGACAGCATGCATTCTAGATTTTGCCAGGACCCGATTGGTCCGGCCTCGTTCAAAGGCTTGAGAGAGGAGAACAGCACATACCATCAAGAACCACATTCGAAAAAGGCTTGCCAACCAGGAAGCAGACTGAAGCAGAGGCAAGCCACCTGCCGAGGAGCAGAGCCACGAGAGTGCAGGAACACAGATGCAGAGCTGCAGAGGAAGCACAGAGAGGTCCGGCGAGGATGTCGGAAAGCCCAGGAAGCTGCTACAAGTCCTCAGAGACCCACTAGCAACCAGAGAGGGATGGCACAGACCCTTCAGGTGACAGGGAGGCTGATACCAAGGTTAGCAAGGGGTGAGGGGCAAGAGACATGAGACATTAAACTGGGAGAATAACCACGTGAAGGGGGTCTGGGGCCCATTATGGAAAAGTAAACAGCGAATTACAGATAATGCGAACTTTGACTATTTAAGCCCCAACATTAACAGACCTCGGCAAGAGAGTAAATAGGGGCTGTGGGTTGCAGAGAAAGAGAACTGTAAAAACATGCAACTGAAGGGGGTCTAGGACCAATATTGGGGGAACAATTCCATGGCCATCACGAAAGGGAACAGAAGCTTTATGGGTGCAAGAGAGTGAACCAAGGTTGTGGTGCAAGAAGAAGAGACCTGGAAACTTAATCAAGTAAACTGGGCCTGGGACCCACAAGGTAGACACATACCCCAAAAGCATAAATATGAAGCTAGCATGTTCAAGGGACACACAAAGACCTTGGCAGGAGAGTAAACCAACACATGTGGGTGAAAGAGAAGAGAGAGTAACAAGTAAGGGGTGCTAAGGAGGGGACAGGAGGCTCAGATAGAGTAGAAAGACCCAGAAGAAAGAGAGCCAAACCCTTGGGTCTTTGTGGAACTTTTTCTTGTTTTCATATGCTGGAAAGACTCTGGGGAAATGGAGACAACCCCAGAGTCTTGTGGAACATTTGCTTGATTTTCTACACCTTTTGTGTTTGGTTGACAAGATTGGCTCTAGGTCGGTAGTCGAGAGACATTTTCCCCTTGCACATTATTCTTAGTTTAGCTTGTGAGGGACAGAGCAAGTTTTGGACACAGGACGGCAAACCTTTACTTTGGACATCTGGATGCAGACAGCCTCATTAGTTTTGTTGAGGAAGGGAAGCCTCTCTTAGAGGTAAGACTAGTTAGGCTTCCCTCAAACTCCCCCATTTTACTTTATAATAAAAGTCTTTGCCTGTCTGCATACCACACTTATGTCTGTTACTCCTAGAGTCTCACACTGGTTAAAAAAGCCAATCAGTGTTTATTATGTGGACCAGTCTAATCAAAGATGTGATTTAATATTTCAAAATAAAGTTGTACATATAAACAAGAATTGATAATGCTCTGAATCTTGAGCGGAAGTTTGTGTGCCTAATGGATTTCCATTTGAAAATCCCAAATGTGTATTTCTAAGAGCACGTCGTATAGTAGTTTAAGAGTACATATCACCAGATCACTCAATTGCTAGATTAGAGTGGCCATCAGAATATTCCAGGTTTCGAGTATGCTTTGCAAAATGTGTATTTTAATTCATGTACTGCCTACAATTACTCCACTCTATCTTGCATTCTTGAGACCCAATGCCATCCATAGCCATTTTTTTGTTCAGTATCAGCGACATTGATCATGTGTGTTATGAATTCTTGAATTTAGATACATATCAGCTCTTTGGGTCTTCCATGCAACATCTCAGGACACCAATGATGGCATGGTGTGCCGGATACAAATCAGTCAAAACAAAGCCTGCCACCAATTGATAGACATGTGAGGGTGGGCAAAATGCACATGCACATCCTTTGATTACTTTTGCTTAAAGTTCTTGGTTTGGTTTCTAAAGAAACAGTGGGCTGGGGCATGCACACGATCCCAACAAGTCTAAGTAGAATGCAGTACTATGTGCAGGTGGAGTTCAGATCTCTCATACGCAAAAAATGTGTATCAGGTATCTCACCTTATATCACCAAGTGAAATAAATAGTTGGTCTGGCTACCTTGCTGATAGTACAGGCTGTTTTTCCTATGCAACCGAAGCCTGCAGGAAGCAGACAAATATTAGTAGAAGGCAATGATTCAGTTGAAATGGAGGAGAGGGCCCTATACTCACACTTAATATGCTCAGGATACGGGAAACATATCTGCTATCATTTTCCCTGCTGATAATGTCCCTGTGATTTCATTTTTTTCTGGATATGTGGAAACTAAAACTTCGTTTTTTAAATTTATTTCCTTTTGGACCTAGATATGATATCCGAATAAAATAAATGTGCACTGTCCCAAGCTTAAAATTCTGTGGCAATATTTTCTAAAAATGTATCATTCTGCTATGTCTGTTTTGAAATTAACACACAAGTGGACCCCAAAGCTATTCAAATAATATTTCTATGCTGTGTCTTTTTTAATGGCTATGTGGGATCCAATGGCCATCAAAACCCTTGCATAGTTTGATCATCTCAAACTCAGGAGAGATATCGTTGTCTCCCTTCCCCATGTACATGATCTTGTGTAAGGTATGCAAAATATCCAAACATCAACACAACCAAGTTTCAAATTTCACGAAGAAGCGTAAAAGACATTTTCTTCAAGTCCTCCATTATGTCAAGCAGGAGAAGGGAGTTCTTAAACATATCAATAGTTTCATTAGGGAGTGCACAATCTGAAATTGCCTGGCTTGCTATTTCTTGTCTAATGGCATGCAGTTGAATTCCATTACAAAATGAGTCTAATCCAAACCAGTATTTCAGAGGAAGTGCATTCTGAAATTGCCACCAGCAATTTTCCATGGAGGAAAGTGAATTTGCACTGCAGAAATACACTTTTCACCGGGCCTAATTCACAGAGCAGATTAAAGCATTCTTTGCACCACTCTAAATGGCCTAATGGACACAAAAAGCACTAAGTTTGCGCGTACTTAGAGCTTTTTTTGTGACTTGGGCCCATTTAGCGCGGTGCAAAGAGTACTTTTGCAGTGCAAAGTCACTTTGCTCCTTGCTAAACGTACTGTGAATTAGGCCCTAAATGTGCAAACAATGGGTGCAGACAAGCCAGAAAGCAGTATAGCATGCTGTGGTTTTTGTGGTGGAGTGGAATCTGAGTGCGAGGAGTGGGAGCCTTAGTAATGATCAGATCTTTTATATCAATCAACAATCTGGATCTGCCCCAAACGCTATGCTAGTCTGTACTGTGTGTTAGTGTCTCTGTGAACTCCATATCTATTGAAAGTCTATGCGTGCCTGGTATCCCCATCAAGAGACCCAGAAGAACGCATTCATGGGTCCTATCTTCCCTTGGGATGGTGGCAGAAGAGAAATGTTCTTTGTGTAATTTCATTGGAAAACTAAAGCCAATATATTGGTCATATATGCACAGTTAAAAAATATATGACTTTGATATGTTTCCATAAACTCCTGCAGTTAATATATGACACCTAAACAGATGACTGCTAATGATTTATTATGCAAGGTTTTCTCTGAAATTCCTAATTTGTTATATTTGCCTTCTACTATAGTGCCTGAGATGATACCCACACCTGTCAAGAACAATTACATATCTAGTAGTACACTTCACACTAAGGAGGGCCAGATGTATGCATGCCCGTGTGTAGCATCATCAAACTTCACAAAAGGATTACCCAACCCAGTCTCCTCCATGACTTACAGTCTGATTTCTGACCCAGTTGATGTGCTGAGACCACCACCATCTAGATCTGGATCAAATACAGCCTTGAATGCTTGCCTGCTTATCCTTCCAGATCTTGCTACCTCTTTCAACATGGCCGATCTCGAAGTGTTACTCAACATCTCTCCTCTTTCATTAGCTTCAATGTCCCAGGCCTATGCTGGTTTGAATTGATATTTACTAAATGGCACAAGCTCATCCAGATAGGCATTCATACATCCCAACAATATGAAATGAGTGACCTATGGAGGCCCAAAAGGAACAACACATTCCATTGCAATGTTCAACCTCTGTATAAATCAATAAGGGCATTCTCCCGTCAACACATAATACGGATCCATGAGTATGCTAAGGGTACCTAGCACCTAGTTCTACCTCAAGATCAGCTGTCACCATGACAATCAACAAATGAGACACTGGCCCTTGATCTTTCAAGTCAGGATTTTGACTATCCAAACTCAACCGTATGAAAAACGAATGGATTCTCCACGGCAGGGTGACTAAGTGAGCAAAGTCCAAAAAATGCTAAATAAATAGAAGCTCAACGGATTCTCCAAACAATTCCCCCCCCCACACTTACTTGGCTGTGACCCATCATTTAAAGCATGTGTTGTACAAACGCTACAGAAAGCCTGGTGCCACCTGTCATTTCTCACAGAATCAATCACTACATTCCCACCGCGTGCATCAGAACCATTGTCGAAGCCTTGGTGCTGTCTCACCAGAACAGTGGCAACACACTTCTTATTGGGGTACCACTCTGGATCCTGGCTCCTCTGAAAGCAGTCTAGAATGCATCACTCCAACTCCTCACAAGTCTGTAGAGGCTTGACCGAATCACTTGCTCTTTCCCAGCAACCTAATTGGCTATCCCCCCAGGATCACACCCCTTTCAAAGCGGCCTGAATCATCTACAAAGCTCTGATATACATAACTCTGTTCTACATGGAAACAAATCGCATCACCCCAGGACTCCAATGGGTCACCAGAACCAGGAAAGACATCCCCAGATTCGAACACAGGAGATGCAGGCAGGAGAAAGCTAGAACTCAGGATCTGACTGGCTATGACTCTGCACCCCTAAACAACAATCCAACTAACCTCAGGCCGACCCAGCCCTTTGCAATTCAGCAAACAACTGATAACTCAGTTCTGCAGAGAACACAACACCATCTACTATTTGCAACATCTGCCTTCCCACCTTTGGCCCTCGTTTCACTACCCTGCCTTGCCTTGCAAAAGCGCACCTGAGCTGTTGAGCTGGTTTCACACTATAGAAAGGGCTTTTAAAAACATAAATACATCAGCAACACTAAGGCTGCAATTTTGTTCAAGTCTCTAAGCTTGTGTATTACAAATGTTATTTTTTATCACAACAAGTTATACGCATTGAATGATTTTGAAGGCATCAGTTGAGTTATTGGTAAAATCATTCATGTCTGTAGTAAAGTGATAAGCTTGACTACAACCACCACATCCCTGCAGTTTTCTCCCAGTTCATCTGTAGTCTTGTGCCGTACTGACCTTCTGCATGTCCAGTCAATATCAGTCAATAGCCTGCTTCTAACAGAAGCGCTTCTACTGTCCCTGATAAATGACAGAAATGCTACTGAGCATCTTCTCTAGCATAACGCCTGATCGGAAATGCTGCCATGACAATTTATTGAAAGATTTAATAAAGTATACCAGTCATAATGGAAATGTGCATCTTTACACTGCAGCACCCCCCCCCCCCCCCAAGCAGGTAGCATCAGCATTAACGGCAGATGGGAGTCGGGGGATTGAAATTCAATACCTGTATGTTTGCACACCTGGCTGCCGATGACACCTTTCACCGGGATGTAGCTTGCTCTGAAAATAGCACGACAAACTCATCTTGAAACAGCATCAAAATAAGCACGTAACATGGCCCACAGCGTTTGAATAGCTGCAAATCAGTATTCAAGGATGCCGACTGTTAGGAAGGATTTTCTTTTGCTGCTTTGCCTCCATAGACATCGATTGAACCCCTCAACATTTGTTCTGTTGTTTTGAATCTGACCTTAGTTTTAGAGTAAAGATGTTTTGCGTTAGTTACTTTGCTTACCTCATCAGTTCTGGAGGAACTTATCAATCCCTGTGGCTCAGTGCAGGGGGACTCTGTTCTCCATTACGAAATGCCCTGTTTTACACTGCAAATATCACCTTACAGTGAAGTGAGGTGGGGATTGTTGGTAGCCCTTTCTCTTATGTAATTTTATGGTTACTTGCGTGTTGTGCCAATCAAAGGCTGGTGGCACTGGATATTTTTGTAATATTTTGTTTTACATTTCCTTGTGCACTTTTGCATTTTACAGCATGGGCCTCATTACAAATCTGGCGGTAGCGGTTCCCTTATTTCCGGCACCCACAATTGGGCAAGAACCGGGTCATGCCGAACTTGGCGGACCGGGTAATTGCCCATTTGCGGGTGCTGGAATCAAGGGCCTCGGGCAGAATGGGGATCAGGAGCTTGGTTGCACCAGCACCGTTAATAACGGTGCTGGTGCAATCATGAGTTCTGCTCCCGGGTGCAGGTCTGCACGCCTGGTCAGACCAGGCGTGCAGTCCGGCACCAGCAAGCAGAACTCGTAATGTGGCGGAGAGGTTGTGAAAACAAAATCAAAATATCGAGGCTGAGTACCCCAAAAGGAAATACACCGAACACGGGTTACAAAGGAACATACAAAGTACTTTATTTTATACTGAATCCAGTTACAAAAACAGAGCAAAATCAAATAGCTATCAGCCCTCAGTACAACACAACAAACTCCAGCGTGGTTCAGTGTGTTCAGTGAGAGACGTTGCACATTAGAATGCATTCGCTTTTTATACACTTGGTGGGCACGATGTCCAGCCCCAATTAGGGTTAATATTCCACTTAATACATCACCGATCTAGGGTTCGTGCCAAGACTCAAACAACCGCATATAACTGGTTTGCCTTTAATACATGTATCAACAAGCCTATACAATAACTGTGTGATCTGGGATTTTTTCATACTAGTCCTCTTAAACATTAATACAATGCGGTTTAAAGGTTTAAACAAGTGTTCTATGTTCAGTATTTGAATACATTGTTTTTATAGTATACTCGTGGTTTAGTTTCTTTACACGAGTAATCCCTTACACACAGGTCAACGAAGGACAAGGTCTCAGTTCACGACCTCAACAAGTGGCCTGCAGGCAAGTTACATATTAGCTATGTACAGAGGTCAAGACAGCCATGTTGTATTTTGGAATGACATCGTCCACCATTTTAACTCACAGGGTGACTTTTACAAAGCGAATCCTAAAATGGCGGATTGGCCTAAAATGGCGGCTTACATTGATTTAAGGTCAGGACCTTGCAACACGGATTCTTTCGCAAGTGACTTTCGAGCAGCTTGGCGTAGGCCAATATTCATATTTTTATTGCAATAGGAGGCACGATATAATTTCTCTTTTGTCAAACCCTCCTTTTGGCCTATGCCAAGTGCTAAAACTACTTTGGATCTCCTTGCAAATAACTCCATGCATCATCGTCCATGCACCCTGAATCACTGTCGGAATTATCTATTGCCATTAGGTTATTTGCTAGAGTCCCTAGGGGATAGAGTATGCAAATGTACAAAGGGAGTAGGAACAATAGGTATACTTTCAGTAGGTAACAAAAGTTCTAAAGAATGAGTTTCCTCAAGGCACCACAATCCTAAGGCAGTGACTATTAAAATCCCAAATATCATTATAAAAATATAGCAATACATTTTCGGGGCCCAGGCATTTTGTCCATTGTCCCGGTTGGTCACACCCTTATTTACAAGTCCCATAAGAGCGGTAGAGGTAGCAGGATTGTTGTCTTCAAACAGATACCCCAATGTTCATTGCTGGCGACCTCCCAGTCGAGCGACTTTTTAGTCCTTCCACAACCCTAGCCAACAGAATCCCCTTTCTCAAATTTGGGAAAAAAAAGCCCTCGATGATCCTTTTCTTCTTCAAATGCACAGCCGAACCGTGCCATAAGTCTATCAGATGCACTGCAAAACTGTGCCATAAGTCTGTCAGATGCACAGCAGAACCGTGCCGTAAGTCTATTTTCTTGGACGTATATTGTTCCTTACTTTCCCGGTATTGATTGATCCGGAAATAATATGTCGTCACTTCCTGCTGGAAGCAACGTGTCGGAAGCAAGTGAAGGTGCTGAATTTGAAATAGCAGTTTCCGGATGCAAAACCTTTGGAGAGTGTGGAGACAAAATGGTAGCTTCCCCAAGCCTCACGGGCTCAGAGAGATTCTCTGACACACTCTCAGTGCTACTTACGCTTTGGTATCATTGGTTGCAGTATCAGTGAGGGGTTCTGTTTCTTCTGTAACCTGTGGCACAGGGTGAGGAAGTTTCTTGATGTGGGACGCGTGGATCCAGTTCTTTCTCCCAGCGACCTGCACTGCTGTCTGGGTGACCAACAGGGCTTGGAACGGCCCACGCCAGCGAGGCGCGAGGCAAGAGGAGCGCTCAAATGCTTTGACGAGCACCCAGCTTCCAGGCCGTATGCTGTGGCCCGGGCCCTCGTATCGCGCAGGTAAAGCTTCTCGTACCTGGTGATAAATCAAATACAGGTTTTTAGTCAACTGGCTACAATAATCTGAAAGTAATATATTTTCAACATTTCTCAATGAATTGCATTTAGGAAGGTTCCAAATATTGGCAGGTCTCCCCATTACCACCTCAAATGGAGAGAGCCCAGTCTTAGTTTGAGGGGGTTGCACGCATGTATAACAACACGATCGATAAGGCGTCCGGCCATTTTAGTTTGGTGCCGGCACACGTCTTAGCGAGCTTGTTCTTAATGATACCGTTGTGACTTTCTACTAGTCCGGCGCTCTGAGCATGTCTGGCCGAATGGAACCGTTTGTCAGTTCGTAATGCCGTACATATCTGCAGAATTACAGCAGCGATAAAATGTGGACCATTGTCCGACCAGATAACTCTTGGTAGCCCGAACCGCGGGAAGTATTCCCTTAACATGATTTTTGTAGTAGTCATAGCTGTAGCATCTTTAACAGGGAAAGCCTCAACCCATTTACTAAAAGCGCAGATAACCATGTGCACATATTTTTTATTATCACATCATTCCATTTCAATAAAGTCAAAGTGGATCACTTCGAAGGGAACAGAGGGTGCCCAAAACTTCCCCTTGGAGTTACTGTTCCCTTTCCCACATTGTGTTGTAGGCAAATCATGCAATCCTGGATGTAGCACTGGCAATTTTCGAAATCTTGTCATTTACCCAAACTTTCTCTAACACTTTTGTTATCTTCTGGGCACATACATGCGTAGGACCATGGGCCATGATGACCATCATCATTACATATGCGTCAGGGAGTAGCCATTTCCCTTCCACTAAATCCACCCAACACCTGTCTTCATCAAGTTTCCCCAAGCCTTCAGCCCACCTTTTGGATTCTTCTAATGTGGCATCAGCTTGGATATCCCGTACAGACCCAACACCCTCATCCATTGCATAAGCATTTACAGTCTCCCTTGAAACATACATCTCCGTAAGGAGATCGGTAGCAGTTTGTCGAGCTATCTGATCAGCGAAAGCATTCCCTTTCCCTATATCATCTATAATCTTTCGATGTGCTGCACATTTCATAACTGCTAATTGAGTAGGGAGCGCAAGCGCTGAGAGTAGTTGTACTATTAGGGAGCCATGTTGGATTTTGGAGCCATGTGAAGTTAGGAAACCCCTCTCTGACCAAAGTCTCCCAAAGTTGTGAACCACCCCAAAGGCATACTGACTATCAGTGTATATATTTACTGCAAGCCCTTCGGAAAGTTCACAAGCTCGGGTCAATGCTATAATCTTTGCGGCCTGCGTAGAATTATGCATGATTTTCTTAGTTTCCACAACCGTACTTAATGTAGTGATCGCATAAGCACCTGTGGATGTACCATCCGGAAGTTTGAAGCAGGAGCCATCACAAAACAGCTCTCCTTGCGTATTATCCAAAGGAGTATCTTTCAAATCAATTCTACCCTTTGTCTCTTGTTCGGTTGTATACAAACAATCATGTGGCACTTCATCGCCGCAAGTAGTATCTTGCGGGAAAGGTAGGAGTTCAGCAGGATTAAGAACACAACACCGCTTAATTTGAATATGAGGACCAAACAAGATCAATTCATATCTTGTCAACCGTGCAGAAGTGAGGTGTTGCGTTTGAGTTTGGTTCAGTAGAACATCTACAGAGTGAGGCACCATCAGTGTTAGATCATGGCCTAGGACCATTCCCTCACTCTGTTTTACAGACGCAGCAGCGACAGCTCGCAAACATCTTGGCAAAGCACATGCTACAGGATCAAGGGCGGAAGAAAACTGACTGCACGGCCTATTCTTCCCTCCATGTTCCTGCATTAATACAGCCAAAGCACATCCATCACGTTCATGCACAAACAACATAAAGGCCTTTTCATAGTTTGGTGTGCCCAAAACTGGTGCAGAGCATAATGCAGTTTTAAGGAAGTCAAATGATTGCTGGTGTTCCACGTTCCATGGCAATGGCGAAGAAATGCCCTTCTTCGTCAAGGCCAACAGCGGTTTGATCACTAGTGAAAAATTTGGGATCCACAACCTACAGTAGGAAGCCATACCTATCAAGGCTCTAACTTCCATCTGTGTATTTGGGACAGAAATGCCAGAAATGTGTTTTATTCTTTCAGGTGTCAATCTTCTTCCCTCCTTTGACAGGAGATAGCCTAAATAGGCGACCTCCTGAAAACAATATTGAATTTTTTTAAGCAAAGCTTTGTGACCATGCTTAGCTAGATGGATAAGCAATAACACAGTGCCCTCCTTACAGGCACTCTCAGAGTCAGCAGCTAAAAGCAAGTCATAAATGTACTGAAGCAATGTACAGGTAGAGGGCAATTCAATGGTATCATGTTGTTCTTTGAAAGCCCTACTATAAATGCTAGGATTCTCTGTGTACCCTTGCGGTGCACAAGTAAATGTGAACGAGCGTCCCTCTAAGGTGAACGCATGGTTAGGATTGTTGTTACATCAGGCACAATTGGAAATTGTGGAGCCACGACTTTATTAATGGCATTGCATTATCGCCTTTCTTGTACACAGGTAAAATCTGACTGTTACACAAACTTCCTGAAATTTCTTCAATCACCCCTTGATGCACAAAATCGGAAACAATGCATTTCAAAGCTCGCTCGCCCTCAAGTGAAATCTTATACTGGGGAATGCGTGGCAGCTCAGTTCCATGTTTCAAAATTATCTTGACAGGTTCAATCTGTAAAACACCGACATCATTGTCTTCGACAGCCCACAAGCTCTCTGGTACATTAATAAATTCTGGAGGCAAAGGTCTAGTCAAGAATTGCGAGACAGAAAATTGCTGTGGTGAAATCGTCAAGCGTACTCCATCAGAAGAACAATAAATCACTGTATTTAATTCTTTTAACAGATTCAACCCCAGCAAGTTCTCGCCAAAATTCGAAGTCCACAGAAATGAACAGTGGTCCGTAAAGGGACCCAAAGAAATAGGTACAGGCAAAGAAACCGAACAAACAACTGGTGTGCCAGAAAAACCTACAGAAACATTGGTTTGCCCTGACAGTGGAATGTTTGGAACCCGTGAATGATCAATGGAACACTTCTGTGCTCCAGTGTCTATCAAAAACGGATGTTTCCTATTTCCCACCACCATTTCAACGTAGGGACCTTTCTAGTTGACGGGAATAGGTGTAGGTTCCAAACCATGCTTCGGGCGATGCTAGCAAAACAGAATGTCAGATAAATATGCAGCGAAAGGATGATCAAATATGTTCCTGGTGTCTACACTCAAAGTCTGATTGTCCTGCGAGAAAGGTTGCTGAGGGTCCTGTGCAAACTGACCTCTACCATACCAGGGCCCCCTACACCCAGGCGACCTCTGGATCATCTACCCATATTTCCAAATGTATTATTTGACCTTTGTTGGAGAACGGGGCATTGTGCTTGCCAATGACCCTCTCTGCGACAATAAGCGCACTGGTTAATGTTCACAGGACCCAAGGGCACATTCCCCTGCGGGACATACTGACCTCTAACCTGAGAACTACCCCCTCTGGGGCCTCTAATAATTTGCTGCAATAGCACTTTAGTGTTCAAATCGCCTTTTCGTTTTTCAACCCTATCTTTTTCATTATTGTCACGGTTCTCATAGTACTGAGTCATGTGCAGTACTTCTGATTGTGATTTCACCTGAAAAGCGCTCTCCGAAGACATAATTTGTGACTGGATGTCAGGCAGCAATCCACGCACAAATTTGTCCACGAACAACCTTTTCCCAGACTCTGTGCCTAGGTCTTGTCCACTGAAATCCGAGAATACCTGTTCGAACCAATTAAAGAACTCGGTAGCACCCTCAGACTTTCCTTGGACACAGGCCGTAAGTTTGTCCCATATAATTCTTTTTTCTGGAATTATAGTTTTTAATTTTGCAATAACTCTATCAGGCAAAGTTAGTATCACCTGAGGCAGTCTTTCACCAGCTGGCCTTTCTCCATCGAATCTAGTTATATTCACCCATGTATCTCCCAACCCTGGTACGTCGTCAATAGTTCTAACTTGTTTCCACAAATCTACGAGCAGGAGTACAGGGAATAACAAATCAATATCGCCTAAGGTGAATACTGAGAATTGCAAGACGGACTCTACTTCTTTATAGAATCCTGTCGGATTTTTCCTAATATCAGGAATGGATTGCCTAATAGTATTC
Source organism: Ambystoma mexicanum (assembly GCF_040938575.1). Classification (NCBI taxonomy): domain Eukaryota; kingdom Metazoa; phylum Chordata; class Amphibia; order Caudata; family Ambystomatidae; genus Ambystoma; species Ambystoma mexicanum. Next base: position 604,884,722 of record NC_090929.1, on the reverse strand, counting down.
ACTTCCTGTCTTGAGAATGGGACGTGAACGAACTGTGATACATAATGTGCACAGCGACTATATTATGTGTAGGATCGGCCGCAACCTCAACCTTTGGGACAAATGTCGGAGGGACCTCTCTCATAGGCAACTGAGAAGTAGGTGACTCTGAACGCTTACTAAGCAACAGAGTTAAATCGAGCGCTAAAGCAGTCGAAGAAGTGTCAAGTGAAAAAGCTCTCTTGTAAATACTCAATAACTCTGTGGGACAACTAATTTTTCTTTTTACACAAACATCCTGTAGGTACTCTATCATTACCTGTATCACTTTCCTCTGCATTTCGTGCGTATACTGACTATACGTGTCATATACTTCAACTGGAGTTATCGATATATCCGAAATCCATCTAAGTGCGTCCTTCGTACAAATTCGTGCCTCCTCAGATATCGATTTACGACAAGGAAGGAACCGTTTCTGTACATACTTACTTTCCTCCGCGTCATCCTCATTCTGTAACTTTTCTAACTCCTTTCTATACCCAAATAACCTCTCGACATGCTCATTTACCTTCTCCACAGTGTCTCTAGAAAACACTAGAGTATTTAGATCCCTAAACCCTTGCAGGAGATCCGCATTATTTAATTTTCCCCAAATTATACATAACTGAATCCCTAAACCTTCAATAAAAACATTTTTCTCAGGAAAATTATCCATATTACAAAGTGTGGCAAAAACACTAGCTTGATCATCCTTCTCCATACAATGCTTAGCCCATGCAATCAACTCACGTTTCTTCTCTGATGGTACAGTATTGCGAGTGACACCTTTGACCCTGCACCTCGATTGATTACAACCGGCTCAGGACCACTTGGAAGAGAGGGAGAAGGCATATTCAATGGAGGTACTGTAACTGGTGCGATAAGAAGAGGTGGAGGAGCTGGAGGAAGGGGAACATTAGGAGGAGCAAGAACAACACGAACAACAGCAGGTACAGCAGGAATAATAGGAGGAAGAGGCAAAGCAGCAGGAAGAGGAACATACGGAGGTGGCGCAGAGGCACCAGGCCTTCGTTCATTTAACAATTTTTCTATAAATTCATCGGAAGCATGGAGGTCTTTGGACGGATATATTTTTTGAATTCCAAGCGAGAAAGCCCTGTCCATATTTCTAGTCGATTCAGAATGTTTATCTTGGTCATACAATAATGCTTTTTTGGCATTCGCCTTATGACGGCGCGCATGCTTCTCTCTACTTTTGATTTGTTGCAACGCTTCTTTTTTCCAATTCTGCAAAACATCAAATGCTGCAGGTCTAGCCTTTTTCTTTAATAGAATTGACTCTAAATACTCAATACGAGGGATTTCGAAAACTACCATTGATTGGCCACTGAAGTTCGGAGGCATGTCTGGTTTGTCTGTGCCAAATGTCATTAAATACTATACTTCCAATGCCATGCTTACAGTACATAGTACATGCCGGCGACCCCTCCTGTGGTGCCGGATGGCTAAATTCCAATGATTGTCTATCGCTGCGGAACAATGCCCTGAAGCAGGTAGACAATTTCCCAGGCATATCAAATTATTGGTGTTACCTGGTCAATAATTGTGTCTGCAGATACAATGCGCCAAATTCAAATTTTCAGGGTTGAATTAAGAGTCGGGTCACGACTCACTTGAAAAAACCTAAGGAGGTCTGATCGGATTTCAAAGAATCTTACCTAACTAATCTTACCTTGTGTATGGTGATTTCGGCAAATCTGCTTGCCTCGATAAGTGGACCCTCGTCAAGATGCAGTATCAGACCACAAGCTAATCGTCCAGGGATCAGGTCGCGCAGCGCTGCTGAGGTGTCGTGTCTCGTTCAGTGGGGTCCCTTTGGTCACACCGTCCGATCCCGGTCCGATAGCCTGCGTCAACCTTCAACAATCCGGCATCAATCTCGTGGGTCCCTATTGGGGCGCCAAGTGTGAAAACAAAATCAAAATATCGAGTCTGAGTACCCTAAAAGGAAATACACCGAACACGGGTTACAAAGGAACATACAAAGTACTTTATTTCATACTGAATCCAGTTACAAAAACAGAGCAAAATCAGATAGCTATCGGCCCTCAGTACAACACAACAAACTCCAGCGTGGTTCAGTGTGTTCAGTGAGAGACGTTGTACATTAGAAAACATCCGCTTTTTATACACTTGGTGGGCACGATGTCCAGCCCCACTTTGGGTTAATATTCCACTTAATACATCACCGATCTAGGGTTCGTGCCAAGTCTCGAACAACCGCATATAACTGGTTTGCCTTTAATACATGTATCAACAAGCCTATACAATAACTGTGTGATCTGGGATTTGTCTATACTAGTCCTCTTAACCATTAATACAATGCGGTTTAAACAAGTGTTCTATGTTCAGTATTTGAATACATTGTTTTTATAGTATACTCGTGGCTTAGTTTCTTTACACGAGTAATCCCTTACACACAAGTCAACAAAGGACAAGGTCTCAGTTCACGACCTCAACAAGTGGCCTGCAGGCAAGTTACATATTAGCTATGTACAGAGGTCAAGACGGCCATGTTGTATTTTGGAATGACATTGTCCACCATTTTAACTCACAGGGTGACTTTTACAAAGCGAATCCTAAAATGGCGGATTGGCCTAAAATGGCGACTTGCATTGATTTAAGGTCAGGACCTTGCAACATGGATTCTTTCGGAAGCGACTTTCGAGCAGCTTGGCGTAGGCCAATATTCATCTATTTATTGCAGTAGGAGGCACGATATAATTTCTCTTTTGACAAGGTAACAACAGCTCCGGGAGCACTACTGGCGCCGATGATGCCTTTCCGCCACATTTATAATGAGGCAGTACCATACACTCTCAAATGGCTGTGACACAAGATTTTGACCTGTCCTTTGGCCATCGTGTCTTTGGCCTTCTTCTCGTCCTGTCAGGTCTGCATTTGCCATGTATGGAAAGACCTTTCAAGTATAAGGTTTCAGCTTTCCCTGGTAAAGTAGCAGTATGTGTTTTTGGACAGAGTTGGTGTTGGGACTGTCTGTTCCCAGTCGACATCCTGGTCTAATTGTGTGATGTTGCTGGTCAGATGTAGTGGTCAATGGCTGTCCTGGATTGGACAGCCCCAGCAATCATAAATGTTGGAGATCTTTAGCATGTGTGTGCTTGGGGGCAAGCTCGAATTCAGATAAAATGAGGACTCCTGCAGCCCTTCTACAGATCATCGTTGGAGCCAAAACCCATTTCAAAGAGGATCATCCCACTGCCATACAGCAATGTTTTTTTCAACCGTCCTGCTGAAGCCTTGATTATTTGCTGATTTGTAGAAGGACTTCATTGTTACTTCAAACCCTGCACTGGCGGTAAAAATCTGCCTCGATCCCTGCTCGAGAATCCTGCCTTCACACCTTCGGAATGGGCCCCAGAACCATTCTGTAAACTGGTCATCTCAGTTTCCTTGTGGCTGCACCAGTCATCGTCCTGAGTTCAGACTTGGGATTCCGAAGACCCTTGACATGTGAAACAAGAGCTTTTCTTGTGAAACAAGAGGCCTCTTGCTGCAGCTACAGATCTCCAGCATGACAAGGGGCTTCATAGGAAAACCTTCTTTGTTCCCACCATGAGGGTCGACTTCCGCCATTTGATCTCAGTGGCCATCACAAATTTCTGACTGCATTATTTCCGGAGGTTGATGTGAGGTCATCAGCAATGTGGTCATCCTTTTGTCATTGTGTCAGGGTTTTCCAGCTGTCCAGTACCAAGAACTGTCTTTCAAGAGCTTGGAACTGCTAATTGGACCCCAATCCTGATCCTGGTAGTAACCTCTGTTCCAGCGTCTTATAAACTCCCCCCAACAGAACCATGACACAAAGCACAGGGAGAGTATAGGGGATGAGTTAACATACCTTTTCCAATCCCCCTACCCCCACAGGATTTAATCAGCATAAAGTCCTTGCTCTAGTCTCCCTTGCCTGACCTTGATCGGTGGAGTTTGGACAAGAATCCTCTACTGGGCTTTCCCCAAGGTGGTGGGATTGGTAGAGGGCCGCCTAAGGACTCCTACGGTTAACCTTTAAAACACTTTCTTTGCCAGCTCCTTTTCAGACTACTTTAAAGACTGTTAGCCTCCTACAATGGGTTTTCTTGGGACCTGTGACTCTTTAGGCACTAGGCCTCATCTCTTCTAGCAAAAACTTTTAAAGTGTAGTGCTTCATAATTATAAGTCTGTGTATTGTGTGGTAACTCCTTTCCTTTGACCTATTCTCAAATGTGTTTCTTACTTACTTTGTCTTTTTCTTCACTTACTTTGCAACATTGCAGTGTTCTATTGCTGATCCTACTGTGCTTAGATGTAAAGTAGTGGTGCTCTGAAGCCAGAGTACCCCACAAATAAGTATATATATTAGTTTATCATGTTTACTTGCCTGTCATTTTACATTGATAAGAATTGTCCACGCCTAAATAAATATAACTGGAATTTTATACATTCTGCATAACTTAGAGTGCGCTGTGTGTGCTTAACGGACCCCTTCACACTTCACACAATCTGCCAAGTTTGAGCCTTACTGCTCAGTCACACTATCTTGACCTCCAGAATAGGGTGGTCCTCTCAGAATATGTACACAGGGCTCATTCTAAAAAAACATCTTAACACCAACCATTCAGATTATTCCAAAATAGTGCAAACATTATGGAAACAGTGCAACAGCTTTCATAGACAAAGCACCAAAAAAGCCCCATGTTCATACTAGAGGCCTTAGTTCATCGTCTGGTGAAAGCTCAAGTGAAACCTGCCTCATCACCTGAAAATCCTTTGCACAAGGTGTTCAGAGAGAGGATGAGAGTTAAGCTTGAATTGTTCATGTCACTCAGAACTTAGAAGGGAAATATGTTCCATAGTTGAAAGCTATCCATCGTTAATCTTACGTTGTGGATGAACTCCTATATCCCTATTCCACCCCCTGTGCTGTCCCCATTGACCAGCATTGCAGAGGGTAGAGAGGTAAGGTACGAGGCTAAATTAAACATACATGAGAAAACACAAGATTCCCTCTCCCCTCACCTTGCAGTAATCCTTGCAGTAACCCAAACATGAAAAAAGAAAGTATTGGCAGAGAATATGCCATGTCCTGTCAGTTGATTATGAATTGCATAAGCCTCTGCAATGATGTCACAGCAGGGCAATACAGCATTCAGAGAGGAAAATGGCTGCGTATGACTTTCTATGATGTGCAGGATGGAGAGGCACATTTATCTTCATTGGTAAATTGTCCTAGAAAATAGGTGCATAGCAGAAAAGGGCCCGATTGCTGTTTGTTTTGCCTCTTTCAGTTCTTTGTTACCAGTCTGGCAATGTTGTGTCTTATGATGGTGCACCATCCAATGAGATTTCGATATAATCACTGGTGCATATAATGATGAGGGGAGTGAATTGAGACCATCAGCGATGATATGAAGGATGATGTTAAGGATCAAGTGAGGGATGATATTAGGTATGATGTGATGAGGGATAAAATGGATCATGTGAAGACTGAAGTAAGGGATAACATGGAGTTTATAGAGAAAATGCTATACAAACCCCAGCTGTGAGGGATGGTGAAAGACATGATTTCAGCTATGTTATGGTGGCTGATGCTTGTGATGATAAGAGACCTGAAGAATGCATTACATGAGGGATGTTATATAAGATATTGGGCCTCATTACAAGTGAGGCGGAACGGGGTAACGGGACCCGCTAAAGGAGGCAGATCCGTTAAACCCGTTCTGCCTCATTACAGGCTCCCCTCGCGGGACCCGGTAAGTAACGCCTGGTAAAACCAGGCGTTACTTACCGGGTCCCGCGAGGGGAAGAGAGAGCAAACAACGGGCCGCTCGTAATCGGCCCGTTGTGTGCTCCCTCCCCCATTCCCATTCAGTCCTATGGGCGCTGAAATGGGAATGGGGGAGGTCTGGGCCCGGGTTCCTGGAGGGAGGAATTACCAGGCCCTCCGAACTCGGAATGGCCTGGTAATTTCCCATTCTGGGAATCCGGACCCGGACCCGATTGCTACCGCTAAAATCGTAATGAGGCCCATTGTGTCCCAAGTGACGTGGAACTCCCCTCTTGGCCTATTTCTAGGCTTTGCAAGGTGGTATGGCTCTGAAAACCTGGATAGCCCAGAGATTAGCTAATGGGGAAGGCCTCGCCATTCCACCAGGCTGGGTGAGCTGACAGCATGGCTCTCAGCACTTTATGGCTCTCAGCACAGAGCTCCTGTGACGTGAGGGAGCACTGCTCGATAGTCATGCTGGCAACAATGCATATCTCTCAGCGCAGTGCTCCCTCTCATCACAGGAGTGCTGCACTGACAGTCATGCTGTCATGGAGCTCTCCTCCCTGCCTGGGCCACAGCTCACATCACCCACCCCTTCTTCCGCTCCTTATCTGCATCGTGTGGGGGACAAAGCAAAGGCCCCCATGCAGCACAACTCTCCTCCTCGCCCGGGCCGCACCTGGTACACGTAAAATCACGCACCCCACTGCTTACATGGTTAAGTTGGGGGATGGCCATCCACCCCACCGCCCCTTACCGCCTTCAGTCTTTGCTGGGGAGCACCTGGCAGACACGGCCCGGCTTACCATAAGCTTTGCCCCTCCCTCTTTATATGTGGTTGTGAGGAAATCACTAGTTCCCAGCAACAACGCCAGGCAGAATGCTCTTTTTCTTTTTATCATTTTTCTTTTTCCAAAGAGATATGATAGGTTTATTGACCTAGCCGGAGGGCTGTGCAGGGAGTTATTGGCCTCGAAGATCTTGTTAATTGCCCTTGCTGTGCTCGTACCTTTCCTTTGGTCTTCATGGCCCACAACTCCTGGTATGGACCTCGGGCTACGTCTATAAAGATTAAATGGAACCAATATTGTGCAGAGGTTGCTAGGTATGACTTGATAGATGCTAAGGGGGACGATGCAGAGAATGTTTTAAAAAAATAGAGAATAATGTGTGGGATGATCTGAAGAGTTATCCCTTGCATTATCTAGGGATAATGATAGAGCTTATGTCAGAGGGCTGGCATGCTGAATAACATGGGGGCTGATGTACGTGTTGATGTGTGGCATAATGTGAAGCATGATGTGAAGGCTGAGGTAATGAATGGTGTGAGGATTGATGCAAATGATGCTCATGAGGGTCAGTGCAAGAGATGATGCGATGGGTGATGGCAGTTATAATGCAAGGGGTAATGGCTGAGGGCATGTTGAATGGTGCAAAGGAGGTTAGAAGTGATAAGGAGAGGGATGGAGAATGCCAAGTGGTATATGAGGGGTGAAGGAAAGGTGACATCAGGGAAGCTGATACCAGAAGTGGCATGATGAGAGATGACCTGAGGGGTGATGTGAAGGATGCCAGGGAAATATCCCTGCACGACGCACTGCACTTCATCTCCTAGCCTGCATTGTGTCCCACAGTCTCAGAGACTATATTAACTGCTGTAGGCACCTTCCACACACTAGCATCTCCACATTAATAGCGTCCTAACACTGTTAATAATTTCATCACGCTATTAATAACTTGATAACGCGCCTCTCTGTACTCCATTGTATACCTCTATTTGTATCCAAAGCCAGCCAACATTGCCTCCTTCGATTTACACTGGCACAATGGCAATCTTTACCTTCATGGCATAGGCATTAGGTATTAGGTATTAGGTCTGAATGTTACGGCTAAAATAATATCCATCATAGAGGAAAAAGAAGGTAGATGGAGAGGGGCAATGTGAGAGACACAGAATATTCAAAAACATTATGAGGACTGAAGACGTAACACCTTTGTTACGGGATTGCTCATAAATTGATACAGTGATACCAACCTTTTCACTTCTATGATTGAAAAATTCAGGGGATCAGAATGGAAAAAATATCCCTTTGCTTCTAGGACAGGCTGAGATCGGAATTGACAAAAAGCTATAGAGCCTGTCATGCATGGGAATGGATTGCTCAGATACTGGTACAGGAATACAGATAGGTTCACTTCTATGAATGAAAGATTCAGGGAATGGACACAGAAATAAAGAACACATCACCTTGTCATGAACTACAGAACACACCCCTTTAGGACTTCCTGGTCCTTGTCTCAACAGGGCTTACACTCCTTTGTACTCCCAACATGGCCGTCCACTGTGAAACAACTTCCTCGCTCTACACCTTGGACATAGCATGTTCTATTAATAGACCACGCCTCCCGCAGCTCCGCGCATATCAATGCTATTGCGAAGTAGCGACCAGACGTGTGCTCCGTAGCTCGCGGTATTCTTTTCCTTGCTTCTTTCCAGCCAACCCCATTCTTAGTCCCTTTCCTTCCTTTCTTGATTCCTGGACTCGTGTGCTAGTAGCGCACTCTGTAAATTTCCCAGATTCCTGGATCTTTGCATCCCGGAACTTTGAACGTACGCTGGAGTCGGAAGAGACTCGTGCAGCCTTATTCAAGACTCGATCCGTCCGCAAGAAGGCATCGATCAAGAAATCCAGCAAAGATCGAACTCAGGTGAGAAGGGGGGAACTCCTTGACAGTTTGACATGCCACCCGACCGAACTCGATATGGACATGGAAGCAGCCGTCCAGGATCTGATGCGTGGCATGCAAAGATATCAACCGAGGTGCAGAATCTAAAGGCAGAAAACTCTGCTCTCAAACAATTTGTTTATCCCGTGATTCTGCAACAAAAGAAAGTGTGTTGCTGGACGGCATAGTGGACAAATACGATGGGTTGGCAAAAACCCTTCGCGGAATCCTGGATTCATGTTTGGTCCACTTTACTTTTAAGCCCTACTACTTTTCAAATCCCAGGGCTAAGGTGGGGTTCATAATTTCCCACCTTTCAGGAAACGCCTTAACCTGGGCTACGCCCATCGTTAATTCCGGTGATGCTCTCCTAGATGACTATGATGGCTTCATACAAGCCCTTAAGACCATGTTTGACCGTCCAGAGCAGGTCTATAGTGCCCTGGAATGCCTGTTAGACTTTCAGCAAGGATCCCAGGATATGCTCACCTATGTTACCCGATTCAAGCAATTAGTCAAGGAAGCTGATTGGTCCCCTGAGGCAAGTTTTACCCTTTTCAGGAGAACACTGATTGAGGAGATTAAGGATGAGTTGGCCAGAGTGGCTCGCCCAAACTCATTCCAGGCACAAATGGACCTTGCCATGCAAATAGATTTCCGTATCCAAAAAAGGAAGGCAGAGAAGAAGAAATCCAGAGGTAATCCTCCGAAGCTGTCCTTTCAAGAGTACCACCAAGACGGACACAAACCCAGGCTCAGTCGCTGAACCAGAACCCATGCAGATAGGAGCCTTCCGTGCACCTATATCCCCGCAAGAAAGGATAAGAAGGATTCATACAGGGTTGTGCATGTATTGTGCCTCAGACAAACACTTTGTTAGGGAGTGTCCTCTAGCCCCTCCTCGGCGTTCGGGAAATGCCAGCTCCCGATCCTAGAAGGAGCAGAGCTTCGGGAGAGAGATGTTTGCTCCACATCAATTCCATCAATTCCATCCTTGAACTCTCCTGGGCAAAACAATTTGGTGATACTACAGGCCTTCCTGTCGCACTCCAAGAATAAGACCTATCCCATTCTGGCCGTGGTAGACTGTGGAGCTATGGGAATTTTCATTGATCAAGACTGGGTTGTTAGTCATCATATTCTGTACGAGACACGAAGCACCATGCAACCGGTGGAAGCAATCGACGGAAGACCCATCACTTCAGGACCAATAAGCCTGCAGACAAAAGAGATCCAACTTTCACCATCACCAAGAGCGAATTACATTCAATATCATTAAGTCAGCTCAGCTCATAACCGCATGGTATTGGGTATGCCCTGGTTACAGAAGCACAATCCGTATATCAATTGGACAGCAGGATCACTATTCCTAGGCTCAGAGTTTTGTATGTCCCACTGTCTATTCCTGGATCCCTCCTTGACACCCCCTAAAGAACCACTAAGAGACCAGCAAACACCACTCATGGTTTCCAATATCATACAAGTCCCAGAAGTCTATCAGGGATATGCTGATGTATTTTCAACTGCCATAGTCCAGGCCTTACCCCCTCACAGACCTGAAGACTGCCATAGATACAGATCCCTCAGCAGTGATTCCCTTCGGTAGAATGTTCATCCTTTCCGAACCAGAGAAAAAGGCCCTCCGAGAATACCTGGATACCAACCTTGAAAACGGCACCATAAGACCCTCAAAATCTCCAGTGGGTGCTTCGTTGTTCTTTGTTCCCAAGAAGGACACCAAGGAACTCAGACCTTGCCTCGACTATCGTGGCTTAAATCAATGCACCCTCAAAGATCGGTACCCACTGCCCCTGATCTCAGATATCCTGGAAGCTGTGAGAGGCACCGTAATATTCGCAAAGTTGGATCTCCGGGGTGCCTATCATTTGATCCGTATCCGGAAAGGAGACGAATGGAAAACAGCCTTTAGAACACCCTTTGGTCACTATGAATATTTAGTCATGCCCTTTGGAATAGCTAAAGTCCCTTGCAGTTTTTCATCGTTTTATGGATAGGGTGTTTTCTGACATGTTATTCCTCTTCATCATTGTCTATCTGGATAACATATTGATCTTTTCCAAGGATCCTCTAAAGCTTGAAGAACATGTAAAGGCAGTATTACAACGACTCCATGAACACACACTTTTAGCCAAACCCGAAAAATGCTTGTTTCACGTTACTTCTGTTCACTACCTAGGATTCATCCTTAGGCCAGAAGGAATCGGTATGGACCCTTCAAAGGTAAAGGCCATACTGGCATGGCCCGCTCCCACATCCATGAAACAAGTTCAATCCTTCCTGGGGCTTGCCAACTTCTACCGGAAGTTCATTTCTAACTTTTCCGAGATCGTTCAGCTGATCGTTGCCCTCTTGAAGAAAGACACCCCCTTTATCTGGTCTACTACTTCCTTCCAAGATCATATCTGATCGAGGACCTCAATACGTCTCTCAATTCTGGAAACATTTCTGTCGCATTTTGGGAATCCAACGCGCCCTCTCATCTGGTTATCATCCCCAAACCAACGGGGCCACAGAACGTGCTAATCAGACCCTGGAGCAGTATCTTCGATGTTTCGCCATTAAGGTTCAGGATGACTGGTCGCATCTGATACCCGTGGCTGAATTCGCCTTCAACAATTCCGATCATTCAGCACTTAAGACCAGTCCCTTTTATTGTAGCCAAGGTTTCCATCCATCGGTTCGACCATCTGTTCTCCCTCATCCTACACCAGTACCTACTGTCGACTCCTGGATAGAAACCCTCATCAACGTACACCAGGAAAAGACCAGGTCCTTCTTATGCAATTGGTGATCAAGTCCGTTGTCCTCGAAATTACTACCCTGACATCTACGGCCAAACAAGTTGGCCCCTTGGTACTATAGTCCATTTCCCATCAAGGAAATTATCAATCCAGTTTCATACCAGATCAGACTACCAGACTCCTGGATCCTGGAAGAAAATTCACTCAGTATTCCACACATCCTTATTAAAACCCTACACCCATTCCTCCCGGAAATCCTGCCGACCTCCTCCTCTGCTGGTCGACAACCAATTGGAATATGAAGTATCCCGAATAAGTGACTCCAAGTATAAACAAGGTCAGCTTCAATACCTGATTGAATGGAAAGGATATCCTCCTAGTGAAAGAACCTGGGAACCACTTTCTAAATTCAAGGCCCCTCGACTGCTCAGAAGATTTCACCTTATACACCCGGGCAAACCCGGAGGAATGGGTCTTCGGAGGAGGCATGCTGTCATGAACTACAGAACATGCCCCTTTTGGACTTCCTGGTCCTTGTCTCAACGGGGCTTACACTCCCTTGTACTCCCAACACGGCCATCCACTGTGAAACACCTTCCTCGCTCTACACCTTGGACGTAGCGTGTTCTATTAACAGACCACGCCTTCCGGGGCTCCACGCGTCTCAAAACTTCCTCATAATTTTCAGTGCATATTACTCTTTCACATATTACATTGGATTTTCTTTATTGAAATGTGTGCTATAGTTTGGTCACTTTTTTTCATTTCTTAACTTTCTTACAGAACCTTTTAAATGTTGGATTTAGGTGGCTTTGGGTTGAAGTGGCACAACACATGCATAGATTTTAACCCACTACAGAGGTTTTGATATTTGAAATGGCGTCTTGTGAGATGTTTACACAATTCACCTTTCTATATAGATGATTTCTGTGAAGCCCAGACCGGAAATCGCTATAGGTCCTGATTACAGCACCAAACATTAATGACTGTAAGTAACTTGGTACTCGATGAAACCATGTAGTTGCTGAGTTACAGTGAGGTGAGACGAGGTTCCAATCAAAAGAATTGGGGCTCAGTTAGAGTGGGTTTTACTTAAGTCAATACTCAATCTGGTGTGCATGAATGGGTGAGGGGGCAAAAGGCAATGAGATAAGGCAACTATTTCAGCTCACAGGTGATTTTCAATATATACTGTATAATAGCTGCATCAATATATTTTCTGTAGATAACAATGAAATGAAAATTAAACTATGTATGTCTTTTTGTGTTTGTGTCTGTTGTTCTAAGATTCAGTTGCTGTTCCAAGCGACCTCATATCCTAAGCTTCAGAATCCCAAAGCTGTGGTCCACTGAATAATGTTGGGTGTGATAGGCTGGAGGAGTGGGACGAGGGTGAAAGGAAAAGGCGCTTTGAGCCGAGCACATATTGTGAGCATTATGGTGGATTTGGGGTACACCAAAATCAGTATTGCAGATTTGTGCCTGTTTGTGTTGCATGTAGCCATTGAAATATTACCCATTCATTGAAGATGTGCTGGAAAACAGGAGTGGATAAATACAAAGGTTAAAGAAGAAGCAATTAACAATAAACATAGCACACATTCTCTGGCTCTTATCGCCCGTGTTTATTTCCCACACACAAAAACATAAGGGAGAAAATAAAACCAAATAGAATCGTGCATAAATGCACTGTTGCAAAGCATATGATTTACGGAATTTATCAAAAGTAACAATGCTGCGGAGCATTGATTCCTGGAAAACAGTTGACTAAGTGGTCACCAAGTTGAGAAAACATTCTTCAGGTTGATGAGGCTCATGTCCGATTCAAACCTTGGTCCCCAATCAAGCGCCTTGAAACACTCAAGTGTAGGCGTGTTACAAATACCTTATCATAGATGCCTTACCATACCACAGTGTACTGGGTAGGCTGTCAATACCACAGCCACCACTGCTAGTGAGAGTGACAAACATCTGAATGTTTATGTGCTTGAAAACACACCTGCGTCTCACTCTCCTCACACTTGCAGTGCCTCTGTGGCAAGAGCCAACCCATGAAGGTGAAGGTTCTCCACCACTACTGAATAGAAAGGAGATACTTAGTGGTGAAATAATGAACAGGGTCTCAAAAGGTTGTGTAAGCCGAGGATCATAGATACATTGGGACCATAATCATGTGATAAGTGTGGACAATGTGGCTGATTGGCACAATGAAATAAAATGATGTATACAAATTCTGTTCCTAATTTTTTTAGTTAAACCTAACTTCAGTCCTTTAATTCATGTGGGGATAGTGTGTGGACTGACAGGCCACATAAAAAATGTCCAGACTAAAATTGAAATGTTGCAATACTCCTTAAATAAGGTTGGAGCAAAATATGCTTAACATGTGATAATAACCTTTGCATTTTGTGATCCAATGAGAAAGGACGGATTACATACAGACTATCCAGACAAATTAGTATTGGCATTATTGTGTTAAGTGACTTCAATTCAGCACTCCAACCAAGTCAATGCCTAGTCTGGGAAGCCCAAGGGAAGCCCTTATTTATATATTTTTATGACAAGTTTAAAGATCTGGATGATAAACCCTTGTATAACGCCCCTCTCTTTGAATCCCCCTGACCTCACTGAGCCAAGAAGTAAGTTTGTTTTTCAAATTAAAAGATTTATTTTATATATATATATCACTTTTATAAATAAACTAATATTTTATAGCACACTTATGAATATGACAGTGATCAACAATGGATAATATTACACTAGCACACTTTTTTTAATCACTTAGGAGTTGGTATAGAAAGGGTAAGGTAGCTGAGAATACTTTATGGTTTCAAGGAAATGCAATGATGGAAAAGAATGCAGCTCAGGGATAAACTGATATGGTTTCAACAAGAGATAATATAATCACTTTTCCCCTTGTGGCAATTCACCCCCCCCCATGCAATATAAAGAGATGGAAGGGGAGCACACAATTTTCAGGAATATAATCAAATGAAATACAAATTCTAGATCCCCCCTAGCAAGCTTAGAGCAACCGGTATGCTTTTAAAACATGCAGAAATACTTTTAATATGATTTGCAATGAAGTGAAAATATGCTAAAAATTATTTTAATTCCCTATAGGAGATTCAGGGTGGGTGACAGCTACTTTGAATTAGTTCAGGTCAACACTAGCAATGATTCATGAGGGATTATCAGGTTGAAAACGAATTTCAGCAATGGAAGCAAAAGACAGCTATTTTTGACAGGTGAAGAAGTTTGAGTCAAATTGCAATTCGCGGCACTTTTTTGAGTGCGTTGAGTGCGATTACGGAAAGACTATAAGGAGTAGTCGGTTTTGGGCTCGTTGGAAAGCTTAGATTCTTAGCTTTAAGATGACAGTTAAATCTCGTTCCTAGCACGTGCGGTTCCAAAGATACAGATGATTTAGTGGAGGTAGATTCTCAGAAATAAAGTAAAGCTCAGAATGACAAATGACACTTTCACAGGTTTGAAATCACAGAATGGACACACGATTTCTATGCAGTTCTAAATAGGAGGAAATTGTTTGAATTAGATTATTTTAAACTAAGAGATTGGTTCTGCACAGCTCTGGCTGGATACTCACTCCTAATTTTGGAAGGAATGGGCCTTTTCACAGATCTGGTCAACAGGTTTAGCTGCGGTTCTCTCTGCTCTGCTGGTCTGGATCTCTGGTTCTGGCAAAATGTATTGGCACTGCACAGCGGTCTGGTCTGGGTCTGGTCTGTGGTTTGGATACAGCTCTGCTTTCTGGGTCTGGTACTGGCACCGCAGTCTGGTCTGGGTCTCTGGTTCCGGCAAAAGTTCTAGCCAGAAGCGAACAGCACAGCCCGGCTGTTGACTTGTTTGGTTAGGTGGCTGGATTCTGAGGCCTGCTGAGAAGGATTCAGCTTTTGGAATAGGCCTCTCTGCTGCAAGTTCTGAAGTCTGGATTCTTAGTTCTGGTTCTGGAGTCTTCTGGCAAAGCGCTTCGCAAGAAATCAGTTTGAAGTGGAAAGTGAATGTCCCTCCTTGGGTCTCAGTGGCTCTTTTTATGTCTTTTGAAAAATACGTGTGTGCGTGGGCATAACTAAGCCTGCCCCTCGCAACTTATCATTGGCAAAGTTCTCCTCTCTCCCTTGATTGGGGGAAGGAAATGGAGTGTCATCGTGATGAGGTATGATTATGGGTCAGAGAATCCTCCCCTTGTCACTTTGCACACAAATCTATTTTTGATCCAAATGCATATTTATCTATGTACAATTTTTCTAATATTATATGTCCAGTTAACATATTTTCTGTAGCACCAAACCATCCGATCCCTGTCTTTGTAAGATGTTGTGTTCACTTCTGACAGAATTCTGCCCTTTTCATCCAGAACACAACCTCTAAACTTTTCCAGAATTTACACAAATGTGCGCAAGAAATATGGTCATCAGATGATGAAGTGTCAGATTTTTAACATACATACATTTGGAGTAATACCCTATTTTCCGCTACTACCCCACAGAACATACCACAGAGTCCAAACACCTCTTAAAATGTGCACAGAAAAATCACAGGAATCATGATATTATTGATATAATTTTGTCAATTATGTACTATGAATTATCCATCTTTCTAAAATGATGCTCTGGCCGAGAGGGGTGTGGTTTCTCACAGCACATGGGGGAATTTCTGGTTTTTCCACTTCCTCCAAGCTCAGCTGGCTCACAGAGGCAGTGCCCCTCCCATTTCCTTCCAAGAGGAAGCCATTTACATCCCCCTGATTTAACATTTTCCTGAGCCAAGGAAAGTTCATTGTTCTGTTTCCTGCTCTCCCAGGTACTCCTCCCCTGATTCAATCAGAGAGGTGTGATCTCCTTTTGGTAGGGCAGCAGAAGGGAGGCCAGGCCTGTGAATACAGTTGCTGGGCAAGTTTCAACTCCTGTCGGGGGTAGTTGCTGGGCAGAATTCAGTCCCTTTAAGCCAGGCTTCAGCCAAAGGTCACTTTTGTTCCCATTTTTTTTCATTCAAATCAAACTTACAATTTTGGCACATGCAGCTAAAACGCTGATTCTAAGTTCAAAACTATGACATTTAAACAGTTGCAACCTATGTGACACCCAAAAGTAGGTCACTCATTTATTTTAAACATTTTGATTTTAGTGGCTTTAAATCCCATTTCACTTAAGCTGCTGACATTCACAGCTCAGCCAGTTTTGTTATGAACATTATTTTAGGCTCTTCATCTTTCCAAATTCTGTATGCACACAAGACTTAATTCTACCAGATGTCTGCTGGTGTTCAGTAAGATTTTGAATATTTTGCAAGGTTTAAAATAGGCATTGTGAGCTTGCATTCAGAGAAACAAAGGTGATTTCAAAGCGCTTTTTTGAGCTAACAGGCACTGCTGTTTTTCCTTTCGCACCACGTTTCACTCATGGTGCTTCTGGCCCATCACGCTCGCACTGGTGGGTGGCGGGTCAGGTGACCATTTTGGTGTGCGCAAAAACTGTGTGGTTTTCCTGGATTCTTGCGCAAATGTGGGCTTTTCGGCCATCTTGGATTTTCTAAGCCAACAGCACCAAATGTTGCAGCATAATAACTTGAACGTGGGTCGATACACCTGACAAGCCCCTCCGCCCGACTGAACTTTGATTTCGAGTCGAGGGGGAGTCAGGTGCAAAGGATGTTTTGACCCACGCGCTGGGATGTCCGCATCATCTTCTTCCAATTCCGCAAATGGCACAGTTCAGCATCTTTTCCTCCATCGGGGTGGATCGATCGGTTCTCCTCGCCGGTCCTGATGGGAGTTTTGTGCGGTACCCCGGGCCCCTCAGATCTTTGCTCCCGGTCCTCGGGTCATCCTTCTTGGGCAGTCTCCATGGTTTATCTCTCTTTCTTCTCACCTAGGATGACAAAGCAAAAGCGGCAGAAACATATTCGTAGACATTTCCCCACCACTATTAATGGTGGGGCGAACATTTACATTTTATACATCAGGAGACATTTGAATTCCAGAATCATAGAATTTTATAGGCTATATGTGGAATATTTTAGGGTTGGACTTGTATTACTCTGGAGCGGCCCCCTTTGGGATTGCAGAGGACTCCTCCAGTTGCTGCAGAGTGTGCCTGGGATGGCAAAACTTTAGCTGATTAATTTGGACCCACTTGTCTTCCCCTTCCGCCAAACTACCCTTGGGGATGCAGATCTTGTAGGTGACTGGGGAGATCTTGTCTACAATTTCAAAAGGTCCCTTCCATGTAGGCAGACATTTCCGCTGTTTGGCCTGGTTCCTTTGGAAATTGTATAGATAAACCCGGTCCCCTACATTGTATTCTTTCCTAGTAGTCTTCAAATCATAGTGAGTCTTCATGCTATCGGCTGATCTTTCTAGGTTTCGCTGAGCATAGGCAAAAGCATGTTTGAGGTGTTTCCTTAAATTTTCAACATACTCATGCGTTGTGGAGGCATTGATCAACGTTTGCTCTAGGGTCCTGTAGAGCAAATGCTGGGGAAGCACCATCCTGCGTCCAGTCATCAGCTCAAACGGTGACATTTTGGTTGCAGATGAAGGGGTAGATCTGATGGCCATTAGGACCAGAGGTAATCGGATATCCCAACTTGGCCCAGAATCTGCCACAAACTTTTTTAATATGCTCACAATGGTTCGGTTGTAACGTTCTACTGCACCAGAAGATGCTGGCCGGTAAGCAATGTGTAGCTTCCTTTTAACCCCCAGGATCTCCCACATCTTTGTCATTACTTTGCTGGTGAAATGGCTGCCTCTGTCTGACTCAATCCTTTGGGGTAGACCAAAACGGGAAAAGATGTGGTTGATCATCAGGGCAGCTGCTGTTTCTGCCTTGCAGTTTGGGGCCGGGAGACATTCCACCCATTTAGTAAATAAGCATTTCAGCGTCAACATGTACTTATTTACCCTAGAGGAGCGAATCACGGGGCCTATGAAGTCAACATTCAAATCTGACCA
Organism: Ambystoma mexicanum; assembly: GCF_040938575.1. NCBI lineage: Eukaryota > Metazoa > Chordata > Amphibia > Caudata > Ambystomatidae > Ambystoma > Ambystoma mexicanum. The sequence goes on along the minus strand of NC_090929.1, from coordinate 604,866,447 downwards.
TGGCAGTGTCATCCCCCTCCTTTGGAGAGGCGCACGGTGTGTGAGGGATGTTGGCTGAAATTGTGCACACACAAGACATCCCTTCAAGTATTGGTCAGGTCTTGCCCCATGTGTGGCCAGTATGCAACCTCTCTTAAGATCTCAAGTGTTGTATGAAACCCCCTATGACCGGCGGTGGCTGCATCATGAGCGTGACTTAACATCAGGCTTCGGAATGAGGTAGGAACCACACACTGATCATGGCCAGCTTGGGATTTCCTTACCAACAAACCGTCTTGGATTCGGAACATTTTTGGACATTTCATCAACACTCTAAGGTTCTCTTTCCCAATGTAATCGGTATCCGTCAGGGGAAAGTTCTCAGTGTCCTCAATGTGTTGGTAAAACTTACCAATTATTGGATCCCCCTTCTGATCTGTAATCAAATCAGCATCTGGGGTCTCCTTACTCCATTGTGCAGTTGAAAGATCATTGTGATCATTTGTCTGGGAGCTAGTAATAGCAGTGACCTGGATTTCCCCCAACAGGGACTCAATCTCTATTAGATCCCCTTGCATGGCCCCGGTTTGGGCCAGCTGATCAGCTAAGTCATTTCCAGTTTTGTCTGGTCCCTCTACTTTGGAATGACCCTTGATCTTCTTCCAGTAGATGATCATCCCATTCACGGTGACCAGATCATCAATGTTTTTAATTAACTTCCCATGTTTCAAGGGTTTGTTATTAGCACATAACATGCCTCTGGTTTTCCAATTAACCAGGTGCTCCACGAACCCGTTCCGTACATAATCTGAATCTGTGATTATGACCAGTTCGTGGAGTTGATGTTGGACAGCAGTGAGGATGGCCTGATGCACAGCCATCAACTCTGCCACCTGACTACTTCGGGGACCAATTTTGTACCCAGCGGAGGGTTCTGGGGACTCATTCACCCATGAATCCCCTACGCCGGCCACAAGTTCTTTTTCCCCATTGTTGTCAACATGGTAAGAGCATCCATCTACATAGACAGTGGGCATTCCCTCACACTTGTCTTCTTCAAAGACTTTATGGGGGTAATTAAGGTATGCCTCCATGTTGTCCTTGATTTTTAGACTTTCATCCTCGAGACAGTTTTCTCTGGCACAATCATGCAAGTCAGCCAGACCTGCCGCAAGGGGACTCTTCTTGTTTTGGCCATATCTGACCTCCACAGGAAAGCCTTGCATTGGCAGAATCCAGGAAGTAATTCGGGAATTAGTCACATTTCCAGCCCGGATTCTGTCACTTTGGAGATATTGCAGAGGCTGGTGTGGAGTCTCCACTATGATGTGTTCCCCCTGGATAAACGGGCCGTAATTCTTCAATACCCACACCGTTGCCAGGAGTGCCTTCTCACAATCGTTGAATTTTTCCTACACAGAGGATAAAGATTTGCTCGCATAGGAGATTATTTTATTGACCTTGTCATGCTTTTGATATAATACTGCAGTCAAGCAGGTATTAGAGAACCCTGTCTCCAATAAAAACTCCTTGTTTCTGACAGGGTAAGCTAGGTAGGGCGCTTGTGAGAGGGTTCTTTTGAGCTGTCTTACTTCCTCAAATTGTTCTGGATCCCATTCGCACTTGACCCCCCCCCTTCAAGAGATGAATCAGGGGTCTGGTGATCTCTGCGGAGCCCACAATTAACTTTATGCTGTAATTAGTCAGTCCAAGGAGGCTCCTTAGTTCGAGCAGATTTGTGGGGTCTTTCAGTTTCTGAAGTGCTTCCACTTTCTTTTCCTGGGGACAGAGACCCTGAGGAGTAATCTCATGCCCCAAGAAATTAACACGGGTTCTACACCACTGCGCTTTTGGAAGGAAAGTTTTGCTCCAGCGGCCCTCAACTATGTCAGAACATAACGGATCTCCGCTATATGTTCCTCCACAGATGAACTTTTGATGAGGACATCATCTACATAAGCCAGGTTACCCCTCGCACGCAGGTCGGGCATGGCCTTGTGCAGGAAAATGTTGAATTAATTGCCGGATTTGAGGTATCCGAAGGGAGCACGGGTCCTTGTGTACTGCTGTCCCCGAAAGGTAAAAGCCAGTTTGTATTGGTCCTCCCTACTGACAGGCATGGTCCAGTATCCATTGGTCAGGTCTATGGCAGTGAATACCTGTGACCCCTGGATCTGGGCCAGCCCTTGGTCAATGTAGGGGAGAGGCCATCGGGAAGCATGGACCCGTTTATCGAGCTCCCTAAGGTCGGCGCAGAGTCTCCACTGGCTGTTTGGCTTCAATATTCCCAGCACCAGATTATTGAAGGTGCTGTGGACTGGACGGATTATTCCCCGGGACTCAAGGTTCTTAATTATTTCTGTAAGGGACTCCATGGATGCAAGAGGCAAGCGATATTGCTTCACAAACACTGGAGTCATGCCAGGGTCCATGGGAATTGTTGTTGTGTGGATGTTCGTGCGACCACAGTCATATGAGTCTACTGCAAAGAGATCTTGTAAATCCAAGAAAACTTGTTTCAACTTTTGCTTCTGTTCCAGAGTCACAAAGGCATCAGCTAGGTTGACTCTCTCTTCCACCATCTGCCTGAAGCCTGGAAAGACTTCTGGTTTTGCTATCTCAGCGGCCTCCTCCAGCTAGGTGGAGAAGTCCCTGGTCAGAGTGCTGATTTGGACTGGAGGCTTCAGGTGGGAAAGGCAGCCCTCATGGACCTGGAAAATCACCTCATCCCCTCTGAAGTCACAAGTCACATCTTCCTTACCATAAGGACAGGATGTGTACACTAGGAAGTTCCCCCAATGCCGGGTAAAGATTCTGTCTTGTGTTGTATTGTAATCACTGTCACTGTCAAAACAGTCCTTGGGGATTGGTCCTAACAGTTCATTTCCTAAATCAATGGAAAAATGTCAGTCATCAACCGCCATTCCAATAATGGTGCTTGCGGCTAGACTAATACTCTTTAAGTCGCTGTTATCCACCTCTATTGGAATGGTGTCATGTTCTATGTTGACTAATGGTGTTGGGTTTACCCCCAACCCTTGCTGTTGGAGAGAAGCATTTAGATGAATATAACCATCAGGGTTTTTCAAGTTTTGTCCTCTCTTTAACTTTCACTTCCAGGGAGAATTGTCGGTTCCTTTCTGGGATGGTGACTTTCTCTTTAACCTGAATTTCAACTGCATAAGGTAGCAATTGAGCTGACCTAAATGCATTTTCTGGATCATCAAAGCTCATGGGATTATCCGCCAATCGGGACCAAGCTTTGAAGTTTATTAAGTCCAAACAAATGGCAAAGCGATTGAAAATGTCACCGCCTAAGTAAAAGGCGGCAGTGATGTCTCTCACGACCCAACAATTATGGACTATGCTCTTGTTGCCAATGGAGATTTTGAGCATACACCTGCTTGGCAGGAGATGTTTGGAATCGTGTGTTTCCTGACCCATTTCCCATTTGTCTATCAGTTTGAATGTGGGAATGGCTGGATCTTTTGGAAGTTGGCAGAACATGGCTTCGCTGATGAAGCTCTTACCGTTGTTCACACATACTCGGGCGAGAACAGAGTCCTTCCCATCATTTAACTGAACAGGGATGAACAACTGCTCTCCAATTTGCTGAATATCAGTCAGGCTCTGAGCTGATTTCACATCTTTCTCATCTATTGGAGTGGGAATGTCTGATTGTGGATTATTAAAGCATTTCAGAGTGTTTCCTTCCAGTGTGGAATACCACCTTAAACTGGAAGGAAGGTTGATTTTCAAAAATAGAGAGGACCTCCCATCACCAGTCTGTTGTCCTACTGCTATTACTGTCACGTCTGGAATTTGGTTGTTCTGGAAGTGAAATTCTACTTGGTCAGATTTTTGTTCAACCATGTGGCATGTGCCGTAAACTGACATGGTTGACACTCTGTTTTAATTTTATTGGTCGGCTAGTCTGGGTCCAGAGGACCTTGTTTATGCAATCTATTAGGGGTGACAACCTTCTCAGGATGTCATTCCATAGTAAACAAGGGGTGCCCTCTGGAGTCACTACTATGACCGGGTGTTTCACCTACTGTCGCCCAATTTTAATATCCAAATCTGCAGTCCCCTCGACAGGAATTTCCTTCCCGTCAAAGTTCTGAAGTTGTCCAGGAAGAGAGGTGAGAGGAATACAGTAATTCTCCCCCCTTCCTGCATTTAGTTCATCAAAGGCCCTTCTGGACAGAAGAGTAGCTTGGGATCCAGTGTCCACAAGTGCCAACATTGTACCCTGCCCCTGCAGTTGTACCAGGGCATAGTATCTTCCCTCCTTCTCCTCAAGGGGGCACAAATAATGCACATTTTTGGACAACTGGTGGGCTAATTTTTTAGTTTTGGACATTGCGAGAGAAGAGATTTGGGCAGAATTCTGTGGAGAGGCATGGGAATCTGCAAGAAAAAGTTGGCAACTGGAAATCAGAACCATTGTGGGTTCCCCTGGTTCCGGTTCTTGGCCGCCCCCCCCCCTTTTTGGAGGCAGTCACCAGGATGGGTTTGAACCAGGGGATTTTGATGCTCTTGGTTCTGGGATGAGATGATGGGCGGCGCTAGCTCAGTCCCCACATCTACCCAGTCTGGATTTGGATCCCTTGGGACCCATTTTTCTTTGGGAGGTGTTCCCCCATCTCTGAAGGAGAAGATCCTTTTCCCAGGATCCTCTGAGGATCCCTCTCCCTCAAATTGGAAGATCTGTACCTCCTCCACAAAATGGGTCTGTTTGGGTCCTTTGTTTCTCCTACCTCCGCTATGCTCCTTGGGTGGCAGACTTTCAGGCAGGGGTAGGAGATTTTGTTTCCGGTTCCTGGGTTTCCAGGGGCTGTTTACAAGTGGGGAAGGAAGCTTCCTCCAAGGCTTTACACCCCCTTCCTCTTGTGCCTCCTCCCTGGGTACCGGTAGGTTATCGGGGTGCTGCCCCGTCACTGTTCTGGAGCACCAGGTCCAGAGTTTGGGGCATTCTGCACTGGCATGCTCATCTGAGGGTCCTATTGCACCCTCAGCATGTGACCCAGATCCCGTGCCATACTTTGGACCTGGCGTTCTAACTGTGAAACCCGCTCAGGCTGATACAGGGTTCTATTTTCTCCCCTGGGCTGATCCCGGGAAGGGTAGCTATCCCTTCTCTGGTAGTACCCCGGGTTGGGAAGATTTGGGTACCCCCCACCCTTGGCCTCCCCTCTCCCGGATTAAGTGGTCTGGGCTCAGGGAATTTCGGAAAGAAGGATGGATGATTTTGGGGCTGGAAATTGGGTGGATACCTGGGAAAAAAGTTCTGCCCAGTATTTGGGGAATTTCTGCCCTCCTGTGGTGAGTTAGGACGGGAAGTTCCCTGGGTTGGGTGCCTGGTTGGATCCCCCCCTTAGGCTAGAGGAGTCCACACATACCTCAGGATGGTTCGGTTTCCCTTGTAGCAGGGACTTACATAGTCAGGGGAGCGAGGGACCCCATTTGTGGGACTTCCTCCTTGGCCCCCTGTCTGTTACTGGCCCGAGGGTCTTCTGGGCTGAGAATTATTCGGTGCAGGCAGGTTTTTAGGCCCCCCCATCTCCAAATCTAAAATGGGGGCAACCTTTACCTCTGCCACCTTGGCAGCAGCAGGGGTGCTGGTCGGTTTGGGACTTTTCTGGGCATTATTTTTATTTTCTATGGGCTTCTGCACCTCACAGATTCGGGTGGCCTGTTCAATGACCCAGTCTAGTGATCTTTTCTCGTGAAAATCTCTCACTAGCTGGGTCATGATGTATTTGGGCAAAGCATGGAAAAACGTATTTACAAACTCTTTACTGTCCGTGCGCACCCTTCTGGTAGTCTGCGCAAAGGCACGCTTCAATTCCTGCACAAATTCTTGTGGGGCCCGATCCTCCCCACATTGCAAATTGTAGGCTGCCTTGCGAGCCTCTTGGGGATTCTGGTGAACAGAAAAATGTTTCAAGATGGCCGCCCTATATGTGGACCATCTTGAATGGTTTTGGACCTCCAGCCCCGCAAAGAAACTGGAGTATTCTGGGGAGAATGTCCATTTTACATACTGAATGCAGCTACTGCTGTCCTTCAAATGGAAAGTCTCCATCATTTGCTCGTAGAGCTCCAAGTGTTCCCAAACAGAATACTTGCTGTTCTTGTGATAAGGGGTGATGACACTCCTTATCGCCTTAATCTGTTTTACGGGGTCGTTAAGCAAGGCCCTTTTTGCCTTATTGGCCTTCTTGGTTCGGGTAACCCTAGTCCATTCATCGTCTGACTCAGAGGCACTGCTCCCAGAGGTTCCCGTCTGATCTTCCAGGTTTTCCCGAATTCTGCGAGCCTGGGAATGGCTGGCAGAATGTGGGGACCTAGCCTCTTGTGTCCTGGGGCGCGCGGAGGAGACTTCAGATTCCTCCTTGCTGCCCGGATTTGATGGGTACCCCCAGCACTGACCTAACTGGTCAGAGGTTTTCAGAATGCCCTTAGAGGGCCTACTCTCCCGGTGTTCCCCACTAAATTGCACTGTACTTAGGTGCCCATACCCGGATGCCCGCCCATCCATTCCTGGGTGGTACTGGCCTATGAGCCCCATACTTTTGGTTGGATAGTAATCTGCCATCCCTGTGGCCCTGTGGTCATGTGTGCCAGGGGACATGGGGGTGGCAGAGTCCAGGGACTGGGAGAGATGAAGGCCTCTGGTACTAGGGTTCCTGAGGTTATGCTCAGGTGTTTCCCTTTCCCAGCGAACCTTATCTGTATCAGCACCTGCTCCCCGTTGCCATGCAAGAGCCTGTGCATTCAGTTCCTCAGTTAAGGCCTTACTAGACTCCATCAGTCTCTCCTGCATGGCTACCTGTTGCTGGAGCCTATCATTGTGCTGACAGAGAGCCTCATTTTCTCTCTGTGCCTCCTGGTTGGTCCTGGAGTACTGGGCCAGTCTTTGCTGCAGGAGGGTTACCTCCTGAGTCCCATCCCTAATGGCCTGTTCCTTTCTTGCCAGAGCATCTTCCACCCTCCTGGTGTGCTCTAACAAGTTCTGATGCTCTTTTTGGAGGTCACCCAGTCCCTGGAGGGCCAAGTGATTTTCTTCATTTGTTCCTTTTAATTGGCAGACTTCCTGGCCTAAGGTGTCCCTTGCCTGACTAAGAGCCTGCATCTGTGCCGCCAGGTCGTCCCTCTGCCTTTTAAGGGCACCAGCTTTCTGGCGCTCTTCCTCAAATTCTGTCTGGGTATCCAGGTCTTTCAGAATCAGTTTGTTGCTCTCTGCCTTCTCCCTATCTAGGCGGCTTTGCAGGGTGACTACGTGTTCTGCACATGGCCTATTGAAGTCCAGTTGTTGCTCCATCTTTTTCTGGCTCTGCAGTAGGGCGTCCAAACCTCCTTGGTACTCCTTCTGCAATGCCTGAAATCTGGTATCCTGGTCAGACTTTTCCTGTTGCAGGATACCCATTTCCTCTTTGATTTTAATGAGATACTGTCTACTCTCATTTTCAGACTCCTGGCTCCTGTGCAGCCTCTGCTCAGAAGAGACCAGGTCAGATTGGGCCTTCTCTAATGCCATATGTTGCCTATTTGCCAGATATTGGCCTTCAGCACATTTGTCCTGTATGGCTCCCATATATAAATATAAATATGCCGCTATCATGACAATCTTGTCGTGCTCATCTTTGGCTTTAGGGGCCATATATAGTTCACTCAGGGCTACATGTAAAGGACCCTGATCTCTCCATATGTTTGACCCTGTTGCAGTGATCTGGGGGTGCGATTGCCTGCAACCATACCGTCTGGTCCTGTTCCGTCCATTCGCCTTTCACAAATAGCTTATGTAAGAGGTGCTCTCTGGCTATTTTGATATCTACCAAGATCGTCATTCTGGAAAATGATTTCCTTCCTGATTTACAGAAGTTAGAATTTTATTTTGCAAAACAGACCGTCTCCTTAGAGCGTCCTTCTTTTGAGGGGTGATTTTACAGTGTAACACAGCGTGGTGATCCAACAGGATTTATGTATCCTGTCAGTTAGCACACTGTATTAAGCTGCACAAGTGGTAGCTCTAATCCAGACGTCCCGGCTCGAGCCCCCACTCTGTTAAGTGACTTCAATTCAGCACTCCAACTAAGTCAATGCCTAGTCTGGGATGCCCAAGGGAAGCCCTTATTTACATATTTTTATGACAAGTTCATAGATCTGGATGATAAACCCTTGTATAACGCCCCTCTCTTTGAATCCCCCTGACCTCACTGAGCCAAGAAGTAGGTTTGTTTTGCAAAGTAAAAGATTTATTTTACAAATTAAACAATATATATATATCACACTTTTATAAATAAATTAATATTTGATAGCACACTTATGAATATGACAGTGATCAACAATGGATAATATTACACTAGCACACTTTTTTTAATCACTTAGGAGTTGGTATAGAAAGGATAAGGTAGCTGAGAATACTTTATGGTTTCAAGGAAATGCAATGATGGAAAAGAATGCATCACACGGATAAACTGATATGGTTTCAACAAGAGATAATATAATCACTTTTCGCCTTGTGGCAATTCACTCCCCCCTATGCAATATAAAGAGATGGAAGGGGAGCACACAATTTTCAGGAATATAATCAAATGAAATACAAATTCTAGATCCCCCCTAGCAAGCTTAGAGCAACCGGTATGCTTTTAAAACATGCAGAAATACTTTTAATATGATTTGCAATGAAGTGAAAATATGCTAAAAATAATTTTAATTCCCTATAGGAGATTCAGGGTGGGTGACAGCTACTTTGAATTAGTTCAAGTCAACACTAGCAATGATTCATGAGGTATTATCAGGTTGAAAACGAATTTCAGCAATGGAAGCAAAAGACAGCTATTTTTGACAGGTGAAGAAGTTTGAGTCAAATTGCAATTCGCGGCACTTTTTCGAGTGCGTCGAGTGTGATTATGGAAAGACTATAAGGAGTAGTCGGTTTTGGGCTTGTTGGAAAGCTTAGATTCTTAGCTTTAAGATGACAGTTTGCGGTTCCAAAGAGACAGACGATTTAGTGGAGGTAGATTCTCAGAAATAAAGTAAAGCTCAGAATGACAACTGACACTTTCACAGGTTTGAAATCACAGAATGGACACACGATTTCTATGCAGTTCTAAATAGGTGGAAATTGTTTGAATTAGATTATTTTAAACTAAGAGATTGGTTCTACACAGCTCTGGCTCGATACTCACTCCTAATTTTGGATGGAATTGGCCTTGTCACAGATCTGGTCAACAGGTTTAGCTGCAGTTCTCTCTGCTCTGCTGGTCTGGATCTCTGGTTCTGGCAAAATGTATTGGCACTGCACAGCGGTCTGGGTCTGGTCCGTGGTTTGGATACAGCCCTGCTTTCTGGGTCTGGTACTGGCACCGCGGTCTGGTCTGGGTCTCTGGTTCCGGCAAAAGTTCTAGCCAGAAGCGAAAAGCACAGCCCGGCTGTTGACTAGTTTGGTTAGGTGGCTGGATTCTGAGGCCTGCTGAGAAGGATTCAGCTTTTGGAATAGGCCTCTCTGCTGCAAGTTCTGAAGTCTGGATTTTAAGTTCTGGTTCTGGAGTCTTCTGGCAAAGCGCTTCGCAAGAAATCAGTTTGAAGTGGAAAGTGAATGTCCCTCCTTGGGGCTCAGTGGCTCTTTTTATGTCTTTTGAAAATGGGTGTGTGCATGGGCATAACTAAGCCTGCCCCTCGCAACTCATCATTGGCCAAGTTCTCCTCTCTCCCTTGATTGGGGGAAGGAAATGGAGTGTCATCGTGATGAGGTATGATTATGGGTCAGAGAATCCTCCCCTTGTCACTTTGCACACAAATCTGTTTTTGATCCAAATGCATATTTATCTATGTACAATTTTTCTAATATTATATGTCCAGTTAACATATTTTCTGTAGCACCAAACCTACCGATCCCTGTCTTTGTAAGATGCTGTGTTCACTTCTGACAGAATTCTGCCCTTTTCATCCAGAACACAACCTATAAACTTTTCCAGAATTTACACAAATGTGCGCAAGGAATATGGGCATCAGATGATGAAGTGTCAGATTTTTAACATACATACATTTGGAGTAATACCCTATTTTCCACTACTAACCCCCAGAACATACCACAGAGTCCAAACACCTCTTAAAATGTGCACAGAAAAATCACAGGAATCATGATATTATTGATATAATTGTGACAATTATGTACTATGAATTATCCATCTTTCTACAATTATGCTCTGTCCATAGGGGTGTGGTTTCCCACAGCACATGGGGGAATTCCTGGTTTGTCCACTTCCTCCAAGCTCAGCTGGCTCACAGAGGCAGTGCCCCTCCCATTTCCTTCCAAGAGGAAGCCATTTACGACCCCCTGATTTAACATTTGCCTGAGCCAAGGAAAGTTCATTGTTCTGTTTCCTACAGTCCCAGGTACTCCTCCCCTGATTCATTCAGAGAGGTGTGATCTCCTTTTGGTGGGGCAGCAGAAGGGAGGCCAGGCCTGTGAATACAGTTTCTGGGCAAGTTTCAACTCCTGTCGGGGGTAGCTGCCGGGCAGAATTCAGTCCCTTTAAGCCAGGCTTCAGCCAAAGGTCACTTTTGTTCCCATTTTTCTTCATTCAAATCAAACTTACAATTTTGACACATGCAGATAGAATGCTGATTCTAAGTTCAAAACTATGACATTTAAACAGTTGCAACCTATGTGACATTCAAAAGTAGGTCACTCATTTATTTTAAACATTTTGATTTTAGTGGCTTTAAATCCCATTGTAACGCTCACCTGATTCCCGTAGAGGCGCCGGTCTTGACTGGGCGTATACCGTATCTTCAAAGGTGATGTGTAACACACGGCTGGCTCTTTGGGCTGGACCTCTGTGCACTGTATGTCTGACTCGAAGGGTAAGATGTCTGCAGATAGAAAATATGGGATTAAGGAACTGGGTTATTGAATGTCTCTCTCTTCTTCCCTTTCTCTTCTTCTGTAGAACCCCAAAGGTTAACGCTCTCACCTTAGGTAAGTGAACGCTGTGCTCTCCATCTGCCTCGGGGCAGGGTGCTGTAACCAGTTTCTTCACTGGATAAGGGGAGCAGGCCTCTTGACTTCAGAGGACTGCTGTCCGTCGTTTACTGCACGAACGGTTTCGAGTAATTCTAATGTCTTTAAAGTCTTTAGTAATGATGTCTCTTGTTTTGCAGGGTTCCGGCGATGGCGGATGACGGGCTGAAGTGAGTTGAAGATGGGGCCCGTGTGATGAATAGAAGCGCCTGGAAGCACGTAAGTAAGTGCTTGTTGCCTGCTTCACGATGCGCTCTAACTGTCTTTTTATTTTGCAGGTACAAGTTCGGAGCGGCTGCAGGGTGCCGGAATACCCACTGGGTTAGATGTGGAAAGGAGTAATGGCACGTGAGTATTAAAGTTCCCCAATGTCTTTAAACACACCTTGTTTTGTCTTTCAGATGCGGGATGCCGCGCCGAAGGCCTCCGGGGCGTGCGAAGAGTTGGTAAGCTTTTGTCTTTCAGATGCCGGAATGCAGTGTGAAGACCTCCGGAGCGCACGAAGAGTAGGTAAGCCTTTGTCTTTCAGATGCCGGTATGCAGCGCGAGGCGTTGGTGACAGCCGATGGACCAGGTAAGTGAAGAGCTGTCACTGAAGACCGTAATGCTAACCTGTTCTTTCTTGTCTTTATAGGTGTTGCTGAAGACTGGATTCAGGATGGTAAGCCTTTTTCCTTAGGCCCAGGATCAGATGCAGAAGACACGATGAGCGTTCTGCTGCAGAGGATGCAGAATAACGCAAAGCAAGATTCATCCATCGGGTGTGGTTTAAATAGTCTCCTGTAGTGCTTAGGTGTCTCCTTCCACAGCCACGCCTAGGTAAGAAAAGAGTTCCTGCTTTCCAGAAGAGTTCCAGTGTTCTGAATCTAGGGAGTGGCTCCTGCCCCACCCAACAGGAAAAGTAGTTCCAAACAGAAGAGGATCAGAGGCTCAACTGGCAGGCAAGTAAGCAGCATGGTCTGCTGCAGGTAAGTCCACCCAAGCATTATGAGCCCGGCGCTTCCAGCGCTGGGACTGGGCATATTTATGAGCCTGGTGCCACTGGCGCCAGGACTGGGTCCAAAAGGTCCCAATTGGGACTGGTTGGCACTCGGAACCTGGGTTATGGATCTGCTTCCAAGGGAGTTGGGAAAACCCTGACCTTTTGGAAGCAGAGATCATGACACCCATTTCACTTAAGCTGCTGACATCCACAGCTCAGCCAGTTTTGTTATGAACATTATTTTAGGCTCTTCATCTTTCCAAATTTTGTATGCACACAAGACTTCATTCTACCAGACGTCTGCTGGTGTTCAGTAAGATTTTTGAATATCTTGCAAGGTTTGAAATAGGCATTTTGAGCTTGCATTCAGAGAAACAAAGGTGATTTCAAAGCTCTTTTTGAGCTAACAGGCACTGCTGTTTTTCCTTTGGCACCACGTTTCACTCATGGCGCTTCTGGCCCATCACGCTCGCACTGGTGGGTGGCGGGACAGGCGACCATTTTGGTGTGCGCAAAAACTCCGCGGTTTTCCTGGATTCTGCCGCAAATGTGGGCTTTTCGGCCATATTGGATTTTCTAAGCCCACAGCACCAAATGTTGCAGCATAATAACTTGAACATGGGTCGATACACCTGACAACTGCAAATGTGTGATAGTCCTACTCTTTAGAAAATAACAAGAATATATTTAGATTGTTATGAATAAAGCACCAATATTTGTCAGATTTCCCACATAGAAAGTCAAGAGCAAGGATTTCAGAGGAAGTAAAGATCGAAATCTGAATGAAACATTAGAAAATATTGAACACTGAATGCAAATCTTGGCCAGTTGCATTAGCTACCATAATCGTTTGGAAAATACTATGAACAATTGAGATTGTAACTAACTAATAGTCCATTTTTACAAGAATTGAACAGTAATGTCCTCTCCTTTCATCCTATCAACCTTCCCCCACCCACTAGGCTATCTCAATACCATTTGGTCACCAGATTTGGCGAGGTTCCTCAAATATTTCTATTTTATTCCTCTAACCACCTTGCCATATACAGAAAAATATTTGTTTCAAATTTGACAAAAAAAACCCTGAGGATGCTATGCAAAAGAACAAGACTGGTCATCTCTGATAGATCATACCATATATATATATATATATATATATATATATATATATATATATATATATATATATATATATATATATATATATATATAGTAAAATGAGGAGAGGGGCGCACTCCAGTTCCCCTCACAACCTTCTCAGCCATTAGTGTTCTCCTCTGACCGGTTTCTGTGCTCTTACACGTCATCGGGGAGGCTGTCTTAACTTGCAGCTCACAGCAAGTGCAGGTGATGATAATCAATGATGATTTCTGCTGCAAGTGCTTCTGGTAGATGTAGTCATCAGGTTAAACAAGGAAAAAGCTCACGCCCAATCCCACAGTGGAGAAAGGGGGGGGAGTAGCCTGCAGTGAGGCACTCCAAAGCAGGGCATATTACCCCGGTGCAGCACCCTATCAGGTCTTGAAGATTCCACCCCTCAAAATCCTGGAAATATGGTAAAACGAGGAGAGGGGCGCACTCCAGTTCCCTGCACAACCTTCTCAGCCATTAGTGTTCTCCTCTGACCGGTTTCTGTGCTCTTACACGTTATCGGGGAGGCTGTCTTAACTTGCAGCTCACAGCAAGTGCAGGTGATGATAATCAATGATGATTTCTGCTGCAAGGGCTTCTGGTAGATGTAGTCATCAGGTTAAACAAGGAAAAAGCTCACGCCCAATCCCACAGTGGAGAAAGGGGGGGAGTAGCCTGCAGTGAGGCACTCCAAAGCATGGCATATATTACCCCGGTGCAGCACCCTATCAGGTCTTGAAGATTCCACCCTTCAAAATCCTGGAAATAAGGTAAAACGAGGAGAGGGGCACACTCCAGTTCCCTGCACAACCTTCTCAGCCATTAGTGTTCTCCTCTCACCGGTTTCTGTGCTCTTACACGTCATCAGGGAGGCTGTCTTAACTTGCAGCTCACAGCAAGTGCAGGTGATGATAATCAATGATGATTTCTGCTGCAAGGGCTTCTGGTAGATGTAGTCTATTATTATATTATATTCCTCTAACCACCTTGCCATATACAGAAGCATTTTCTTTTCAAATTTGACAAAAAAACCTGAGGATGCTATGCAATAGAACAAAACTGATCATCTCTGATAGATCATGCTATATATATATATATATATATATATATATATATATATATATATATATATATATATATATATATATATTGTGAAGGAATAATGAAGCAAGACCTATAGCTTGATTCACACAGCATTCTTTATGGGATTGTAGTATTACAAAACACTTCTGAAAATCAGGCTTTTAAAGTTTAAAATAAGATGCTTTATTAAATTAAATGTCAGAATGCTAGAAGCCCTAACTTGCCCTTGCTAAGGTGGGATCTCCCTACCTGAATGAAACTAAGGAAAGTCTGAGTCGAAGAATACAACTTAAAAAGCTATCTGTGTCCAAACCCTATTCTTGCCCTCACAACTAAAGCTATACAATGTGTAGGGATGTCAAACTCAAATGAATGAGTGTTCAACCCAAAGTTCTGAGCTTCTTACAGCTCACAGCTTTCTTTCAGCGCCCCTTCCCCAAGTATAAGGAAGGTCCACAAAAAAGTATCAAGATTACCTTTCTTTAGTTCTAAGTGATATAGTTCCAAAGCAATTCTTGGGGTTCCCTTCCCCAAGTTTCAAGCAACACAGTTCATAGAAAACAAAAGGGTTTGAGGCTTCATTCTCAAGACCACACAATGCAGCTCCTCAAGTCTCAGGGTTCCCTTCCCCAAGACTTTATCATCATGATCACAATGGGCCTCATTACGAGGCTGGCTGTAATACAGGCACGGCAGCAGCCGGTATTTTATTTTTTCTGGTGCCCAGAAATGGACAATTACTGGGTCATTACTGCCTTGCCAGACCCGGTATTTGGCCATTACTGGGCACCGGGAAAAATTCTTCCCCATTCCCATTTCAGCCCGATAGGGCTCAATGGGAATGGGGAAGCAGGATGCATCGGCACCGTTATGAACGGTGCCGGTGCTTCCGACATGCTGTGCTCGCGAGTGCCCCTCTGACCGCCAGGTCTGACCTGGCGGGCAGAAAGGCACCCGTGAGCACAACTCATAGTTTGCCTGTCCGAGAACTACAGTACCAGCAAGCTTACTGGTACTGTAGTTCCCGGACCGGCAAACTTATAATGAGGCCAAAATGTCTTTAAGTTTCCAACATGTTGGGCTCACTGGTCTAGGCACAGTTGTCAGACCAAACGGTCCACCCATTACAGGTCACGCAACCAAAATCCCTAACTCTTGGCCTCTTGGTTTCGATGTGTACCTTTACAATCGGTTCTATGTAATTTGTTTTTAT
Organism: Ambystoma mexicanum; assembly: GCF_040938575.1. Lineage (NCBI taxonomy): Eukaryota > Metazoa > Chordata > Amphibia > Caudata > Ambystomatidae > Ambystoma > Ambystoma mexicanum. Next base: position 604,851,024 of record NC_090929.1, on the reverse strand, counting down.
TTTTGTAGGTCGTCTAACAAAACAAACAATTTCTTTTGCCTGATTTTAGGCACCCTACAAAAATCCCAAAAATGACATTCCTTTGTCTCCCACACCCACCCTCTTGCAGGATTTCTTCCAAATCAGGGGGTTTCATCCACAAAACCACCACCCAGAGCCCCTGCCACCTCCCTCCCTACCCAAGACTCCCCTACAACAAAACGTACACAAATAAGCAACACCCACACAAAACATGCAACACGAACACGCAACACACAAACACTTACCCATTCTCCCGCGATGGTGCTTCTGGGTCCTGGCTTGCCTGTCAGCCCCTGCCTGCACTCATGTGCATCACAGAGGCTGACAGTTAGATTTAGGAAGACCGCTCTGTGTGGTCACAGAGCGTTCCTTTGAAATCATTTTTTTAAATAAAAATGTCTTTTGGCCCAATAACTTTACGATCTTCTGGCTTTTCCTTTGTCTGCCTCTTGGCTCTGCCACACTTGTCACACATCCTTTCCAATCTTTTACACCTTGTTGCTCTGCATTCATTCATAAGAGCTCAGTTGACAGTGTTTTACTCACGCCCTCTTCTGTAACTGTTTTCCCCTGGGAATTTGGGTTATTCACTTATATTGCTTGGGTTTATTCCATTCCATAGTTAGAATGATGAATTTCAGTCTTTCATTCCATTCAGGGTCTGATAAACATTCATGCAGCTTAATTATAAATTCATTTTGTGCAGGGTTCGATATGCATTGGTTTCACTTTATTTTAAGTTCCATTTGTTTCTGTATTCAATAACCAATAGCTTCGCTTAGTTTTCAAGTTCCATTCAATGCAGTATTCAATAAGCATTCTTTCACTTAAAGTTCCACTTAAAATTGCATTTAGTTCGGTATTCAGTAAGCATTGTTCAGTGTACATTTTAAAGTTCCAATTAGTTCGGTATTGAAAAACATTGTAAAAAGCCTCTTTCTGGACATGGACAGCGTCCCTTCTCCTTGGAACTCTCTCGCAGCTCCAGCTGATGAGCATGGTTCACGGAGGCTCCCTGGATGGAAATACTTACACATCCCCCTGGCAATGGGCTGCAGGTGCGGGTCGCCAATAAGACTTGCCTGACCATAATTACAGGAACATGCCTGACTGTTACAGCTCCCTGCAGACATCTTCCTCGTACCAGTACCAAAGTGGTTAAAGTGTGTGGTGTTTATTACTCTTAGGTGCCTCTTCTTTGTCTCCGTACTCTTAAGTGGGAAATGAGGGGAACAGCTTTACAATAACTTATAAATGTCAGATGAGGGTTTGGTTCTCAATAGGACAAGTGGGATACCATGTATCTCCTGTTTTACTCTTACCCCTTCTTTTCTTTATCCTTTTTTGGTGCTTCTAGAGTGATACCATCTTTTGGTCATTTCCATGTCAGTGGTAAAGTGATAAAAACACCCCACAACCATCTCTGGGGTATAGGGTTCTGTCATGTCCAACCAACTACAGACCGATTGCCCTCTCGAAATGTATCCTCCGAGATTTCTTTCAATGGACTATCAGAGAATCGCAGGTGGACCCCTTTCATACTGGCTTTGTGCAGGGACTAGGCACGACTGTAAATTTGCTTACTCTTAATTCTATATTGACTCATCATGTAGCAAAATAGCAGTCAGTTTACGTGGTGTTTGTCGATCTGAAGGCCGCATCCAAATCAGTGTCACGATGACTGTTCATATAAAAACTAGTACAACAAGGCTGTCCAGCATATTAAATTTCATTGATAAATGATATCCAAATAACTCCATAGAAGTAAGACTCTCATTAGATGGAAAAGTTAACAGTCCCAATTAACACCTACAGGGGACTGCGTCAAAGGATGCACACTCGCTGCAATAATATTCAATTTCTTTATCTCAGATGTTGGTAAAGCCTTCACAAACATTGTAACTGATTCACCAAAGCTAGCAAATAGGACTATTAGTTACTTGCTCTACGCTGATGATTTAATTACTTTGTCCAAAACTCCAGCTGGACTACAAAACATGCTAGATGATTTGGCAATTTAAGTTCATGAAAATTATCTAAACATAAACCTAGGAAAAACCAAAGTGATGCAGTGCTCTTGGGGTAGACGGAGTCACAATACTAAGTACAAATGGTCTTTAGAGGGGCGAGTACTTGAGCAAGTGTCTCAATACACGTACCTGGGTGTTTGTATAGCGGATGTGTGGGATGAGGAACAATATGTTGAAACCCTGGAAATGAAACTAAAAACGGGGATGACGCAAACTCTGATTATTCAGGGTAAATATGGAAAATGTACCCTTATTCCAGCTATAACATATTATAAACAAAAACTCATGCCCACCATATTATATGCTGCTGAAACAAAACCAGTCATAGTAGAAAAGATCTGGACTACTCCAGAGGGTAATTTCTGGCGAAGAATTTTGCATCTACCAACTTGTGTACCCTCTGTTTGGGTGTGGCATGAATTGGGTTTGATTTCATTCTATGCCCGATATTTATGGCAAATCATCGCCCTGTTTAGGAAATGTCTTCTTTCTGTACAATCCACAATGGTTATTGGTATATTAACAGATTATGTATTTTCCTCGAAAGATAAATGTATATTGAAATGGTGCAAATTTGTTGTCCATATTTTGGCCTCTATAGAAGCCTCTTTATTAACCTTCATCCAGAATCCCATGCGGGTGAAGACCAAGTTATTCCAATGGGACTGGTGTCAAACAATAAATAGATGTAATTCTTACCTGGACTTCAATAACAATGATTTCCAGCCAAACAAATATGGTGTTCCGGAGAGGTACATTAACACATCTCCATCTGTAAAACACTGAATAGAATTTACGCACATTTGATTCAACTTATGGTTGACAAGATATGTCCTAGCCAGAAGGAAAATCATTGTACAAAATGACAACATATGTAGGTTTTGTCTGTCTTTAACTCAGAGAGAAACCTTAACACACATTCTGGTTGAGTGACCCACTTTACGTGAATTGAGAAAGAAATATTTGATGCATTCTTTGAAAGAATATAGACATGTTGATTCTGATTATATATGGTTGCTGATTCACAGCAGGCATTTAACAAGTGTTAGAATCGGAGCAATAGGCTTCTTGCACGCTGTGAAAATAAATGAATGTATGAGTCTAACCTAAATCATATGCATAGAAGATGATTGATAACAGCCGTTTTTGGTATACAAAAGTAAAGTGGTATTCTTGTTTTTATTTTTTTATTTTTTACCATGTATGAGCTTTGATTCTTGGAACATCGTAATAGGAGTTTGTAAAGCGTTAGAAAAAATTATGAGTCTGTGTATGTTTTTGGTTTTAATTTTTGTCCTGAATTGAATGTTTATGTTGTTTTAAACTGTTTAATATTCCTATTTTCTTTTTTAATATCAGTATAAAAATATGGTAAAGTTGAAATTTCAGCTAAAACAATAAAAATAAGAATGCCCCCATTCCCAAGGGACATCATACACTTCTTTACCCTACCACTATATTAACCCAATGTCACTTTAGCCTTTATCACCTGTTCTGACCCTAATAATCGTATGTTGTAACCCGCTCAAGTTTCTTGCCATCCACTTTGATGTTTATAGGGGTGTGCTTTGCTGACCTGTGCCTGAAAACCAATGCTTTCGTTTCAGTTTTGTTTATTTCCAAATAAAGTTCACTGTATTTCTTTGCAAAAATCCCCATGGTGTGCTTATTGCCGGTCGGGCTGATTGCCAGTAGCAAAGCGTTGTCCGCATAGAAGAGCGCCAGTTTGCGCATGCTGCCCATCCATGAAGGGTCCAGATTGTTGGTCACCAACTCCACTATAAGCATGTTGATGCATAAACAAAAGAGGAGTGGGGCCAACACACTTGGAGGATAGCTCAGGGGCAACACACTGGCCTTTGAAGCAAGATGATGTGGAGCAACGCAAATTCGATCCCCGGGTCTGTGCTTAGAAACCTCTGATTATTAAGGGTGTTATAAATAACTAATTAAATTAAACACACAACCCTGTCTCACGCCTTCAAATTTCTCAGTCCACTCACCACTCAACCCCCATTGTACTGTTACTCTGTTGTTGGAATATATGGCCTGAATGGTGGACAACAGGGCAGCTGGGATGGTATAGCCCGCTAGGACCTGCCACAGTTGATTTCTAGGTACACAGTCAAAAGCTGTGCGATGATCCACAAAGCTCATCTACAGTTTGGTGTTGTTAAGGACTCTGTATTTTTTTCACTATTAGGTCAAACTTAAAGCATAAGCTGAGCATGTGTGGATCACTGTGGCACTCTGCCTTTTCTAATCAAGAAGGTTCCATAGGAAATAGGAGTGGTCAAGCTACACCCAATCGAAGATTATAATATTGTGCACCAGAATTATGCCCTGGTTTGAGGAAGACCGAATGGGTGAAACACGTGTCACAAAACAACTATTCAATACATATGATTACTTTCACATTACAACCATCCTATTTTTATCAACATGGAGGTTTTGAGGCTTTTGCGCTGTGTCAACACTAATCTTATAAATATTGCACCATAAGGTTTGGGAATAAATGAGTCTACCCTGTCAGCGACAGCCAGGAATCCGTATGGAATAAGAGTGGTGAGTGCAGAGTGGAGTCACACCTCCCAACAATTGCAATTATTGCTCAAGTGTGCCCATACCCTGTTGGAATCCCACCTGTAAATAATTAATTATTCTCTTAGAGTTAGCCCAGTCTTGAAGGCAACCAAGGATTACTTTTGGGTACATTTTCCCTGTCCCATCTAACAGGAAAAATGGGCAGTAATTTCCTGGGGACTCTCTTTTACCCTTCTTGTATATAGGGATAATCAGCACCTCCCTCCATGTGTTGGGAACTCTGCCGAATTCTGTAGCTGCGTTAAAGTCATGGGACAAAACCGGCCCCCATACAGTAGGTTCTTCTTTGTAGAGATCAATGGGTGTACTGTCAGGGCTGGTGCTTTACCAGACCTTAAAGCCGTGATTGCCTTCTCTATCTCTGTAACAGTTATGCTGGAACTGAGATCACACTGGAAGGATCTCTTGGTTGGTATGTTATGCTCGTACTAAGGAGCCAGAGACTCCATATACAGGTTGGAAAAATTAGTATGCCAGATGTTGGGTGCTATGCTGCACTGCAAATCACAGGGTGCATTTGGTGCTTTGCCCACCACAAGTTTCCAGAAGGAACACATACCATTGATTCTGCAGGCATCCAGAAGGGTGTTCCACCTTGACATATGGAAGAGATTTATTTTGCTTGCTGGCAGTGGATTTGTAAATAGCTTTGAGATTTTGAACTTGATTATAACCATATGTCTGAAATATTCAAGAATATGTGTTACCCATCAGAGATCCCAGACAATGCCATTACTAGAGTGGAGAGCCACAAGAGGGAAGATCTCTTGAAAACAAAAAAAAAGGAGAACACAAAATGATTCATACTTTGAGATACTCAACACAGACTCACCAAATTGCAAGGACCATTAAAAAGAACTGGAACTGTATTATATTTAGGGGTGTACCGAATAGTAAATTTACTATTCGGCCAAATGCCGAATAGTTGACGTAAGTATTCTGCAGACGCCGAATAGTTATCGAATAGTAGATTACTACTGTGTAAAGGTATGCATACCAAGCCAAAACTGTTGGCTTTGTCAGTGCTTCTTTTAACAGGGCTTCAGTGCAGGACATTCTTATAAATAGATAATTGCTGTAACTAAGCTTGTAACTAAGCTTTAGAGGGGGAAGGCCCTGAAGGAGAAAGAAAGAAAGAAAGAAAGAAAGAAAGAAAGAAAGAAAGAAAGAAAGAAAGAAAGAAAGAAAGAAAGAAAGAAAGAAAGAAAGAAAGAAAGAAAGAAAGAAAGAAAGAAAGAAGAGAGAAAGAAAGAAAGAAAGAAAGAAAGAAAGAAAGAAAGAAAGAAAGAAAGAAAGAAAGAAAGAAAGAAAGAAAGAAAGAAAGAAAGAAAGAAAGAAAGAGAACAAGAAAGAGAGAGAGAGAAAGAAAGAGAGGAAGAAAGAGAGAAAGAAACAGAGAAATAAAGAAAAGAAAGAGAGTGAGGAATAAAAAGAGAGAAATAGAAAGAAAGAAAGAAAGAAAGAAGGAAGGAAAGAAGGAAAGAAAGAAAGAAAGAAAGAAAGAAAGAAAGAAAGAAAGAAAGAAAGAAAGAAAGAAAGAAAGAAAGAAAGAGAAAAAAATTGGGATTTAATGTAGATAAATGCAACATAGTGACAATTCAAAAAAGTAGAATGGAACTGCAAGTCGCCTGCTGGGCTGGTGCCTGCTCAGACTGGCAAGAGGTCTGAGAACCCTTAAGATGTGACACACAATAGTGCTGCTGTCCTGGAGGTAGCATATGCTATGCATATGCATATGCTAGCCATGGAAAGTAGCTCACACATGACCTGAAACCACACCTCATTGCAGTGTGCTGTCCTCCAGGGATAGGACTAGAGAGCACATCACTGCCATGCTTCCTTAAGCCATTAGAGCTCCTCGCCAGCAGTCTTTGCTTTGGGGCATTTCATTGCTCCTCAACAATGTGCCCGAGCCCAGGGTACAGCGGGAGGCCCTCCCTGCTCCAGAGGGTGCCTCCATGGAATACAATAGGTGCTCTCGGCTGCGATGGAAGTGTTAATGGCAGTGAAACCAGGGAGCCTGGGAGACAGCAGTAGGCCCCGCCCCCGAAACTGAGAACTTACATGGTATGTCTGTACAAGACATCAGAGGCTACTCCCTCCCCACCCCCATGAGGCTGGGGTCTTTCTTCCCGACACTGTTGTTTGAACAAAGAGGGGGAGAGCCGAGCAGATTCCAAACAAGAGGACAGGCGTTCCTCATAGGACAGTACTCACCACGCAATACAAGGGCGGCGCACAGCGGTATCTCCCATTGCTTTTGAGGGTGCCTGCAGGCTATGCAAACCTCATGACTTCATCTTGTACCTTTTACAAAATGTCAGGCAATTGCACCACCTTGCAGAAAACGTTTCCGTCCAATAACACAGCACATGGAATGAGGCCAACCAAGAACTAGGGGTGTAAGCAACTTCGGTACGAGTAAGATTACAGTAACTATTCTTCCGAATGCCGAATATCTGATTTCAGTCGAACTTCAGGAGTACTGTTACTCGAAGCCGAAGTGCGGTACACCCTAATTAGATTAGATAGATATATTGGATCTACCATTTTGGATGACATTAGTTCCCCTGGTATGAACAAGGAGTTCTACCTGGAAACTTATCTCTAGATGTACAAAGCCTGATCAAATGGATCATAAAATCCAGACTATAAGACCAACTCTTACCTGGGAGATGAGCTAGTGGACATAAGTCACAATTGTTGACTAATGCATGTACTGTTGAATAGATAAGAATCATGTACAGACTCAGTGAAGCAATTAGAGGAGTTTGGTGTAACAGTTCAGTCATACATTGTCTGGACATATGCTGTCCATGGTACACAGACTGTACATACATCATGTTTAGGAGTCGTATTTCCCTCATACCTCAACACCCTAAGCTTGCTCAATTACCTTATGGTCTCTTAGGGACTATCATATGAGACACCGCTGACAAACAATTGTAATATCTTCAGTCTACTGTTAAAATAAAATAGCCTGCATATCATTAGGATCACACATTATTGAACACATTATTCCCTTTTGAGCCACTATGAAGCAAACATCCATCCCACCAGTTCCTAAGATTACCCTATGACAATCCGGTTCCGTATTTACCCTAATATCAAGTGAATCGTGTACTCCTTATTTTTCGGACATACATCAACATGGTGCAGAATTGTGACATCACAATTTTTGCACAGTTCGCTACACATACTGATTCCACATAATCACCAGTGGATCTCTAAACCCCAGCATTTACAAACATTATGAATCTAGATTTCATGGCTTTACTTACTTAGGCATGTTACATTTTGTGGGACCCTCATGACTTGTCACAATATTAGATAAACCATTGAGGTTATCAGGACACTGACAAAAATAATGATGAACCGCAGAAACTTGCATGATGATGTCATCGTGTCCCTCACATGTTTCTAACGGTGGCCATTTTTTGCTCCGCGAGTTTCTCGGTGACTGCAATTTACGAGCAAGCTGCATTTCCACATCCAACTAGGTAGGAGATACTGGATTTACTCTTTTAGACATCTTTGAAGCCACATTTGATGGCTATTTTAGAATGATAGCATCATCATATTGCTAGTTAAGATTACTTATATCTTTAAGTTAGATAGTAGAGAACGTGCCCAGCACATCACAGCAACACCTTTTTCACTGCTTGTTGGCATCCACAAGATATTCAGGTGACAGCTTGCTTACCTTAAGAACACACTTTTCTGTTGTAACACCCTACAGGTCATTCTTGCTTCTTGTATGTTTAGCTCAATGAGCCTACTGAGGAGTATGCCTTCCTCGCTTCTTATGTTAAAAGTGTGAAGCCATGGGCCCAAGAAAAAGAATCCACAACAGTATGCCTTTTCATTGAGATTCCTTGTCAGAAGCCAGAGTAGTAGTATGTGAAGTTTCCAGGCTCTGCCCTCTTGCACCAATTCAGCTTCTTTGGCCCATCCAGTGCGTCTCTTTGGCACAGAGCCCATTCACACACTACTGCTGTGTGTGGATCTATTTTCCAAATCAAGAATCTACATAAGGTAAGCCTTGAGATTGTCAGTGCCTTTTGTGGGTGATAAAACAACTCCAGGAGCATCAAGTAGTCATCCTAATGAAACACCTGAATTCTGATCTGAATCAGAGGAGCAAGTGTGAAATCACTGCTGTAAAGCGTCTTGAGTACCAAGTGTGTTGACAAGTGCTAAAGTCCCTATAAGTACATGTCTAAGATGTCAAGCTGTCCTGGAATGCATGTTATTCTCCGTGACCACCATGTCCTTCCCCTAAAGTTTGACCTTAAAGGCATGTAATCTAAACCCAACCAAAAATCAGCACCTTGGATAACAAACAAGAGGGGCTTATATCGAAAGAGCAACCGATTCACTGCATTTCTGTGCCTTAGGCAAAGTTGCAATGTTCAGATACTAGAAATCTATCTACGACCTTATTCAAATAAGAGTGTAAGTTATGTTAAAATCAGGGATAAAGTCCTAAAAATAAAAGTGGGGGACTCATTAACATACCAATTGAATGTGTCGTCAACAGAAATTAGCATATGAAGGTGCCATCTGTAAAAAGGGGGACTCCATCCACCCGCATGTACCCTTGAATTGAGCCCTGGTAAAAATGTCCTCTATTCCCGCAGGAATTTCCCTAACAGACTGATTTCCCTCGCAGTGCATTGTTTGCCACATATGTGTTTCCCATATGGAGAAGGAGGCACATGAAGGGGATGGTTGAGACTAGTGAAGAAACGAAAGATAAGCAGTGGATGAGATGGGGTTTCATAAGCATAAGAGGGGTGGACTCGTAGGATGGGTTGCTTGGAGTGCAGCAGGTGAACAAAGTTGCAGGGCTGTCCTCTGCATAACAGAAAGGAGGGGAACATGAGGGTGGGAAGCTAAGGAGATGATGGCTAGGAGCTGTGGTGGCTTCCACTGGATCAGAGGAGAGTCTGTGGCAGAGCGGTGGTGTGACAAATCAACTTCCGGAGCACCAGTTGCCCAGGGGTGAATATTGGTTTCTTACCATAAATCAGCCCCACACCTCTAGTACACCATAAGGGATTTGAACAGATTGAAATTACAGGCAAATAATAAGCCTCCTTGTCCAATTTTTGGTAACGAGGCTGGAACAGCAGGCTTATCTCCAAAAATAGTGGTTTGTTGGTTGGTCGCAACGCAGCAAACATACAATTATTACCCAATGATAAAAGGGACTGTCCAGTCAAGGTTTTATACAAATATCTACATTATTATCACAACAGACAGTTCTAGCAACACTACAAAATACAACCCACCCTATAAAGGAATGCAGAGGACAGATAGTTCCAAAGAAGGAAAAGGGATGCACTCTGGATACTGACAGGAGGGTAGTTGATATGGTTAATAACCACAACAGTTTAAGGTTACATGGCTTCAGGACTATGGGATCAAAAGGTCTTAAATTGTTTCTCAGGGCCTTTGGAGAAGGACCAGGGGACACAATGTACCTGGTGCTGTAGGACCTCTTGGTGCTCGACAGGGTCGAGTTGGCTTCAGCGTGCTTTGCTGGCTTCTGTGACAGAGTTCAAGGTGGGAGACAGCTTCGGGTATCAGTCAGCAGGACAATTCAGCAAGTGGAGCTGGACAAATAGCTGCAGGCTGGCCTACATGGAGGCTCTGGGTCAGGAATCGTTGTCTCAGTGCTGGTCGGTCATCCAGAAGCACTGGTCAAGATGTCTCAGATGGCTTTAAGCGACTGTAGCGTAACAGTCAGCGTTGCAGTCGAATACAGCTCGAGGGACTCGACTGGCCTGAAAATCTTCTTTAAGGCGGACGTCAGTAGATGCTCGTCGATACACTTCTCCTAGCTTCTTTACTGGGCTTGTGTTGACCTTTAAGGCAGACGGCTCAATGCTGGTGTTGCAGGCAGTTGCTTTCTCCTTGGTTTAGGGCTCAGAGACTCTCTGGCACTTCCCACCTATGAAGCTTGATGCAGACCCTAACACGGCATGCTGTGTGCTGGCTGGGTACTAGTTCTGGAGCTGCTGGAGGATCCGCTGGTTTCGGTATCTCCCTATGTTCCCTGGGAGATGTTTACGGGAGGGATTTGTCCTCCCTCTTGGATATCCTGGCCTTCCTTCACTGGTGTAAGATGTAAGGCAAACTGCACCTTCAGCCAGGGACCAATGATAAGTTATTCTTTCTGCTTCTGGTGAATCCTTCAGATGATCTGCCAAAAGAGGGGCTCAGCCTTCTTTTAAAGCCAAATGGGACACAGAGATTGGTGTAGGCTAAGCATACCTTAATGAACCAATCCTGGTGTCCCCACCAACAATCTCCTGTATGTGTGAGGTCATAACCAGAGTGCTTTGAAACAGGAACGGTAATGGGTTGAAAGATGTGATATTAAGTGCCACCCATCTTCCTGTTTGTTGTGTATCAAAGGGTCTCACTGGTTAATGGAGCTCTGTGTAGTTCTCGATTAAAGCGGAAGGTCTCCCTTGAAGCTGCAGTGAGACCAGACTTTCTGGCTCCTACTAACCAAATCCTTGAACCTTATGAATGGGTTCCTCTGCAGGGAGGAATAATGTAAACACGCAGTCTCGGACATGACAGCTCATTGCCAATTGAGGCTGAGGACAGGAGCTTGCTTGTTAGGATGCACGTTCAAATCACCGCCTCTCCCAAACAATTTAGATTGTGGAAAATATTTTCACACATGGAGAATGTGTAGAGGGTGGAGTAGGGGTGGACTTCATGGGTGTAGGTGCCTGGTGTAAGACACATGTATTGTGAAACTATATTTAAGGGGAAATAACCATTTACTTTGCGACAGTGTCATGTAGAGTACATTTCATGCGCGTGATATCTATAACAGGAACTAACAGTGTATTTAAGAGTAAGCCTCACCCCTCACAGGCCGTGCTGGGAACACAGAACAGCAAGGCCCCTTCTCTTGCTTGATTATTACTTTCCAATTCCCAGTCACAGCGGGGAATATGCACGTACACCCACATAGAACTGTATCTATCTAGACCTTTGAACAATTAGGTAGGAATGCAAGCAGCCAAATGGGAGAAGGGGTGGAGCCCAGTATGAAGCCCACAATCATTGGAGCCAGGCCTGAGGTCTTGAGATGCCAAAACACACGTTGGGATTTAGCACACCAGCGTCCCCAAGAATAATGGTCATTCCATTTGAACTACCAGATACTCAGGAATAGGAAATCCTTCATGAATTGGATGGTGGAACATGTAAAGTTCTCAGGATTACCCTGGGAGTAGTAGCTGATACAGTGGAGAGCAGAGAACAACATGGTCTGTGATTTGTACTAGGAAGAGCAAAGGGTGATGCTAATGCTTATAGGATTGCAGTGGGAGGCATTTTGGGAGCGCCTGTCTGTGTCTGGGATGAGAAAAGATTGCTTTGTTTGCAAGGACCAGGCTGACCGCAAAGTTATCTGTCAAGTTCATGTTGATGACCAGGTGCATATCACGTGGTTAGGATTAAAGACATGGTGGTGCATTTTAAAGTCTAACCAATCACTTGGCAGTGCCTTGAGGTGAAGAGGCTGTTACCAACGTGAAAAGAAGATGGAGCAGAACATGACACAGCCAATCAGAGAAGGGTCTACATGTGAATATTAGCATGTACATAAGCGGTAGCCAATGAGAGTGGGGGATGAACATTGTTCATCGAATGCATCATGAGTGATGATTTCCACACTTATAATAAGAAGTTTGCTTTCATGAAGGCGAAGAGCTCTGTGACAGTGGACTTATAATACCCTGTCAGCATTTTCCTTTTTGTATACAAAATAAAGCTTTTTTGCTTCTAGGAAAAGGGTGCTCCAAGCCTTTTTCCCTAGCGGGTTGTTTTTTTTATTTCTGGTTGGTGTGGACTTACCTAACATAATTGGTGCCCCTGACGTGATCCCAGACTCCACCTGCAGCGACCAGTCTGCTTGTGCACACCTTCAAGAGGTTTACAGGAGCTGGTTATCTGAATTCCTGTCTGTTCTTTGGAGCAGGTGCTGTCCTCGGATTGTGCAGGCCTTTGATGGGACCCCATGACGAAGGACTGTGGGTGACCATGTAGATGTAAGTGCACCTTCTTCAGAAAAAACAAGTGGGGTATGGGACAGAGTATGAGTGTTTGAGTGTGTGAAGAGTGGAGTGTGTAGTACGAGAGGAATGAACGGATAGGTTGGAAAATCACATAGTGTTGGTTTTAAGTTAGCTTGATTTTTATATAGTGTATAAATGGTGTAATCGGACCCTTGCCTATGTTATTAGGGAAGAAGACAGTCCTGTGTAATGAGGAAAAAAGGATACTGATAGCGGTCCCATATATTTAGTGGGTCTGGGATCTCTCCACCCAGTGTAAGGGGGGATTGTGAGAACGAAAAGTTGTTGTGGAGGCCCTTGTGGGCCTGGGTTCTCCTCACCTGATATAAAGGGGTGGTGAAACGAAAAGGTAGTTTTTATTGTGATAGTGTTGTTTTCTATTTTGTTGTTTTGATTACAGGCTGAGAGAGGGCCTGATATTTTGTGTGAAAAGAGGTGTGTGAGCTGGGAGTGTATGTGGTGTGAGGGAAGTATGAAAGAATGTGTATTGAGGAAAGGGGTGGGGGTTGAAAGTGGGCTAGTGGAAGAGGTGAGAGGGCTAACAATTGGGTACAGCTCTGCTGTTTCAGGGTGTGGGTGTTGGTAATATTGTATACCATTGTTGAAGGGGTGTCTACGATGGAGCCCGCAACCCTGTTGGAGTATATGTGCAGAGCTCTTCCCTTTTATCAAGAACAAATCCTCAAATATCACAAGGAATAGTTAGCAGAAATGGGAGGAGGGATGTATAAGCCATGGCCAGAACAGGGAACAAACAACAGAGACATATTAATTCATATGTACACATTTCTGGCAGCCAAATATACAGGGAAAAAATTGAAAAATAGAAAGAAGGTATTAGAACTATGGAAAATGGTGGAGGATTTGGAAGACTTCTCTATAGACCCCCCTAAAACGGTGTGTGAATTGTCCACCCCTGAGCCCTGATAATCACTGCTTCTGATGTTCTGAGTGCCCCTGCACACCCCCAAAGGTAGTCCAGTGCCTCCCATTAGTATGCTATCCTGCGTGTGCTGAGTCAGGATATACAAATCCCACATACGTTCCTTTGACCACTAGAGCTCCCCTACCAACCGTACCAGCGCAATATCACAACATCCGTAACCCTACACTGTCTGCTGCTGTGACAGGCAGATCATTGGAAGGAACTGACACAGAACCACAGGAAGAGTTGGTAGACATGTTAAGGAAGGTGGAAGGAGAATTAGCCAGATTAAAGTTGGACAGGAGAGCTGGGCAACGAGTACCTGTGGGAACAGAAGAATGGAGAGCGGGAGATATTTTGTGTCAAATAGACAGCACCGCTATTTAAAATGTGCATATAAAGAAAGAGAGGGAGGAGGAGAGGAAACAGGCTGAAAGCTTGGACTACGGTACGGTACGGTCGGATGATGAGTATGACCGTACGCAAGGAGGAGATGAGGAGTAGGAGGATACTGTAGATGAGGTGGAAGAAGTGGAGCAGCCACGTGATATTTCACCATGAGTAGAATGTTTGTGGGGACCTAGGTTATGAAATAGATATAGGCGCATGGCAGTGGCTAAGAGATCAGTGACGGGAAAGAAGAGAGCGGTAAAGACAGTAGGGGAACAGTTTCCATTATTACACACGGGTGCAGTACATACCATGGGCCCATATGTATACAAATATTCTCATAAAGACACTCCTGTACCTCCCTGCTGGAGCGGGTAAGTGGATATATGCTTTTGAGAAGCAAACAGCTGGTACGACCTTGGCTGTAGGAGATCTGAAAAGCCTATTTGTTTCAATACTGGGGCATCAGGCTGATGACATAGGGGTTAAAGCTGAGTACCTAGGTGTGAAGTTTGGTGACAATAGTCATGACAGAGTGCACTTTAATGACATTAAGCCCCAAGTGTGGGCAGTGTTACAGTGCACATACCCAGATATGCCTGATCTTCAATCGATCATGCAGAAAACAATACGAGATGACGAGGATCCAGCTCAGTACATATTACACATACAAGAAATGTGGAGGGCAGAAACAGGAGATTTTTGGGACAAAGCAATCTCATTCTTTTATTTTGTTGTGAAGTGGGGACTCCTTAAAGAGGTACCGAAATCCCTTGATAAGATAGTGGGGATCGAGGCAAAGGGCTGCGAGGAAATTCAGTCTATTGTTGTACATCCTTGCAAACGGCTGAAAAAAAAGGAAAAGAAAGTAGCGCAGCAAGCACAACCATCGGAAGAGAAACTGGTACAGAAGAAGTTAGCGAGGTTTGCATTGGAAGGTGCTGTAGTGGCAGTACAGACAGAATGACCATTAGAGCTCAGGTCGGTTAAGGCTGTAGTGTGAGCGCCACCTGTGTGGGGACGTCAAAACAATTGGGCAGGTGGGCATCAGCCTCAAGATCAAGGTTTTTTTTCCAGGGAGGTTTCAACGAGGTAGGAGGGGTTTTTGGGAGCTTGGGAGGGCAAGGATGTTTCAGAGGAATGAGACCACGTCAATGATAGACACATAGGTGAATGGGCCATTTTTGACAGAATGCAGAAATAGTAAACATGGACTTCCGAACTCTCTTCTGAAGGTCTGCTCCTTACTAGCTTCTCAAATCCGTCCCTCTGCATGGGTCTGGCTACCTCTCACTATAGATGATCTTATCTTCATTTGATCTAGCCCTGCCAGTAACTGAATGTGTCACCTGTCCTGTGTTAAAGTCGAATTTAGCCTGTTTAGTGTGCTGCATTTCACTTGCCCTGTATTAAAGTCAAATTTAGCCTGTCCAGTGTGCTGCATTTCACCTGCCCTGCTGGATAATCAATTTTAGTTGTGCCTTTCAGCTGTTTGTGCTCCCACAAAGCACACCTCACTCTGTCCCCTCCCCCCTCCTCCAAGTGCATTAGTGCTTCAGCCTGGCAAGTGCCCCCCTCCACTTCTGCCTAACATGTCACTATCTATCTCTCCTATCTTCTCCATGTGTCCTTCTCCTAACACTAAATCTGGCCAGAAGAAACTTAAGAAGGACACTCACAGCTTTAACCCAAGCCTTCCTATTGCAGACACCTATTTCATGGCTTGCGACCAGAGAGACTGTTACTGGGCCTCATTACGACCCTGGCGGAGTGGGTTTACGCCAGCGGTATTCGCGGCGGACCCTTCCGCCCTACTACGAGTTCCCGTAGCGCCATGGAGCCGTTTTCCGCCTGGTTTTTCCGGGCGGAGAAATCCATGGCGCTACGGGACCTTGTTGTTAATTACGCCACCGTATTTTACGGTGGCGTAATTAACGCCTTCCCCACTCCCATTATACCCTATGGGGCAAAAATGGGAATGGGGAAGGGTAAAATGGGGAATGGAGATTTACCGCCCCGCCAAGGTCGGAATGGGGCGGTAAATCCGCCAACCCCCATGGCGGTATTGGCAGCTTTCCGCCGTGCTCCATGGTGCATATTGCACCACGATCGCCTCCAGGATCGTAATGAGGGCCACTGACATGCTCTTCTTTGTTAACTCACCTAACCTATGGACTCCTACATGTTCAGCGTTCTCTCTCCTATCGCCTCTTCTCACATTAATGGTGGCACTCGCTGGAAGGTCCTCCTTGAACTTTCACCATTTTCAGAGTCATCATTAATGTCTATCTCAACGGAACCATCATGGTTGAGGGTCCTCAACCCAACCTTCTCCTCTTTAATAAACTCCTCCTTGCCTCTCTAATCTTACCTCCCCATCAGGCCAGGCTCACTTGCCCACTGTGCCTTCCTCCTCCTCTACACCGGCCTTCTTGCCCACTACACCTTCCGCCTCTTCCTCTGAACCCGCCTTGCCCCACTGCACCAGCCCCCTTGTTGGCCTCGACTCATCCTCCATTTACTACTATCTCTCTGGCCCTCTTGCCACCCTCAGGGGGGATCACTGTCTCATGTGCCCCCCACCCCCTATGGAAGAGCTTTAAGGACGGCAAGCTACTCCACAATGACACACTTAAGACTCGCTCTACTGTAAAACATTCAACCGATATCTGCAAACTCCTCAAATTCTTGGATCTTGATGTGCTTGTAATCACTGAGACATGGTTCAAGAACAGCTCTGTCACAAGCTTTGACACTCTTCTCCCTGAAGGATAGAATATCCTTTCTGCTCCTAAGCTAGAGAAGGCAGGTGGTTGAGTAGCACTGATATTCACTGAATGGATACCTTTGTCTATTATCCCTATTTAGGCCTACTCCTCCTTCGAGTGCCTAGTCTGCAGGCTCTCACTCTCTCCTAAAGTGTCTCTCCTCACGGCAACCTTCTATTGGCTTCCTGGACAGCTCACTCTCTTCCTTTCGGAATGGGCCAACATAGCCTCTTCTCTACTCTCTTCCTCCTCTCAACTCCTCCTGCTGGGTGACCTTAACATCCACCTTGACTCTCCTGACCTGTCAGGACCTTTCCACAACCTATATGACTCTCTTTCCCTCTCTATTCTACTCTCTGGCTCCACTCACACCGCGGGCCACACGTTGGATGCTCTCTTCTCCACTGACATTCCACTCTCTATCCCTCTCTCTCCTTCTCTCTCTTGGACCAACCACTCTCTTCTATCAACTCACCTGAAGCTCTCATCTCCTCTGGCAGCAACTCACCAGGCCAGACATTCAGCTTCAGGTTCACCAGAGCGATGAAAAAAGTGACAGTGGCTCCCTTTACCTCCACCTACTGTCCTCCTCCCATTCTTGCGGTTGACTCCCACCCTGACACAACCCTCACTATCCTTAATCTCTAACACTCGTGATATTCTTGCCCCTGTCATGAGGGACCTACTGCAGCCTTCCAAAAAGTCCAACTCTTGGTACGACTCTGACCCTGCTGCCCTTAAACACAAGTGGAATTCGTCGGTGGACCATCTGACAAACTGGCCTGCAGCCTTGTTCAAAGGCAATATCGTCTCTGCATCTGACCCAAGAAAAGAGTCTTTATTCAAGCCTGCATCTCTGCGGCATCAAACAACACAGCCAAACTTTTCATAGTCTACGAGGAACTGACCAATCCTGCAGTATCCTCCTCCTCTGACACTCCCACCCAGGACCTCTGCTCGGCCCTGGCAGCACACTTCACCACAAAAACCCAAGACATCATCTCCTCCCTTCACCCCACACCACAGTGCACACCAGCACCAGTGCCCCCCTTGGTCCCACCTCCACTTCCACTCTCCTCCCTCTCTCCCGTCACACCGGATGATATTGCCAGACAAGTCCGTCTAGGAAGACCTCATCAAATCAAGTTGACCCTTGACCTTCCAAAACCATCAATGGCAACATTGACTCTCTGGCACCTGCCTTAGCCAACCTTTGCATCCTCTCCTTTTCCACTCGAATTTTCCCAACTGCTCTCAAGCACTCCCTTGTGCACCCTCTTCTCAAGAATCCCTCTGCTGACCCTTCCATTCCTTCAAACTACCACATGATCTCTATCACTCCTTTCCCGGGCAAACTCCTGGAGAAGCTGGCTATCTCTCTGCTAAACCTCCACACAGAATCAATCAGTTTTTTCCACGACCATCAGTCTGGCTTTAGAGCATCCAGAGGCACAGAAACTGCTCTTCTGTACACCACTGAAGACCTGCTCTCAAATCTTGACACTAACACTCCCTATGTCCTCATCTACTTGATCTCTTCTCCACCTTTGACAGTGTTAGCTACAACCTCCTGATCTCACAGCTTCGTGACACCTTGAGAATCACAGGTCAGGCTCTGGCTTGGTTAATCTCTTTTCTCTCCGACTGCCGATCGCAGGTCGAACTTGGTGCCTTTCTCTCAACTATCATCCTCCCAACCAGTGGCGTTCTCCAGGGTTTGAACCTATCCCCTGGTTCATCAACGTCTACATGGCTACCCTGGCACGTGTGATTGCCACTTTCACCTCTAATTTCCAGTGTTATGCAGATTACACACAACTATCATTCAGGCTACCCTCAGCCGCCTCCTCCTCCTCACTCATACCCGACTGTCTGTCCGCTATTAAGTCATGGTGTGCTGCAAACAACCTTTGTCTCAATGCTAGTAAAACTGAGATTGTTTGCATTGGGACACCTGCTCCTGCTTTTCCCCTTTCAGTCTGGCTGGCCTCCCTTGGCCCTGGCATACCCCCACCTGTGAGGCCAATCTCTGACTGGCCTCCCTTGGCTCTGGCCTACCCCCACCTGTGAGGCCAAAAACCTTGGGGTCATCTTTGACTCCACTCTTTCTTTCTCCTCTCACATTTCTGATATCTCAAAAAAATCTAACTGTCAACTACACCTCCTCAGAGGCACTCTACCTTTTCTCACTTTCCCCCAGTGGCTCACTGTCTCCAGAACCCTGGTTCTCTCCAGGCTGGACTACTGCAACAGCCTATTCCTCAACCTCCCTGCTTCCGCCCTGCGCCCTCTGCACTCATCCAGAACAGAACCGCAAGACTTATCCTTGGCCTCAAGCCCAGGGACCACACCTCTCCAGTGCTGAAATCCCTTTACTGGCTCCACAAGGCTTTCTGGGGCCTGAGACCCACTTAACTTCAACGTTGCTTTCCTAAATACTATCCCTCTCGAGTGCTCCGCTCATCTACCTCCAACCTTCTGCGCGTGGGAAGGTTCTCCAAGCAGAGATTTGGAGGGAGATCCCTTTCATTAGCAGGTCCCTCCCTCTTTAACAGCCTCCCTGACACCCTCCGTCTTGAGCCTGATATTCTTAAGTTCCGGAAGCTCCTGAAGACCTTCCTCTTCTCCTCTTCCTTCTCTCTCACCTGACCCTGCTAACCTAGCTCCCTGCTCTTCCTTCTCTCCCTCCTTTCCACACAGCTCACTGACTGGCCACCTGGTGTACCTCAGAGTCTCACAGGTGCCAGACACCCCTGCCAGTACTTCTGCACTTGTCTCAGGGCCCTGCACCCGCCCACTGCACTTGTTATAAAACCTGGGAGCTTCTCTCTCTGCACTTTGCCAGTCTCCACTGACTGGTGCACTTGGTCACACAATCTGTATTCAGCCCTGCCTGAAGATCGTTCTGTCTGTTCTCCCTTGTCTTCACCCCCTAATTGTGCAGTTGAAAAAAATGCAGAATCACTGTCAGGCCTATTTGTTGTATATAAACTGTTAAATGTAACATACTCACTTAATCTGCCTGTGCAGACTGTTTATTGTCTCAGAAATTTAAGGGCTCTGAGCAACTGTTGTTTTTTCTCCTTCTTCCAACACTCGTTGAGCGCTTTGAAACACTTGACTGTGTATAGGCGCTATATAAATAAACATTACCAACATTACCATTACCCCGAACAACAGAAGTATCCCTATTCACAGGAAGGTCCAGCCCCATACTCTCAACAGACAGCCACCCCTGGCAGTTCCCTATCGTGCGCCATTGCTCGCCGCCCCGCCTGCTCCCCCACCATCAATGCTGCTGTTATCAGCCCCAGGCTCCAGTAACATGCCAGTATATGCAGTGCATCAAGGACAATAACAGAGCCCTCATATACCTAACAGTACAAATACAAAAATACAAAATACAAATAGTAACGCAGAACCTAATGGTATAGTGATGCACTATAAGGGGGTCATGGTGATTGAGGGGAACCCATTTGTCCTTCCAGGAACAAACACATACCCAGATTAGGACAGCCCACAGAGAGCTTTAGCATGCCCAATCCTATCGATCAGTGTCGACCCAAAAGAGGAAACCTTGGTGGGCGTGGAGAGGCAATAAACCATACATTTTTATTGTGGAAACAGGTGCAACCAAATCATGCATTATTGTGGGAGGATTCCCTTTGTCAGGTGAGGTAATGGATATGCAGGGCTTCACTGGGGCAGTTCAATAGATTCCATTCACAAGAAAACTACCCATCAAGGAGGAGATAGAGAGGAGTGGGCCCCATTGTTGTATTCTACCGTAACTCTGATCAATTTTTTGGGCAGGGATATTTTGAGTAAGCTCAACATGGCTATCTTGTTTACTGAAAGAGGTGTGGTGTGTTCAATGTCTGGTATTTGTACCATGAGAGTAATGTTGATCATGTATGAATTAAGCATTGATTCAGAATTAAGAGGAATACCAGTGACCCCTAATGTGTTCATATATCCCCACAACCTCTGGTTCCCCGTGATGTTCCCTTGTGCCCCCACCATTCTCGCCCACAGGTGTTGCCTGTTTTGCTTGATTCTTCTACCCTGCACCCCCCTCACCTCCCTCAAACCTACTTCTGCAGGAGTCTGTCCTGATAAATTCTGGTTTCACCATCACCGTGTTGTGGCCAATGCTGGATTTGACTTTTAAGGACGTCATTCATTCACTCACGGTGCGTCACCCTTTCTCAACTCTCATGCTGGACTTCCTTTGCATCTTGTACTCATGGTGGCCCCGAATCATGCTGTTCCCATCTTCATCTTGTATTCTGGCTTGCAAAATTATGTGTTACTACTGACTTCTGCAGTTGTATTCACTCTCCCTTCTTGCTTCTCCACTCTTTTTGACAGCTTACGCTCTGTTCTCTCCTACTCTCCCTTTCTCCCTTTTCCTATATCCTCCCCTCCTCCCCTTACTTTCTTCTATACACTTAATCTATCAGAATTGTACCTGGACCTAGTATGATAGCAACCTTGTCTGTCTCCTCCACCCTCCCATTACTGTTTTTTTCTTCCCCACCCACACCCCCCAGCACTATCTGAAATGTTGTCAGGCCTAGTATAATAGTTGCTTGTTTTGTTCCTCCCCTACCTTTCTGCACCCCTCTCTCTAACCTTTTGTTTTTCTGCGGCTCTACCAGAAATGTTGTCTGGCTTAGTACGGTAGTCGCCTATATGTTTCCATTTCCTTCCCACTCTCCCCCTCCCTTCCTTATCTATGTCTTAGCTCTTGTACTATCTGAAATGTCGTCAGGCCAAGTACAATAGTTAATTTCACATCCTTACTGTTCATGGCCTGCAAGAACGTCATTTTATTGCCCCTTGTTCCCTCCCTTGCCTTGAAGCGCTTTGAAACACATTGTGTATAGGCGCTATATAAATAAACTATCATATCATATGGAATTACAATACTTCTTAGTGCCGTGCCACCGGTAGCTAACAACTACTGGTGAGTATCCTCTGAATTTCTGTTCAAGCCAGCCCAACCTCAAGAAGTAGTTGCAAGAACGAGTATCATGTTTCACATAGTAATTTTGGTGTCGAAGGACAGGATTGTGTTAATAGTAGTTGATTCTGATAATGGGCAGTGGCGTAAAAGTTTGTGTATTGATCCTACCTTACCATTGAAAGATGTTTCAGATGAAGACCTTTGCGAGAAGAGAGATAACGTGGGGGAGATAATATTGGATGTATCTGTCCCCTCTGAAATAATGAAACAATAGAGGCATGTTTCATGTTCCATACTTGTAGGGAATGCCCCATCTTTTGTATCAGAGGATTTGTCCCGAGTGCCTGACAAACTGTGGATGAATAATCTGCATGATGTTGGACTCTTATGGAGTTTTGTGCCAATGCGTATCAACAATAAAAGCAGGCACTGTGTTGCCCAGAGTTAAGAAGTACCCTTTATCGAAAACAGCGGAGGAGGACATTTATGACACCGTAATGGCTCTTTTGAATCAGGGTATTATAGTACCATCCAATTCTCCATGTAACACAGCTATTTACACTGTGAAGAAATCAAAGGGGGCTAGTTGGAGGATGATTCAGGACCTGCCCCCTCTCAAATATGTAGTGCAAGCATAGTTTCCTGTGGTTCCAAACCCTGCCACAATATTGTGCAATATACCCATTGAGGCATCCCATTTTACTGTGGTGGATCTGAGGAATGCCATTTTCTCATTCCCTTTACATCCAGATTCTCAATACTTCACAATGTTTACATTTGCCAGGAGCCAATTCCAACACACTAGACTTCCTCAATGGTACTGTGAGTCCCCAGGTATTTTCAATAGGGTTTTACATGAGGATTTAGAGAATATTTATGTCCCCAGTACTATCATCCAATATGTGAATGACCTAGCGATGTATAGTACTACTGAACAAAAGTGCAGGGAGGACTCCATTGCCTTGTTACAATTGTTAGCTGACAAAGGATATAAGGTGGACAGAGCATCCAATAATGCCAGCAGGACGTTTTATGTCAGGGCCCGTTGATTTCAGTGAATGGTAGAAAGGTGACTCCAGAATGTGCCGCAGTGGTGCATGCTATCCCTCAGCCAGTGGCGGTTAAATACATGCACACAGGTCTTGGCCTCTGTGATTACTGTAGAAGATGGATCTTTGACTATACATCATTTATTCAACCACTCTTGTAGGTCTTCAAAGAAGCACAGCGGACAAAAAATACTATTATTTGGACTGACAAGATGGTTACCATTTTCTAGGAGCTGAACATTTTTATCTCCACTGCTCCTGTTCAAGCAACTCCTGGGTACACTAAAGATTTTTATCTTTTTTCACACCCTAATGGTCAGATGATGACAGCAGTTTTGACACAAGACAATACTATGTGTCATAAACGTTTAGCATACTATAGTGGCATGCTGGACTCTCTTATGCAAGGACAGTTTCCTTGTGAACAAGCATTGGCTGTGGCTAACTTTGCCATTGAGAGGTTGTCCACAATTGTTATGAGATGTTCATTGACCCTGTATGTTGAACATGCAGTACTTGCAATATTGGAGAGGTCCACATCCACATTAACTATACAAAGGGCCTCTGAGTATGAGGTAATTCTTTCAATCGCATCCATGGACATTGTTCATTGCAAAACAGTGAACCCTGCTACCTTTTTAACAGAACCTATTCCTGACGATGACAAGGTGCATGATTGTGTCACTTAAGAGGGCACCAGAGGATGACATTCCTATAGCGCGTAGATATGCTTTACATGACAGAGAGGCATTCTTTTGTTGATGGGTCATCAACTATTGGCCAGGAGACAGGTCAGCAAAATACTGCTGCAGCAGTGGTTCGAATGGTTGACAGGGAGTATGAGATTTTTGTGCAGCAAAGATTGCCAGGCCATTATTCAGCCCAGGCAGCACAACTGATTGCCCTTATTGAAGCACTTGACGCAGCACAAGGGTGGCGAGTAACAATTTATTCTGACTCGGCTTATGTTACAACAACTGTTCATTCAGGGTTGTTGAGATGGATGAGGAGAGGATTCAGCAGGGCAGATGGGTCTCCAGTGCAGCACACAGCACGTATGGATTGGTTAATCCATGCCCTTTCACAGCCCACATTTGCATCCCATACAAGTGGCAGAGATTTTGTCTCCCTCGGGAATGAGGCAGCAGACACAGCAGCAAAACTGGAAGCATACTTGTCAGTACCAGACACTTCTTGAGCATCCAGCGTTTGTGAATATGCAGTTGCAGGTTCCATAAACTGCACTACCCATCACTGAAATAAAGTACAAGGTCAGGTACCGCAAAGTGAGAATTTGCTATATCAAAAAAGTGGGTGCACACAGTTTCCAAATGATTTGTTGTGGCGACAGACTAATACTGAAAAGGTAGTGATGCCACAAGAATTGTATTTAGTGGCGTTTGATCAACTGCACTACCACAATCATGTGTCTGAACAGCACATCACTGTGTATATACAGGAAGATTGGTATGTGCCTGTTAAGTAGCGAGCCAGAGACTATAAGGTAAGGTAACAAACGAGGTTTATTGTACAGCTCACCGAGGTTCATTATGTTAATGGACTTCTCCCCTTCAAGGCACTTAAATACAGTTCAAAAGGCAAAACAAGGATTATTGGTTCCCCCTTCACTGAAATGCAGACCGCAATGAGTGAACCCAGAATTACAGCAATACTTCAACCAAAATGCCGGTCATAGGGTGAAAACCATGGGTACAGCTGTCTCTTGAAATAAATGCAGTTCGTAAGGTTGGCTGCCGTACTTTGAAAAAAAATGCCGTTCTTAAGATGAAAACAAGAGTTTCAGCTGTCTCTTGAGAGAAAATGCAGTTCATAAGGATGTCAGCCGTACTTTGAAATAAATGCCGTTCTTAAGGTGAAACAATATTGCAGCTGTCTCTTGCGAAAATGGAGTTCATACCGGCTATAGCGTTTTCCTCTGCATGCCCGTCTAAACACACAAATGTTTACCTCTCTGCCGCCTCGGGTCGAATCACCCAATAAACAAAACTTCCTGGAGTCGCCTTTCACCTCCTTTCCAGCTCCTTTCCCATCAGGCACTTTCCTTCCTTCCGCGGACGGGTTTGCCTGCAGGGCAGATAAGGCACCCAAAGGAGGGTGTTCCTTTTCTCACTAGTAAGCCCACCGGTACTGGGGACTGGCCTCGTTCCACTCCGTGCCTCCACCGTCAGCCTCCTTCCATTCCTCAAAAACGAGAGAGAGCTGGAGTTGTTTTGTGAGCCTTTTAACCCTTGTGTCCCTCCTCCCTGGTAATTAACCCTGGGTGTTCCCATCCCCAGTGTTATCACACCTGATGCTAATTCTACTCCCTGCGTAATCCTCATGGATGGAGTTTTAGTGTTAAACCCTGACTGGGGAAGTCCACCTGAATAGGGAAATGTGTTTTTTTTGTCTCCTTTGCCTGTTTTCTTTTCCCCTTTTCTGGCTTTTATACTGATGAGGTCTTTGTTGAGGTATTCTGGGATATGTAGTCCGTGTCTCTATTTGTTTGCTCATTTCCCTCATATTTAACATTATTTTGTCATGTGTGATGACTGGCTTATACCCCTCCAGGCTGTTCAGTTCCGTATCTTACTCCCTTGTTAGGGCGGCCGCTACTGCTTCCCTATCACGTGGTGCCCAACATTCAGGAACTACTGTGCATGTTGAAGTCCAGTTGTATTGTCTGCGAGACATATAACACTAGGTAAACCTTCAAAACTTTTGAGAGGCACATTGCCTCACCCAATTGGCCCCTTTCTAGATCTTCATATAGATTTAGCTGATATGAGTGAAAAATACAATACTTTCTGTTACCTTACAGTTGTGGAGTGCCCTTTCACCTGTTGGATTAAGGCTGGTCCGTGCGCACATCCTGATGCCAAAACAGCCGCCAAGTTTTTGTTGAGAGAAGTGTTCCCCAGATGGGCGTGTGTGAGAAGCTTACAAGTGACAATGCCTCCCACTTCTTAAATGAGCTGCTTAAAGAAATTGCAGATCTTTTAGGGATAAATCACAAAGTGTGCTCCATTTATCACTCTCAAGGCAACAGCTTTGGGGAAAGGATTAACTGTTTGTTGAAAACGAAACCTTCTAAATTAATGTGTTGCATTAGGGAAAACATGGTTTACTGCCACTACCTGGCCCTGTTCAGTTTGAGTACTCGACCCTGTAAGGACTATTACCTCTCCCTGCATGACATAGTGATGGGGAGACGCATGCATACACCATTGTCTCCTTTGCGTAGTGCCTCTGATGCTCACAGGGCTGTGTCAATTTTGGGGGACGAATTTCATTCGTATTTCACTCAGTTAACAAAGTGCATAAAATACCCTTCTCAGTAGATTGCTCCCAGTCGAACGGAAGACGGTGGAAACAGAGCTGTACCTGAATCTGTGAGTTTACCAGCATTACAACAGTTTCCTGGGGACAGGCTTTATGTGAAGAACTTTGTCTGCAGGAGGAGCGAGCTGCGCTAGAATGAACCTTACATGTTAGTGTATGCTATTCTGCTTGCGGTCAAAACCAAAGAATTATGATATTGGGTACAATTGTATGATGTTAGGAAAGTACCACAAACATTGCCTCATACAATACGTATTCTATCCGAGTGTTTTTAATTCGGCATTGTTTATTTTCATGTGAATAACATTTGCAGCATTTCTTGAAGAGTGATTTCATTTTGTTATTTTGGGAGTATTCTTGTTTCTATTGTTATTTACTTTGTGACAGCTTTAAAAGGAATTTTTCTAACATGTACTTGCAGGTGTTTGCACCTTTCCCTGGGACTAGAGTTGTATGTTGTAGGTCCTTTTGTAGTCAATTATTTATTTCCTCTTATGTGCTGATTACTTGTGATAAGACAGTGGGGGTCATTCCGAGGTAGGCGGTAAGGGGTTAACAGTGCAGGTAAAGGTGCTGAGCCGTCAACCCCTTACCACCTTATTACGAGTTCTGCTCACGGGACCCACTAAGGCTGCCTGGTAAAACCAGGTGTCCTTAGCGGGTCCCCAGAGCAGACCAGAGTGCTAACAACGGGCCGTTATTAACAGGCCCGTTGTTAGCACCCTCCCCATTCCCACTGAGCCCTATGGGGGCTCGAATGGGAATGGGGATGGGTTCCTTGAATGAGGAATTACTGAGCCCTCCAAGGTCGGAATGGCCCTGTAATTCCTCATTCAAGGAACCCGGACCTGGTACCCGGTAAGGGGTAGTCATGCCGCTAATAGTGGCATAGTTACCCCCTACCTCGTAATGACCCGCAATGTTAATTCCAGCTCTTGCAAAACGTTGCAGAGCAGGAATGGCTCTCCCAGGTACAAAGAATTGGAAAGCTCAGACTGGATATCCAAATAAGCCACGTATGGTTAGGAGGGAGAGGACCATATATCCCCCAGGGACATTAAATCCAGAAAACTACACAGAAGAGTGGGTTGATTTAGCGGGAGACGAAGACTGTATATATCTTATGTATACTCCAGAGAAATTAGCTTGGAAAAGGGGCAATTTGCATCATGTGTGCAGGGCATGGGTTTCCAAGGTTGAAGCGGATAGAGAGAGAGAAAGGGAGAGATTAGTTAATGTAGGATTAAATAAAGGGTGGAATGTTGGGATGCACAGTCTAATCAAAACCTCACCCAAATGATCTAGATTGCGAAAAATATATTAACACATGGGAAACATGTTTTAGGTGGTGTAGGCCGAGGGGTAACTTCATGGATGTACGTGCCTGGTGGGAGCCACACATATTGTGGAAATATATATAGGGGGAATTCACCTTTTACTTTGGGACATTGTTGTGTAGAATATATTACATGCACGTGATTATTATCACAGGAACTAACAGTGTATTTGAGAGTAGACCTAAATCCTCTTAGGCTGTGTGGAAACACAGAACAATGAGGTCCCTGCTCTTGCTTGATTATTACATTCCAATTCCCAGGCACAGCAGGGAATACACATGTACACCGACATACAAATGTATTCTGCTACACCTTTGAACAATTTGGTAGGAATGTGAGCAGCCAAATGGGAGAAGGGCTACGGCCCAGTATGATGGCCAGAATAATGGGAGCCATGGCAGGGGTCTTGAGCTACGAAAACAAGAGCTGAAAATTAGAACACCAGCACCCCACCAGAATAATGGTAATTCTATTCTAACTACCAGATTCTCAAGGAATAAGGCTCTTAAATGCTTCATGGATTGGATGGTTTAGTAGGACATGTAGGGCTCTCAGGCTTACCCCTGAGGAGGAGTAGCTGATACAGGGGGATCAGAGAATAACAAGGTCTGTGAATTGTGCCAGGGAGAGCAAAAGGTGATGCCAAAGCTTATAAGATTGCAGCAGGGAGGTATGATGGGGGTGCCTGCATGTCTGGGATAGGAAAATAGTTGCTTTGTTTGCAAGAACCAGGCTGAGCTCAAGGTAATCTGCCGAGATCATGTTGATGACCAGGTGCACACCACATGGTTAGGATTAAAGACAGGGTGGTGCATGTTAAAGTTTAATCAATCACTTTGCAGTACCTTCAGGTGAAGAGGTGGTTACCCACGTGTGAAGAAGATGGAGGAGGAGATGGCACAGCCAATCGGAGAGGGGTCTATATGTGAATATTAGCATGTATATAAATAAGCAGTATCCAATGAGGGGGGTGAACATTGTACATTGAATGCGTCATGAATAACGATTTACTAGCTTATAATGTGAAGTTTGCTTTAATGAAGGCAGAGAGCTCTGCGGAAGTTGATCTATAATACCCTGTCACCATTTTGCTTTTTGTATCCAAAATAAAGCTCTTCTCAAAAAAGGGTTCACCGAGATTGTTTATCTAGCGTGTTGTTTTTTCTAGGTCTGGTTGTTGCAGAGTTACCTTGCAGGCTTCAGGCGGACATAGTCGCATCTGTAAGGTTTTTAGGGTTTCCTGTCTCCTTTGTCACTCTCTGCAGCCAGGCCACATGCAGGCCTTTTTTGAAGTACCCTCTATTAGTAGGTTAGTTAGGTTAATCAATGCCACCATCTGCAGGGCCCAACAAAAGGACAGGGCGTATTCATGGATTCTTTGATAGTTAATCAGGTTGGCCATGGCAGGGGGGAGGTTTGGTCCTACCCCTTCTGGAGATGCATTGTGTACTGTCATATCCCAACTATATATGACAGGGTGGACTGCACCTGTAGGCTGTGTCCACCCAGAGAAGAGGAGTCTATGTGTATGTCGTACGGTGAGTATAGGAATATGTGTGCGGTTTAGACCCTCACATTTTCCAAAGGTTGATCTACCATCATTCAATTTGATTTAAAGATTTTTTTAAAAACCAAGGCGAGAGCACACACTCAAAGTGCGGATGGTCAAATTCCTCAAATAGCCCCAGCCTCAACATGTGAACCACCACCCTACTGAGGCACTGGTTCTTCATCAAGGTAAAAGTACTGACTGTGGCTTATGCATTTTCATGCCGGGAACCTGGCTTATGCTGGATGTGCATATCTAATCCCTGTAGTGATATGGCCCAAAGCACAAGCAAAGGGATCCCCACTTGCAAGGCCATTAACCATGAAAGAGGCTGGTGGTCTGTCTGAATCATAAAGTTTGACCCAAAGATGTAGGTTTTCTACTTCTGTATGGCCCACTTGACCGCGTAAGCATGTTTTTCAATGGTAGGCCAATTCTTTTCACTTTTTGTCAATCGCCTGCTAATGTAGGTGACAGGTTGCTCTACCCCTTAAGATTTAAGCTGAGCTAAAAGTGCTCCAATCCCAAAATCAGAGGTGTCTGTCTGGGTAATAAACTCCTGACCATAGTCTGGCACTTTCAGAACTGGGACCCTGCACAATCCATCCTTTAAATCCTGAAAGGAGGTTTGACAGACAGGGGTCCAAATTACCTTCGCATTTTCCGCGATGTTACATGATTCAGGGGCATGGCAATGATCCCATAGCCCTTGATGAATTGCCGGTAGTACCCGGTGAGACCTAGAAAGGCTCTCACCTGTGTCAGTGTGGTGAGGATGTCCCAATCCTTCACAGCCTGTACCTTTGCTTTGAGAGGATGTTTCTTACCTCCACGACCTAGTGGCCTAGGTAAGTCACTGTGCCCTGTGCTGTCTGGCACTTTGTGGCTTTGATAGTCAGACCTGCATTCTGGAATACATGAAGCACTTGTTTCATATGGGATACGTGATCCTCCCAGGTGTGTCTGAACACTGCAATGCTGTCTAAATAGGTGACACTGAAGTGTTCCAGACCAGACAAAACCAGGTTAACCATCCACTGAAAAGTGGAGGGGGCGGGGGGCGTTTCTTTAATCCAAAGGCCATCACAGTGAACTGATAATGTCTTTCTGGAGTTGAGAATTGTGACCTCTCTCTTGCTCCATCTGTCAAGCTGACCTGCCAGTACCTTGCCTTGAGGTGAATAGCACTCATGTACTTGGCAGCACTGAGCTTATTTACGAGCACATCTGCCGAGGAATGGGGTGAGCATCTGTTTTTGTGACATAATTGAGCCCCCTCTAGTCCACACTAAAGCGGACTTCAGTTTTCCCACCACTGGCTGTTTTGGGGACCAGTACCACTGGGCTAGCCCAGGGGCTGTGGGATGGCTCTATCACTCCTAGAGACAGCATCTTGGAAACTTCCTTGATGGTGTCCCTGAACTAATTGGAGAACCGGTGAATCCTACTGTTCACCGGCTTACTGTCTCCAGTGTCTGCATCATGGGTGCCCCAATCTGTGTGACCTAGAGTCAGTGAAAACAGACCGGCAAACTGTCCCAGTAAATGGCAACAGTCTGTCAGTTGCTGTTCTGACAGGTCTGTTGCAAGTTTGACACCTTCAACTGACCCTACTGTGGCTTTAGTGTGCAGTGGATCTGGGAGGGGATTGGTCTCCTCCTCAGTCACTCCATCAGTCACTAATGCCATGACCTAGTCATCCTGACTATAATGGGGTTTTAGATGGTTGACATAAATGACCCTCCACATCTGTTTAGGTCATTTCACGTCAATGAAATATTTAACCTCAATGACTTTTCCCAGCACACAGAAAGGCCCAGTCCACTTGTCCTGAAGGGCTCTGGGTTTGACAGGCTCCATAATCCAACCCCCCTGGTCCGGAGAATAGACTGTCACTGTGGCCTTCTGGTCGTGCAAGTACTTCATCAGCTCCTGACTGGCCTTTAGGTTTTTTGTTGACTGTTCCATGTACCTAGCCATTCTAGACCGAAGGCTAAGTGCATAATCCACCACATCTCACTTAGGGGATGAGGGATTTCTCTCCCATCCCTCTTTCATTAGACAGAGGGAACCTCATAAAGGGATTTTCAAACAGAAGCTTAAAGGTGATAAACCATACTCTATTCTGTGGCCCCTCCCAATAGGCAAACAGAGGTCATGGCAGGAGAATATCCCATTTTCTCCTCAGGACCTCTTCCAAGCCACCTACCATGCCTTACAGAGTCTTGATGAACCGCTCAACAAGCCCAAATGTTTGTGGATGGAAGGATGTAGAGAAGCGGTAGGTGACTCCAATTTCTTCCCACATGACCTTCATTTACACAGATGAAGTTTGATCCCCTGTCAGAAACAATTTCCTTGGGGAATCGAACACGGCAAAACATCCCAATCAGAGCCTTTGCAACCATGGGGGCTTTGATACTCCTCAGAGGGACAGCCTCAGGGTCCATTGTTGCATGGTCTACCACCACCAAAATGTATCTGTTCCCTGAGCTGGTTTGAGGATCCAATGGACCAACAATATCCATGCCTATTCTCTCAAAAGGTCACCCAACCATGAGTAGTTCAATTAAGGGGGCCTTTGTGGCACCACCTGACTTGCTAGAAGCTTGGCAAGTTGGACAGGACAGGAAAGGTTCCTTAACTTTTGTGTAAAAGTGTGCAGACAACCGGTCTGATATCCTAGTCACACGCAAGTGCCCCGCTAAAGGAATTTGGTGAGCCAAATCCAAAAGGAACTTTCTGTGGTATTGAGGAATCGCCAATATTCTGGTGCCCTTGCCCTCAGAGTATTTTGGATCACTGTACAGGATTCCATCTTCCCAGTACAATTTTAACAGTCCAGGGGCCTCACCCTCAACCTGTTTCCCTGCCTGTTCTACTGGCCCACCAGAGTGGGTCACTCTTTGTGGGCTTTAAAGACGTCAGTCTGATCTGGGCCCCAAGCTGGTTCAAATGCATCCAGCTTGGGCAGCCCCTTCAGATCTGCGCCCACCTGGTCCTGAACCTTAGGTTCCTGTGCTGCGTAAGGCAACTCTGAAGTCACTGAGTCCTCTGCTACCAAAGTAGTGTCCTCAGTGGCTACTGGCGCCTCTCCCGCAGGGGTAGACAACTCATCAGTCTGCAGTACTTGTCCAGGAACTACTTGCCACTCTGGTCCCTCCAACAAGCCCTCCAGAAGCATTCCAGGCCCTAATACTCTGAGAGCGTTCAATCTGACAACCTCGTTGGCCCTCAATTGGGAAGCCACTGCGACTATCTTGGGGTCAGGGAGATTATTACCAAACAGACATGGGACAGGAAAGGAGTCTTTCACCACTACTTGACGCTGCATAATTTTACCTCACCAGCTGAACTCTACTATCGCCAAGAGGCACTTACTCTTTCTGTCAAACCCTCTGATGCTACAATCAGGCCTATTAATATACTGGCCTGGCTGTACTCACTGTTGGGTGACAGCAGTGAGTCTAGCCGCGGTGTTTCAGCCCATTGGAGTTTTGTGTCCATTGATATACACATGTACTAGATAGAATTGTGTATTATTGGGAACTAGGATCTCTTCTGGAGACCCAGTACTGTTCCCACTCAGTAAATCAAATCCACATTCGGCCACTACATGGCCTAGTGGAAGTCCTCCTCTAGGAGGCTCACACTAATGAAGGCCTTTCCAAAAGTACAACATTCCCAATAACCTGCTTGGGTAAGCCATTGCAAGCAGGCCACTCTTTTCCTATGGCACAGCTCCTTACACAAAAAATCTTTGGGTGGTGAGAACATAGGTGTCCCAGTGTTGGGGGTGCCTGCCTTCCTCTTTTCAGGGTGTACGTCTCTTTTGGGGACCCCACTTTGAAGAGGGATGGGTTGGACCTTTGTCCTTCACATCCTTGTTACTAATATTTTCAGAAAATGTCTCTTCCGGTTTAGGTGTGCTTGCTGGAGCCTTGTTCTGGATTTGAGTACTTACAAACATATTGGAAGCCTTTGCAAGCTCCATACAGTGTGTTATAGTCTTTTCCACAAGATGCTTGTGTAGGTCAACCTCAAAATTTGTCAATATATGCTCAGACACAATCAAATTGTAAATCCGTTTAAATGTGTCATCTTTGTTACCAGATACCCACCCGCTCAGATGTTTCAAAGACAAGTGTGTGAATGCTTCAAATATCTGTCCTCTTTTCTTTCTAAGCTCTCTAAAGCTCTTGTGATACTGTTCTCAGGTTTTACAGAACTTCCTGTGGAGAGCTGCCTTCATGCTCTCATAAACGTGCCTATCCTCGGGAGTTAACCGAAGAATTGCATCATTCCCTTGTGTCGGTAAGCGACCATCAGGGCTGCACCCGACAGTACCTCATCCACCTCATGTAGTTGAAAAGCAAGCTTGAGCGCTTCAAACCAGTCAAAAATATAATTCTGCACTTATTCTGGGGACCCTGGTTTGAGCCACACCTGCTTTCGCTAGAGGTGGATCTGTTGGTCTCCTTCTTCTCTTCGAACACCAGCTTGCGCAGTTCTATGGGGAGCTTCTCCCGCTGTTTCTGTTCCTCTAGCACTAGTACCCACTCATCTAGCAGGAGCTGTCTAGGCGCTACCACGTTAACAGCCAGAACAATTACAGAGCCACTTAGAAATCTTGCCAAGGCCTGCAACATGTGGGATGTTGCACTAACCCCTGACCTCACTGACACTCTAGAGTGTTGAGAAACCAAGCTTGCCGCCCCGATGGGATGGTTGACGAGAAACACTGCTCATGCTGTATTCCTCTTCAACTTCCACTAACCCTTCTAGAAGGTTTTCTTCATTCGAGTACACACATTCTAACCCGTCCCCTGGGGTCTTCTCCCCAACTACCCTCACTACTACCCAAGCTTATGGACCGGTCATCAACTCAGGTTTATCAACCTTAGTGCTTTCAGGAAGTCCCCTCTCTTGACATAGGATGTGCAGGTCATCCTTGGTCATGCCTTTCACAGTCTATGGGCCTCATTACAACCCAGGTGGTAAGTTCCCTACTTTACCACCATGGGGTAAACTCTGTTTACACCATGGTGGATGGTGGATTTACCGCCCCATTCCAAGGTGAGTGGGGCGGTAAATCCCCATTCCCCATTTACCCTTCCCCATTCCCATTTTTGCCCCATAGGGCATAATGGGAGTGGGGAAGGCGCTAATTACGGCACCGTAAATTACGGTGCCGTAATTAGCACTAAGGCGGGTTAGAGCCTTGCATTTTAATGCCTGCTAAAAGCAGGCACTAAAAGCAGGCGTTAAAATGGTAATCAGGCGTTAAGGGTTAACGGCGCTGACGGCGCCATTAAACCCTTAACGCCTGGGTTGTAATGAGGCCCTATATGTCAAGATCCATGATTATTAAAAATATCTAGCAGTTTCTAACTTTTGCCTGCAACAGTACTTCTATCATTGGGTGACTAAGCTGTGCACAAGGCTCCAACTAGATCCGATCACCTGCCGCCAATGTGACAAATCATCTTCCAGGGCACAAGCGGTCCAAGTATGAATATCGGTTTGTAAACTATCGATAAGCCCCACACTTCCAGTACACATGAAGGGATCTTACCAGATTGTAAACACACACAAATTATAAACCTCCTTGTCCAATTTTGGTAACATGGATGGAACGGCACACTTATCTCCAAACGTTCACAAATCGTTGGTTAGTTGCAACACAGCAAAAATACAATTATTACCCAATGACAAAAAGGGACTGTCAAGTCAAGGTTGTATCCAAATATCTAATTTATTATTATCTCAACAGACAGTTCTAGAACAGTTCGAAATACAAACCACACTGTAAAGGAATGCAGAGGACAGACAGTTTCAAAGAAGGAAATGTGATGCAATCTGGATACTGACAGAAGGGTAAATGGTATAGTAAATAATCACAACAGTTCAAGGATACTTGGTTTCAACACAAAGGGAGCAATGGGTCATAACATGTAACTATGGGCCTTCTGAGAAGAACCTGGAGGACAAAACCACAATGTACCTTGTGCTATCAATGTTCTTGGTGCTCAACAGGGTCCAGTCTGTTTCAGGGCACTTTGCAGCTTCTGCGATAGAGTTCAAGATGGGAGACAGCAGCGGGTATCAGGTGGCAGGCAGTTTGGCGAGCGAGGCTGGATGGATTGATGCAGACTGGCCTACATGGTGGCTCGGGATCTGGAATTGTCTCAGTGCGGAACAGCAGTTCTGAAGCACGGATCGAGGTGTCTCAGACGGCTTTGGTGACTGTGGCGTAACAACAGTCAGCAGTGCAGTCAGTTGCATGCAGATGTCAGTAGATGCTTGCCGATGCACTCCTCCTAGCTTCTTTACTGGGTTCATACCTTCCTTTAAGGTCGGACAGCACAAAGCTGAGCAGAGGATTGCTGGCAGCTGCCTTGTTCTTGATTTCGTTCAGAAACTCTCTGAAATTTCCCACCTAGGAGGCTTGCTGCAGAGCCTAGCAGGAAAAGCTGTGTGCTGGCTGGGTACCAGCTCTGGAGCTGCTTAAGGGTCCTGTGATTCTGTATCTCCCCCTGTTCCCTGGGAGATATTTAGGAAATGGATCTTGCTTCCCTCTTTGAGGTCCTGGCCTTCCTTCACTGGTGGAAGATATAAGGCAGACTGTACCGTGGGCCAGAGTCCCTCCTCTCGCCCCCCAGGCTCTTTGCAATGCCCTTGCCTCTCACCTTATCTCTAAAACCCAGCACATCTTGTCCACCCTCTCCTCTGCTTCCCTTCCTCTCCCCTCTCCTTCTCTGCTTGATGACCTTCCTTCAGCTACCCCTTCTCCCTCTTTCTCTTCCTTTCCTCTTGTCTCCCCTGATGAGGTGGCTAGAAAAGTCCGATCTATGAGAGCCTCATCAAAACAGGTTCATCCCTGTTCCTCGAAAACCTGTAAGGACCACATCGATACCCTTGCTCTGGCCCTTGCCAATATCTGCAACCTCTCCTTTGCCTCTAGTTCTTTCTGCTCCCCTCTGAATCACTCCCTTGTGCAGCCTCTACTCAAAAAACCCACAGCTGATCCTTCTTAACCAGCTAACTATTGCCCAATTTCCATTATTTCCTTTTAGGGTAATCTGCTGGAAAGCTGGCCATCTCTCATCTTAACCTTCATTCTGATTCTGTTGGCTCTCTCCACGACCACCAATCTGGCTTCAGAGTTGCCAGAAGCATGGAAACTGCTCTCCTGAGCATCCATGAAGACCTGCTCTCCAACCTTGACTCTAACATTCCCTCTGTCCTCATCCTACTTGATCTCTCCTCTGCTTTTGACACGTCCAACCATGCCACCCTGCTCAATCATCTCCATGACAATCTGGGTATCACTGATCAGGTTCTGGCCTGGATGACCTCTTTCCTCTCTGATCGTCCCGCCCAGGTACAACTTGGGTCCTTCCTATCTTCTATCTCCCTCTCTACCTGTGGTATTCCCTAGGGGTCTAACCTCTCGCCTTGGCTTTTCAACCAATACCTGGCAACTCCTGCCTCCTGCATTTACATTTTCTGCTCAAATTTCCAGTGCTATGCTGATGACACCCAACTCATTTTCAGGCTTTCATCAGCCACCTCCTCTCCTTCCCTCATTTCTGATTGCCTAATCGCCATTCGAAATTGGTGTGCCTACAACGATCTTTGTCTAAATGCCAACAAGACAGAGATCCTCCACATTGGTACACCTTCACCACCCTTTCCCCTCACTCTCTGGCCAGCCTCCCTTGACCCTCCTCCTACCCCTACCTGCGAGGCTAAGAACCGAGGCATCTTTGACTCCACACTTTCCTTCTCAGCACACATCTCTGACGTCTCTAAACAGTCAAGCTTCTTACTGCATCTCCTTACACATAATCTGCCTTTCCTCTCCTTGTCCCAGAGGCTCAGTGTCTCTCAAGCTCTGGTTCTCTCCAGGGTGGACTAATGTAACAGCCTCTTTTGAAATCTACCTGCCTCCGTTCTCCGCCCTTTACAACTAATCCAGAACAGGACTGCAAAACTTGTCCTTGGCCTCAAGCCCTGGGTTCATATCTCTCCAGCTCTGAAATCCCTTAATTGGCTCTAAGTGGATGTGAGTATTAAATTAATTTAAAACCCTCTGCATTGTCCACAAGGCTTTCTGGGGCCTGGGTCCAAAATACTTTCAACTATCCCTCCGTAAATACCTCTCCTCCTGAGCCCTTCACTCCTCTTCTTCTAATTCCCTCAAGGTCAGTCGTTTTTCAAAGAAACGGGCTGGGAGTAGATCTCTGTATTCGGCTGGGGCCTCCCTTTGGAACAGCCTCCCTGCCATCTTGAAACTTGAGGAGAACCATCTCCATTTCCGCAAGCAGCTCAAGACCTTCCTCTTCGCTGCTGCCTTTGCCCCTCTTCTCCCCTGCTGATCTGCTTTCTCTCTTGGCACCGTGCACCTGGCCACCCTCTGTTCTTCAGGCCCAGGTACCTGCTCACCCTGCCTCCCTCCTGCACTGCCTCCGGGGCACCCCTTGCACTGGGGTCTGTATTTATACCCATACAGACCCCCACCCACCTTTCTGCTGCACTTATCTGATACACCCTATCTGAAAAACCCAGCACTTTGCCACTTGCTGGCTGCACTACCAATGTTTATCGTCTTTATTTATTTTACTTATTATTATTTATTCAGTTCTCTCCTCTGTTCCGCACTTTCCACTTCTCCCCTTTTCCCTTTCCAATGCACTTGTGCGCTCTTAATGTCACTGGACCTAGTAAGATTGTTGTTTTTGTTCTCCCCTGCCCCCCTCCCTTAGCCTGGTCACCCACTGAAACACTTGCATATGAGCACGATACAAATAAAATATCATTTCATTTCATTTGCTTCTGGTGAAGCCTTCAGATCATCTGCTCAATAAAGGAGCTCAACCCTCTTTTAAAGCTAAATGGACCACAAGGATTGGTGTAGGCTAAGCCTACCTTAATGAACCAATCCTGGTTCCCCACCAACTATCTCCTGTATGTATGAGGTCATAACCAGAGTGCTTTGCAACAGAAAAGGGAAAGAAGAGAACACATGTAATAATAAGTCCCACCCCACTTCCTGTCTGTTGTGGATCAAAGGGTTTCTCTGGTCAATTGAGCTCTCTGTGGTTCCTGATTAAAGTGGCAGGTCTCCCTTGAAGCTGTGGCGAGACCAGACTTTCTGGCGTCGGCAATCCACATACTTGTACCTGCTGAAGGGCGTCTCCCTGCAGGGATGACTAGTGTAATACACGCAGTTCCAGACATGACATTTCACTGTCAATCGATTCTAAGGGCAGGAGCTGGTTTCAGGTTGACATAGTGCATATGAAAGCGTGTTGGGGTTTCTTGTCTCCTTTGTTAGCATCTGCAGCCAGGTCCCATGTGGGCCTGTTTGAATTAAACTCTGATTAGTATGTGAATGTTGCCACCAGCTACAGAGCTAAGCAAAAGGATAGAGCGGATGCATGGAACCTTTGTTAGTTAAATAGGCTTGCATGGCAGGGTGTAGGTTTGACCCTCCCCCTTCTAAGATGACATGGTGTACCCCTGGCTGTCATATCCCAACTAAGTATGACAGAGGGGACTGCACTATTGTGCAGTGAACATTGGAAAATGTGTGCAGATTAGCCCCACACATTTTCTGGAGGTTGATCTATCATCTTTCAACTTCATATAAATGTGTATGTCATGCGTTGAGCATAGGAAAATGTGTGCAGATTAGCCCACCCATTTTCAGGAGGTTGATCTACCATCATTCAATTTCATATAAATGGTTTGAAAATATCCCAGGCGAGCGCTCACACACTACGGAATGTCGAGTTCCCCCCATGATCAGCCATATTTGTGCTGTATTGCTGCCTTTCGTTACGTATGAGGGTCTGCAGTTTCGCTAGGGTGCTGCTTTCAGTTATGCGGGACAATCTGCAGTTTTCCAAGGGTGTTGATTTGAGTTACAGGGGACAGTCTGCTTATTCCCCGGGGATGGCACCTAAGTTACGGTGGACGGTCCGCAGTTTTGTTGGGGTGCTGCTTTTAATTACAAGGGACGGTCTGCATTTTCGCTGGTGTGCTGCCTCGCATTAAGTGTGAAGGTCTGCAATTTTGCTGGGTTGCTGCTTTCAGTTGCGGGAGACAGTCTGCAGTTTGGCCACGGTGCTGACTTCGGCTATGGGGGACGGTTTGAATATTCTCCAGGGTACTAACTTTAGTTACAGTGGACGGTCTGCAGTTTAGCTGAAGTGCTGCCTTGCATTGTGTGTGATGGTCTGCAGTTTCACTGGGGTGCAGCTTTCAGTTATGGGGGATGGTCTGCAGTTTCAGAGGGGTCATGCCTTGTCTTACGTGTGATGGTCCACAGTTTTGACGGGGTGCTGCCTTGCGTTACGTGTGACAGTGCGCAGTTTCACCGGGGTGCTGACTTGAGTTTGTCGACAATGTTCTTAATGGTGCAAAGTAGTTTGCATAGACTTAGCACTTTTTTGATACATGTTCTTTATTTGCTCACCCTGTTTTCTTTCTTCTGGCCTGAAAGGGACACTATGGGAATCAATTGGCCATGACTATCAACGGGGTGGGGTCCATCGCTGGTAAAAGCAGGCGTTTTACATGCCGGACACACTATTGTTTTCCAAATGTGCATTTCCAAACTCAAAAATGCTGCTTAAACTTGCATTCACTAGTTTTCTTTGAAATTTATTTCTTTTTTTGTCAGACTACTGCACAAATACCATATCATTTTTGTGCCCCTTCCTTTGTGTTTTGTCAGAGATTATATTTATAAAGAAGTTATATTCTTGTCAAACTGCTTAATAAAAAATAAATGTTTCTGTTAGGCTGACAGCAGTAATTAGGAAATTAAACTGTGGGTTTATGGGTGCCAACTTTTGATTTTCACTACAGGGGCAGAAAAACCCCACCTCCTCCCTGCATATAATTATAATTGTTCTTTTATAATGTCCTTAATATTGGTGACCAGTTTCTAAGTGCGAGACCAGAATTTGAACCTCTGTTGCTAAGCGCTGTCTTGCTTCCAAGACACATTGCCCCTGAGCTATCCTACCGGTATGCGATTAAGCCAACCCATGTCCTTTCCAAACACATTTTATAACACTTGTTTTTTTTTTTTATACGGACTTGCAAAAAGTCATATGATCAACGACCAGTTTTTAATATATAATATCTCAGCAACTCTCTCTCAACCTGCTGAGATACACGGTAACATTCGACTGCAGAGCGTGTCTATGGTTCCCTTAATGTACTAAAATTCACTGCATTTTGGGTGCAACACTGCCATGCAAGTAATTTAAAGTGGAATTGATGTAATGTGTGGAGTTTGGAAATTGCACCATTTTGAAACTATTATTTTGAATATTTCCTTTTAACAACAGAGTTTAACTGCCAACTCCACCCCATCAGAACTCTGCCCCCTCCTCCACACTCTGCCCCCATTCCAGCCCTTGTGGGATCCCCTTTAAATTGTGTCCATTTCCACCACTGCTATTGAGTGATGAAGCCCACTGCATGATCATGCCTACGTATTCATGTTGTCTTTTGGACATCAACTAAACCACATAAAATAACATGCCTTCCCCAAGCGAATAACTAATAACATTACTGAAGCCAAAGGAGACAGAATGCAACAAATGCATTGTTTATCTAACAAAAACATGTTTGATTGAATCATTTTGTGCACCAGTCACGGAAGGGAAAATGTTTCATTAATAACCTTTCTGATATAGAAGTGTGGAATCTTAGAGATTGGTGTCTGGTTGAGCAATCTGAATAATGCACATTTTCAGGGCCCATTATCGCTGGTATTGTATCATCAGATCAGGGATTGTACCTCAATGCTAGATCTTCCCTCTGGCACTTTACAATGTAATTTTTCAAAACTCTGTCCAGGTTGTGGTCTTCCATTTAGATCTATGAATGGTTCATCGTGGGATGGCAAGTCCTCTTTTAATCCGACTGCTGTTTCTTGTGTCACAAACTGAACTATCACTGGTTGTGATCATTGAGCGCTTTGTTACCACCAGTGCAAGTGGATGTGGTCAAAATGATATTAACATCTTCCTGCGGTTTTGGTTTCCGGTGATGACGTTGAACCAACCGGGTAATTGTGCAGAGTTGTGCAGTGTGCTCTTTCAGCACTCTGTTTCCTTCTGGTTCACATCCATCTGACAGCATAAGACCACAGCCTGATGATAGTTTGGTCGTTTTCTTGAGGGATCTGCTCTGTGCATACCCAGTATGGGATTTTCATAAGTGCTTCTGCTGGAAGAAAGCGAAATTGTAGAGCAGTGAGGTGACCTGTGTTATTCCTTGAGGAACCAACACAGTGCTACTTGAAAATAATCCCTCTTTTCCTGGGTAATGGAAAAGTTCCCATAAATCTTTCAGCATCCCCATCGGCTCGGGCCAGTGTGAAGGCAGCATGACACAGACAACAGATTCAAAATTCGAAACAAACACTTTTATTAACTTAAATGTAAGGATGGAAAAAGGTCTTACTTGAACTATGCTAAGGAGGGATTTCCGTACCTAAATAAAACTAAGGAAAGTCTGAGTCAAAGAGTTCAACTGAAGAATCTGTGTCGAAGATCTATACTTGCCCTCACAACTTATTTAAACAATGTGTAGGGATGTCAGCAATCAACAGAAAGTGTCCAACAAGTTCTGAGCCTCTTCGAGCTCGCAGCTTCCTTTCAGCTTCCCCAAGTATACAACAGTTCCAGCAAAAAGTCTCCAATTACCTATTCTTGATTTCAGGATGGTACAGTTTTAACTAGTACTTGGGCCTCCCTTCCCAAAGTTCCAAATAGCACAGTTCCAAGCACAAATGAACCTTGACACTCCGGCCTCAAGTCAATAAATGGTTCAAGTCAAGGGGTCCCTTCCCCAAGACTTAATTTCAGCAGCACATAAATATACTTTGTCTTTCAAAAAATTTTGTCAAACTTGTGCCTTCTTTTTATTGATTAGTTTTTCATGTATACAGCTGTGTTGGAATAAACTTCAAAGTTTGAATTAGTTCTGTTTTCAATGGAATTATCTGTTATATGCAGTTTTCATGTCATTCATTTTAATATACAGCATGCACGGGTTTCACTTGGATCTGAAGTTTCATTTGGAATTCACCATCTAATGATTTTACTCAACGTTAGAGTTCAGTTTTACTTCTGAACTTAATATGTGAGTTGAGAAGTACATATCAGTTCTGTTCTTTTGTAACGTTTTCTCCCAGGTCAGCATTTAATAGACATTGGTTGTACTTATTAAGGTTTTAATTCAGTTCAGCATTCAATAAATACGTGTTGTCTTTAAATAGACGTTGGTTATACTTGTTAAGGTTTACATTCAGTTCGGTATTCAATAGGCATGGGTTGCACTCAGAACACACTTTCCATTCAACCTGATGTGTAATATTTCTTTAATTCACTTCCAACGAAATGCCCAGCATTCAGAGACTTTCGAGAATGAGTTTTCTTCCACACTGGACCACTCCAATACAAAGTGTTTCTAGCATTTCAATATTGGACAATGGATTAAATCGAACACCATTGAAAATGTTTCCTCAAACACGCAAACACTCCGATACAAAGTATTCCTTGTGCAGACAAATTCAAACGCTCGCACAAAGGGTTTCAAAATTCAGAGACACTCACTGGTCATGTTAATAGGCTTCCCAGCAGCTTGGATCATACAGCCTTCTGCTGCTCACATCAGGGGTCCAACTCCTGCCCCTTGTGCACTCCTGTGGAGACCTCCTGCCACCGGGTAATTAGCATCTTGACCACAGGGAAAAGGGACAACCTCTCCACATGGATCCCTTCACAATGTTTGGTCTGTTCCACGGAGTCCCAGCTCCTGTGCTATGCTTCCACAGACTGCCTCTTTCTGCAGACCAGCTTCTTACACTGGCCTTCCTGCTGCTTCTCCTATCACTCCTTTCACTGCCTTTGATGGTGGACTGGTCTCTTTTTATACACCGCAAGTCCCTTGACAGGCTGCAGGTGTAGAGTCCAATCAGCCCTGCCTGACCACATTTAAAGGGACATGCCTGACCCTCTCTGTTCTTAACAGAGATCTTCCTCCTCCCAGTATCAGATAAACAAGATTAGTCATCATTGCTCTTAGTTGCCTCTTCTTCGTCTCAGTACTGTAAGGGTTTACATGTGGGGAAACAAAGGGAGCTGACTTACAATACCCTGTAAAGGTTGGGGAAGGGTTGGGTTGGTCAAGAGTAGGGTAAAGGGCATACCATGTCTCGCCCAAGGGCTCTTTACTTCCATTCCCCATGGGCCATCCACCAAGGTGATTCTCCCTCGCTTCTCTGCCCCCAGGGTCAGGATCCAAGAGTGGTGGCCTTTCCAAGAGTGTTGG
Source organism: Ambystoma mexicanum (assembly GCF_040938575.1). Lineage (NCBI taxonomy): Eukaryota > Metazoa > Chordata > Amphibia > Caudata > Ambystomatidae > Ambystoma > Ambystoma mexicanum. The sequence continues at coordinate 604,807,574 of NC_090929.1, read as the reverse complement.
CTTTTCCCTGGCCACCTGTGCAGATGATCCAAGGGGTTCAGGAGTGAGAATGCCCTCAGGTTTCTCACAACAGCCTGGGGTGTTGCAGCAGTGTCCTATACCTACCTCTCAAGAAGCCTTGGAATGTTTGCCTGTGAAAAGGGGCCCATTTACAGACCAAATTGTTTCAAGGCTTTTCTTCGGGTAGCAAGCATGTTTTCTAGAGCCTTTATGACTGATGCCACTGTTGTAGAGGGAGTGAGCACCACTTAGCGGTTTTTGAGTGCTCATCCAGCACCACAAGGAACTAACAGTCCAATGGCAGCAGGACAAAGTCAATCCTTAGTTTCTGCCAGTGTGATCCACTTCTGGGTGGTTTGGTGATTGCATGATGTCTATTCATTATGGTCATTATTTGGCACTGTATACCTTTTCTAACTACATCCCCTTTGTGAGTCTCTTTGAAAGATTAAGGCATATTGAGGCTTAATACCACATAATACAATACGCCAGTCACAAGGTCAAATTACAATGTAAATTTATTAACAGGCAGCTGTCTGGCTTTCAACACCCTGCAATGTATGCAAGCAGACACTGTGAGATGAGAGAGTGCTGGACATTTCAAAAACACAAGTATTTATACAAGTTTTTGACAATCCGGACATATCGTCTAGCCCCTCTTACCTAGGGTTCATGGCCTATTCACATAACTAAGTCATGCTTAAACATCTTTGAATAGTTTGTTGTTTTCCTTTAAACATTTCACATGTTTTCCAAACATAAGACACAAAGATAACATTCCTTATTTTGCTTGCTTGTATTTGTCTATCATTTGTTCTTGAATTTAAAGTCAGCTTAGTTTCAAGGAGAGAAAACAAAGATTTCTGCAAAAGAGCACGTTCAACTATTCCTCATTCTACTTTGCTGTTTGAACGGGAAAGGCACCATTGGAACAGATGGTATCTAAATTACTGATTAGTAAGGCTTTTGTTTAACTCCAAGGTTTATCAGTGTAGGACAAACAATCCACTTCAGCAGCTTCAACATTCTTATCTACCTTGACATTATGGAAACATTACAAAGTTCATTTTTGCTCTACTGGAACCGAAAACACAATTCTAAACATGAGACAGAAAGCAAGAGGTGATCAAAATGGCAGATAACGCAAAATGGTGTCATGGTCAGCTTGTTTCAGGTTCATTCAATGCAATATTACAGTGTGATGCGAATGTGCTTAGGCCAATCGTTTACTATCAGGAGGTATTCATGCAAAATATACTTTTACAAACCTTCCTTTTGGCCTAAGCCAAGAGCATTACTCAAACATTAGCATCATCCAAAAACCACATATCATCATCAGAGCATCCTGAATCAATATCTTCAAAAACATTGATCGACATTCATTCCTTTATGGTGATGTCCTGCATTACCATGGCATTACTAATTTTTCCCGGCCTATGTGTCTTAGGTTCTAGTTTACCAACTGCTTGTGCACAACTTCCCTATATCATGCAACAGATGCCAGGAAGACACTGTATGCAACAACAGCAAAATAGTACAATGCCAAGGATCACCATCAGAACTGCAAAGATTTTCCAGCCCCAAGATCGTAACAAGTCCCAGAACCATGTGCCAATATCCCAGTTTCCCTCTGGAATGTGTACTTCCGTACTTAAGGTGTGCAATTTCTTAATTGCCTTAAATATGGTGGGGGAGGAATCAGGTGCAAAAACGCAACACGCAGATCCCACCATTTTGCACACTCCACCACGCTCAGCTAGAATGATGTCTAGCACCATCATATTTTGGAGAGCCACTAATCTAAGAGCCTTTTGCTCCAGTGTCATGTTATATAGGATGTCAGTAGTTTCATTGATTTTTTTTTCTAAAACCCTTGTCAATTTTCTAATATCTTGAGAGTTTATTATCTGTCCCCAAAATGGTACAAACAATTTAGCAACGTCACCCAGACTCTGTGAGGGAGTGTCACCATCCTCATCCTGGGACGAGTTTTAGAAACTTCAGCAGTGGTGGCGATATATTCACCTGGTAACAGTATTCCTAAATAACAAGTACCCTCCCAGTCTCTTGGCAACCATGAACACGCTTCATTACCACAAACAAAGTAAACAGGATCACCTACATACAGAGGTCTATCTTCACTGGTGTATTCATACATCCCTCAAATGTACCCATTGGCTGGGAACCCTCTCTTTGTATGCAAAATGGAACAGAGTGTGGACTATGGTTAATGGTATAGGAAGGAGGCACGGCATCCCTATTACCTACGGGAGCCATTTTAAAGGTAATCATAGATTTGAAAGGTCTGGAGAGTCTATCAGAAGGCCTAATAAAAGCAATATTTAGCTTGCTCCTATTTACAAACAGAGAACATCCTAAAGGTGCTAAAACTCATTTTTCAAACTCGTTGAGATTAGCACCATCAAAGTTCCCAGTGACACTATCATTCCACCTGCCAATGAATAATGCCCTAAGTGAAGCATGATACACATTAGTTAGAGGGAGAGGATGTATATGCCAGCCCAATCTTTTTTCCCCATGTTGCAGCAGATGTGAATATATCCAACAATTGGTCTTATTCCGAATGGCATGTGAGGCGTTCATGATCATCAAGAGGGTGTTGTTGTGATAACCCCCTCTATGTTGGAGGTCTCAAGGATGAAAAGTGTGGGAATGCACATATGGTGGAGACATAGTGGAGACACTTGCAGTTGCAAATAAAATATCAAGCGGATGTGCACCATCCAGATACCAATACCCGAATGCCAATGTAATTACAATACAAGCTGTTATTGTGATCAGTACCCATTTGGTCCTCGGGGACCATGGCCCTCGATGGGCGGATTCATCATCAGCAAAATTATCAGTATCCTTATTAGTACGAGTGGCCCCTAAAATAGGCATAGTTTCTCAGCATCCGTTAAGAAGCCTCATTTTTAGGCTTGTTTAGTTTATCCATGGGTGGCACTTGACCACGTGGCCTATCATGATTGAAGGTAACTTTGCCGGTCCCTGCCTCTTATCGTATGCAGCAGAGGAATCACAAGGGACTGGCTCAACGTTCCTTTCTTGTGGATTTCTTGTGGGTACAGAATTCTAGCTGCACTTTCCTATTCTATTTACATTAATGTAATGTCAGCAGGCCCTAAATCTAAATCCTGTTCCGTGGTCGCAGTTTGTACTTTAAAACTCCAAGTACGGAAGGATCAGGGAAGAAAGCGTCATTGTTTCCTGAAGAAGATGAAGAAGCAGAAACAAGATTGATCGACGGTGAAGAAGAAATTGAAGAAGAAGAAGCAATCTCCCCAGGCCCCACAGGATTAGGAAGCACTTTTGAAGAAGAAGCAACAATCTCACCAGGCCTCACAGTCTCAGGAAGAATTTTCATAGCACCCCCAGTGTCGCTCAAAGCAGGCTCGTTATGAGCATCAGGATCATAAATTACCTTCTCCGCCCCTTCGTCATAGGGCAGAGGAAAAGGAATCCTCTTCACATGTGTCGCGTGGATCTAGGGTTTCTTCCCGGTCACTTGTATTGCTGTTTGTTCAGCCAAAAGGATCTGATTGGGTCCCTTCCAATGAGGTGCAAGGCAGGTGCCCCTCTCGATATTTTTCACAAGACCCATTGACCAGGTCGGAGTCGGTGACCTGGACCCTCGTACTTTACAGGGAGAGCTGCTTGTACATGTTGGTGAATCAAACGCAAGTATTGAGTCAACTGATCGCAATAATCAGACAAAAGCAGATACTCAAAATCTTTCAACTGTTTGGTCCTCGGCGCATTCCATATGTTGGCTGGTCTCCCCATGACAATCTCAAAGGGGGAGAGCCCTGTCTTTGACTGTGCGGTCATCCGCATTGATAGTAAGGCTATTGGCAGACGCTGTGTGCACATACTTTAGCGATTTTATTCTTCAGAATTCCATTATGGCGTTCCACAAGGCCAGCACTCTGAGCACCCCTGGCCGAGTGGAACCATTTATCAATCTGTAATCCCGCACATACTTGCAGGATGACATCAGCGATAAATTGTGGGCCATTATCAGAACAAATTATCTCAGCAAGCCAATCCTAGGAAAATATTCCTTAAGCATGTTCTTTGCCGTTGACATTGCTGTGGCATCTTTCAGTGGGAAAGCCTCAACCCATTTACTAAAGGCACAGATCACAACCAAGACATATTTATAGTTTTGGCAATGTTCCATCCCAATGAAATCAAAATGGATCATGCAACTCTGGACCAAACGTTCAGCAGTTTTCTGGATATTAGTGTTATACCAGACGGGATCTAATTGTTGACAAATCCTTTTAGCACATATGCGTGTTGAGCCATGAGCCATGTTGACCATAGTGGTGACATATGCATCAAGTAGCACCAATTTTTGCTTCTCATTATCCACCCAACAACCCTCATCATCTAGACCCGCAGGACCCTCAGCCCATTGTTTGATTTCTTCTGGAGTAGCTTCAGCCTGAATTTCTTTTACACTGCTAATCCCTTTGTCCATCATACAAGTATCAGTAACCCATATTGCTGAATCGAGCATGTACATTTTTGAGTGCCTATCAGTAGCAGTCTGTTTCGCTATTCTGTCAGTAAAAAACGTTTCCTTTTCCTACATCGTCCGTCACTTTCTTGTGTGTGGCACACTTCATTGTTGCTAGTTGTGTAGAAAGCACAAGTGCTGATAGCAAACGGACTATCAGAGTGCCATGTTGAATTTTTGTTCCATGTGAGGTCAAGAATCCTCTCTCAGCCAAAAGTCTGCTACAATTATGAACCACCCCAAATGCATATTAGCTATCTGTATATATGTTTACACTAAGCCCTTCAGAAATTTCTCAACCTCTTGTTAATGCAATAATCTCTGCAGTCTGCGCAGAGTTATGTGGAATTCGTTTACTCTCCACAACAGTGCTAAATCTTGTGATTGCATAAGCAGCGGTAGATGTACCATCCGGTAATTTAAAACAGGGGCCATCACAGAATAGCTCCCCTTGTGGATTCTTTAAGGGTGTATCAATTAATTCAATTCTGTCCTTTGTTTCATGTTCTGTAATAAAGAGACAATCGTGTGACATGTTGTCACTGCCATCTGTCTCTTGTGGAAAAGGCAATAGTTCAGCCGGATTCAATGAACAACACCTCTTAATTCGGCTATGCGGTGAAAGTAGAATCAGCACGTACCTTTTTAATTGAGCTGATGTGAGATGCTGCATCTGCGTTCTGTTTAATAGAATGTCTACCGAGTGGGGTACCATCACGGTTAAGAGTGACCTAAAACCATACCCTCACTTTGTTTCACGGATGCAGCAGCAACAGCTACAGCTCTCAAACATCTCTGCAAAGCGCATGCAACAGGGTCTAACATGGAGGAAAAATAGCCGCACGGCCTATTCTTGCCCCCATGTTCCTGTGTCAAAACAGCCAAAGCACATCCATCACGTTCATGGACATACAAAACAAAACCTTTTTTGTAATTTAGGGTGCCCAAAACTGGTGCTGAACACAGCACAGCCTTAAGAAAATCAAAAGTGTTCTGGCAATCCATGTTCCACTATAAAGGCAAATAAATGTCCTTCTTTGTCAATGCCAACATAGGTTTTATCAACAAAGAAAAGTTCAGGAACCACTGTCTACAATATGAGGCCATGCCTATTAAAGCTCTGACCTCCTTCTGTGTATTTGGAACAGACATATCAGAGATGCTTTGTATTCATTCAGGTGTCAGTCTTCTTCCCTCCTTTGACAGGAGATAGCCCAAATAGGCGACCTCCTGTCGAAATTTGGAAACTTCTTCAATGAAGCCTTGTGCCCGTGCTCTGCTAAATGAATAAGCAGCAACACAGTGACCTCTTTGCAAGCATCTTCAGAATCAGCAGCTAGAAGTAGATCATCAACTTGTTGCAAGAACGTGCAAGTGGAAGGTAACTCAAGCATGTCAAGCTGTTCCTTCAACGCTCTAGTATATATACTTGGAGTCTCAGTGTACCCTTGTGGCACACAAGTGAATGTGAAGGAGCATCCCCCTAGGGTGAATATGAAAAAATATCTACTTTCAACATGCACAGGAATACTAAATAAAAGCATTTTTCAAATCCACAACACTAAAATGTGTAGCAGTGGCTGGAATCATAGTTAGTATTGTGGTGACATCAGGTACAATCGGAAACTGTGGAGCAACAACCTTATTAATGGCACACAAATCAATAATAAAGCGAAAAGGAATCGCATTATACCCTTTTTGGTAAACTGTTAAAATCAGACTATTACACACGGTCCCCTCAATTTCCTCAATTACACCTCGGTGTACGAAATCAGAAATAATACTCTTCAAAGCCTGTTCACATTCAACCGAAATTTTATTTGGGATACGTTGCAATTTAACGCCTGGTTTCAACACAATTTTAACTGGCTCAATTTGTAAAATTCCAACGTCATTATCATTAACTGCCCATAAACATGTTGGAACCTTATTCAATTCAATTGGTAAAGGCATAGACAAAGATTGTGAGATGGAAGTTTGTTGGGGCGAAATTGTTAAGTACACTCCATCTGGAGAACAGTAAATCACAGCATTCAATTTCTTTAATAAATTCAATCCCAACAAATTTTCGCCACAATTTGTCATCAATAAAAATGGACAGGAATCAGTGAATGGTCCCAGTGAAATTGGTACCGGCCGAGAGACCGGACTAACCACTGGCATACCAGAGAACCCTACAGAAATGTTGCTCTGCCCTGACAGTGGAATATCTGGAACCCGTGAATGATCAATAGAACACTTCTGTGCTTCTGTATCTATCAAGAAGTGATGCTCCCTATTCCCCACCTTCATTTCAACCTAGGGCCCTTTCTGATCGACGGGAATAGGTACCTGTTCCAGACCCTGCTTCAGGCTGTCCTAACAGATCAGTATATCATCAGAGGAGAAATCTTCAGAAAAGTAGACATTCGAAGGATTATCAAAAATATTCCCACTATTAACACTGTGTTGCTGACTATCTTGTGATGGTGTCTGTTGGTTCTGTGCAAACTGATTTCTACCAGGACCCCCTATCCCAGGAAGGCCTCTGGATCGTCTATTCATGGCGCCATACGTGCTATTTGATCTCTTCTGAAGGATCGGGCTTTGTGCTCCCCAATGACCCTCCTGTCTACAATATGCACACTGGTTTATGTGTACAGGACCCAGTTGTGCACCACCATGTGGTGTAATTTGACCTCTGAACCTTTTATTCCCACCTTTGGCTCCTCTAGCTATCTGCTGCAATAACACTCTAGTCTTCAGGTCTCCTTTCTTCTTTTCCACCATCTCCTTCTCTGTATTAACCCTATTTTCATAATACTGAGCCATGTATAACACTTCAGATTGTGATTTCGCTTGCCACGCACTCTCACATCTCATGATTTGTGATTGGACTTCAGGCAACAATCCACTCACAAACTTATCAACAACTAGCCTCTTTCCTGGGTCTGTAATTAAATATTGACCACTAAAATCCGAAAATGCTTGCTTAAATCTGTTAAAATACTCTGTCACGTCTTCTTACTTCCCTTGCATGCAAGCCGTAAGCTTATCCCATACAATTCTTTTTTCAGGAACCAGACTTTTTAATTTAGTCTGTATTCTGTCTGGCAACACCAATATCACCTGTGGAGGTTTTTCACTGGCATTCCGTTCCCCATCTTCTTGTACTAAGGCATCCTATGTATCACCAATTTCTGCCTGATCATCTACAGTTCTAATCTGCTCCCACAAATCAGCCGAAAGGATCATGGGAAACAATAAATCTATATCACCCAGCGTGAAAACTGACGAATGCAAGACAGATTCAATTTCTTTATAAAATCCTGTTGGTTTCTTCCTAATATCAGGAATTGATTACCTAATGGTATTCACTTCCTGTCTAGAAAACGGTACTTGAACAAAATGTGAGACAAAATGTGCTTCAATAGTAGTGGCAGGTGTTCCTGCTGCAGCATTAGCTGGAATCTCTACTTTCGGAACAAATGTTGGTGGAACCTCCCGCATCAGCAATTGTAAAGGAGGCAAATCTTAGCATCTATTAAGCAACAAGGCTAAAGCAAGTGACAAAGAAGGCAATGCAGTATCGGCGAAAATGCTCTTTTATAAATAATCATCAAATCTGCGGGACAACATACCTTTCTCTTCAAAAATTCATCTTGTAAATACTCAACCATCAACTATAACACTTTCCTTTGCATTGCCGGAGCATACTGACTAAATATGTCATGCACTTCAATGGGAGAAATTGAAAAATCTGAAATCCATTTAAGAGCGTCTCTTGTGCAAATGCACATTTCTTCCCTCATTGGTTTCAATGGAGGAAGAAATCGCTTCTGCATATATGAAGCCTGCTGTCCATTATCATCCATCTCATCTTTCTGTAACTGATCTAGCTCCCTTTTAAACTCAAATACCTTCTCTACATGCTCATATACTTTTGCCGCAGTGTCCCTTGAGCGGGCAAGGACATTCAAATCCCTAAAATCCCTCAACCCCTGTAGGACATTCATGTCTGTCAAATCACTCCATATATCAACTAAATATGTTCCCATCCATTCTATCAAAATATTCTGTTCAGGAATACCCCCTTGATCAGAAATTGCAACTAAAACAGCCGATTCATCATATGTACTTTTTAGCCCACATATATAATTCTCTCTTTCTGTCTTTATATACCGTGCCACAAGTCACTATTCTTGGATAAGCTCCCGCCCCTTCAACCACTACAGGTGGAACAGAACCACCTGGCAAAGAGAGTTCATACAAATCTAGTACAAAAGGTAGCGGAGGCATTACTGCTAGTGGTGCAATTATGGGGACGGCAACTGTTGGCACGGGTGGAGGTGCAGGTGGAGGAAGAACAATGGGAAGAAGAGGAACAACAACAGGAAGAGGAGGAACAACAACAGGGGAGGCACATAAGGAGGTGGTGCAGTTGAAACAGTTCTACGTTCATTTAATAATTTATTAATGAACTTGTCTGATGTATGAAAATCCTGAGAGGGATATATGTTTTGCACATCTAGTTGGAAAGCCCTATCCATACCTCTAATGGATTCTGACTGTGTCTGCTGATCATGCAGTAATGCTTTCTCAGCATTTGTCATGTGTCTACGTGCATTCTTTTCTCTACTTTTGAGTAGCTGCATAGCTTCCTTTCTCCAATCTTTAACGGCATCAAATGCTGCAGGCCTAGCCTTTTTCCTCAACGATACAGATTCTAAATGCTCTTGGCCGGCAATTTCAAAACTACCATAAACTGAAGTTTGGAAACATGTCTAGTCTGGCTGTGCCAAATTTCGTTAAATACAATAGCTCCCAGGCCATACTTATAATATATTAAATAAGCCTGTAACCCTTCAGGTGGCGCCAGTTGGCCTTGTTTCAAAGATTGTCTTTCCCCGCGGTATAATACCCTGAAACAGGATGACAATTTCCCAGGCATAATTAAATCGCAATCTTACCTGGCTACGTTTGATTCTGCAGAGACAACACTTGCAACAAATATCAGGATTTTTTAGGAATTGGGGTACAACTGATTTCAATCAATCAAAGGGTCCGATCAGACATCAAATTGGCATTTTTCGACAAACAGGCCTCGATACGGGGACCATCGTCATGATGTTCTACTAAACGCTGCTCACCGTCCAGGGATCGGGCGTGCAGAACTACAGAGGAATCGCGTCTCACTTTGCAGGACCCCCCGTCACTCTCTGATCCCAATGCAGTAGCCTTGTCTTTGTCTAGCGATGTGACATCAGTCTTGAGGGTCCCTATTTGGGTTCCATCTGAAAGATTAAAGAATATTGAGGCTTAATACCACATAATAAAAATACGCCAGTCACGAGGTCAAAGTATAATGTACATTTATTAACAGGCAGCTGTCTGGCTCTCAACACACCGTAATGTGTGCAAGCAGACACCGTGAGATGAGAGAGTGCTGGACATTTCAAAAACACAAGTATTTATACAAGTTTTCCACAATCCCAGACACATCGTCCAGCCCCTCCTCCTATAATACATTTACCTAGGGTTCATGGCCTATCCATATAACTAAGTCATGCTTAAACATCTTTGAATAGTTTGTTGTTTTTCTTTAAACATTTCACATGTTTTCCAAACATAAGACACAAAGATAGCATTCCTTATTTTGCTCGCTTACATTTGTCTATCATTTGTTCTTGAGTTTAAAGTCAGCTTAGTTTCAAGGAGAGAAAACAAAGATTTCTGCAAAAGAGCACGTTCAACTATTCATCATTCTACTTTGCTGTTTGAATGGAGAAGACACTATTGGAACAGATTGTATCTAAATTACTGATTAGTACGGCTTTTGTTTAACTCCAAGGTTGCTTAGTGTAGGACAAACAATCCACTTTAGCAGCTTCAACATTCTTATCTACGTTGACATCATGGAAACTGCTGGAGCCGAAAACACAATTCTAAACATGGGACAGAAAGCAAGAGGTGATCAAAATGGTGGATAACTCAAAATAGTGTCATAGTCAGCCTGTTTCAGGTTCATTGAATGTGATATTACAGTGCGAAGCGAATGTGCTTAGGCCAATCGTTTACTATCAGGCGTTATTCATGCAAAATATACTTTTACATCTTTGCTGAAAAATGGTAACTTGATGACTGATGTTTGCAAACTTGGTTACTTCAATCATGAGCAAAAAAGGAAACACTATTACAGATTCTCTTTGAACAAGTTCCTCTGGCAATATGGCTGGTTCTCCCTGAAGCCTTGCAACATAGCAGAAGCAGCAGTGGCAGTGCATTGCCCATGGTTCACCTAAAAGATTTTCCATCTCTTATTGTGTGTGCTGTTTGACCATTTCCAAGAATTTGTCGTGGATGGTGGCACCAATTAGTTCCTGAGGAGCCTTGGGCAATGGCATTGCTGCCTAAGTGGCCAAGGGCACTTGTGCTTTACTGTTGTGTTTCTCTTCAAATAGGGCAGGGGTATTCAAACTGTGGGGATGCCCCCCTCCTTAGAGGGAAAGAAAGCTTGCCCATGGGGGGTTTCCATGGTGAGGCTCTTTAAAAAGGGATTATGTGACTCCTTTATAGAAGATTAAATGCCCCGAAAACAATATTTGTTTTTCAAAGAAGGGTCTCAGTAGTAAAAAAATGTTTGAATACCACTGCTATAGGGTGTCTGTTCCTGCCACTGGCTGCCTGCACAGGTAATCAGCAGGATTATCGGCTCCAGCACCGTATTGGAGGGACACATTGTACTCCTGGACTTGTAAGAGCTACCTATCGGTCCTCTCACGTGGAAGAGAAGAAATGTCTTGCATGATAGGTAGGAGTGGTTTTTAAATGGTTATATCCTGAATCGGGTGCATGTAGATGGCACCTTGAAACACCATTTGCTACATTGGGGCATTATAAATACCCAATAAATAAACTAAAAAATAAACATGGAAGTGTTGCTGGTCCCATGCCACTGCCCATTCTTCAATTTTAATTTGAAACCACCTCTGTCCAGTTTGTGAATGGGTATTCCTGCAGGGGAACTGTTCCTGGTCCACAGAGGCTGGAATTTACTACCAGTTCTGTCAATTTGCCTTTCATTTTTAATCTTTGAGAGCATATTTCTTTTCTGGAATCCTGCATTTGAAAGGCTGCCAGCTCCCAGGGCATGTCCTTTTTCATCACCATCCACAGCAGTTCAGTAGGAGTGGCAAAATAAGGGATACACTGCCACACTATTTGCCCATCTCTAGAAAGGTGCAGGTTTTGTTTCAGATGGATTTGTGGGGGGCAAAAAGCTTTTATGGCTGCTGCTTTGTTGGGATCTGCAGGCAAATTTCTTAAAAGCCGTGTCCAAAGAGCTCAAATTGTCCCTGTAAGAATGTGCATTTCTACTTGTTTAACTTGAGCCTGTCTTTGTATGTTCTCTGGAACCCCTTCAAACCTTTCCATGTTTTCTAGAGCAGATCTGGCATGTATTGAAGTGGCAACACTACAAAGCACTGCACGGATCCCAGCTAGCATCCCTTTTATGGTATGTTGGAACACCTCCCCAAAACTCAAATGTTTATTGCAGATGAGACCTTGTGGGATGTTTAACCCACTAGGCTCTGCCCTGCGGCATCACTGTGTGCTGGTGGCACCAGAATCAGCAAAATGGCAGCGAAAATCCAAATGCGCGCCAAAACCTATGAAAATTGCGCTTTGAAACCGGAAAAGATGGCTGCCAGATCTACTTTGCCTGTTGTCAGTGGTGAAATGGAGACCTCACTGCTGAAACATGTTACTGGGCTGCTCACCAAGTAAAAATGCACACTGCAGGAAAGGCAGTGTTTTATTGAAAGAAACCCAGAAATTGCTCTTAAATCCCTTTTTCTTGGTTGTTGAAAATACGAAATACCGGACCAAAACACCATAAAACATCCAATATCTTTGCTGGGTGTTACCCACCACTTCATTTAAGGAATCATTATGAACACACAATGTCAGGAAAAGCAGAATCTATCAGCAAAATATCCACAATAAAAAGTGTGTTTGCCTGTGAAAATCTGTCAAAATGTGGGCGCAGTACCAGCGGCCGCCTGTTTGACAGCTGTCATTAGTTGCATCAGAAGCTTAAACTTGTGCAATTGAAATCAAATGTCTATAAATTAAGTGACCTGTTATCAAAAGTAATATAGGTTGCAACTATGTAATCTCTATGGTTTAGAGACTGGAATGAGAGTTCTAGTTGCCTGTTTTAAAATTGCAAGTTTATTTTCAACAAAGAAAAACTTAACAAATTGACTTTTTAAAGTAAGCCTGATGCAAGCCAAAATTATAAAGCAACTCCCCACTGGGCAAGGCACCTCCCTTCTGCTCTCTGGTACCAAGAGCTCACATTCAGGTGTTGATTAAGAGAGGAGGGGCACTGGGGCTGCTCCTGGCAGAGAAAATGAACCTTATTTGGCTGAAAGGATATGCAGATTGCAAAGTGTCAACAGTGGCCTCTGCCAGAAGAAGAGGGCGGAGATTGCTCTTGAGCTACAAGATGGAGGCAGGGACAGGCGACCATTTGTGGATTCACAAAACACATAAAGCATATTTTTTAAAAAGACTTATAACGGACTGTGCGAATTTGAAAAAAATATAAAATTAATAGCAGTGTTAATGTGATTTTTTGGTGCATATTTTAAGAGGTGCCAGAAATCTGTGCGATGTTCATGGAAGGCACAGTGAAAATTCTGGTTTTGTAGCAATTGTATCTATGTCCGAAGCATGAAACTTCATACGATTATGCCCAGATATCATGCGCACATATGTACAAAATTCTGGACAAATCAGATGTTGTGTCCCAGACAAAAAGTGTGATAATTTGTCAAATCCAGACCCAAGATCCTACCGCAACGAGGATTGGAAGAGGGTTTGCTTCACAAAATATGGGATCTATGTATGTTATTGGTATCAACATTGTACACATGTAAAGATGTATTATATCAAAAATAGATTTTATGTGCAAAAGGCAAAGGCGGGGATGTTTTGCCTCATAAACCACATCATCATGATGACATTCTGTTTTCTCCTCCAATCAAGGGAGAGAGCAGACTTTAGCCAATAGACTACCTAGGGGGAGCCTAGGATACTTCAGCATACCCAGCCCTTTATCAAACACATATTGACAGCCGAGGACCTAGAAAAACACACTGATCCACACACCATCAAGAATTTGGTGAAGCACTTTGAAGGAGATCCATCCATACTCCTTGTTCCAGACTCCAAAAACTTTTCAAGCAGAAAGGCTCAGAGCATAGCTGAACCACTTTCAGCTGGGCCTAACTTCCAGAACCCATCCCTCAACTAAAAGGGGAAACCAAAGAGCAGCCAGGCTGTGCTGTAACTGGTTGCCTGCCAAAGAATTATCTTCATAACCAGAAGGGCAGATTAAAACCCAATCTGGTGTAGTGCTGTGCTGTCCAGACCAGAGAAGCCATTGCAGATCCAGTCCAGTCGTGCTGTGCAGTGTGGACCAGAGCGACTTGCTGTCCAGTCCTGACGTGCCGTGTCCAGAGTGCCTTGCTGATCGCGTGACCAGACCAGTCCAGTGTGCCCAGCAGTCTGTTCCAGAAAGTATCCCTGAACAGATCTCTGATGGTTAGATTCAAATCATTGGTAGGTAGTATCCATAGTATAGGATTGTCACTAGCCTATGTACTGTCCATAGTCATCCCTATCGAAATCAAATCTATCCATTATCCAGAACTGTATTTCTAGAAAGCATTTTTGTCTTGCCTGAACTCTCTATCTTATCCTATAGCTCTTCTGTAATAATATTGTTAAAAATAATCTTTGCGCTTATATAGTTCATCTGAAGAAGGCAAGCGTCTCGGCGGGCAAAGACCATTCAGAGACATCCTGGTATGGTATGGTGGCTGTGCTGTCGTGTAGTTTGCATCTTCATATTCCATCCCTAGTGTAAAGAACCCTGTTTGTATTTTAAAAAGTGCATTCTTGTTTTACATTTTGCCTCTATCTGAAAAGTTTTTCCTCAATCGCGCTTACCGCGCACAGACAAGTTTGCTGCAAATGTTTAGTTTGACCAAAATCTATAACCTGTAAAATAGCTTTTCATTGCATCCGACCCCCAAAATTAAGTTTCCAACTTGCTTATTACTCTCAAATCATTTCTAGTGTGTGTCGGAAACCATACAAATCGGCTCCCATTAGTATTTCAACAATTTCAGTGAATTAAAACCGTTTTCAGTGTATTACTATTCATTCAAAGCCAACTTTAAAACCATTTTTGACAAGTTTGCCAATCAATTCTGTTTTTCTCTGGTGTTTGCTGGGGGGGAAATTGGGATTCATACATTTGCTTGAATTCTGCATTCCTGAAATCTGTTCTCTCTCTTTCTGTCTCTTTATATTGCATATTGGGGGGATTGAGGGGTGTGCAGGGGGAAATATTAACCACATTGCCATTTGATTGAACACACACAGAAGTATTATTTCTGTGCTGCATTAGTTATTTCCATCATTGCTCCTTGTGATTAAAGAGATTGTTTAGTGTGACATCACCCCATTGGTGATTATTGTATGCCCATTAAAAATAGTGTGATATATATATTGTGAATACAGAAATAAATATTTTAAACTTTGCAAACCAGCCTGATTCCTGGTTCAGTGTGACCGGGGGGGCGGGTTAAAAGAGAGGGGCGTGATATAAGTGGTACATTGTTCAGAATAAAAGAACTTATAGACACAAATAGATAATTAAGGGTTTCAGTTGTGCATTCCACACTAGGCATTGACTTAGGTGAAGTGCAGGATTGAAATCAATTCCTGGATTGGGGGCTTGTCACGAGATCTCTGAATTAGACATACCACTTGTGACTGTCTAATACAGCGTGCTAACTGACGGGGTACATAAACCCTGTTGGGCTACCACACTGTGTTACACTGTGACAAACAACCCTCAATAGGAACACTCTAAGGAATTGGTCTGTTTGCAAAAATAAAATAACTCCTGTAAGTCAGAAAGGAAATTAATATTTCCAGAATGACGACATTGGTAGCAATCAATATGGCAAAAGAATACCCACTGCACAAATTATTTGTCAGGGGTGAATGGGCAGAGCAGGATCAGACTGTGTGGTTGCAGGAAATCAAGTAACAGGCCACTGCAACCGGGTTAAACATATGACATGATCAGGGTCCATTACATATGGCACTGATTGAACTGTATAGGGCCCAAAGGTAAAAGAAGAGCAAAGTAAGATTGCCAAACTAGCAGCATATCTGTACGTCCACATTGGAGCAATATAGGACAAAAATGCCGAAAACCTAGACCTGGAAAACAAGCAACTACAATCATTAGAAAAAGCCCAAACTGATCTGGACTCTGCAGAGCAAAGGCCACAAAAGAGCCAGGAATCAGAAAATGATACCAGGCAGTATCTGATAAAAATAAAAGAAGATATGGATATCCTGCAGCAGGAGAAGGTAGAGCAGGATACCAAAGTACTGGCCGTGCAGAAAGAGTGCCAAGAAAGTTTGGACTCTCTACTGCAGAGCCAGAAAAAGCTGGAACAGCAAATACATTTAAATCCCTTTTTCTTGGTTGTTGAAAATACGAAATACCGGACCAAAACACCATAAAACATCCAATATCTTTGCTGGGTGTTACCCGCCACTTCATTTAAGGAATCTTTATGAACACACAATGTCAGGAAAAGCAGAATCTATCATCAAAATATCCACAATAAAAAGTGTGTTTGCCTGTGAAAATCTGTCAAAATGTGGGCGCAGTACCATCGGCCGCCTGTATGACAGCTGTCATTAGTTGCATCAGAAGCTTAAACTTGTGCAATTGAAATCAAATGTCTATAAATTAAGTGACCTGTTATCAAAAGTAATATAGGTTGCAACTATGTAATCTCTATGGTTTAGAGACTGGAATGAGAGTTCTAGTTGCCTGTTTTAAAATTGCAAGTTTATTTTCAACAAAGAAAAACTTAACAAAGTGACTTTTTAAAGCAAGCCTGATGCAAGCCAAAATTATAAAGCAACTCCCCACTGGGCAAGGCACCTCCCTTCTGCTCTCTGGACCAAGAGCTCACATTCAGGTGTTGATTAAGAGAGGAGGGGCACTGGGGCTGCTCCTGGGAGAGAAAATTAACCTTATTTGGCTGAAAGGATATGCAGATTGCAAAGTGTCAACAGTGGCCTCTGCCAGAAGAAGAGGGCGGAGATTGCTCTTGAGCTACAAGATGGAGGCAGGGACAGGCAACCATTTGTGGATTCACAAAGCACATAAAGCATATTTTTTAAAAAGACTTATAACGGACTGTGCGAATTTGAAAAAAAATATAAAATTAATAGCAGTGTTAATGTGATTTTTGGTGCATATTTTAAGAGGTGCCAGAAATCTGTGCGATGTTCATGGAAGGCACAGTGAAAATTCTGGTTTTGTAGCAATTGTATCTATGTCCGAAGCATGAAACTTCATACGATTATGCCAAGATATCATGCGCACATATGTACAAAATTCTGGACAAATCAGATGTTGTGTCCCAGATAAAAAGTGTGATAATTTGTCAAATCCAGACCCAAGATCCTACCGCAACGAGGATTGGAAGAGGGTTTGCTTCACAAAATATGGGATCTATGTATGTCATTGGTATCAACATTGTACACATGTTAAGATGTATTATATCAAAAATAGATTTTATGTGCAAAAGGCAAAGGGGGGGATGTTTTGCCTCATAAACCACATCATCATGATGACATTCTGTTTTCTCCTCCAATCAAGGGAGAGAGCACACTTTAGCCAATAGACTACCTAGGGGGAGCCTAGGATACTTCAGCATACCCAGCCCTTTATCAAACACATATTGACAGCTGAGGACCTAGAAAAACACACTGATCCACACACCATCAAGAATTTGGTGAAGCACTTTGAAGGAGATACATCCATACTCCTTGTTCCAGACTCCAAAAACTTTGCAAGCAGAAAGGATCAGAGCATAGCTGAACCACTTTCAGCTGGGCCTAACTTCCAGAACCCATCCCTCAACTAAAAGGGGAAACCAAAGAGCAGCCAGGCTGTGCTGTAACTGGTTACCTGCCAAAGAATTATCTTAATAACCAGAAGGGCAGATTAAAACCCAATCTGGTGTAGTGCTGTGCTGTCCAGACCAGAGAAGCCATTGCAGATCCAGTCCAGTCGTGCTGTGCAGTGTAGACCAGAGCGACTTGCTGTCCGGTCCTGACGTGCCGTGTCCAGAGTGCCTTGCTGATCGCGTGACCAGACCAGTCCAGTGTGCCCAGCAGTCTGTTCCAGAAAGTATCCCTGATGGTTAGATTCAAATCATTGGTAGGTAGTATCCATAGTATAGGATTGTCACTAGCCTATGTACTGTCCATAGTCATCCCTATCGAAATCAAATCTATCCATTATCCAGAACTGTATTGCTAGAAAGCATTTTTGTCTTGCCTGAACTCTCTATCTTATCCTATAGCTCTTCTGTAATAATATTGTTAAAAATAATCTTTGCGCTTATATAGTTCATCTGAAGAAGGCAAGCGTCTCGGCGGGCAAAGACCATTCAGAGACATCCTGGTATGGTATGGTGGCTGTGCTGTCGTGTAGTTTGCATCTTCATAGGCCATCCCTAGTGTAAAGAACCCTGTTTGTATTTTAAAAAGTGCATTCTTGTTTTACATATTTCCTCTATCTGAAAAGTTTTTCCTCAATCGCGCTTACCGCGCACAGACAAGTTTGCTGCAAATTTTTAGTTTGACCAAAATCTATAACGTGTAAAATAGATTTTCATTGCATCCGACCCCCAAAATTAAGTTTCCAACTTGCTTATTACTCTCAAATCATTTCTAGTGTGTGTCGGAAACCATACAAATCGGCTCCCATTAGTATTTCAACAATTTCAGTGAATTAAAACCGTTTTCAGTGTTTTACTATTCATTCAAAGCCAACTTTAAAACCATTTTTGACAAGTTTGCCAATCAATTCTGTTTTTCTCTGGTGTTTGCTGGGGGGGAAATTGGGATTGATACATTTGCTTGAATTCTGCATTCCTGAAATCTGTTCTCTCTCTTTCTGTCTCTTTATATTGCATATTGGGGGGATTGAGGGGTGTGCAGGGGGAAATATTAACCACATTGCCATTTGATTGAACACACACAAAAGTATTATTTCTGTGCTGCATTAGTCATTTCCATCATTGCTCCTTGTGATTAAAGAGATTGTTTAGTGTGACATCACCCCATTGGTGATTATTGTATGCCCATTAAAAATAGTGTGATATATATATATTGTGAATACAGAAATAAATATTTTAAACTTTGCAAACCAGCATGATTCCTGGTTCAGTGTGACCGGGGGGGCGGGTTAAAAGAGAGGGGCCTGATATAAGTGGTACATTGTTCAGAATAAAATAACTTATAGACACAAATAGATAATTAAGGGTTTCAGTTGTGCATTCCACACTAGGCATTGACTTAGGTGAAGTGCAGGATTGAAATCACTTCCTGGATTGGGGGCTCGTCACGAGATCTCTGAATTAGACATACCACTTGTGACAGTCTAATACAGCGTGCTAACTGACGGGGTATATAAACCCTGTTGGGCTACCACACTGTGTTACACTGTGACAAACAACCCTCAATAGGAACACTCTAAGGAATTGGTCTGTTTGCAAAAATAAAATAACTCCTGTAAGTCAGAAAGGAAATTAATATTTCCAGAATGACGACATTGGTAGCAATCAATATGGCAAAAGAATACCCACTGCACAAATTATTTGTCAGGGGTGAATGGACAGAGCAGGATCAGACTGTGTGGTTGCAGGAAATCAAGGAACAGGCCACTGCAACCGGGTTAAACATATGACATGATCAGGGTCCATTACATATGGCACTGATTGAACTGTATATGGCCCCAAAGGTAAAAGAAGAGCAAAGTAAGATTGCCAAAATAGCAGCATATCTGTACGTCCACATTGGAGCAATATAGGACAAAAATGCCGAAAACCTAGACCTGGAAAACAAGCAACTACAATCATTAGAAAAAGCCCAAACTGATCTGGACTCTGCAGAGCAAAGGCCACAAAAGAGCCAGGAATCAGAAAATGATACCAGGCAATATCTGATAAAAAATAAAAGAAGATATGGATATCCTGCAGCAGGAGAAGGTAGAGCAGGATACCAAAGTAGTGGCCGTGCAGAAAGAGTGCCAAGAAAGTTTGGACTCTCTACTGCAGAGCCAGAAAAAGCTGGAACAGCAAATACATTTAAATCCCTTTTTCTTGGTTGTTGAAAATACGAAATACCGGACCGAAACACCATAAAACATCCAATATCTTTGCTGGGTGTTACCCGCCACTTCATTTAAGGAATCATTATGAACACACAATGTCAGGAAAAGCAGAATCTATCATCAAAATATCCACAATAAAAAGTGTGTTTGCCTGTGAAAATCTGTCAAAATGTGGGCGCAGTACCAGCGGCCGCCTGTATGACAGCTGTCATTAGTTGCATCAGAAGCTTAAACTTGTGCAATTGAAATCAAATGTCTATAAATTAAGTGACCTGTTATCAAAAGTAATATAGGTTGCAACTATGTAATCTCTATGGTTTAGAGACTGGAATGAGAGTTCCAGTTGCCTGTTTTAAAATTGCAAGTTTATTTTCAACAAAGAAAAAACTTAACAAAGTGACTTTTTAAAGTAAGCCTGATGCAAGCCAAAATTATAAAGCAACTCCCCACTGGGCAAGGCACATCCCTTCTGCTCTCTGGATCAAGAGCTCACATTCAGGTGTTGATTAAGAGAGGAGGGGCACTGGGGCTGCTCCTGGCAGAGAAAATTAACCTTATTTGGCTGAAAGGATATGCAGATTGCAAAGTGTCAACAGTGGCCTCTGCCAGAAGAAGAGGGCAGAGATTGCTCTTGAGCTACAAGATGGAGGCAGGGACAGGCGACCATTTGTGGATTCACAAAACACATAAAGCATATTTTTTAAAAAGACTTATAACGGACTGTGCGAATTTGAAAAAAATATAAAATTAATAGCAGTGTTAATGTGATTTTTTGGTGCATATTTTAAGAGGTGCCAGAAATCTGTGCGATGTTCATGGAAGGCACAGTGAAAATTCTGGTTTTGTAGCAATTGTATCTATGTCCGAAGCATGAAACTTCATACGATTATGCCCAGATATCATGCGCACATATGTACAAAATTCTGGACAAATCAGATGTTGTGTCCCAGACAAAAAGTGTGATAATTTGTCAAATCCAGACCCAAGATCCTACCGCAACGAGGATTGGAAGAGGGTTTGCTTCACAAAATATGGGATCTATGTATGTTATTGGTATCAACATTGTACACATGTTAAGATGTATTATATCAAAAATAGATTTTATGTGCAAAAGGCAAAGGGGGGGATGTTTTGCCTCATAAACCACATCATCATGATGACATTCTGTTTTCTCCTCCAATCAAGGGAGAGAGCACACTTTAGCCAATAGACTACCTAGGGGGAGCCTAGGATACTTCAGCATACCCAGCCCTTTATCAAACACATATTGACAGCTGAGGACCTAGAAAAACACACTGATCCACACACCATCAAGAATTTGGTGAAGCACTTTGAAGGAGATCCATCCATACTCCTTGTTCCAGACTCCAAAAACTTTGCAAGCAGAAAGGCTCAGAGCATAGCTGAACCACTTTCAGCTGGGCCTAACTTCCAGAACCCATCCCTCAACTAAAAGGGGAAACCAAAGAGCAGCCAGGCTGTGCTGTAACTGGTTGCCTGCCAAAGAATTATCTTCATAACCAGAAGGGCAGATTAAAACCCAATCTGGTGTAGTGCTGTGCTGTCCAGACCAGAGAAGCCATTGCAGATCCAGTCCAGTCGTGCTGTGCAGTGTAGACAGAGCGACTTGCTGTCCAGTCCTGACGTGCCGTGTCCAGAGTGCCTTGCTGATCGCGTGACCAGACCAGTCCACTGTGCCCAGCAGTCTGTTCCAGAAAGTATCCCTGAACAGATCCCTGATGGTTAGATTCAAATCATTGGTAGGTAGTATCCATAGTATAGGATTGTCACTAGCCTATGTACTGTCCATAGTCATCCCTATCGAAATCAAATCTATCCATTATCCAGAACTGTATTGCTAGAAAGCATTTTTGTCTTGCCTGAACTCTCTATCTTATCCTATAGCTCTTCTGTAATAATATTGTTAAAAATAATCTTTGCGCTTATATAGTTCATCTGAAGAAGGCAAGCGTCTCGGCGGGCAAAGACCATTCAGAGACATCCTGGTATGGTATGGTGGCTGTGCTGTCGTGTAGTTTGCATCTTCATAGGCCATCCCTAGTGTAAAGAACCCTGTTTGTATTTTAAAAAGTGCATTCTTGTTTTACATTTTGCCTCTATCTGAAAAGTTTTTCCTCAATCGCGCTTACCGCGCACAGACAAGTTTGCTGCAAATTTTGAGTTTGACCAAAATCTATAACGTGTAAAATAGATTTTCATTGCATCCGACCCCCAAAATTAAGTTTCCAACTTGCTTATTACTCTCAAATCATTTCTAGTGTGTGTCGGAAACCATACAAATCGGCTCCCATTAGTATTTCAACAATTTCAGTGAATTAAAACCGTTTTCAGTGTTTTACTATTCATTCAAAGCCAACTTTAAAACCATTTTTGACAAGTTTGCCAATCAATTCTGTTTTTCTCTGGTGTTTGCTGGGGGGGAAATTGGGATTGATACATTTGCTTGAATTCTGCATTCCTGAAATCTGTTCTCTCTCTTTCTGTCTCTTTATATTGCATATTGGGGGGATTGAGGGGTGTGCAGGGGGAAATATTAACCACATTGCCATTTGATTGAACACACACAAAAGTATTATTTCTGTGCTGCATTAGTTATTTCCATCATTGCTCCTTGTGATTAAAGAGATTGTTTAGTGTGACATCACCCCATTGGTGATTATTGTATGCCCATTAAAAATAGTGTGATATATATATTGTGAATACAGAAATAAATATTTTAAACTTTGCAAACCAGCATGATTCCTGGTTCAGTGTGACCGGGGGCGCGGGTTAAAAGAGAAGGGCCTGATATAAGTGGTACATTGTTCAGAATAAAATAACTTATAGACACAAATAGATAATTAAGGGTTTCAGTTGTGCATTCCACACTAGGCATTGACTTAGGTGAAGTGCAGGATTGAAATCACTTCCTGGATTGGGGGCTCGTCACGAGATCTCTGAATTAGACATACCACTTGTGACAGTCTAATACAGCGTGCTAACTGACGGGGTATATAAACCCTGTTGGGCTACCACACTGTGTTACACTGTGACAAACAACCCTCAATAGGAACACTCTAAGGAATTGGTCTGTTTGCAAAAATAAAATAACTCCTGTAAGTCAGAAAGGAAATTAATATTTCCAGAATGATGACATTGGTAGCAATCAATATGGCAAAAGAATACCCACTGCACAAATTATTTGTCAGGGGTGAATGGACAGAGCAGGATCAGACTGTGTGGTTGCAGGAAATCAAGGAACAGGCCACTGTAACCGGGTTAAACACATGACATGATCAGGGTCCATTACATATGGCACTGATTGAACTGTATATGGCCCCAAAGGTAAAAGAAGAGCAAAGTAAGATTGCCAAAATAGCAGCATATCTGTACGTCCACATTGGAGCAATATAGGACAAAAATGCCGAAAACATAGACCTGGAAAACAAGCAACTACAATCATTAGAAAAAGCCCAAACTGATCTGGACTCTGCAGAGCAAAGGCCACAAAAGAGCCAGGAATCAGAAAATGATACCAGGCAATATCTGATAAAAAATAAAAGAAGATATGGATATCCTGCAGCAGGAGAAGGTAGAGCAGGATACCAAAGTAGTGGCCGTGCAGAAGGAGTGCCAAGAAAGTTTGGACTCTCTACTGCAGAGCCAGAAAAAGCTGGAACAGCAAATACATTTAAATCCCTTTTTCTTGGTTGTTGAAAATACGAAATACCGGACCGAAACACCATAAAACATCCAATATCTTTGCTGGGTGTTACCCGCCACTTCATTTAAGGAATCATTATGAACACACAATGTCAGGAAAAGCAGAATCTATCATCAAAATATCCACAATAAAAAGTGTGTTTGCCTGTGAAAATCTGTCAAAATGTGGGCGCAGTACCAGCGGCCGCCTGTATGACAGCTGTCATTAGTTGCATCAGAAGCTTAAACTTGTGCAATTGAAATCAAATGTCTATAAATTAAGTGACCTGTTATCAAAAGTAATATAGGTTGCAACTATGTAATCTCTATGGTTTAGAGACTGGAATGAGAGTTCCAGTTGCCTGTTTTAAAATTGCAAGTTTATTTTCAACAAAGAAAAAACTTAACAAAGTGACTTTTTAAAGTAAGCCTGATGCAAGTCAAAATTATAAAGCAACTCCCCACTGGGCAAGGCACATCCCTTCTGCTCTCTGGATCAAGAGCTCACATTCAGGTGTTGATTAAGAGAGGAGGGGCACTGGGGCTGCTCCTGGCAGAGAAAATTAACCTTATTTGGCTGAAAGGATATGCAGATTGCAAAGTGTCAACAGTGGCCTCTGCCAGAAGAAGAGGGCGGAGATTGCTCTTGAGCTACAAGATGGAGGCAGGGACAGGCGACCATTTGTGGATTCACAAAACACATAAAGCATATTTTTTAAAAAGACTTATAACGGACTGTGCGAATTTGAAAAAAATATAAAATTAATAGCAGTGTTAATGTGATTTTTTGGTGCATATTTTAAGAGGTGCCAGAAATCTGTGCGATGTTCATGGAAGGCACAGTGAAAATTCTGGTTTTGTAGCAATTGTATCTATGTCCGAAGCATGAAACTTCATACGATTATGCCCAGATATCATGCGCACATATGTACAAAATTCTGGACAAATCAGATGTTGTGTCCCAGACAAAAAGTGTGATAATTTGTCAAATCCAGACCCAAGATCCTACCGCAACGAGGATTGGAAGAGGGTTTGCTTCACAAAATATGGGAGCTATGTATGTTATTGGTATCAACATTGTACACATGTTAAGATGTATTATATCAAAAATAGATTTTATGTGCAAAAGGCAAAGGGGGGGATGTTTTGCCTCATAAACCACATCATCATGATGACATTCTGTTTTCTCCTCCAATCAAGGGAGAGAGCACACTTTAGCCAATAGACTACCTAGGGGGAGCCTAGGATACTTCAGCATACCCAGCGCTTTATCAAACACATATTGACAGCTGAGGACCTAGAAAAACACACTGATCCACACACCATCAAGAATTTGGTGAAGCACTTTGAAGGAGATCCATCCATACTCCTTGTTCCAGACTCCAAAAACTTTGCAAGCAGAAAGGCTCAGAGCATAGCTGAACCACTTTCAGCTGGGCCTAACTTCCAGAACCCATCCCTCAACTAAAAGGGGAAACCAAAGAGCAGCCAGGCTGTGCTGTAACTGGTTGCCTGCCAAAGAATTATCTTCATAACCAGAAGGGCAGATTAAAACCCAATCTGGTGTAGTGCTGTGCTGTCCAGACCAGAGAAGCCATTGCAGATCCAGTCCAGTCGTGCTGTGCAGTGTAGACAGAGCGACTTGCTGTCCAGTCCTGACGTGCCGTGTCCAGAGTGCCTTGCTGATCGCGTGACCAGACCAGTCCACTGTGCCCAGCAGTCTGTTCCAGAAAGTATCCCTGAACAGATCCCTGATGGTTAGATTCAAATCATTGGTAGGTAGTATCCATAGTATAGGATTGTCACTAGCCTATGTACTGTCCATAGTTATCCCTATCGAAATCAAATCTATCCATTATCCAGAACTGTATTGCTAGAAAGCATTTTTGTCTTGCCTGAACTCTCTATCTTATCCTATAGCTCTTCTGTAATAATATTGTTAAAAATAATCTTTGCGCTTATATAGTTCATCTGAAGAAGGCAAGCGTCTCGGCGGGCAAAGACCATTCAGAGACATCCTGGTATGGTATGGTGGCTGTGCTGTCGTGTAATTTGCATCTTCATAGTCCATCCCTAGTGTAAAGAACCCTGTTTGTATTTTAAAAAGTGCATTCTTGTTTTACATTTTGCCTCTATCTGAAAAGTTTTTCCTCAATCGCGCTTACCGCGCACAGACAAGTTTGCTGCAAATTTTTAGTTTCACCAAAATCTATAACGTGTAAAATAGCTTTTCATTGCATCCGACCCCCAAAATTAAGTTTCCAACTTGCTTATTACTCTCAAATCATTTCTAGTGTGTGTCGGAAACCATACAAAGCGGCTCCCATTAGTATTTCAACAATTTCAGTGAATTAAAACCGTTTTCAGTGTTTTACTATTCATTCAAAGCCAACTTTAAAACCATTTTTGACAAGTTTGCCAATCAATTCTGTTTTTCTCTGGTGTTTGCTGGGGGGGAAATTGGGATTCATACATTTGCTTGAATTCTGCATTCCTGAAATCTGTTCTCTCTCTTTCTGTCTCTTTATATTGCATATTGGGGGGATTGAGGGGTGTGCAGGGGGAAATATTAACCACATTGCCATTTGATTGAACACACACAAAAGTATTATTTCTGTGCTGCATTAGTTATTTCCATCATTGCACCTTGTGATTAAAGAGATTGTTTAGTGTGACATCACCCCATTGGTGATTATTGTATGCCCATTAAAAATAGTGTGATATATATATTGTGAATACAGAAATAAATATTTTAAACTTTGTAAACCAGCCTGATTCCTGGTTCAGTGTGACCGGGGGGCGGGTTAAAAGAGAGGGGCGTGATATAAGTGGTACATTGTTCAGAATAAAAGAACTTATAGACACAAATAGATAATTAAGGGTTTCAGTTGTGCATTCCACACTAGGCATTGACTTAGGTGAAGTGCAGGATTGAAATCACTTCCTGGATTGGGGGCTCGTCACGAGATCTCTGAATTAGACATACCACTTGTGACAGTCTAATACAGTGTGCTAACTGACGGGGTACATAAACCCTGTTGGGCTACCACACTGTGTTACACTGTGACAAACAACCCTCAATAGGAACACTCTAAGGAATTGGTCTGTTTGCAAAAATAAAATAACTCCTGTAAGTCAGAAAGGAAATTAATATTTCCAGAATGACGACATTGGTAGCAATCAATATGGCAAAAGAATACCCACTGCACAAATTATTTGTCAGGGGTGAATGGACAGAGCAGGATCAGACTGTGTGGTTGCAGGAAATCAAGGAACAGGCCACTGCAACCGGGTTAAACATATGACATGATCAGGGTCCATTATATATGGCACTGATTGAACTGTATGTGGCCCGAAAGGTAAAAGAAGAGCAAAGTAAGATTGCCAAAATAGCAGCATATCTGTACGTCCACATTGAAGCAATATAGGACAAAAATGCCGAAAACCTAGACCTGGAAAACAAGCAACTACAATCATTAGAAAAAGCCCAAACTGATCTGAACTCTGCAGAGCAAAGGCCACAAAAGAGCCAGGAATCAGAAAATGATACCAGGCAATGTCTGATAAAAAATAAAAGAAGATATGGATATCCTGCAGCAGGAGAAGGTAGAGCAGGATACCAAAGTGCTGGCCGTGCAGAAAGAGTGCCAAGAAAGTTTGGACTCTCTACTGCAGAGCCAGAAAAAGCTGGAACAGCAAATACATTTGAATAGGGCCTGCGCAGAGCAGGTAGTCACCCTCCAAAACCACCTAGACCAAGAAAAAGAAGAAAATAATAAATTAATCCTCAAAGACCTTGACACCCAGACAGAATTCGATGAGGAGAGCCAGAAAGCTGGTGCACTCCAAAAACGAAAAGACGACCTGGCTGCTGAGGGGTACTCTTATTCAGGAAAGGGACACCTTAGGCCAGGAGGTCAGTTATTTAAAAGATAAGATGGAAGAAAATCACCTGGTCCTCCAGGGAATGGGTGAGCTCCAAAAAGATTACACAAAACTGTGAGAGCACTCCAGGAGGATGGAAGATTGCCTGGCAAAGAGTGACCAGGCCAGTAAGGACAGGACTCAGGAGGTTACCCTCCTGCAGCAAAAACTGGCCCAGTGCTCTAAAATGACACAGGAAGCACAGAGAGACAATGAGGCTCTCTGTGAGAAAAATGACAGGCTCCACAGACAGGTAGCTATGCAGGAACAACTGATAGAGACTAGCAGGGCCTTGATAGAAGAACGAAAAGGTCAGGTTCTTGCATGGCATCAGGGAGCAGGGGCTGAGAGAGATGAGGTCTGCTGGGAAAGGGAAACACCTGAGCATAACCTCAGGGACCCTAGTACCAGAGACTTTCATCTATTCAACCCCATGGACTCTGCCACCCTCATGTGTCCACTGGCGCACATGAGCCAAGGGCCACAGGGATGGCAGACTTCAATCCAATGAGGAATATGGGGCTCATAGATCAGCACCTCCCAGGAATGGATAGGCGGGCATCTGGGTATGGGTTCCCAAGTGCTAGGGCCAAATTCTCTGATCAGGGAGACTCCAATGAGGGGAGGGTCAAAGAAATGGATCCTCAAAAGTATAATTTACCCAGAGATCAGATGATACAATTTAGTGGGGAACTCCATGAGAGTAGGCCCACTAAGGGCATCCTGAAAACCTCTGCCCAGCTAGGACAGTGGGGGTCATGCTGGTACTCGGCAAATTCTGGGATCAAGGAGGAATCAGAAGACTCCTCTGAGCGCCACCGGACTCAAGAAACTAGGCCCCCAAATTCTGCCAGCCATTCCCAAGCTCGCAGAGTCTGGGAGAGCCTAGAAGACCAGACAGGCACCTCTGGCTAGCAGTGTCTCTGAGTCAGAGGATGAGTGGACCAGGGTCACCGGAACCAAAAAAGCCAACAAGGTCAAGAGGGCCTTGCTCAAGGATCCCCTAAAACAAATAAAGGCCATTAGGAGCGTCATCACGCCCTATCATAAGAATGCAAAGTATTCGATTTGGGAGCACCTTTTGCTCTTTGAACAAAGGATGTTAACTTTCCATTTGAAGGACAGCCAAAGCTGTATTCAATAGGTGAAGTGGACCTTCTCTCCCGAGTACTCCAGCTTCTTTGCAGGGCTGGAGGACCAGAATCATTCCAGATGGTCCACCTATAGGGTGGCCATCTTGAAACATTTTTCTGTGCACAGGAATCCTCAGGAGGCTCGACCCAGCTAGTGAGGGACTTTCATGAGAAAAGATCACTAGACTGGGTCATTGACCAAGCCAAA
Source organism: Ambystoma mexicanum (assembly GCF_040938575.1). Taxonomy (NCBI): domain Eukaryota; kingdom Metazoa; phylum Chordata; class Amphibia; order Caudata; family Ambystomatidae; genus Ambystoma; species Ambystoma mexicanum. The sequence continues at coordinate 604,778,790 of NC_090929.1, read as the reverse complement.
CGCATTTATGAGGTGCAAAAGCCACAGGAAAATAAAAATAATCCCAAAAGCCCCAAAACAAACACACCCCTGCTGCTGCTAAGGTGGCAGAGGTGAAGGTTGCCCCCATTTCAGATTTGGAGATGGGGGGCCTAAAAACCAGCCCGCACAGAATCAAAACAAACCCAAACCCAGAAGGCCCTCGGGCCAATCACAAACCGGGAGCCAGGGAGGCAACCCTACAAATGGGACCCCTGACTCCCCTGACTACATCAGCCCATGCTACAAATGCAATAGACCCATCCTGGATTAAGTGTGGACCCCTCCAGCCCAAGGGGAGGATCCCACCAGACAGCAGCTAACCCAGGGAACTTCCCTCCTCACTTTCCCCAGGAGGGCAGTAATCCCCCAAATACGGACAGAATTTCTTCCCGAGGTACCTGCAAAACTTTAACCCCCAAAATAATCCAACCTTCTTTCCCCACTTTCCTGAGCCCAGACCACCCAATCCGGCAGAGGGGAGGCCAAGGGTGGAGGGGTACCCAAACTTTCCTAACCCGGGGTATTTTGGGAGAAGGGATAGCTACCCTTCCCGGGATCAGCCCAGGGGAGACATGAAGACCCCGTACCAGCCTGAGCGGGTGTCACAACTAGAGCACCAGGTCCAGAACATGGCACAGGATCTGGGTCGCATGCTGAGGGCTCAACAGAACCCTCAGATGAGCATGGCGGCGCAGAATGCCTCAAATCAATGACCTGGTGCTCCAGAGCAATGACAGGGGAAGAACCCTGATAACCCACCGGTTCCCAGGGAGGAGGCACAAGGGTAGCGGGGGTATAAAGCCTTGGAGGAAGCTTCCTTCCCCACTTGTAAAAAGCCCCTGGAAACCCAGGAACCCGGAACCAAAATCTCCTACTCCCTAAAGTCTGCAACCCAAAGAGCAGAGAGGGGGTAGGAGAAATAAAGAGCCCAAAAAGACCCATTTGGAGGAGGAGGTACAAGTCTTCCAGTTTGAAGGAGAGGGATCCTCAGAGGATCCTGGGAAAAGAATATTCTCCTTCAGAGATGGGGGAACTCTTCCCAAAGAAAAACAGGTCCCAAAGGGTCCAAATCCAGACTGGGTAGATGTGGGGACTGAGTTAGCACCACCCATCATCAATCCCCAGAATCATCAGCATGAGAATCCCCTGGTTCCAACCCATGCTGGTGACTGCCCTCCGAAAAGGGGGGAGGAGGCGCGACCCAGAACCAGGTGAACCCAAAACGTCCCCCATATCTAGCTGTCACCTTTTTCTTTCAGATTCCCAAGACTCCAAACAGAGTCCTGCCCAAATCACCTTTCTGTCAGTGTCCAAAATCAAGAAACTAAACCACCAGTTGTCCAAAAATGTACATTATATTTGCCCCCTTGAGGAAGGGAAGATTGTATGCCCCGGTCCAGATACAGGGGCAATGTACAATTTTGGCACTGGTGGACACTGGATCCCAAGCTACCCATCTGTCAAAAAGGGCCTTTGATTAACTGAATTCGAGAAGGGGGGAGAAATACCAAATTCCTCTCACCCCTCTTCCTGGACAACTTCAGAACTTCGACTGGAAGGAAATTACCATTGAGGGGACTGCGGATCTGGATATTAAAATTGGGCGACACAAGGTGAAGCACCCGGTCATAGTTGTGACTCCAGAGGGCACACCTTGTTTACTAAGGAATGACATCCTGTGTAGGTTGTCACCCCTCATAGATTGTGTAAACAAGGTCTTCTGGACCCAGACTAGCCGACCAATAAAAGTGAAACAGAGTGTCAACCATGTTAGTTTAAATGGCACATGCCACATTGTTGAACAAAAAACCTGACCAAATAGAATTTCACTTCCAGAACAACCACATCCCAGATATGACAGTAATTGCAGTAGTACAACAAACTGGTGATGGGGGGTCCTCTCTATTTCTCAAAATCAATCTTCCTTCCAGTCTAAGATGGCATTCCACACTGGAAGGAAACACTCTGAAATTATTTACAAATTCACAATCAGAAAATCCCACTCCTATAGTCCAGAAAGATGAGAAATTAGCTCAAGGCCTAGCTGATATTCAGAAAATTGGAGAGCAGTTGTTCATCCCTATTCAGTTAAATGAAGGGAAGGACTCTGTTCTTCCCCGAGTGTGTGTGAACAATGGTAAGAGCTTCATCAGCGAGGCCATGTTCTGCAAACTCCCAAAAGATCCAGCCATTCCCACATTAAAACTGATAAACAAATGGGAAATGGATCTGGAAACATCCAATTCCAAACATCTCCTGCCTAGCAGGTGTATGCTCAAAATTTCCATAGGTAACAAGAGCATAGTCCATAATTGTTGGGTCGTGTGAGATGTCCCTGCCACATTTTACTTAGGCAGTGACGTTCTCAATCGCTTTGCCATTAGTTTGGACCTAATAAACTTCAAAGCTTAGTCCCGATTAGCGGGTAATCTCATGGACTTTGATGAACCAGAGAAAGCATTTAGGTCAGCTCAACTGCTGCCTCATGTAGTTGAAATTCAGATTGGAGAGGAAGTCACCATCCCAGAAAGGACCCGACAATTCTCACTGGAAGTGAAAGTTAAAAGAGGACAGAAATTGAAAAACCCTGACGCTTATATTCATCTCAATGCCCATTTCCAACAGCAAGGGTTGGGGGTGAACCCAACACCACTAGTCAACATAGAACATGACAGCATTCCAATAGAGGTGGATAACAGTGACTTGAAGAGTATCACTCTAGCCGAAGGGCACCATAATTGGAATTGCGGTTGATGACCAACATTTTTCCATAGATTTAGGTAATGAACTGTTAGGACCAATCCCCAAGGACTGTTTTGGCAGTGATAGCGACGATGAAGCAACACCAGACAGGATCTTCACCCGGCATGGGGGGAATTTCCTGGTGTACATTTCCTGCCCTTATGGTAAGGAAGATGTGACCTGTGACTTCAGGAGGGATGAGGTGATATTCCAAGTCTGTGAGGACTGCCTTCCCCACCTGAAGCCACCAGTCCAAATCAGCACTTTGACCAGGGACTTCTCCACCCAGCTGGAGGAGGCCGCTGAGGTAGCAAAACAAGAAGTCTTTCCAGGTTTCAGGCAGATGGTTGAAGAGAGGGTCAACCTAGCTGATGTCTGTGAGACTCTGGAGCAAAAGCAAAAATTGAAACAAGTGTTCTTAGATTTTCAAGAACTCTTTGCAGTGGACTCATATGACGGTGGTCGCACCGACATCCACACAACATCAATTCCCACGGAACCTGGCATGACTCCAGTGTTTGTGAAGCAATATTGCTTGCCTCTCGGATCAATGGAGTCCCTTACTGAAATAATTAAGAACCTTGAGACCCGTGGGATAAGTCCTCCAGTCCACAGCACCTTCAATAATCCAGTGCTGGGGATTTTGAAGCCAAACGGCCAGTGGAGACTCTGCGCCGACCTAAGGGAGCTCAACAAACGGGTCCAGACTTCCCGATGCCCTCTTCCCTACTTTGATCAAGGGCTGGCCCAGATCCAGGGGTCAAGGGTATTCACTGCCATTGACCTGACCAATGGTTACTTGACAGTACCTGTCAGTAGGGAGGACCAATACAAGCTGGCTTTCACCTTCGGGGGGCAGCAGTGCACATGGACCCGGACTCCCTTCGGATACATCAACTCCGGCAATGAATTTAACATTTTTCTACACAAGGCCATGCCCGACCTGGGTGAGAGGGGTAACCGGGCCTATGAAGATGATGTTTTAGTCAAAAGCTCAACTGTGGAGGAACACATAGAGAAGATCTGTTATGTTCTGACACAGTTGAAGGCTGCCGGAGCAAAACTCTCCTTTCAAAAGGCACAGTGGTGCAGAACCTGTGTCAATTTCCTGGGGCAAGAGATTACTCCTCAGGGTCTCTGTCCCCAGGAACAGAAAGTGGAAGCACTCCAGAAATTAAAAGACCCCACAACTCTGCACGAACTAAGGAGCCACCTTGGACTGCCTAATTACAGCAGAAAGTTCATTGAGGACTACGCAGAGATCACGAGACCCCTGATTCATCTTTTGAAAGGGGGGTCAAGTTGGAGTTGGGTCCAGAACAAGCTGAGGCAGTAAGACAACTCAAAAGAAGCCTCTCACAAGCACCTTGCCTAGCTTGCCCTGTCAAAAACAAGGAGTTCTTTTTGGAGACAGGGTTCTCAAATACATGCTTGACTGCAGTATTATATAAAAAACATGACAAGGTCAATAAAGTAATCTCCTATGCGAGTAAGACTTTATCCTCTGTGGAGGAAAAATTCAACGATTGTGAGAAGGCACTCTTGGCAACGGTGTGGGCATTGAAGAATTACCACTTGTTTATTCAGGGGGAACAAATTATAGTGGAGACTCCACACCAGCCTCTGTAATATCTCCAAAGTGACAGAATTCGGCCCAGAAATGTGAGTAATTCCTGAATTACTTCCTGGATTCTTTCAATGCAAGGCTTTCCTGTGGAGGTCAGATATGGCCAAAACAAGAAGAGTCCCCTTGCGCAAGGTCTGGATGACTTGCATGATTGTGCCAGAGAAAAATGTCTCGAGGACGAGAGTCTTAAAATCAAGGACAACATGGAGGCATACCTTAATTCACCACACAAAGTCTATGAAGAAGACCAATGTGAGGGAATGCCCACTGTCTATGTGTATGGATGCTCCTACCATGTTGACAACAATGGGTAAAAAGATCTTGTGGCCGGCATAGGGAATGCATGGGTTAATGATGCCCCAGAACCCTCCGCTAGGTACAAAATCGGTCCCCGAAGTAGAGTTGATGACTGTGCATCAAGCCATCCTCACTGCTGTCCAACAGCAACTCAACGAACTGGTCAAAATCACAGATTCGGATTATGTACGGAATGGGTTTGTGGAGCATCTGGTTAACTGGAAAACCAGAGGCATGCTCTGTATTAATAACAAACCATTGAAACATGGAAAATTAATCCACAATATTGATGATCTGGTCACCTCGAATGGGATGACCATGTACTAGAAAAAGATCAAGGGTCATTCTAAAGTAGAGGGACCAGACAAAACTGGAAATGACCTAGCTGATCAGCTGGCCAAAACCAGAGCCCTCCAAGGGGATCTACTTGAGATCGAGTCCCTGTTGGGGAAAATCCAAGTCACTGCTATCACTGGGTCCCAGACAAATGCTCACAATGAACTCTCAACTGCACAGTGAAGTAAGGAGACCCCAGATGCTGATTTGATTACGGCTCAAAAAGGGGATCCAATAATTGGTAAGTTTTATCAACACATTGAGGACCCTGGGAACTTTCCCCTGTCGGATACCGATTACATAGGGAAGGAGGACCTCGGAGTGTTGATGAAATATCCAAAAATGTTCCGAATCCAAGACGGTTTGTTGGTGAGGAGAGTCCTAGATGGCCATGATCAGTGGGTGGTCGCTACCTCATTCCGAAGCCTGACACTAAGTCACGCCCATGATGCGGCCACAGCCGGTCATAGGGGGTTTCTTACAACACTTGAAATCTTAAGAGAGGTTGCATACTGGCCACACATGGGGCAGGACCTCACCAAAAGAGGGGGATGACACTGCCTTCGTCAGATTTACAAGTCGATTTTATCGGGCCCGTGATTTGCTCCTCTACGGAGAACAAGTACATGTTGACAGTGACATGCTTGTTCACTAAATGGGTGGTATGTCTCCCGGCCCCAAATTGCAAGGCAGAAACAGCAGCTGCCCTGATGATCAATCACATCTTCTCACGATTTGGACTACCCCAAAGGATCGAGTCAGACCGAGGAAGCCACTTCACTAGCGAAGTGATGACAAAGATGTGGGAGATACTTGGGGTCAAAAGGAAATTACACATTGCCTACCGTCAAGCCTCTAGTGGTGGAGTTGAGAGATACAACAAGACAATTGTGAGCATATTAAAAATGTTTGTGGCAGATTCTGGGCCAAGTTGGGACATCTGACTACCTCTTGTCCTGATGGCCATCAGATCTACCCCTACTTCTGCAACTAAAATGACACTGTTTGAGCTGATGACTGGACGCAGGATGGTGCTTCCCCAGCATCTGCTCTACAGAACCCAAGAGCAGATTTTGATAAATGCCTCCACAACTCATGAGTATGTTGAAAATCTGAGAAAACACCTTCAACATGCTTTTGCCTATGCTCAGTGGAATCTAGAAAGATCTGAAGACACTATGAAGACCCACTATGACCTTAAGACTACTAGAAAAGAATACCAAGTAGGAGATTGGGTCTACTTATACAATTTCCAAAGGAACCAGGCCAAGCAGCGTAAATTTCTTCCTAGCTGGCGGGTACCTTTTGAAATTGTAGACAAAATCTCACCAGTCGCCTACAAAATCCGTATCCCCAAAGGCAGTTTGGCAGAAGGGGAAGATAAGTGGGTCCATATCAACCAACTGAAGTGTTGCCATCCTAGGCGCACTCTGCAGAAACTAGAGGATTCATCTGGAAACCCAGAGGGGGACATTCCAGACCCCTAGAATTCCAACTATAAAACTATTCCATCGGTTATAATTAGTAATAAATTGCAAATAGAAAAGATTGTCATTATATGTCAAATGTATGCGTCTGCCCCATTACATGAATAGTGGTAGGGAAATGTCTTCAAATATGCTCTGTTTTGTCATCCTAGAATTTAAAACCATGGATCCTAAGCACTCAGGAGGACCACTCAGGGACCGGAAGGAAAAACCCAAGGGGTCTGGAGTATTGCTCCATACTCTCATCCGAAACTGGCGAGGAGAACCTGTCGATCCACCACTGATGGGAGAAGCAGATGAATTTTGCCATTTGGAGCAGAAAGAAAAAAACGGAACATCACAATCTCGCGAATTCCCCTTGACAGGCGGTCAAGAGTCAACTCGCGAGGGAGGGCTTGTGGGATGTTTAAACCCACTAGGCTGTGGCCTGCGGCATCACTGTGTGCTGGTGGCACCAGAATCAGCAAAATGGCCACGAAAAGCCCTATGCGTGCCAATACCTATGAAAACTGCGCTTTGAAACCGGAAAAGATGGCTGCCAGATTTATTTTGCCTGTTGCTAGTGGTGAAATGGAGACCTCACTGCTGAAACATGTTACTGGGCTGCCCACCAAGTTAAAATGCACACTGCAGGAAAGGCAGTGTTTTATTCAAAGAAACCCAGAAATTGCTCTTAAATCCCTTTTGCTTGGTTGTTGAATATATGAAATACTGGACCAAAACATCCAATATCTTTGCTGGGTGTTACCCGCCGCTTCATTTAAGGAATCATTATGGACACACAATGTCAGGAAAAGCAGAATCTATTATCAAAATATCCACAATAAAAAGTGTGCTTGCCTATGAAAATCTGTCAAAATATGGGCGCAGTACCAGCGGCCGCTTGTATGACAGCTGTCATTAGTTGCAGAAGCTTAAACTTGTGCAATTGAAATCCAATGTCTATAAATTAAGTGACCTGTTATCAAAAGTAATATAGGTTGCAACTATTTTATCTCCATGGTTTAGAGACTCGAATTAGATTTCTAGTTGCCTGTTTTAAAATTGCAAGTTTATTTTCAACAAAGAAAAATTGAACTAAGTGACTTTTAAAGTAAGCCTGATGCAAGCCAAAACTACAAAGCAACTCCCCACTGGGCAAGGCACCTCCCTTCTGCTCTCTGGACCAGGAGCTCACATTCAGGTGTTGATTAATAGGGGAGGGGCACTGGGGTGCTCCTGGGAGAGACAATGAAACTTCCTTGGCGGAAAGAATATGCAGATTGTAAAGTGTCAACAGTGGCCTCTTCCAGAGGAAGAGGGCGGAGATTGCTCTTGAGCTGCAAAGTGGAGGTGGGGACAGATGGCCATTTGTGGAATCACAAAGCACAGAAAGCATATTCTTGAAAAAGACTAATAAAGGACTCTGCAAATTGGTAAAAGTTATAAAATTAATAGCAGTGTTAATGTGATTTTTTGTGCACATTTTAAGAGGTGACATAAATCTGTGCGATGTTCAGGGTAGGCACAGTGAAAATTTTGGTTTTGTAGCAATTGTATTTATGTCAGAAGCATGATACTTCATACAATTATGCTCAGATATCTTGCGCACATATGTACAAAATTCCGGACAAATCAGATGTTGTGTCCTGGACAAAAAGTGCACATTTTTGTCAAATCCAGACCCAAGATCCCACCGTAACGAGGATTGGAAGAGGGTTTGCTCCACAAAATATGGGATCTATTTATGTTATTGGTATCAAGATTGTACACATGTAAAGATGTATTATATCAAAAATAGATTTTATGTATAAAAGGCAAAGGGGAGGATGTTTTGCCTCAAAAAGCACATCATCATGATGACACTCTGTTTTCTCCTCCAATCAAGGGAGAGAGCAGACTTTAGCCATTAGACTACCTACGGGGTGCACCTAGGATAATTCAGCATACCCACCCCTTTAACAAACACATAAATAGAGACAGCTGAGGACCTAGAAAAACACACTGATCCTCCCACCATCCCGAAATAGGCAAAGCACTTTGAAGGAGATCCACCCATACTCCTTGTTTCAGACTCCAAAAACTTTGCAAGCAGAAAGGCTCAGAGCATAGCTGAACCACTTTCAGATGGGCCTAACTTCCAGAACCCATCCCTCAACTAAAAGGGGATACCAAAGAGCAGGCAGGCTGTGCTGTAACTGCTTGCCTGCCAAAGAATTATCTTCATAACCAGAAGGGCAGATTAAAACCCAATCTGGTGCCGTTATGTGCTGTGGAGACCAGAGAGCCATTGCAGATCCAGTCCAGTCATGCTGTGCAGTGTAGTCCAGAGCACCTTGCTGTCCAGTCCTGCCATGCGGTGTCCAGAGTGCTTTGCTGATCGCGGGACCAGACCAGTCCGGTGTGCGCAGCAGTCTGTCCCAGAAAGCATCCTGACCAGATCCCTAATGGTTCAATTCAAAACATTGGTAGCGAGTATCCATAGTATAGGATTGTCACTAGCCTATGTACTATCCATAGTCATCCCTATCCAAATCAAATCTATCTCATATCCAGAACTGTATTGTTAGAAATCATTTTTGTCTTGCCTGAACTCTCTATCTTATCCTATAGCTCTTCTGTAATACTATTGTTAAAAATAATCTTTGCACTGATATATTTCATCTGAAGAAGGCAAGCGTCTCGGCGGGCAAAGACCATTCAGAGACATCCTGGTATGGTGGCTGTGCTGTCGTGTAGTTTGCATCTTCATAGTCTATCCCTAGTGTAAAGAACCCTGTTTGTATTTTAAAAAGTGCATCCCTGTTTTACATTTTGCCTCTATCTGAAAAAACAACCTCCATGAAAATGTCCATAACCTCTTAAATTTTCATGCTAGAAACAGAATTTAAGTGTCTACTTGAAGCTAACATAACATCCCAAGCTTTCCAATGAACCCAAAACTGCATCTCAACTCCTTATAGGTTTTGGTCAATCGCGCTTACCGCGCACAAAAAAGTTTGTCGCAAATGTTTTCGTTTGGCCAAAATCTATAACGTGTAAAATAGCTTTTCATTGCATCCAACCCCAAAATTAAGTTTCCAACTTGTTTATTACTCTCAAAGCATTGTTAGTGTGTGTCGGAAACCATACAATGTGGCTCCCATTATTATTTCAACAATTTCAGTGAATTTAAACTGTTTTCAGTGTTTTACTATTTATTCAAAGCCAACTTTGCCAATCAATTCTGTTTTTCTCTGGTGTTTAGTGGGGGGCATTTGGGATTGATACATTTGCTTGAATTCTGCATTCCTGAAACCTCTTCTCTCTCTTTCTGTCTCTTTATATTGTATATTGGGGGATTGAGGGGTGTGCAGGAGGAAATATTAACCACATTGCCATTTGATTGAACACACACAAAATGCATTATTTGTGTGCACCATTATTTTTGTCCATCATTGCTCCTTGTGATTAGAGAGATTGTTTAGTGTGACATCACCCCATTGGTGATTATTGTATGCCCAGTAAAAATAGTGTCATATACATATATTGTGAAATACATAAATACATATTTTTAACTTTGCAAACCAGCCTGATTCCAGGTTCAGTGTGACTGGGGGCGTTAAAAGAGAGGGATGTGATATAAGTGGTACATCGTTCAGAATAAAATAACTTATAGACACAAATAATTTATTAAGGGTTTCAGTTGTGCATTCCACACTAGGCATTGACTTAGGTGAATTGTCGGATTGAAACCACTTACAACCTATGTAGAATGAAAAAGTGGTTAAGTATCATGATTCTGGGTTTGTCTTGGGAGGATAGCTCAGGGGCAATGCACTTGCCTTGGAAGCAAGACGACATGGAGCCGCACAGGTTTGATACCCGGGTCAGCGCTTAGAAACCACTGGGTATTAAGCGCGTTATAAATAACCAATTATTAAGTACTTGATGGCAGCCGGCATTTAAGTCAAGTTTGAAGAAACATATACATATATTTTTATTGTGTTTTGTTTTATTACAAATCTTTTAGCATTTATTACATCACCCAATTCTCCCTAAATAAACAAACCATTACATTTCATATGTGCATCTCAAGGCCTAAAATCATTTTAAAATTTCCTGCGTGAAACAATTTCTAAAAATGTTAGGTACTAAAACCAATCATGTCATTTCCCCACTTATTAAAAGAGACCACCATTCATCAAGCGTTAATATGCTTAAACTGTCCAAGATGTTCTTAAAACACTTTGTTCTTGAGTTTGTCAGCACTGTGAAAAAAAACAATATATGGGGCCAGTTTGCAACCGAACCCCACGATGATACAGTAGCTACATTGCCCATCTTTTTTTTAATTTTTTTTTTATTTATTTATATTTATATAGCGCACAAGCAGCCCAGGGGCATTGAGGCGCTGTTACTTGCAAGAACTTAGTTACACAGGTACAGGCATGGTAGCGGTCGTTGACACATTGTGAATACTACAAAACGTCATACTGTTGTTACAGATATTGCACATAGTCATTATATTACAACTTGTGCAACGGGTCATATGATAAGTATTCATGTTGATGTTTAGGGCCTTATGTGAAGAGGATGGTTTTCAAGGCTTTGAGGAAGGTGGTGAGGGAGGCCTCACCTCGGATAGTGGGAGGTAGGGCATTCCAGTGAGTGGGTGCGAGATAAGGCAAGCTGGATCCGCCTGCTCTGACTCTTTTTACTAATGGCACAGAGAGCATGTTGGTATACGGTGATCTGATTGGCCTTGTAGTGGAGACGGGGTGGATCCTTTGTGAGAGGTAGGCAGGAGCAGTGAGGTACATGCACTTGTGGGTCAGTGTCAGGGCTTTGAGTCTCTCAGTCTCGTCCGAAGTCTGGTTAAGAGTAATTATTTGGTTGGGAGTAAATTAAACCAATCCTCATACCTGGGTTCTGTAGAAGCTATTGCTAAAATATTTAGGTATCGAGCCGAAGGCCCTGGTTTCGAGTTTCAGATGGTAGAATAATGTATACTTACTTGCCTCTTCTAATGTTAAAATCCAACAACATATTGCCCCCTGCAGATCGGCAATGATGTTATCTGTGCTTAGCATTCCCTGATTGTCCGTCTTCGCTGACTTGTTGGGGAGCCTCATGTCCATGGTGATATGGACTGAATCTGGTTGCTGGCGGTGCAGCACCCGCTATAATGGATGACAACCATGAGATACGTTGCACAACTATTGTTCAAGTACAGCTACCTCCGGTGACAAGAGACCCATCTATTATGGAGGGCTATGGGCTGCACTATGTTGTCTACATGGATGTGCAACTGTTGCCCTTTTAAGCATCCCATCTCGAGACAGTTTATCACAGTTCTGCAATATGCATTTCATCTTATATGCATATCCCCATACATTTGAAATAAACAGGTTTGAAGGCCTCCGTCCTTTGACAACATATCAAAGTATTTTGGCTGACAGATGTGCTGTAGAATTTGGTGTGAATCACATGCTGCTCGTGGCTTATGGTTGTGATGAAGGTACCCAGCAGAGGTTGTGGGATTGATCCTGCAAATATGTGGAACACACTTATGCTTTGGTTATTTGAGTTTGTGGTTTGATGTTTTTAAACCCTGCCATCACACTTACTGATGCCCCAGTGTCGATAAGTATGGGACCTTTAAGTCCTTCATTGGTCAGTTTGTGCTGCAGTTGTTTCCTTTTGTTGGGCTTCACTCCTAGTACTGTTGAGATTAGGAAATGGTCAGCCTCCTCACTGACTTGATGCATATCTTCATCTTTCTCAGGAAGGCTGTCATTGGTACATTTGCTTTTAGTTTCGTTGTGTGACAGGTGGGACTCCTTAGTTGGGTGTCTACCTGACTGACATATGTTGGCATAATCATTTAACTTTCCATGTTTTCCACCTGCCTGTCCTCGAGCACAACATTATCCTTGAGGTGGTAGTATGCCTCTGCTGTTTCCACAGGTGCTGTCAAATGCAAGTCTTTTTGTTGCTACTGGATGGTCAAGTGCGGCCCCTAATTTTTTGTTGGATGATTTGTGTTTCTCTTTAGCAGGGCTTTAAGTGGGCTGGGGCTCTGCAGAGATCCCCAACTGACTTCACTGACAGGATTTCTTTCACCGTCGCAATGTAAATATAAAGAACGGCTCTTCACCAGTAAATGCCACTATCAGCAATGATTAAATTCACAATATCAGTTAAAGATATTTGAAATGAGTTTGTTTTCAAACACAAAATGGAAATTATGAGACAATGCATTGTTTGATGTTTGCAAAACATTGTGTTAATGTATTGTCATTACAATGATTTTAATCAGTCCATAAGAATCATGGATTTCTTTCAAAAGAACTGTGGAGCTCAATGGTAGCAGACCTATTTTGATTTGATGTGCTATTTATTTATATTCGAGTATACGTATCCATATTTTTTACAGCACATTAATGATATGTGATATATTTTGAAAGTAAAATGTAGTATTTATTTTCTTTGGCCATATCTGTCACCACCCACCTATTCCCCCTAGATCCCCCTGGCACCCGACAACTTGTATGCGCTGATCATCAACTCCTAGCAGAACTATAGTTTTCTGACAAAAGCTATAAATGCAGTAGACCCCGTCCTCATGAAGAAATCCAAGCCTTCCGATCACCAGAACCCTTGGTTCACCAGGGACCTCCAAGCCCTACAATCAAAGAAAAGACAGGTGGAAGCCACCTGGCTAAAAAACCATCAGAAACCCACAAACTGGCCTTCAACAACATTGCGAAAGAGTACAAGCAGGCTATCACCACAGCCAAGGCTCAAATCTATAATGCTAAAATAGAGAAAGCAAGTTCCAACTTGCAAGAATGTTTCAAAATCCTTAGAGAACTAGAGACCCCTGCCTCGCCACCCATCCTTATTAACAAAGATGAAACCTGGTGTACTGACATCCAGAACACCATGCGAGCCAAAATGGGCCTGTTACAACAAAGAATAAACTAGCCAAGACAAATCCCTGTGACCTCCCAACCCTCAACAAATTTTACGATACACCGACCTTCCAGTTTAGAGAAGTCAATGAACTGAAACCTCTTCCATTATCAGAAACTTAAAGCCATCAAGATGTAAAAGCGACATCTGCCCAGCAGCAGTCATCAAAGATTGTGCAGAAACACTTATCCCGTTGATCAATACATTCATTAATGCGTCCTCCATGAATAAGGTCCCATCATGCCTCAAGGAATCTCAGGTCCTCCCACTCCTGAAATAAAACATCCCTCGATCCGGCATTGCCCAACAAGTGGCGCACTATCACCACTGAAGATCCTAGACAGAGCAGCTTACAATCAGATTGAACACTACTTAAAATCTAACCACATTATAGGGATGAGGTAATCAGGGTTTAGTCCGGGTCGCAGCACAGAGTCTGTGTTACTAGGCCTAACAATCCATATGGACACATACAAGGATGAGGGCAAACCTGCTCTCCTCCTCCTACTAATAGATTTATCGGCTGCGTTTGACCTAGTCAACCACAAAACCTTCTGCTGCCATCTCATCTCTGCAGCCAACTTCTCCCAGGAAGCAACACTCTGGATCTCCTCCTTTCTGGCTAGCCGATCTATGAGAGTCTTTTCAGACATAGCTGTGCCCCCCATCCACATTCCCTGTGGGATCCCCAAAGGAGCCTGTGTCTTCCCCCTCGCATTACAACATTTTCACAAAGCCATTATTCAATCTCCTGGACCAGCTCAAGGTATTTTACACACATTGCACAGACGATACTCAAATCCTCCTCCCCTCCTACTTTCCCTCATCGGCATAAATGGCATAAACTCTGGGGGTACACCTTGATTCCTCCCTCTCCCTCAACAAACGAGTCAACTCCATTGGATCAGGAACTGCCTACATGGCAAAACTCATTAATGCAGCTTGACAATTCCTCACTGCTGCATGACCATTGTCAGAGCAATAACGGGCGCCAGACTGGACTATTGTAACATGCTGTTTGCAGGAACCTCTAAACAGAACCTTAACAAACTTCAAATTATCCAGAACAACGAGCGGCTCAGAACATTCCTAAAAAAGGTCCACATTACAGCAGCTAGGGAAATGGTGTACTAGCTCCCCATCCGGAAATTATTATTTTCAAAACCCTATCAATCACTCACAAATGCCTGAGCAGAACTGTCCCTCATTACCTGTCTCAGAAAACAGAAAAACCTAAATCGACTAGAGCAACAAGACCCATCTACGCCCACAGACTGGCTTCACCCAAAGTCAAAAGAGTCAAAGCAGGAGGAGCTAGCTTCCCTTCCGTCGCAGCAAGACACTGGCACTCCCTTCCTGGGGAACTAAGAGCCAAAGGCTCTTATTGAGCATTCCGCAAAGCACTGAAACCATGGCTATTTGCCTAATCTGATGCCCCAATCCTAAAACAATGTGTTGAATGATCTGTGTTAGTGTGCTAGCACGTGCCTTTAAGAAGTTGTTTCATGTAACTGGTCTGCAAAATCACCCTGATGCCTGAGGGTTTAGGCACTTTTACAAATGGAAAAAATAAATAAATATGAAAGGGTCTGTTAGGTAACTCCTTTAATTACATAGGCCCCCATCTGTTTTAAAGGTTTATTAGCTACTTGGGATTTGAGGCTGAGCCCAACCCTTTTTGGCCCGAGGCCCAAATATTACCTCACAATGTGTTTGAGACCCCCTCAATTTCTCATCCCACTTTTCTTTAGACTTGTGTGACTGTGCCTATTTCCCTCTAAATTAGCTGTACTCTCACGTCATCTTCTTCCTCAATTAACGTACACGATTGAACGAGTTGGCTTTGGAGTGCATGGTATGTCTATAGATTCAGCCCTGGTCTGTTTCGCCTGTTGCAGCTGAAGATGTTCTTCGTCAGCATTGACCAGTGGGCTGAAGTATGTGGTTAAGACTGTGTATGATACGTCAGCTGCTTATAGGGTGTTGTGTATATTGTGAGCATCATTTCTCCCCGGGTAAAGTAAAAGTAGCATGGACTTCTAAGTGACGTCATGGGGCCTCATTATAAGTCAGTCGGTCTGGCAATAACGGTGGCGGTAAACCCGCCGCCACCGTTGTTTCCGGACCGGCTGATCTCGAGTCCTGCAGGCGGGAGGTGTCATTCCCGCCAGGTCTGACCTGGCGGGTTTAACACCACCCGCCTGCAGGCGGACGTGGAAACACCGGCACCATTACAAGATGGTGCTGGTGTTTCCACTTCCCCACTCCGATGGAGTCCTATGGGACTCCATGGGAATGGGGACGTACAGAAATCCGCCTCCGGAATTCCCGAGTCACCGGGGTGGTAATGCCCCAGTAATTCCAGGAATCACGGTGACGGAATGGTAATACGAGTCCGGCAGTAACCTGCCGGTTTTTCCGGCTCAGTTACCGCCAGACTCGTAATGAGGCCCATGGTGTTATTTTGTTGCCACAAAAAATATTGCAGATGTTTGAGCCATATTGACCACTGAAGTCCAAAGTTCATGGGGGCCTCCATTAAGTCAAAAGTTGACAGTGGAGGTTTTTGGGTATATGCCTTGGCTCCTGGGGCAGCTTGGATTCTTGTTCATAATCCATGAAAGTGTGTGTGCGTGTGTGTGTGCGTATGTGTGCTTTAGTGTGTCAGATGGCATATTGGCACCTACCACTACTGAATGCCTGCACCAAAGGTGACTTGTAGGAGCTGGCTGAAGTCATGTAGAGAAGTATTGGCAGCACACAGACCCCTGCTGTGCCTAGTTGGCAGGGGTGCATGTCATTAGATGGTATGTATGAGAGTATGCAGCCCCAAACCACAAGTTCGTGGCAGTTAGGGGTGGAGGGGGATTTGGGTGGAGGAGATTGGCCAGTTCGGGGCAATTGGGTGGAGGGGGACAGCTGGGTGGAGGATGTTGGAAAGAGGAGGGAGTTGGGGGGGCAGTTGTTTGGGGAGATGGGGGCAGTTGGGTTGGGTGCAGTTGTGGGAGAAGGGGGCAGTGAGGAAAGAGGGCAGTTGGTTAGAACCGAGCATGTGGATGGCAGCTGGGCAGAAGAGGGGGCACCTGCGGGAGATGTCAGGGCAGCTGGGGTAGAAGTGGAGGACAGTTGGTTGGAGGGCAGTTGAGGGAGAGATGGGGGAAGTTGGGAGTGATGTATGGGGGAGCAAGTGGGGTGGGAAGTTGGGGAGAAGTGGGGTGGGGCATATGGTGATTAGGGGGAGAATGGGGTGGGGCTGAATGGAGTTTGTGTATGGGGGTATGCATCTGTGAGGGGCTTAGTGTGTGTATGTGTAGAGGCCCCAGAGTGCTGCATATGTGTCAGAGAGCTGTGAGGGGGTGATGTGTGGTGGGAACTGGGTGCACAGTGTGTGTGTGGAGATGCTTTTGTGCTGTGTGTGTGGAGGGTCCTGCTCGGGTGTGTGTCAGGAGGGTCCCTGCATGAGTGTGTGTTTGTGTGTGTGTGGGGGTTATGTGTGTGGGGGGCACTGAGTGTGTGTGGGGGGGGCTGAGTTTGTGTATGTGTGAGGTGGTCCTGAGTGTGTGTGATGAGGTTTGGGGGTTGTGTGTGTTTTGGGTGCTGTGTGGAAGGGCTGGGTTTTTTCTGTTTGTTTCGGGGGCCTGTGTGCTGTGTGTATTTAGCTGAGCTTGGTGCAAAAAGAGTAGTCATTATCTGGGGTGTTGAGGCTGTTTGTTGGGGGAGCCCATTCTTGAGTGTCGAGCGGGGGATTTGCCTAAGACATGGAGATGGTTCTTGTCTGGCTTTGGGGCATTTTTGGCAAAGAGTGCATTTTTGGCTCAATATGGAGGTCCTTAGTTGGAGGAAGAACACTGGTTAGTGGAAGGCTGCAGGAAAAAGGATTGCCAGAAAGGTAGGGGGTTGGTTTGGAAGATGGTTGGCTGAGGAGTCACACAATATGCTCTTACTGAGTGAAATCAATGAATATTTAAAAGGTGCATTTATTTACTGTATATAAAAGAAAGCTTTTTTTAAAATCATACATTTCCGTGTCCATTGTTACAGTGTGCCACAGAGTACATTAAGGGTGTATTTTTGAAGAACCCAGTTCATAATCTGCCCGCTAAACATCCTGGAGTGATTGCAACGCTTTGTAAAGCTGTGATGGAGTAATCCATTCACAAGTCATGTGTCATCCTGGAGTAATCAAAGCCCATCCTGAAGTAGTCATAGATCCTCATTACAAGTCCAGCGGTAACCCTGCCGGTGCTACTGGCGGGTTGCCGCCGGACTTGCAATATTTACCGGCAACTGGCTTGCCGATAACACTGGGGGATTACAACCCCGGCGTTCCGGGAAGTCAGGCGCCAGTAAATTGTAAATCCCCATTCCCATTTGAGTCCCTGGGGACCAGGGAAGCACCGGCACTGTTAATAACGGGCCAGTGCTTCCGTGAAACTCTGCGGGTGGGTACCGTTCCACCCGCCAGGTCAGACACAGGCAGGCAGGACGGCACATACCCGCAGAGTCGTACTGTGCCAGTCCAATAAAAACAGTGATGGTAGAGTTACCAGCACCGCTGTTACCGGACCGGCACAGTTGTAATGAGGCCCATAGAGTCATCCTAGAGTAATACATGATCATCAGTTTCTAATCAAGTCATCAGGAACACATCCTTGAGTAGTTATTGGGATTACTCTAGAGTCATCTCATATAAACAATTCAGCCTATACACATACTTCAGTATGGCATCGACTAATCTCCCAGAACTAGATGTAGATGACTACAGGTTGGAGTCATCGGATGACTTTAAAAGGATTCTGGGAAGATCTTCCTTTTTGACTGGCGGTCTTGCAGGGGTAAATCATGGTCTGGCCTCAGGAGGGGAAACACAGGAGTTACATGCCACTGTGGTTCACACTTCCATTACCCTTCTTAGTTTCTGAAGTTAAAACACTGGCACCCAAAGCGGGCTCGTGAAGTGTCCGTGTGGTGCTTTTAGGTAAGGCTCAGAAAGCATGTAGTAACTAACTCTTGGGTTTAACGCTGGGATTACCAGTGCACAGTTACTCAGCAATTATTTCCTCTTGATTGTGCCGCCTCGTCGCGCCGCAATATTAGTGGTCTTTTGGCCATTAACTATACCACAGAACAATATGCAAATGCGTGACCCCATGCCATTTATACCCAACACGATGTTAATTTCCGAGAAGATAGGGCTCCAAAAATAACGTGGAAGTTTTGGGGAGTTTAACTGAAGGAGAGAACGTCACAGCCAGGCTCTGCGGTGACCTAAAATGGAGGTGCATCTCCACTGGGAAAGGAATCGGTGGATGTAGTGCAGGGAGGGGTTTTGGAATTAGCCATCTCTGTGTAATGTGCTAAGTATGTAAATGGAGCCCGATGGGACAGGTGAAGAAAGACTAATTACAATAAAAAAAAAATCTGCAAAGGCATTAAAGATTAATTTATCATTTTAATTAAGATCTGATGACAGCGTGGAGACTCTGCAGGGATCCTATCAATCAGGCATCCCGGGTTCTGAAAAGGAGATGAAGGAAGGGGTGGAACAGGTGGCCCTTTTAACCCATGCGGCGCCACGGCCGCCTGAGGGACAGGCCGATGGCGCAGTCTCCAATCGCTACTGCTGGTTTGTACTTGAAGGCGCTCTGCATTGCGGGAAAGCCGCGTGATCTTTTCAGTATGAAATACCACGTCCTGCCCCGTAGGGCCAACGACAGCTGTGATCAAAGAGTTGAAGCGAGAGCGTGAAGCGTCTTCGCTGACGGAATGAAAGAATGTCAACGGTTTGTCCGTGATCCGTTTCCAAATTTCATTTTTTTTCTTCTATTTTACGAACTTCAAGGACACGCTTTCGCACACACGGTAAAGGGTAGACGCGCAGCAGCCCCCTTTCTGCTTTCCAGCACCGAGCTGGCAGCATACCGCCAAGAACGCTTCCGTTCTCTGCTCTACAAACATATGTCCTTAACTCAGGAAGGCACATGACTGTGACAGATCCTGAGGGTGGACAAAGGTGGCAGTTATTGCATAGTGATAAAACTGCCGTTGCGCAAATGGAAAGCAGAAACATGATAATGGAATAGCCCTTCATGTCTGTGGATCCACAACCCTGGCATTGGTGGGTCTTGCGAGACATAATCAGGGCTGCGGACATACGAACCTATGACGGCATAGGCTCATGGGATTGGGCCAGCAGCTTGTCATTATTGTATTGAAATCGTCATTCATATAGCGCCTTTCCCCCCATTTGTATGGCTTTGTGGTTGGCACGCCCTCTGGGACCAAAGTCCATGTATGCGAGATTTAAGGCAGGGGTGGGTCTAAAAAGTGTCTAAATAACCTTTAGTGTATGTTTAAATATGTAATACACTGAAGATGTCTGGTTATTGGGGACTGGGTATGCACACAATGTTTAGCCTACAGCCCCAGATGGAAGAAGAAACATTATCTCCCGAAAGGTGAGCAGTATGGGCGTGGACCTAAATGTAGGAACATATATTGCAGCAATGGTATCCTCAAATCCAAATCCTGAGGCTGTGTGAATGAATATATATGGTTCATGGTTAGAAAGACTGGGATAATAGTGGGAGTATTGTAAAAAATAAAATGATCACCAACCGCAGTGTGCATGATGTACTTTAGCATCATGATTCTAGCATGGAACCATTCATCAGGAGAATCTTTGTAAATATATATACAAATCTGTTGACATTTTTACACTCATACATTTACTTTGATTTTATGCAAAGCATCAGGGACACTCATCTGTGCTATTTGTTCCCTTCCTTGTGCTCATATTTCAAAATAGTACAAAAGAAGTGTCCTAGACTTTCAATCTTGAATTAATACACTTCTATGAGTGCATCATTTATATGGTTATTCTATGTTTTGCTAATGTCTTTTGCTCAGGCTCGGATTGGCCTGTAGGGCAATAACCATTACCAAAACAAAAACACAAAATGCTGGAGTGGGACAGTTTTTTAGGTAAAATTGGGCAACCTTTTTGGCCAGTTTGGGCCAGTTTGATGAGTTAATTCACTCTGTGGCTAGTAGATTTGACCAGTGTTGCTGAATACATATTATTTTAAATGCACAATTTGCATCACAATGTATTTTATAAAAAAAAAAACTCCCTCTTGGTTACTATGCAAACAGTGTCGCAAAAGGAATGAATAGCCATTTGTATCTGTGGACCACTTTTTCATTGGTGCCCGAGACAATTGTATGGCAAAATCCGATCCTGCCTTTGCTCATTAAGACAAGTGTAACTTTCCAATTATGACTCCAATGTATACTGCAAGTGATCATTACAAATGAATATGTGAGGCTTTAAAAAGAGTCTCTTCACAATATTAGTAAAATTAAATAATTATCTTTATTTTAATTGCTTACTTTGCTGAAAACATACACCATTTTGACTATCAAAGTGTTCCTTCATGGAAAGAGTTGCTCTGAAATAAAACAATGATATGCTTCTATAACTAGTAGAAAACAGACCATGTAGCGTCGCATCCTTCACAGAACCTATCTGCATCTTTTTTCATTCCCCCCCACCTACGGCCAATGTGCCCTCAGTTTGATGGTGACATTCCGGTGGGAGACATGCAATGGCATTGGGCCTCATTAGGAGTACGGCGGTAAGGGATATCGGGCACCGGTAAGGAGACCGGTGCCAGTAATCCCTTAGCGCCCTACTACGAGTTCCCTTAGCGGGTCCCTCCTTTAACGCCTGGTCTAACCAGGTGTTATGGACGGGACCCGTTAAGGGAAATCAGAGCCAATAACGGTACTGCAAATTGTGGTACCGTTATTAGCCACTTCCCCATTCCCATTGAGCCCTATGGGGGCTGGGGAATGTTTTTTTCAATGGGGACTTACCGGTCCCGCAAAGGTCGGACTACACCGGTAAGTCCCCATTGAACGAGACTGGTGCCGGTACCGTTATTGGAGGCAGTCATGGCGCAAATAGTGCCATGACTACCTCCAATCTCGGAATGAGGCCCACTGACTTATTCACACATACATTACAGACACTCCTTGCACACATGCATACATACATAAGGAGCTTACATGCAACACCCTTAAACACTTCTACTTTCAGAAAAGGTTTCCCTCGCCTCCTGCCTAACAAAAAGTGTGCACATCAGCCCCTTCCCCTGGATGGGAAAGAACACATACCGATGATATATGTTCACTTGCATCCATGGAGGAGACTGATGTGTGCAATTGATTTTTGTTAGACAAAGAGCTGAGGGAAGCCTTTATTGAAACTAGCAGCTTAACAGGGTAATTCATAGAATTTCGCACAAAAGTGGCACACGCGGCTGGCGCACAGTGTGCGCGTGCGAATGTCTGCGCCAGCCGCGTGCGCTAAAATCGATTTCCGCGCACAACGTATTCATGGATTTTAGCCTCCAAAACCAGCCGTGGCGCAGAGTGGCGCAGCGACCCTGCAGTAGCGCCAGTTACGCCCCCAAGAACGCCCTCGCGCAAGGAAAAGCCATCAAAATTCCCAATTCATCGCAAAGGGCTGCGCTAACCCTGGACCAGTTTACAGGGCTGCCAAACAGCAAACGCCAAGCGGGGACAGTTTATTACTGGGGTGCGCGTGAAGTTTCACACGCGAAAGGGCCTGTGCGTGTGGGGTACGTGTATGGGGTTTGCGGGAAGTTTCACACGTGATTTCAGCAGGGTACGTGTATTACGGGGTTCGCGGGAAGTTTCACAAGCGTTTGGCTTTGGTATGTGTATTTCAGGGGTGCGCGAAAAGTTTTACACGCGATTGGCCTGGGTACGTGTATTTCAGGGGTGCGCGAAAAGTTTCACACGCGATTGGCCTGGGTATGTGTATTTCAGGGGTGCGCAGGAAGTTTCACATGCGATTGGCCTGGGTACGTGTATTTCAGGGGTGCGCGGAAGTTTCACATGCGATTGGCCTGGGTACGTGTATTTCAGGGGTGCGTGGGAAGTTTCACACGCGATTGGCCTGGGTACGTGTATTTCAGGGGTGCGTGGGAAGTTTCACACGTGATTGGCCTGGGTACGTGTATTTCAGGGGTGCGCGGGAAGTTTCACACGCGATTGGGCTGGGTACGTGTATTTCAGGGGTGCACGGGAAGTTTCACACGCGATTGGCCTGCGTACGTGTATTTCAGGTGTGCGCGGGAAGTTTCACACGCGATTGGGCTTCGTACGTGTATTTCGGGGGTGCGTGGGAAGTTTCACACGCGATTGGCCTGGGTACATGTATTTCAGGGGTGCGCGGGAACTTTCACACGCGATTGGCCTGGGTACGTGTATTTCAGGGGTGCACAGGAACTTTCACGAGCGATTGGCCTGGGTACGTTTATTTGAGGGGTGTGCGGGAAGTTTCACACGCGATTGGCCTGGGTACGTGTATTTCAGGGGTGCGCGGGAAGTTACACACGCAATTGGCCTGGGTACGTGTATTTCAGGGGTGCGCGGGATGTTTCACACGCGATTGGGCTTCGTATGTGTATTTCGGGGGTGCGCGGGAAGTTTCACACGCGATTGGCCTGGGTACGTGTGTTTCAGGGGTGCGCTGGAACTTTCACACGCAATTGGCCTGGGTACATGTATTTCGGGGGTGCGAGGGGAGTCCTACATGTGAATTGGCAGTGTGGGTCCTCCCAGGTGTCCCCTCTACCCTCTCCATGGCCCCTGCAGGCAGCCCACACCACAGGGGACTACCCTGCACCCCTGGTCATGTCCCGCAGGCAGCCCATCCACCATGGGCATGGCCCCCAGCCAAGCCACATGTCACGTTGCAATATGATCACCAACTCATGTCTCCCAGCACCCCCACCCCCCAGCAGTGCAGGGCACCTGCCAGCAGGCCCCCACTCATGTCCCCAAGCACCCCCACCCCCCAGCAGTGCAGGGCACCTGCCAGCAGGCCCCCACTCATGTCCCACTCATGTCCCCTTGCACCCCCACCCCCAGCAGTGCAGGGCACCTGCCAGCAGCCCCCCCACTCATGTCCCACTCATGTCCCCTTGCACACCCACCCCCCAGCAGTGCAGGGCACCTGCCAGCAGGCCCCCACTCATGTCCCCTTGCACCCCACCGCCCAGCAGTGCATGGCACCTGCCAGCAGGCCCCCACTCATGTCCCACACATGTCCCCAGCACCCCCACCCCCCAGCAGTGCAGGGCACCTGCCAGCAGGCCCCCACTCCTGTCCCACTCATGTCCCCTTGCACCCCCAGCAGTGCAGGGCACCTGCCATCAGGCCCCACTCATGTCCCCCAGCACCCCCACCCCCCAGCAGTCAGGGGCACCTGCCAGCAGGCCCCCATACATGTCCCCCAGCACCCCCACCCCCCAGCAGTCAGGGGCACCTGCCAGCAGGCCCCCACTCATGTCCCACTCATGTCCCCTTTCACCCCCACCCCCCAGCAGTGCAGGGCACCTGCCAGCAGGCCTCCACTCATGTCCCCCAGCACCCCCACCCCCCAGCAGTGCAGGGCACCTGCCAGCATGCCCCCACTCCTGTCCCACTCATGTCCCCTTGCACCCTCACCCCCAGCAGTGCAGGGCACCTGCCAGCAGGCCCCCACTCATGTCCCCCAGCACCCCCACCCCCCTAGCACTGAGGGGCACCTGCCAACAGGCCCCACTCATGTCCCCCAGCACCCCCACCCCCCAGCACTGAGGGGCACCTGCCAGCAGGCCTCAACTCATGTCCCACTCATGTCCCCTTGCACCCCCACCCCCCCAGCAGTGCAGGGCACCTGCCAGCAGGCCCCCACTCATGTCCCACTCATGTCCCCCAGCACCCCCACCCCCCAGCACTGAGGGGCACCTGCCAGCAGGCCCCCACTCATGTCCCCCAGCACTCCCACCCCCCAGCAGTGCAGGGCACCTGCCAGCAGGCCCCCACTCATGTCCCCCAGCACCCCTACCCCCCAGCACTGAGGGGCACCTGCCAGCAGGCCCCCACTCATGTCCCCCAGGACCCCCACCCCCCGGCAGTGCAGGGCACCTACCAGCAGGCCCCCACACATGTCCCACTCATGTCCCCTTGCACCCCTACCCCCCAGAAGTGCAGGGCACCTGCCAGCAGGCCCCCACTCATGTCCCACACATGTCCCCTTGCACCCCCACCCCCCAGCAGTGCAGGGCACCTGCCAGCAGGCTCCCACTCATGTCCCACTCATGTCCCCTTGCACCCCCACCCCACAGCAGTACAGGGCACCTGCCAGCAGTCTCCCACTCATGTTCCACACATGCTCCCAGCACCCCCAACCCCCAGCAGTGCAGGGCACCTGCCAGGAGGCCCCCACACATGTCCCCCAGCACCCCCACCCCCAGCAGTCAGGGGCACCTGCCAGCAGGCCCCCACTCATGTCGCACTCATGTCCCCTTGCACCCCCACCCCCCAGCAGTGCAGGGCACCTGCCAGCAGGCCCCCACTCATGTCCCCCTGCCCCCAGGTCATGACGATCCTCAATCATGGCCCTTATGGCCAGCCTCCCCAGCCCAAAGACCCAACCAAGTATTGCATCCACCCACATCGAAAAGGCAATTAAATGATACAACCCCAATGGCAAGTATGTAAATGAACACATGTCCGTCACACACACACAATGGTTGCAAGTGAATGTGAAAACCCATATCATGACATGCATGAAACCAATGAGATAATACCACACATCGAAGTATGAAGAAACATGAATGGAATTAAAATCAAACAAACAACAATGGGAATAAAAAAAGAAAAGCTGCATGTCCGTAAAATAATGAAAAACAATAAATCATAATCCAAAGGAAAGGTGTCCAAAGTCACAGTCCAACAAAGCAAATCCAAGGGAAAAACAAAAGTGAAAACCATTGCTCCATGGGGAAATCCAAAAAAAGAGATGAATCCAATAGTGAACTATATACAGATGAACAATCCAGGGTCCATGATCCCAACTGAAGAAATGAAACCTATCAAAAATACTACCTAATGAAAAAGTATATACAGAAACGTGGTGCATTGTCCAAGCGCAACCAAAATAAAGACAAAAACCAAAGGAAACCTAACACTATCTAACTATTTACAAGGGCAGCGGGCTAGTCCGACGGCTCACTTTTGGATGTCCCGGGCCAGGGCATCATCGAACTCCTGCTCAATGTCCCGGAGGCGGTCCTCTTCCATGGCCCGAGAGTTTGCAGGGACGACGACATGTTCTCCTCCAACTCCCTGCGAATTGTCTTGAGGCACTCGGCCCGCCTCAGGGCCCTCCGCATGGAGTTCTCCACCCTGACCATCGTGAGCCGTGCCTCTTCTGCCCACTGCCGCTCCGCATCTATGGCATGGCCTAACCGCTGCCACATGGAAGACACTTCCCGTCCTGGGTCCTCCTGCCCTCTGGCCAATGCCTGCCCCTCCGATGACGAAAGCCCCGAGCCATCATGGCTCCCACCTCGTTGCTGCTGCTGCTGTGCATCTGCCCGTGCCCTGGCTCTTGCTGCCTGCACATCCTCGTCCGGCTGTGGTGCAGTTGTTGAGGGGCCACCCCTGCTGGACGTCCGACTCCCGACTGTGGCAGGGATGTGTCCTCCACCAGCCTGGCCTCAAGGTCAGAGGCAGCTCCACAGGGCACCCAGGTGACACATGGGTGGGAAGATGGCACGGAGTACGACTGGCGCATAGGGGGTTCAGTTGAGGAGGGGTTCGGAACAAGGCCCAGCAAACAGAGGAATCCGGCCCTGGTGACCTGTCCCAGTAGGTCGACGTGGTCAACGAGCCATTCGAGACGACATGCAGTCTCCCCATGAAAAGGCTGCATTTCGCCTCGCATGGCCCGTTGATGCAACGCCACACCACCCAGGACAGGCTCAACCAGGTCCCGGATAGACACGTCCGCAGGCAGAGGAAGGCTAGTTGTCGTAAGCTCACCCCCTGCCTGAAAACGGGTCTGGACGTAGGTATCCCTGCTGGTGCAGGATGATGCAGTCACAGGATCGGGGACAGGATTACACACAGGCACCTCCGTGGCGGCCTGTGCTGCCTCCTGTCCCTGCCCCTGCACTGCACCACTAGCACCAGTGGAATCCCCACCTCCAGACTCCGTCTCTGTCACTTGCACGGCCTCCTCCTCCACCAAACCCCCCACCAACCTGGATGACTCCGTGCCATCTTCCTCCATCGGGCACTGTGGGGTCTCAGCTGCCCCTTCTGCTGCTGAGGAGTCCAACTCCGACCTCCGCCAATTGGACCTCCCCTCGGCAGCTGCGACCTGGGACGCGGCACCGGACTCCTCACTCCCTGACGAGATGACAACCTGGGAGGGGAGCCTGGCCTTGCGTTTCTGGCTGGCGGTGCGATCCCTGCCGCTGTGCTCCACAGCACCCTCTCCGCCCTCTTCATCAGTCGACGCTGCAGACAGGGAGAGATAGGACACAGGCATCAGGGCACAGTACAATGGACTCATACACACATGACAGTTGCACACAAGTGTCATTGTCAAACTTCAGACATGGCATCACAATCCCCAACACACATGTCATTTCAAATCACACACATGAGCTATTCCACAGCCATATCGCAACAGCCAGCACCATCCATACACATACAACAGCATGAGCAGGCAAAGATGAGCCAGACATCACATGAGTCACAGGGAGTGCACTAGACATGCACACACGCCACCACACTTACATGCATGTGTACACCTCCACCAAGTGTCGCAGTGATGAGATCGGCATCCATGTCACATCTGGCAATCAGTCTTCTACATATCAGTCTCACATGCTTCCATATTGCATGACAGTTGCACACTTGTCAGATACACATACATGCACATGTACACAGTGCAGATACATGCAGCTGGAACCAACATCCATGTGTGACACCACAACCTTGACAACTGACATACACAGTCATTCAAACATGTGTGCTCACACATCTGCATTTGGCCTGCATGCTTACCCACAAATACACCATCCATGTGTCTCACACATGAAAGGACTCGCATGTGTCAGCCTCACGGCCCTGTACATACACATCCATACATGGCCCTACAAAACCACATGTGCAACCTGCACACTACTGGCACACCACCACATGTACTGCTTCCAATCAGTATGCATGTACACTTACCGCTCGACTCCAGACGGGTGTGCCTCTCAAGGACCTGGACGTGGAGCGCTGGGCATACGCATTCCAGGACCCTCATTTGGTCTTCCGACAGGTGGCCCCGGAGCCCCTTAGCATCCGCTGACTTCAAGAGGCGCCGGGCCTTGTTGAGGGTTCTGGACCTGAAGTCCTCCCAGCGCTTATTTACATGATGGAATTCGCGGACTGCCACCCCCTCCGCGTTGATGGCAGTCACGATGTCCGTCCAGATCCTGGTCCGTCCTTCCTTGTCGGCGCGCGACCTTCCGAAGAGGGCATCATACTGCCCCAGGACTTGCTCCACCAGGACACCAACTTCGGTGGCAGTGAAGCTGGTGGCCCTCTGCCTCTCTGGCTGGGGGTTGCCAGTGCCGCCAGATGGTGTAGTGCTGGACATGGCAACCCCAGAGGCAGGAGTGGGTGGGCAACTGGGTCCTGGGGCTGGGCTGTGGAGCGATGGAATCCCAGTCGGGAGTCTTCGGTTCCAGCAGGGGTAGTCACAGCAACCGCACCCCTGGCTGACGAGCAGGCAGCAAATAGCAGGGCACGTGGGCAGCAGGCAGTCAGGCAGCAGTAGATTGCAGGTGGGAGTGTGCTCGGGGCTCTGGGGGACAGTAATTCAGCCTTCTGGGCAGGAGCGTGGTCTTCCATGTGATTATGCGTGGCCAGCTTGATACGGAGTGATTTGGCACGTGAAAATCTTGCACGTCAGAGTGTAATTCGAGGAAAGGCCCTTAGCGCGTAAATGCGTCAGCACACGTACACGATTTCATTGGACCAAAGACCCTTAGCGCGTAAGCGCATCTGTGACGTGCGCGCGCGGGCGTTTCCCTGAACACGGGTGCATGTTACATGTCCAAGAACTGCACGTCCGAGTGTCAGCTCGTGTAACTTGAGGATAGGGCCTTAGCGCGTATATGCGGAAGTGACGTTGGACGTATGGGCCGGTTTAAAAGGTACGTGTAGGACATCATTTCCTTGTATGTGCTTTATTCTGTACTTCTTGTTGGTTCACACGCGATTTACTTCACAGCGTTTCTAGTTCGTACTCCCTGTTACCTCTGACAGCTTTTTTCTGATTTTCTGTTGGGCCTGTTTCCTCAAACAGCGTTCACTTCTTCTTTTGTCCTGTCTCCTCAGACAGCGTACAATTCTTCTTTTTGGCGGGGGTGTTGCCAACACGCACACGCGCCTCTTTTTCATGCTCGTTTTCCAGGCAGACATTGAGTCGCGCACGTATTTACCAACTGTGCTTGCCCCGTGTGTCATGTACCCCTTCAGAGGTCATTGTAGGCTGCGTGTAACATGCGTACGCTTATTTTTGTGTTTCTGGGTGCCACAGCATAGTGCAGGTTCATTTTTTCACGCACGTGGTCTATGAGGGGCTGCGTGCACGTTATTTTCTGTTTTTGGGGTGCCTGTGCATTGCGTGACCCGTCATCTTCCCCCAGGGGTCACATACAGCCTTGCTAGTGCACTAGGGTACGAATTCCATCTGGTACCCTACTCCTTTGATCCCCAATTGCCCAGGACAATAGTCTACTGCAACTCCCATATGCACAACAACATCAGTGCCATGGCTGGGAGGCGAGCAAGCGGTAAGGGAGGCAAAGGTGGCCGAGCTTCAACAGGTGGGTGTGGTGGGCGCGGTAGGGGACGTGGCTGGGATTTGCAGAGTGCCCCTATACCCCCATGTGTGGAGGACCAATCAGGGACACCCATGCCCCCCCCGGTGGTTGAGGGAAACGTGGCTGACACCATCCCAGCTCAGCCCTTGTTGGTCTGGCCCATTGTGGCACCTGACCTGGCACAGGAAGACTCCCAGGCTGACTTCCAGGTCAGCAAGTCTAGGCCACGTGTGGCAGTGCAAGTTGGTTTCAGCAGGCCACGTGGATCTGGGGCAGCTATGTCATCTGCTGCCCCGGGTAGGCAGGGTGGGAAGGCTGCAGGGGCAGCTGCAGCTCCATCCACCCCAGCTCTGACTCTCCCAGCCAGGACAGTGTCAGTCCCGGTCCATCATACTGACGTTCCCCCTGCCAACATAAGACTCCAGCCAATACCTGCACCAAGTCCTATGGTTAGTGTGCATTAGCACACTCCTACTACCCAGTCCACCGGTGCTCCAGCCCCTAGTGACCGGAGCAGCGTAAGCCACTCACGATCCCCACCACCTTCCAAAAGAAAGAGGAAGAGTGCTCGTCCACTACAGGCTGATACCCCAGACACGGCTACGCAGTCCGGCACGCCAAGGAAGCCTAGCTTCAATGATGCCAAACGTGATGCACTTGTGCAGTATGTGTCCGCACATGACCACGAAATGTTGATAACTGCAGGGTGCAAGACCACACCTGCTCAACGTCAGGCACACTGGCAGACCGTCGCGGACATCATAAGTGGCCTTGGATTTGTGAGGCGCACAGCTGGTGATTGCTACAAGCTCTGGAATGACCTTAAACGCAGGGCAAAGAAAAAGCTGGCCTCAAATCATGCCGCTACTCTGGTGACTGGAGGTGGGTCTCCACCAGAGGACATTGAACTCACTGTACATGAGTATGCTGCTGGGACCTATGTCACAGAGGAACAGATCCAAGGTGTGTGAGAACTGCCAGATTACGAGGCATTGTCCGGTGAGTGCACATGCATGTGTGTGTGATCCGTGTGTATGTTGTGTGTGTGAGGGGTTCGGATTGAGTGCCTGGTGAGGGTGTGTGTGCCTGAGTGGTTTGGGTCACCCATGTGCTTCATCCAAAACATTCAGTGCCCCTGGATTTGGGTATTACAGTATCCCTTCTGCCCACAGTAGACATTTTGCACAACATCAAGCCATTTGCCCTTGAAGTGGCATCTTGCAACAACATTGTTCCGTATTTTTCAGTGTTCATTCAGGCTGATTGTTTCAATTCCCCCACTTTTACTACGCATTTCTCAGCCCTATTGTCAAACAATATGTGACATGCCTATGGTAAATGCCATCTGTGTGATGGCATGTGCCATGTATGTGGATTGGACATTCCACTCACAAACCAATGTGTGATGGCACTGCTAGCCAGCATGCAGCTAATGTGTTGCTCTTCCATCTTGGTGTCATCAGTGTCTGCCATTTGCCTCCCCTTCAAACTCAGTGACAGTGCATGCATGGGAGGGTTATAGTCATGTGGACATGTGTCAATCAAGTACTGGTTCTGTAGCTTGTCAGGCCTAATTGTGTGCCATGGTGCTAATGCCTGTTTTGCAGGGGATGACGCACTTGATGCTGTTGAGGTTGAGGAGATGGTGCAGACCCAGGAGGGATCTCATTCACGACCGGGCACCAGTGGGGGACGTGGTGTGGTGGTGGGTGAGAACCCACTCTTGCTGCAGACCATTCTCTCCAGGGGTGTCTCTGGGTGCACCTCCCCAGACCTCTATTCAGGTGTTGATTCGGATGATGAGACCTATGTGACGTCGCAGGTAAGTGGTTCTGGCAGGGATTCTGTTCTGTCCAACCCACCTGCAGCAGGGGTAGAACCCTCTATGGGGATGTCAGTGTTGGTAGGTCCGCCTTTGGTGGTTACGGATGCACAGTCACACTCCGCAACATCTGATCCTGTTCCTGGGCCAGCAGATCTGAGGGGGAATGCAGTCCTGCAGCCTCAGGCAGTGTCGGCACTGCAAGGCGCAGTGCGCCTTGCCCCAGACAGGTGTGGTGACCGCCAACGCGGTGGCCGTACGCCACCAGGCAATACCGCATGGGAGCAATACATATACGGTAAGGCAAAACAACAGGCAGCGTCATCTGAGATGATAGCTCAAGCAATGGAGAGGGTGGCCACTTCCATTGTCCCCCCTGAAAGGCAGATGGAGCAACTACAGCAGGCAACAGACTTCATTTGCCAATCACTCAGGGAGGACATGTTGGCGTCCAACAGGGACAGACGGGCGGCACTGGAGACTCTGCGGGAAGCCATTTCTATAGAGTCCCAGGGCCACAAGGAAGCCCTGAGGGTAGAACTCCATCACCTCAGGGAGACTCTTGTTGAATTTGAGGCTTCCACTAACTTGAGGACAGAACAGCAGCTGAAGTGGGTCACACATACGCTCTCAGCTGAGATGGAGGCAACTCGGGAGGAGGTCCGGGCATCACGTCAGGTGGTGCATGGGAATATCCGCACTATAATCCACCAGAACGAGACCTTCCACACCCGCATGCTTGCTGCCATGGAGGAACAGACTAGGGCTTTGCGTGGGCTGCCTCCCATAGCACCACCACCTCCTGTGGCGGCAGCAGCACCGGGTGATGAGAGCGACCATAGCGATTCTGATTCTCTCACGATAGCGTAGCCGTGCAGGCCATGAGCCCATGGAAGTGATTTTTTTCCCAACATCCACACAGGTGGCTGTTGGTGTGCACCCTGTCCTCGGACCTCCTGGGTGGCCTCCCCCACCCCCCCTGACCCCCACATGGCCATTTTTGATTTTTGATTTTTTGTTACAGTGTGTTGCCTTGTGTGGCTCCCGTGGGCATCCACTGTATTCCGGCTGGGCACATGCAGGCTTGTCCTGAGTTTGGGTTAGATGCTTGGGTTTGTGAGACACACACCCCTCCTGCTTCCCGTTTCCATGGGCTTGCAAAGGGTGTGCCCAAATGACAGTGACTTACACAGTGACGTTGGACTCCCATGAGCTGTATGGGCAGTCTGTAGTCAATACTGTGTAGACATTCCTTGTGTATATTGTTGTTGTATTGTACACTGCATGTTGTAATTATGTATGCTTCTGCTTCCATGTCTCCCTCTAAATTTGCAGGTTCATTCCTCATGTCTTCATAAGGCCGTCTACTTTGGAGATGGAGTTCATGTTGTATGCAGTACACAGACACGTTTTGAAGCCTGTAAGACTACAGTTGGAAGGGGGCGATGTAGTGGCATATTCAGGTTGTAAGACTACGACTACTTTAACTTAGTATTGTCATGTTTCAGTTATTAATGAGCTTGTGTAGCTGCATTGTATTGTTGGTAAGTATTTGGTCATGTGTGTTAGTTCAACATTACTGGGAGCATATTGTGTGTGGCCAGTTTCCATTAGGGACACTGTACTTTGTGACACTTGTGTCAGGTTTTCGGGATTGCTTTGTTTGCTCTCACATACATGACATGCCATGGTGTGTTGGGTGGTGGTGCTGGGGAGGGGTTGGGTGACATGGCACTGTTCTCATGTTGTATTTTGCAAGGGGGTAATGCATTTAGCAGCATATGTGTCTTTTGATGACACAGCATTGGTGGTGTTTCTGTAGGTAGGGATGCACACATTGTGACACTTCCAGGTGACCAATCTCAGGCTGGTAGGGTTGTGACAGTTGACTGTCCCTTGTGTCATCATCGATTGTCAGCTGGTATGTGGCAGGGCTGTGTGAACTCTCAGGGGTGTGATTCTAAGTGAAGTAATTAGCCACCAGCTGCGTTCGGGCTGCCTCACCCCGTGCCCTTTCCCATCCCATGCGCAGCGGGCGTGCATGTGGTTGGGGATGTGGGGGCACCACCATGTCCACCGGCAGGCCCCGGCGTGTTGCAACGTTGTGCAGGACACATGCTGCCCTATGATCCTGCACACTACTGGGGGAGCGTATAACAGCTGCCCGCCAGAACGGTCAAGGGAGCGAAAGCGTGACTTGAGCACTCCGAATGTGCACTCCACTATGCCCCGGGTTGCAATATGGGCTGTGTTGTATCTTACCTCGGGTGGCGTGGTGGGGTTCCAAATTGACGTCATCATGTGGGTGCTCAGAGGGTAGGCACTGTCCCCTGGGGAGGTGGTGATGGGTATCATTAGTAGGGTTGTGACATTACTCAGTATCTGGCATGCAATGCATGTGCTGTGGCATTTATACTCACCAAGCAGCTATGTATCGCCATGCGCCCAGCTTCTAGGTCCCGGTTTAGGGTTGACATTCTGTAAATGAAACTGTTGTGGGTGGACCCTGGATAGTTGGCATATACTGAGGTGATGATTCCCTTGGCATCACATACTACCTGCATGTTGATGGAATGCCAGTGCTTGCGGTTTCTATAGATGTGCTCTGATGCCCTGGGGGGACGTAGAGCCACATGGGTGCAATCAATGGCACCTAGGACTTTGGGGAATTGTGCCACCCCATAGAAATCCTGGACGGCAGCCTGCCTTTCTGCAGGTGTTCTGGGCAGGTATATGTGCCTGCGGACTGATGGGCGTGCAGTCATGATGGCCAAGACCTGGTGTAGGCAGCGTGACTGCGTGGCCTGTGACACCCCCCCTCCACTATGGCACTTGTCCGCTGAAATGATCCGGTGGCCAAAAAGTGCAGTACATTGAAGACCTTCTCCAGGGGGCTGAGTGCTTGGGAGCAGAGGGTGGGTGATGTGAGGTCATCCTCCCACTCACTGACCAGGTTGTGTATTATGTGAGGTGGAAACCTGTACCTCCCATACACCTGGTCATCAGGCATCCCAAAAAGGCTGGTTCTGGGTGTGAAATTTCTGGGCCTGACTATCCTCCTCCTCCTCCTGGGGTATCCCATGACCACTGCTGCTAGGAACGGTATGTTCATCCTGGCATCTGAGCTTGGTTGTTGTTTGCGTGCACTTTTATGCTCCGTGAGTCCACGTACGCCTGCTTCCTGCTGGCTTACGAGTTTCCGGATTAGCGCGTCTTTTTTGGCGCATGCGTGTGGGCGTTCCTGTATTTCCCCGTCCACCCCAGTAATACACGTAGCCCGCTCGCCCAGGCCCAATCGCGTGTAAAACTTCCTGCGAGCCCCTGAGATACACGTACCCCGCTCGCCCAGGCCCAATCGCGTGTAAAACTTCCCGCGAGCCCCTGAAATACACATACCCCGCTCGCCCGGGCCCAATCGCGTGTGAAACTTCCTGCGCACCCCCGAAATACATGCTATTTTTGACACAGCGAGTGTCCGTGTTTGTCGCGTACCCCTTTGCACGTCATTTGTCCTAGAGGGCCACAGTATGGGACATTCATCAGAGCTGTATATACATGCTTTTTGTTAGCGCACATTTTGGCGCACATTTTTTCATGCGCAGGGACGCTACCGCCTGCCTTCGTGTGGCGGACGTGTTTAGGCCTATGCGCGTCTTTGCCCGTGCGCTGTTTTTCCCTATTCGATTCCATGAATACGTGCTGTAGGCGAGCGTGTGGGTTTCCGCGCACTTGCCTCCTGTACTTCCCCCGTGACGCCCACATTTTCACGAGTTGTTCCCCATTCCGCGTGTCACGCCCCGTGTTACGCCTACTTTTGTTATGTGCGCCGCGCTATGTACGCTTTCTCTGTGGCCATAGCGCATGCCTTTAGATGACCTGTGCGCTGGCGTGCGCCACACAGATTTTCGCGGGTTTCGCTGCGATTTTCGCACTTGCACTGCGATTTTCGCACTTCCAATGCGATTCACACAGTTTCGCACGCTTGCGCGGGAATTTTCAGCGCACATTAATTCCATGAATCGTCCTATTAAAGTTTTGCTGCGTTTGTGCAAATACATTTTTGTGCACAAACACAGTAACACTTTAAAGCCACCAGTCCCCCGCCGGCGACTGGAGCACTCTGTTTTCCAGTGCTTCTTTGCTGGGCAATGGCCAACAAAACACACGCTGTGCAGGTTAGGAAGAGAAAAAAAATGTGCCATCATTCCAGGTCTGACTAACAATCCATGCAATTCACTGTAATGGTCTACATGCAAGCCCACTGCCAGTAAATACACTTAAGTCTGCCCACTTATTGAAATTAACCTTGTGGAACACCTTATATCTGGCTATGGAGCCAGAAATAGTCATTTAACAGGAACACTGGGCCCTGGATAATTTTCTTCTTTCACAAAACTAGAACTCCTCTCCACTCTAGAGCATTTTCTTCCTTGCTTGTCGAGCTGTGGTGAGTCTCGCTGTTTGGAACGTTCAGCTGATTTACCTGGTAAAACTAAGTCACGTTTAATTCACTATGGCCATAAGGCTCCTGGCACACAGTGCTAATAGCAAGTGATGATTTGCAGTTTGGTGAGGGCAAAATGTTACTTTAATAGTGAGTAAAGTAAATGGACAAACTCAATTAGTAAACTTAATATGGTTGTATTTTTTAGTGTTCAAATAACAATCTTGTCTTCATAGATTAAGTATTTTAATTGCAAAATTAATTAAGATGGAGTGGATGTAACATGAACATGCAATGGGCTTTATGTAAAAGTAGTAAACAGTTTATAAGAAAATGAAAGTTTATTCCCATGTTTTAGCTTTCTCTATAGTGTTTTAAATAGGATGTTGCTGCAATAATAGGCTTCACCAGAAAGGAAGTGTCTTTTTGAAAGGAACCTTGCCTGAATATTGCTTTGTGGTTTCCATGTCTGCTTTTGAAGTAAGATTGCTGAGAATGCAGTGAGTACAGATAGTTATAGACTGTGATCTGAACACAGATGTTGGTTCACAGGAGGAAAATAACGACCTGTGTGCTAATATAGTATATACCTTTATGTGTGGGAAATGGCATCCAAATCTATACTTTTCAAAACATTGACTACTCTGTAGAGATTGTGAGAAACCTGGCGTGTTCTCAATTGTTTTCCCCCACAGTCCTCCTCTCAGGTGGCAAGGGAAATCCCAGTGCTTTCAGATCCTCACCCTGGGGACGGATATGCGAGGGAAGATCACCTGCGAGGAGGAGACCTAGAGAACCCTTTAGGAGAGA
This sequence comes from Ambystoma mexicanum, assembly GCF_040938575.1. NCBI lineage: Eukaryota > Metazoa > Chordata > Amphibia > Caudata > Ambystomatidae > Ambystoma > Ambystoma mexicanum. The sequence continues at coordinate 604,742,516 of NC_090929.1, read as the reverse complement.
GGCAGTATCCCCCGTTTACCTTTTCCCATGAAACCGATGTTCCCCAAACTTGCAATCTCCCCCCTTCACCATTTCCAATAAACAATGGGAAGTAAAGGCAACTGAGAGCAGTGGAGATTACCTCTGAGAAACAGCTTCAGAAGCAGAGGAAAGACTACTACCATCCACCAATAGGTTGTTGCATTAATAAAGCCAGGAAGGATCACTCAATTAAGCTCAACCAGATACACCTGAGTTCACTTAACTCTAGCTGGGAGTATAAAAGCAGCAAAACGACAATAGTAAAGATTCCCTAGTTGATGAACACTCCCGCCCCCTGCACTCACAAACACTGTTGAAATCAGTCAATGGTTATGATGGCAAACCTTTTTTTGTATATGCTTTAAACAACCTTTACAAATTAATTCATATCAAAATATAAAATACAGAATAGGAAAAGGAGAAAATCAAGAGAGAGTCATAAAATCATACAATACACATCAAACACTAAATAAATAACAACAAAATAAAAATGTGTAATAACTTATGTTTGAATATTTACAGAAAACATAATATTAAAAATACAGAATACGAAATGCAAAGTACTAAATAACAGAATATACCAAAACAAAATCATGGAATCATACACACAATTCCAAACGTTGAATATTAACAGTACAATGAAGAGTCATAATAACTCAAGTTTGGAAGTTAAAGACTCATCATGTTCAAAGCAGTTTAAGATTATATACATTAGACACAAAATACGACAACTATGCGTCAGCAATGACCGGCAATGACCGGCAAGAATGAGGTAAGCTTTCTCTCACTTCTAAAGATCTAAAAAAGGCTGCAGCTGCTAAAGTACCAAAGTAGTTCTGCTGTTTAGGCATCTGTGCCAGACATGTATTTCCTGACACCATTGATTAACGGGGAACATTTTGAATAAATAGCTAGATTGTTTTTCATTTAACCCTTTACAAATATCTAGTAGATTCAATGGTGTCTTTATGATTACAGAATCTGCACCCTGCGTTTAAAAATGTAATGATACCACGGTGTAGAATTTCTTTGGTCAACAATAAGTTCCATCTGAACTTTAGAAATATTTTCCTGTGATGTCTATCAGGAAATTTGATTGGATATGATGCAATTTAACCCCTCGTTTTGTGTTCATGAGAAAGATGCAACATGTAACCAAGTAGTTTATCATGCATCTCAATCCAGTCTTGGTCAACTAAAAGATTTTTTACCTTATTCGGATTTAGAATTAGGGTATCAGTGTTCATACCTATTTTGAGTAGGATTCTCTCAGAGTGATTTCTAAAGACTCCAACATGGTTTGTTCATTTCCCATTAGAGGCAGAATGTATATGCTCCTGTCGGTTCACCTATAGGGAATCGCGAATAGGCATGAGTAATTTCCTAAACAGGGACAGGAGACTCCACTCCACCCGCACATGAATAGAAATGAGGCCCAATTCATACCTTATCGCAGGTAGGGGAACACAATTTGGTACCCCGGTTACTCTTTTCCATATCCTAGCTTCCCATTGATCTAACCATATCAGAGCTAAATTGAAAACACATTCTTGTCCATAGATTAACTTGGGAATGGTCTTTCCAACATAAAATTTCAAACTGGCATAATAGAAAAGGCTAAAAATGTTCAATTTAGCACCAAAGCTTGAGAGATCAACATAGTGGCCTTTTGATTTAGCATGTGCCTACCATTACTAAAACCTGGCGCAGGAGATATGGTATAGCCAAGGTATGTCATACAGGTTGCTGAGGCAATCACAGTGTTTTCCCAGGACCACAGTTTGGTCCTCCTTCACATACTTCGTGATATGGCTAAGATTTTCGTTTTCTTTAAATGTATCTTAAGGCCGTTTTTACTTGCAAACGCGAGAAAGACTGAAGAAGTCTATTTAACCCCACTCGAGATTTATCAAATAGGAGGAAGTCATCCGCGTATGCTAGCAAGGATAGCTTCTTAGTACCCACCCTAAGTGTGATTAATGCAGCCCGGGCTCAAGTAATCATTGTCAGATACGTAGAGATTAAACAGACATGTGACCAAAATACAGCCCTCTCTGAGACCAGACAGGGTCGCAATGCAGCAAGACATAGCCCCATTTCTGTTTAACCTGACCCTGACTGCTGAGTTTTCATGTAGAGCTATAATGAGATCCAACAGACCACTATGAATCCCCCAGTTTTTCAACTTCCCCCAAAGTCTGGCACGATCAACACTATCGAAAGCTGATGATAAATCAATAGAGGCTATGTATGTGCACTCATCATCGGCAGCCCAGGTGATTTTTTGAATGTACCTAAGCACAAGGCCATTTAGAGATGTAGAGTGCAGCTTGCGGAAGCCAGTCTGAAATTCTGATGTTCTTGACGTGTCAGTGGCCCATTTTTCTAGATTCTGAAGTAGAATAGAAGAAACACTCTTACTATCAGCATCCAACAAGTAAATAGGCCGGTAATTCATGGGGTCAGACCGTAGACCTTTTTTGAAATTGGGAACAATAAAGGCAATGTGCCACGTGGCAGGATAGGCTTTTTGTGGAAATAACACTCTCGAATAGACTACCCAGAGCATTAGTGCAGTTTCTCTGATCATTTTTTAAAATGGCATTCGATTGGGCCCGCAGCTCGGGAGGGTATGCACAAAGTTATGAGTCGAACACCATGTTTGGATTGATTATAATGGGCATATCATTTACCAACACATTGTCAGAATTGTTGGTGCAATTTACAGTTTTTATGTTACCTAGATCATACAAGTTCGAAAAAAACGAGGCCCAGATTGACTCATCCACTGCGTTTAACTGGGCAGTGCATGTAGACATAGCTTGGCCGTTAATTAAGGTCCAAAAATGCCCAGATCTTTTTTTGCTAGAGTTCTCAACATAAGTTCTGAATCTTGCTGTAGCAAGAACGCATGCCAATGTTTGCAGTAGTTGTTTTAATAATATGCATTGAGCCAATTTGTCTTCAAGTGTGTTTAAGTAGCTCTTTATTAACCTTACCATATATCTCATTTCAGTTATTTTTTCTGGCCCAATTCCTCATCGTAAGCATGTTGATGCTTCTTACGAGCAAGGTTCATAAAAGAATTGAGATGGTACGAGGCACCAGAAATAAAAGCATCAATGGTGCCCTCAAAATTCCCCACATTAAACACTTGAATCTTCTAATCAAGCGTTGACCGAGCCATTGTTTCTCTAAATTTGTTTGCCAGCCTGTCTACATTCAAAGCCGTTTTGGAACAGCATTGCCCTGGCAGAAGTCTTTAACTCAATGGGACCCATGATGGTGTTACCAAAGAGTGTGAATGGAAAGTTTAGAGTAGCTATTTAAATGAAGTGGTCACTCCATGGAGTTGGCGAAATGGTAAAATCGGAGCAAATCCCAAGCATGTGTGGATCAACAAAGGTCTAATGAATTTTGGATTTGTTAGAGCCACAAAATCATGTGTAGAGAGTATCAACACAGTTACCAGCTTGTACATTGAGACAATGTAAATTTAAAGAAGCAAGTGTAGAGTTCCATTGTAGACCATATTTAGATTTCTGATCATTAAAGAGAGGAGCGGATTTAAAATAGATCAAGAGGTCTTCAATCGATATGCAGTTACATTTGACGTTCAAATCACCTGCCAACAAAACACCTTCCATTTACACAACACGTTTACACTCCAAATCAGCAATCAACTGTAAGAATTCATCCAAATGTAGATGAATAAGACATGGAATGAGTGAGAGAGAAAGTCAAACTCAACCGCTAAGAGCCCATATGGGAAGTTGGGAACCTGACGAGAAGCCACAAAAAGGTCAGATCGTAATGCAGTAACCAGCCCACCATAGGGTAGGCCAATTCTGCAGGACTTGGCCACTTGAAAAAAGACATAGAACCCAATGATTGCGTGAGTCGCAGTGAGCCAGGTTTCTTAGATCATTTGGCAATTGGATTGTCTCAATTCTTCCAAAACTGCCTTATTAGTATATAAATGGCCATGGCCTTTAGAATTCCAAGACAAAAGTTTTATTTTCTCTTTTTTCCACAAAACTACTTGCAGGCACATCTTCATCATTGGCGTTGTGAAGGGCCAGAATTACTAGGCCCTTGTAGTTTATGTACTCTATCTTGATTGACGCTCAACTGACTCTTAACCCCATTTCATCGTTTGAGAAAGTTAACAAAAGAATTATCCTTACGGTTTAACGTGTTAGAATCCCTGGCTACGTCCTCCCGTCTCTCATTTGAGAACCCCAGGTTGTGCAACATTTCACTTTCTGCTACAATCAAGTCTAGTACCAGTTTAGAACACAAATGGAGATGGGCTTGTGACACATTGTTTTTGTCTGGGAATGCAACTCTGTCAATATCTGTAGAAGTAATTTCCGTTAATGAAGTAATTTCCGCCAAAATTAACAAGATGTTCATACGATTTGAACAAATTTGCATGTAATCACCAAGCAGACTAGACATTAGTAAAATATTATGGCTCTCCTGTGTTTGACTGTTAGAATTACTAGATGCTCTAGATTCCTCTTCTATATGGGTAGAGATTTCAGGGAAGAGCAGTTGCGCCTCTTTAGCAATTTCTGATTCTTCGTCTTTTTTTTCCGTCGAGTGGTGGCATAATCAGAACCATTTTTGTGTATGAATCATGGCAATTGTTTGCAGTGAGTGATTATCGAGAGTGTCTGCAGTGATGGGATACTCATTCTCTTTGACATGACATGTAACTTCATGATTATCATTAGAGGCTGATATTATTTCACTAACAGATTCTTCAACAATAATAATGTCCGCAGAACTGGGAGCTTGGCCAGGCCCTAAACATTTCTTCAGATGGTATCTTACCGGAGTCCAAGTGGCCAACACATGCCTCCAAATCTTTGACATTTGCATAAATGAATGATAACATTGTGGAGTGAACCTTCACCTCATCCCAGATATTACCATACAGTTTTACAAAAGAACTCAGGACCATGTTAAAAGCAACAAGGCTAGGCGAGGACAGCTTGATGCAATTGTCAGCTTCTGTGAGAGTATGGTGAATTGCTCCATCACTACGTTCAGTCGAATAGTGAGGAGATGAGATAGAATTTGAAGTGGGAGAATGGAAGAACACTCTCCCGCCCTTCCCCTCTCGCGCTTGGCCTAGAGAGGAGTTTGCCTATCTACCAGACGACCAAATACCCTGGTACAGGAACATACGGATGTGCCCACCTACCTGCCCAGCAGCCCGCCCTGCCCATGCCGACACCTGCGGCATGGATCAACTCGACTAAACCTACACGTCGTTAGAGATGCCATGACGACCTAGCCAACGGTCAGCACACCTGTGCAAACATGCACACCGGACATTCCCACACCAATCCACACGAAGAACATACTCAGTGCTATGACGTAGGCGACAGACATACCCACGGACGTGCACCTTTATTATTTTCCACATAGGCTCTCAAAATGCAGAAACGCAAGACGCATAATGAACTTATCTAAAAAGGCTTGCTCACGCTTCTTCTAAGAACCATGTACCATAATGAAGAATATAACGGAGACACGATACTGAGGATAGAGCAATATGATACCGTAACCTAAAGCGCTCTGCATCAAACGGTTTCACCTATGCACCAAGCCCAAGTAGGCCGCAAGCAAAAGCTTCCATGAACATTGAATGAGCAAGAGCTCGGTTGCTGACCCTGCAGAATGAGCCCGGCAAAAGCACACCGCCAAGGGCACGATGTTGCAATCTCGCACGCCGCAAGCCGACGCCAAGGTCGCACCTGCAAGATAAACCAGGCACACAGTGGGAAAAACAATATTAATTGTGCTGAATTTTGCCTCACACACGGTCCCACCTCACATGACAAAGCCAAACCTGACAGGATGCCAAGCCCAGGAGGAAGGAGACGCCTGAATCCCACATTTCAAGACACAGGCAGATACAATTAAAAGGCTCATTGGACATCTGCAGCAGTGGGAGTAGTCGACCTCCCAACATATGAATAAATCCTCACATTGTTTACACCTACCCATAGTAAAACATTGTTGCAAATGACAGGTGCACCGCGAGCTGGGAACAGCAATAGTCCCAGACTGGGAGGCTCGCGAGCGGACCAATCAGAACATGGGGCTCTTATCACTGACGCCATTAACATTGACCAATCCTCAGAGGTCTTCATGTAACAATTTTCATGTATCAAATTGAAGGGACAGCCCAAGTATATCACCTGACTAACCCTCAACCACTAACACCGTTCTCTATATGTATGCTAAACTAACCCTACCACTCGAGTAACCAATCCAGAGTGGAAATAGGTTAGTAGCGCGTCATACTAAGGTAAAAAGGGCCTGCGAGCCCCACGATTGTGTGTGTGTCAGGACGGACGCGTACGATCCTTGACCCATCCCTGCCATTTTGTCTAATAAACAGCAGAGTCACCTTGCTTCTTGCATGTGTCTCATACTCTATCTCTTTTGGGATATATGGGAGGAGTTGGGGCCTCCCTGCCCGGAGGTCTACGGACGGCCCGGCCGACCCCGGAGGAATTTCCCCCCGACAAATTGATTCTATGCTTTTCCTGAGAAATAAAATTGGTAAGTTCAGTGGGAGAGCCGATACGAGAAGCATCACGTGTTTGCTGGGTAAAACTATCTATGCTTACCCAGGCTTTTGTATTGGTTATTGAGTCTGCATATTCAGTTATGCTTAGATCATTCCAAATGTTCATTTGTGTCTGATCAATTAATGCAATTTTCCTAAGAGGGATTATTTTTTTAATTTCCATACTAGTCCCAGTAAGTTTTGGAAAATAATCTATTATGCATTGACCTGCAAAGGGAGACATTGGTAGGGGAGTGACAACAGGGCCCACAGCAACGGATTTTGGCCCACGCTTATTGCCACCTTTTTGCTTGGGCTTCTCAAAACAAGCTGACAATGTGACATTCAAACAAGCAGGAAGATTTCAGACACCTAAGTTGTGGCTTAATACTTCTACAAGATCTGCATTATTACAACAGAGGTCAACATTATGAACCACTTGATTTCCCGTGGAACCAGTCATGGAAGCAGCCACACAAGTATCCATTTCAAGAGTATCCCTCTTGGGTGCCGTAATTGATTGTAATTGAGGTTGGCTACGCAAGCCAGTGCGAAGAGACATGATATTTTATTGCACTGCAGGGCTGGCAGAATCAAAAGAACGCAGGATTGCAGACCACACCAGTGAGAGTAGTCTACTAGCAGAGACTCAAGCCACTACCTTTGTAACTTGGAATCAAAGTACACTGTGTGGTTTAAAGGGAGTAGAATCAAACACAATAGCTCACCGCAGTCACCAGCACAGACCAATCTCAATGACAAAAGTGGTAACAGAGCATACATGTACACTGTGCGGTTCAAAGGGAGTAAAGGCAGACACAGTAACTCCCAACAGTCACAGCACAGACCAGTCTCAATGCCATTAGGCAAGCTTTAGGGTCTACTAGGACCAGTTGACCATGCGCGGCTCAAAGGGAGTATTAACCCCCTGCAGTCACTGGTATGGTAGACAAGATTTTATGAAGGAGCAGACAAAGATGACAATACACCCCCTGGAGATCCAGACACGTGGCATGTAGAAGGTCAAACAATCTTGGAGTCTGTGAGGTTGTTAGCGATTCAACAAGCGGACTCCACTTGAATTAACTTGAATGAACGAAGATGACAGATGATAAGTCAGGTGAAGCCTGGCTCAAAGATAGAAACCTTCTCCCCGCAGTCGTCGGCACCGTTTTATGAGCACGCTGTAATTGGAAACACACGCCATTTGGAGGAAATACACTAGTATTCTTCGCCGGCGAGCACAGTGACTAGTAGAGTTTCAAGACGCGTGAAAGGAGAATTGAAGCTCACAGTTGAAAAATGTACCTGGATGGAGTTAGCTGACCGCGCTGACCTTCACTCCTTCACAATGACATAAAGCAGACAAAGCAGACCTCTGCCTCGCAGCCAGCAGACTGCAGACTGCCACTTGGAGGACCACTTTGCGGCCCGCTTCGGATGGTCTGCTGTAGTTGTAGAAAAAGTTATGGGAGGAGCCAGGTAGTGCCAAAGAGCATAGCACACAACACGTCAGGCAGCAAAGAAAAAAACAGAAGGTACTGCAGACTGCCACTTGGAGGACCATGATAGTAAATTAATGAGTTCAATCTGTCATTCATTAAGTTTATCACATCAATGTAAAGATTCATTGGGTATATATTTACAAATTTTACAATAGTTTCAGATGTAAAAAAAGTATTTTTAAAATCATAATACTGCAAACAAATATCCTGTTATAGTGCATAAATAGTGCAGTGTGCTCAACGTGTTTCGGGAATGGAATATCCCTTCTTCAGGATCAATTTATATTTCAGTGAGTTGGGTTCATACAATTCATTGTTTCAAACTTCAGCATAAACTACAAGGTAAATTGAAACGTATTATCGGTGCATTGCTATATTCCATATGTGATATAAAAAGCTTTTGTCAATCAATTGCAATATGTAAACTACATTTTTAACTAATTATATGTTAGCATTCAACAAAGGAAACTCTTTCCAATTTTAATAAGTTCTACGTTGGATGAAAAATGAAATCGATATTGGTGAAAACACGGCAAGCTGTGGCTCCTGCGTATGCTTAACAACTAATGCATGTTCAAATTGGTACCTGTATTCTGTTGATAGTTATGCTGTCGACATAGTTGTAGCTCAGATCTTCTTTTTATTGCATAGATCGGGCAGGTTTGAATCTTAGAGAAATGTTAGAGTTGAAATTGCTTCGAAAAACACTTATGTCACTAACTGAATCTAGTGGGACCCACGAGGGTCTGAGGTTGCTTACCGTGTGTGGGCAATCAATGATCAGCTTGGTTCATCTCGGCAGAAAGGAACGTTCTTATTGGTATTCACAGAACATTAAAAGCAACAGTCCTCATTTTTCTGAATTACCACAGTCATGTAATACATTGATATTCAATTGGTGATTACATATGTTTAGGAGTACATAGTGTCATTTTCATGCATTTGTCAAATCTCAAATTCTGATGTTATAAAATAGGGTGTTTTCATTAATATTGTACAGGAACAGACTAAATCATAATAAACAGTATGAAACGTGACGTTATATTAATTTTACATTTCTGCTCAGATTCATATTTATGTAGTGAGAATGTTACATAAGAAGGATTGACTAGTCCTGCAGTGGTGCATTTGGCCCCTGATGGTACGGCTCTCAATTAAATATTTATGTGGTCTGATTCACTGTGATCTCTTTAGACTGTCCACTCTGTTGCATGGTTTATATGAAGGATGAATCTATAAAAAGGCTGCTAGCGAGTATTCTTCGTTAAGGCCCAAAGGGCTAATTATGTCTAGTTTGTGTATCCAAAAGAGCATTCAAGTATAAAAGCAGCAGCAGCAAGAAAAAGCATTTTCAGCGAACTGGAACCGGAGAGGGTCCTGGAGATCCCAGAAGCAGGAGGGTGCAGAAGAAGCTGTGGAGATAGTCAGTAGGAAAACAGAAGGCTGAGGCACTGGCCCAATGTCTGTGCGGGGCTGTGTCCACTGCAATACTTGTTTCCCTCTGGGCATGTGAAATGAAGCCCAGGTGTCTGAGAGGTAGATGGAGAGACCCTGACCTCGACCCAAATTCCTGAATAACTGCCCACCAGCGCCATGTTAACCGGGTGAGTCTTATGACCAGACAAAGAGTGGAACACAGTAAGCATGTGTGTGTGGCATACTGGTTAATGAAGGTGAAAGGCATTCTGGGACTTGCAGGTTGGGTAACAGCAAGAGTAAAGAGACAGAAAATGGAAATGCCCAAGATGAGTGGCATTCTGGGACTTGTGGTGTAAATGATAGCCAGCTTCAAAATTCCATGAAAATAAATGTGCAAGAGGCACGAGAGAGAGAAAGAAGGAACAAAAGTCCAGTATTCATTTGCAAGTTGTTTAAAAAAATAAACTGTGAAAACTAACACCAGCTCTCCAGAGAAAGTGCAGAGGAGCTTTGTGAGGCTCGAAGGAGCAGCTAAGTAGAGAGCAAGTGAAGAGGAGCTGCGCAACAGGGGAAAGGCAAGCTAAGACCCCAAGAAAAGTGAGTGTACATTGCATGCTGTGAAAGGCCCTAGAAGAACAGAGACATTCCCCGAAAGAGAAAAAGGAATGTTGAAAAGTTCAAGGTGAGGGCGAATTGGAAGATATGTACAGTTTGTGGATCCTAAAAGCCTGGGTATTGGGGTGGTCCTGCATAGGGCTAAAATAATACTGTGCTCTGTAGAAAGTCTCTAGTACCAAGAGGTAGGGAGAGTTGTTGAATTATTGGGGAAGGGAACCCCGTTGTGAAGTACTATTGAACTGCTAATTGTCAAGATTGAAGGGGAAGGAAACCCAGGAAGAAACCAGAGCAAGAAAGAATTGTGTGCCCCCATTAAGTTGTGAACTGTGAATTGTGAGCTTCCTAAAATAAGGGAACAAGGAGGGCTTTGGCAGGAAGAGAGCTCTTAGTAACCTGAAGGAACTTTGGTTGGAACTATTGAATTTGAAGAACCATTGAGAAACCGTTCATAACCTGTTTAAGTCTCCGGAATGTTGTTAAATCCTTAGTATCCTAAGCTTGGGGAAGGGAGCTGTGGGACACCTCCAATACCAGCAGAGAGACCAAGACAAGAGAGATGCAGAGCCACTGCAGCGCCACCTTGACATTTCTTTTGATTCACCCCTGTTTTTATTTAGTCCAATTCCATATGCATTATTGCTATAGAAAAGTGAGGGCAAGCTTAGTTTTTGAGACAGACGTTATTATTAGTTTGACTGACTTTAATTTAATGGTTGAGCTCACTCCCATTACATAGATAGGGCTAGTTAGGCAGTAACCATCCTGTCCCTTTTTCGCTTATAAAGGTTTCGAAACTTGAACATTTCTGTCTATTTCCAACTCTGAGCACCATGGGTTCCTCACAAGAAGCAGACGCATACGTCACTGATAGACCCCACCCCCTCACCTCTGACCTATTGGATGAATAACAAGAAGACATTGTGCATGACACCTAATATTATTCCAATACCACATCGAGTGTATGAGAGATGTTATGCACTCAGACAGCCATACTGAATGTACCATCAAACTGAAATAGTAGCAGGAGAGCTACAGGTATCACTGAATATCGAGGAGCTGTAAGGAAAACCTGACAAGTGCAAAGTGACATCATGAAGAGAAGACACGATTATGCACTGAAACGACATAAGAATACTTAAAGAATGAAGATGTAACTAAAGAAACAAAGTAAGCATATATACAAGTAGGAAGAAACCATATATATAAAGAAGATAAATCAGATGAGTAGTGAATGTTTATATGCAGAAACACAAGGTAGATGACTCACATAGAAGCAGTAGAAAACATACTATGGGTGAAGAGGCCATGTTGGAAAGCTGGAAGACGGCTCTGAATAATAATAAGTGACATGCTCGAAGGAATGAAACCAGGAATGCAGAGCTGACAGAGGCTGGAAATACAAATTTGTGCATGAACAAAGAATAGCTGTTGGCCAGAGATCAAGGATGCAACAGCGAGAAGCTATTGAAGGATACAAGGGAGTCAACAAGGATAAGCAATATACGCAGGACATACTTCTCTTAGTTTAAGTAAATCAGCAAACTTTTGCGAATGCCAAGTTTTGATGATTAAAGATGCAGAGAAACATATGTGAGACAGAACAACCAAGTGTCCCGAGGCCGAGGAGGGTAATGACACATAACATAATTGAATCAAATAGCATTAAATAAGAGGCAAAGTGGACAAAATCATGGTCTCTTCACATGTGGTGTAAGACCAGGAAAACAAGGCCTATTCATGAGCTTCTGGTGAGGATAAGGATGTACCCTAACTCTCTTAAAAGTTCTGGAGAAGAGAATATCATGCAAGGTCAAGTACAAAGGAGGAGCCTTAGCTGAAAGCTTGGCCGATGACAGATGGTAGACTAATTGGACAAGTGGGCAGTAGTCTGACGTTGTTCTCTGCATCTGGGTTTCGTTTTGCTTACATGCTGCTAATGAGCCAAATGTCCAAGGTTGGGAAAACATTCCTTCCAATCAGAGGGCCATTTAGGATGAAATCATAGCTGATGCACATCGACGTTTGAATTCTTTGTTGACCTGAAATGTAACTGAGAGTGTGTTGACTGCAACTTGCTGTTCACCAGGTTTCCCTTCTTTATTGAGCTGATAAAAAAGTAGTATTCTGTCATATTCTTTGAGTCTGTTTGGTTATTTGGGTCCAAGATTTTTGTTATGGTAATTCTATTCTGCACGTAGAAACGCCCAAAAAGTAATTATGCACATGTTGGTAGCAGAGGATGTTTGAAATCCAGATCCTTGGATTCTTGACAACTTCCACCCGTACCTGGTGTTAGCTGCAGAGAGCGGTGCTGCAACACGTATGACCAAGATTGTTGGCAGGGGCCCCTTTGAATAAATTCCTGTCCAGTCCCCGCAGATGCCCTGTAGACTGAAGGCAAAGTGGTTGATTAGAGAAGAATATATACAGAAAGCCTCGAGCTGAATAATGGATGTCAGTAGAAACATTGAAAGTGGCAAATTAAAGGTGAGGGGCAAATTGCATGTATATTTATAGAGGGGATCATAATGGGATTTATTTGGGAAAGGTTGATAACTCGATACCTGTCCTCAAGGAGGGACAAGGGTTGGCACCAAACTACAACTTATTAAGTAAATAATAAACAAAAAATGTGGTAAGTATTGTCAGTCAAAACTGACTTTTCATTATGAGGGACACTCCTTTTTTACATTATTTATTGCAGGACATTACCAAGTTACACACCTAATATAATAAAGTACCATGCTTGGTGGGTGAAAGGCACGACTAACAAAACACTTATGCCGTGGCCTCAAAAACATTAATCGTCTAGAGCAGTACTGCAGCACATGACAACATACTTGCATGCTACATATGCAAGGAAAAAGCTACAGAAAAGGTTAGCTGTTTTAGAATTATGGAAGATGTATCAGAGTGAGAGGGAAGATCTGCTTTAGAAGGATTGGATGATCAGTCAGCATAAGAAGTAAGATTTAATGCCCTCAGCTCCTCTTTCTCCTCCTAAAAACCGTAGCACAACAGAATACACAGAGGGAATCTATCCTCTAGAGTAATTAAAAGCAGCGGTGGGGTATGTTAATCCAACATACGCACCTCCCACTTACAAAAGCGAAGACAGCATGGAAGAAAGTAAGAATAAAGAACGTAAATATATGTCCACATGCGACAAACATAAAGAGCGTGATGAAAGAAAGAACAGTCAGATAGACATAGGGGAGGAAGCCAGAAGACCAAAAAGGGAGAATGACAAAGCAAGTGGAATGATAATAGAACAAATCGAGTGGATGGGAGGACAGTTATTACTTAAATCAGACGGAAAAAGCATTGTTGATGTTAAAGAAAGAGAGGAAAGAGAGGAAATAGAAAAGAAGGAAAAGGAAAGAGAAAGGGAATACAAGGAAGAGAAAGAACATGAAAGGAAGAATGGATAAGGTACGAAGAAGAGAAAAACAGAATTAGAGAATTGAAGAGATGAAACGAGAAGAAATAGAAGTTTGAAAGAATGTAAATTGCAAAGAAGGTGAGAGGAAGAAGAGAATAGAGCGATGAGGAGAAGGGAAGAAGAAATGAGAAGGAATAGGTGACAAAAAGATGATGAAATAGATCATATTGTTAATAGAAGCATGATACCCTTTGAAGCATTAGAGTGATGGGAAGAAGAGAGAGGAACACAACAACCCTGCAGGAAGCTACAACAGATGAGAGAGAAGAGTGGCTATGAGGCTCTGGGGAGTATTGCAGGATCTCCATCAAAGGAAACCAGAGATAGAGAGTGGATAACACACTGATGGACAAGCATAGAACGCTGTCCCTAAATAGACTAGATGTTGATGATGAAGAAAGGGATAACAGCCATACCAGTTGGGGTATAATAATGTCAGATAAAGAGAGGGAGGAAAACAAAAAAATGCAAAGAGAAGGTGCATGCAGTTTTTCGATAGACCTGAACATAGAGAGGGGGGTTAAATGGCCAGATTTAGAAGACCCAAAAGAAAAAACGCCCGTACAGATACCATATTCTCAGTGATCACCAGCACAATCGCATAGTGCAGGGAATATGTCCCCGCCATATGTAAGCAGGTTAAGGTCACTACCAGGAAGAAGACAAATGAGCGAGACTAGCCCCACATGGAAGACACAAACTGTAGAGGGATATGATTTTAGACCAGGGTTTACAGAATTCCCATTAATAGAGAAAGCGGGAGGACGACCACAATATATTCAGTGGCCACAAATTGATAAGGAAAATCTGAAATGTAAATTACATAGCTTGACTGCAGGTGAGGGAAAATGGAATTATGAGTAAGCAGGAGTGACAGCGGGAATGACTTAGTGGTAGGTGATGTAAAAGACATAGTGGGAGCTATTCTAGGGGAGAGAGGTGATGACATTTAGAGACGAGCAAGATATGCGAGAGTAACAGCACAAAACACGACACATGATAGAGCACCATTTAATAATTGCAGAGCAGACTTATGGAGAGCGCTTACAGTACACTATCCAGACACATCAGACATGGGTGTGGTATGACTAGGAAAATGGGAGAGGACGAACATTCTGTTGCCTTTATCCAGGAGATTTAACAACGGTGTTGTCTTGAGACGACAGAACCGTGGGATAAAATAGTGGCATAATTTGATCACATTTTATGTCAGGGACTGCCTGAGCCAGTGCAACAGCAGATGAAGAAGCAGGTAGGGATGGAAGCAAATCCATGACCAGTAATACAGTTGACTATCATAAATCATTGTCGATTGTTACAAGAGAAAAATAAGAAGAAAACCAAGAATAGAAAGCAGGCGGAAGTGAAGTTAGTTCAGAATTGTTTTTCAAAATTCACCATGGAAGAAGCCGTATTTTTCAGGGGGTTGCCAACCCCCCCCCCCTCTTAACTGATATATAGATGAAATGGTAGATAGGTCAAACAGTTCACTCTCCAACCCATCATTGTAGAAATCAGGATTAGATTGCCTTTATTAAAAATATAAAAAGTACATTAGAAATAGGGATCACTGCACACAGTGTCAGATAAATATGTATTTTAAAATGGATACTCAAATGCAAATGGTGTGCAGTTCTGAGAAAGGTGTGGGGAGTTATAAACCATGCCAAGGGGTTTGAGATAAGCAAGAATGACTGACACACAGATTTTGGCAGCATCTTGTAACAAGATGTGAGGTTTGGTAGGTTAAAAATGGAACTGGCATAGAATTCAGACAATAATGAGATAAGGCTAGGCAATTAATAGAAGCTTCTGACACATTTATCTATATGATTGGGTTCTTGAGGAGAAACTGTACAAATTAGTTTCAAAAGCTTAGCTGTATTATTTGGCACTGTGAATATGAGTATATGTATATTTTCTCTAACAGTTTTGTGTACGAGAACACTTGGCATAACTTCCAGAAGTAGATAATGTGCAGACATTGACGCATGAAGATTGTTCTTGAAATGAGTTGAGCACTTTCATAGTTGGGTCCCGCCAAGTCCAAAATAGGCATATTAAATTTGTGTGTCAGAGAAAAATTGTGGATTTTATTGAATTGAATTGATTGTTTATTTGTATAGCGCCTATACACGATGTGTTTCAAAGCGCTTCCTTGAAACAATTCAAAATGCGAAAAGATAAATAATAAAATAACTATCTTAATCAGCCTGGTGACATTTCAGATAGGGCAAGTACAAGGAACAATCGGGGAGGCGGGAGGGGGGAAATGAAACAAAACAAGCAGTTACATTAGTGTGCCTGACGACAATTGTTGTAGTGCCATAAAATTAACAAGAGGGGGGGGGGGTGGAGAGAGGGAGAAGGAGAGGAGCAACACAAGCAACTAACATACTAGGATGGACGGCGATTCAGAGCAGTGCTTGGTAGGAGGGGAGGGGAATAGAAGGGGAGAGGAAACAGAAGGGAAGGGGAGAGACAAACAAGCTGCTATCACAATGGTCACGAGACAAATGATAGAGTAAGTGCTAGTGAACAGTAATAGGGAGGGTAAGAGAAGAGTGGATGAGAAAGACAGGCCGCTACAATTACTAGGCCTGACGGCAATTGAGGTAGTGCTGGAATTAGACAAGAGGGGGAGTGAGGAGGAGAAGAGGGCAGGTGGAATGAGAAAAACAGGTGGCTACAATTACTATACCTGATGCCAATTGGGGTACTGCCAAAATTTAACAAGAGAAGGGGAGGGGTGAAGAGGAGGGGAGGTCAGGTCGATGAAAAAGACAGGTGGCTACGATTACCATGCCTGACGGCAATTGAGGTAGTGCCAGAATTTAACAAGAGAAGGGGAGGGGTGAGGAGGAGGAGAGAGCAGGTGGTATGAGAAAGACATGCAGGTAAAATTACTATACCAGACGGCAATTGAGATAGTGCCGGAATTAAACAAAAGGAGGGGAGAGGTGGGTAGGAGGAGCGGGAGGGAGGAAGAGAAGACATGCAAACATCTTCTTCAGCTGAAGAAGGGGAGGAAGGGGAGGCACAAACAAGCAACACATTGGGACTGGGGAAATGCACACAACCATCACGGGGAGGGGGTGGTGGGGGGACACACACAACCATCACGGGGGAAATGGGGGGTGTGGGGATGCACACAACCATCAGGGGGCATGGGTGGTGGGGGATGCACACAACCAACACAGAGGCATGAGGGGGTGGGGAGATGCACACAATCACAGGGGTACGGCGCGGGATGCCGGTTAAGTTAATATAAAATTGTTGTGCACATGTGATAAAGTTATCCAATTGTAATGAAGGGATGTTTGCCCTTTAATTAACTTGGCCTATCAAAGCCTACCATTCACAAGGTGCTCATTTGCATACAAATGTTGCATAATCTTGGAAAATCTATAAAGATATGTTGGATGCAGACATGCATTGAGTGTTTTCTGTATTCTTGATGATTAAAGACACATTTTGACTCCCATGCATCTGTTTTTCCCCTGTCTCTGCCTGATGGATGGGAGCATGAGAATCCATGGATGTCTGATGGAGGCATTGGGTGAATGACTTCTTGGCAGAATTATCAAGTGGTTAATGTGTGGCTACACAAGAGTTACAGTCAGGGCAGCAAAGTAATGTAGTGGACCCTATGAATCATACTGGGTACAACTTTTGGCCAAGAGTTAGAGGGATTGCACCTAGAGGATGAGGAGGATTTCAAAACCCTCAAGAGAGAGCAGGATTTAATGGAGGACAGCCACAACAATGCTGGAATTATTTGAGGACAGGACATATAGCCCGAATGTGTAGAAGCAGAGTAGGACGTATGCAACATAACTGGCAAGCTCCAAGAGCGGGGATGGGCTATTCTCCACAGTACAACACAGAACCACAGGAATATTATGTCCAAGATCACAAGCAGTATCAGACATGCACGCCACAAATACAGAAAGCACAGCAGGTCGCACAGCAAATGCGGTCACCACAAGGGCAACCACAGCAAGCTCCCATGCAGGCACAACAAGCACAGCAGCCACAGTACACACTGGTGCAACAGGATTGATGTCAAAATGGAAGGCAAAAGCAGGAGCTCCTCAAGCATCAACACCCAGGATAGGGAGTGTAACAGTAGTGGGAGGCAACCCTTTTATGGGTACAGGGCTGAATTTATATCCACAAGGCCAACAGAGTGACTTGATGTTTTCAGTACTATCTTTGACACCAGACCCTCAAGAGGAACCAAGGGTCAGGGTAACGATAGGAGGCAAGCCATTTACGTTCCTTTTGGATACAGGAGCAACTTGTTCCTGTGTTCGAGAAGGACAATACCCAATGTCTAGGATCACCATGAATGCACAGGGATTCTCTGGGGCAACGTTTGGTTCCCTTTACTGAAGAATTACCACTTTCTAAAGGTGAACATTTTGTGACAATGCCACTATTTTATTCTTGGCAGACAACAGTTAACATATTAGGACATGACTTGATGACAAAGTTAAATATGACAGTGTCTTTTACTGACAAAGGGATAGTGTGTTTGACTCCAGGGATACATTATATTAATGTGAGAGAGTTATACTAGCTTTTACAAGCCAAAAAGTACTACAAGGGTTCCCTTTAGACCCAGAAATATTTTTGTATGGAGTAATATTTTGTTGACTTGGCTTCCTGGACTGACAGGGAAAATATTGAGAATAACTGATGAATTTTGGTTTAGACCAGAAATACGTATGGACAATGAAGAGCAACAGGTTATTCCCATAGAGCTGGGGGCAGCAGCGGTAAATCAAGAAAGGGTGGTTGTTCATGGGACAGATGATGAGGGAAGAGCATGAAGAACAGTATTAGCCCTTAAAGAAGGATATAGAATGACAGATTTGACAGACGAGATGAATATTCAGATGATGAATTTGTGTTTTTCATAAGTCTCACTTATTGGATGAAAATTGAGGATAGAGAAATATCACAGATGGCATTGGTAAAAAAGAAACCATCATTTTTCCTGGAAGATTTAGAAAAGGTTACAAACAGCTTATCCATATGACGTGGGTCTATTGAGTGGAGCAGGAACAGTTCAAATCTAGCTCAAACCGTAAGCTATTTTGCCACGTGCAAAGCAATATCCTATGTCCCCAGAAGCAAATGAAGGCATATTTGAGACCATTTCCGCTTTAATAAAGCAAGGAATATCAGTGCCATCAGAATCCTCATATAACACTGCTGTGTACCCCATGAAGAAATCAAAGAGTGGGGTGTGGAGATTTATTCAGGATCTCTACCCCTTACACAAAATTGTTGAAGCAGAGTTTCCTCTGGTCCCAAACCCTGCTACAGAATTATGTAACATCCAAGCTAAAGTCAAATATCTTATAGTTATGGATTTAAAAAGCACCTTCTTTTCAATTCCACCTCATGAAGATTCAAAGGATCTGACTTCCTTTTCATATAGAAATCAGAGACCAAAACACATGAGACTGTCTCCGGGGTACTGTGAGTCCCCATCAACATTTAATAGAGTCCTTCAAATAGGCTTAGGTAATGCACAACTATAGAGCACGACAATTCAGTATGTGGATGACATATTGGTGTGCAGTGAGACAGAGGAAAGGTGCAGGGAAGACTGAGTTCAACTAATGACAATACTAGCAGAGAAAGGAAACAATGTAGAAAAAGAGAAGCTACAATTTGTTCAGGAAGTGTTCCTGTAAATAGGACAGCCCATCTCTCAAGAGTGGAGAAAAGTGACAACTGAGAGAGCAGAAGCAATTATGAGAACTCCAAAACCTGAGACAGTGAGGGAAATGCAACAGTTTTGAGGTCTGTTTAATTATTGTGGAGCCTGAGTTTTTGACTACAGTACATATGTTTGAACAAGTTTAAGAGAACTCAAGGAAGCACTGATAGGCAAAAGTAAGATATAATGGATAGATGACATGAGTGAAGGGTTCGAAGAACTCAAAAGGGTGATTTGCCCAGCCCCTGTGTTAGGAATACCAGACTAAAGTGAAGAATTTGACCTATTCTCACATTCAAAGGAGAAGTAATGACAGCAATACTTACACAGAAGACGACATTAGGACATGGACATAAACCACTGGTTGGGATTCTAGACCAAGTAATGAAAAGACTTTACCCCTGCATACAAGCACTAGCAGCTGCTGTTTTCACAATTGAGAAAACCACCAGTATTACAATGGGATGCTCAATAACATTATTTGTCGAGCACTCTCTATTTGCCATTTTGGAAAAAACAAAAAGCACATTGAGCGTCTGGATATGAACTGATTTTTTTGAATCCATCAATCAAAATTGTTAGATGTAGAATAGTAAATCCAGCAACATTTATAGCAGAACCAGTAAAAAAGGATGACTATATACACAATGTATACTGAATTCTATGATGACATGCCTTATGTTAGAGAAAATGCTGTCAGAGGGGGAAAGCTCGCTTTATTGATGGCTCTTCGAAAATTGGGCAAATGACTGGTGAAAAGCATACTGGGGTGGCAGTAGTGAAATTAAAAAAGAATGATGAATTTGAAGTTGTGACAAGTGCGAGATTGGCTTCACATTGTTCAGCGCAGGCTGCAGACTTAGTGTTGCTTAGTGTCGCGCTTCAGAGATTTGAAGATGTGGAAGTGACAGTGTATTCTGACTCTGCCTACATGAAACAACCAGAGATGCAGGGTTGTCACGTTGGAAAAGGAGGGGTTTCCTCTGCACAGACAGCACTCCAGTGCAACATGCGTCCCCATTGGGCAAGCTTGTTAAAGTACTAAAGCTCCCATTGTCTCTCGCTGTGGTGAGATGCACAACCCATGATGAAGGGGCAGACTTAATTTCTCACTGTAACAAAGCCACAGATGTAGAAGCCAAAGAACAGCATATTTCCCAAATATTTCTGATTTTGAATTGGAGGATGTTAAGCAAGGATCAGCACAATGTATGCTGATGCAGGAAGGATTTAATAAATCCATTGTACAGTTAATTGAGCTCCAAGGTCAAGCTCTACAGGAAGAGCAGGATTTGTGAAGGAAGCAGGGGTGTTCTTTATCCCCCACTGAGGGTTTATGGAGACAGGACAGAACTGGAAATCCAATTGTAGCTGTAGCATTACTGAAGGTGGCCCTGGAGCAGCTTCACTACCCCACACACACCACCAAAGAGAGTCGTGTTGCAACAATTGCAGAAGACTGGTTCACATCAAATTTACTAGAACATGTGGCACAGCTTATTGTAAATTGCAAACTGTTCCTGAAATTTAAAGCTGGCCACACATTGCGAACAGTGAGGGTTGCAGTCACTAGGCCCAGTGATCCATTTCAGAATCTAAATATAGATTATGTGGATATGTTACAAGTATGTAATACTCATAGGTACATGCTGGCAGTATCAAGGTGGGTCCATGCATTCACCCCGATGCCACATGCACTGCCAAGTTTCTTGCACATGAGGTGTTTCCTAGATGGGGTGTGTGCGAAGTCCTGCAGTCTGATAATGGCCTGCATTTTGTAAATTAGTTGTTTGAACAAATAGTTCTTCTATTTGGCATTAAACACATGTTTTCCTCAGTTTACCACCCACAGAAAAATGGTGTCTGTGAAAGGCTAAAGCAAACATTTAAAAAAACACTCTGGAAAAGGAATGGCTACATTGCCTAACCCTTGCTTTATTTGCCCTGAGAAACCAGCCTGGCCCAGATCACCACCTAACACCTCATGAGTTGGCAACTGGAAGCCACATGAGAGTTTCTCTTGATACTCCACTTGAGGAAAAACTGATGGCCACAGTGTAGTGAAAACATTGGGTGATGAGATGCATGATTACTTAACAAGTATGACCGCTAGTGTTTATTTTATTTCACAACAGATCAACAATTGGAAGGGAACGATCGATGAAGTTTGAGGAAGACAACCAACCAACTAATGTTACTGACTCACGCAAATAGCATAGTTTGTAGCTAGGGAACCAAATGCTCATAAAGAGCTTTGTGAGAAATTGGAACAAGCCCCATTTTGAGGGACTATACATAGTAGATGGGGTCACTCCCGCCTCAGTCAAAATCCAAGGAAGAAGAGCCTGACTGCACTTGAATGACGTGAAGCTCTACAAAGGAGAGATCCCGAACCCACTAACACCCATTGACATTGAATCAAGAAAAGAAGTTCTGCGCATGCTGACCAGATCGGCTACCAAGGGCAAGGACAAAGAATCAATGAATTAAAAACACTCAGGAATAAAGTGACATTTCCTAAATCTAATAGGGAATGAATGGACTTTGCAAAGTTCCAGAACTTTTTCAATTGAACTAAAACAGGGCAAATTGAAAATACGATGCAAAGATTGCAGGAGACATTCTATGTTCCCTGATATGTTACAGACATTGTTGCATACTGTTTTTGTATACGGACTCTGAACATATCCACCTCTTTTGCGTTGAAACACAGACACTGTTGCATTTTTGGAAAATCCTAAAAATGGTCCTATCATACGCAGAGTTATTATGGTAATTATTATTCCATTTCTGTCATAACAAGTGCACATTTTGAAAACCAACTTGAAGGAGAACAATTAAAAATGGGAATGTTCCATTATATAAAGCACACTGTGATAGCAAGATGACCAGCTACTTCAATAGAGAAAATGTGGCTTTTGAATACTATGGCAATACTTCTTACAACTACATTTTGCCTTATGCTCTTCACATCAAACAAGAAATTGTTTTACAATTCAGATGAAATACCTGACAATGAGACATCTCTTTCTAGCAGGAAATAAAGGTACAAGTGATATTTTTTCTGATATTTCGATCTAAAAGAGATGTTGTGGAAGATAATGAAGGTATAAATTAATATCTTGATAATCCGGCTCATTTAAAGAATAACATGTGGTATCAGCACATGAAGAAAGCTGCTACAAATTATCAACATGACAATAAAAGGATTTAATGTGATCAGAGACGATTTGAGGGCAATCGGGCTCATGGCCTTCCAGAACATGTAAGTCCTGGACTTAATTACAGCAATGGAAGGAGGCGTGTACACCAAGATTGGGCCTTCTTTCTGTAAATTCCAACCTGTCCATGGCAGAGAAAATGAAACCCTGACAGAAGCAATACCTATGCTGTCAACCCTACATGCAAAGATGGTGGACGAAGTAGGCAAGACCGAAGATGAAGATTGGTTTTCGTCCCTGTTCTCATTGTTTCCAACCTGGTTGTTGAATGTGTTCAAACTACTTGGAGCAATTCTACTATTAGTGTTTGCTGGAATTCTGTCTTATGAGAATATTCATTCCTGCCACAAGAGGTGACAGTAGAAGAAGGAGTATGTCTGATGCATATGTCTCTATGCAAAACCAGGGGATTCTTTCCAGCGGCACACTGTAGAAGTTAAATGGATAGATGAGGGGGAGGAGGTGTACAAAGACAACTATATACAATTAGAAAGCATGGCCAAGCAGAAAACTACCAAGCATGTGATAAGAGAATATTATTCTACATTAATTCATCAGGACATGATATACCGTGGTGGCACACCAGACCCTTAATACAAATAAAGTGTTTGGTGTACCCCAATGGAAAATGGGAAAGAGGGATGGTAAAATGTCATGCAGAAGGGCTGGTGGGGGTTCATGGAGAGGGTGGTGAAGAAAATAGATGCCGGATGCTGGTGAATATGGGATGATAATGCACATGCCTTAACAAGGATAGACGAAAAACAATGCCCAGTATACATAAAACCACTGACACAGAATTCCTTGTGTTTCAGAGCAAATGGGACAGTTGTGCTGGGGATGAACACCAGCTGTGAGAGGACGATGAGCATCGCAGCATTGCAGAAAGGGACAGCAGCAGTGATGGACGTATGGTGGGCCTGTGGAACAAGATCATACGCCCAGCTATCACTTGATTGGGCAGGAGTAGGTGCACTGGTGACCCTCCACAGCCCTACATTGGTTCTGCCCCATGCAGATATGATACCATTCAATGAGCTATCCAGCCAGAAATGGAAGAATAAAGCAAAAGGGCGAGCAGAGACATGAGGAGAACAAAAAAAAGATCACAAGGAGGAAGAGAGCAAGTAATTAAATATCACAGAATCCAAAAAGAGCTTAAATGCTATCCCACCCCATTTGAAAATGTTCAGCAAAGTGTGTGTGTTTTTCACCTCTTCCTGCTTCCTGAGGTGCAACCTGTAGCTAACGCAAAAAGTATTCAAACTACCTGTTACGAGCTGCTCCAAATTTCTTGGGGTGCAAATTGCAGCTAACGCATAATGGATTAATATTATGCATTGCCAGCTGTTCAAATTGGCTAATGCAACCAAAAGGGACTGAAAGGAGTGTGAGAAAATCTCAGAGCTTTGTGTTTGATGGCACTATAGAACTGCTATGTATTGGACCTTATGACCGCAACGTAAAGGGGCGTGTGCCACAAGATCGAAGCACATGTTGCACAGCAATAACTGAAAACGATGCAGCCAATGGGACAACTAAGGAATCTGTTGAGGAGATATGAACAATACTATAAAGAATGATGAAGGAGACCCAGGACATCACATCAAACACATGGCTTGATTCAATATTCGCTTGCGTCCCAGATTGGCTGGCAGCAATGTTCAAAATAACTGTCCCTTTACTCGCCGTGATGCTCATCGCTATCTGCATTGGTCGGTGGGTCATTGGCCAGTGCAACTGCCACCAGAAAAAAATCCAGTTACATAATGTCAGCAAATACTTTTGAGCTTGGTAAAGGATTAGGTGAGGAGCCTCCAAGCATTACTGAGAGTGAGGATTATGTAGAATTAATATTTGCAGCAACACCGCCAGATTTAGAGAACTATGAAGCACTTTGGACCAAATGCTCATCAGATGGAGAAAAGATACTGGTGTTTGGGGAATACCTAGATGGGTAAGAAGAACAAGGGAACATGAACGGGGTCACATGGGTGAGGGTGCGTAAGGAAATGAGCAGGACAGAGATGTTGATCGAAAGATCGATCAAAGGGCAGAATGTATTAAAGGTGCTAATTAAGCGCCATTTACGGGGCGCACCTACCACCTACGGGAGCAAGCAAAGGGGGGAGGAAGACATGGTTAGACAAACAAACTGCAGTCACACCATGAAAGAACGCCTCATGGAGAAATGCAGAAGGTAGGGACACACTGTGCATGCCACAGGCCTGGGCAACCCTTGTATGACAGTCTTAGATAGTGAAAAATCTTAGACAAGCACATTTAGCAGGGATGCCCCCAAGAAGAGCCTTGCCAGGAAAACCTGCTCTGAACTCATGATCAACCCACAGAGTGGAGGGAGAAGGAGCTCATGCTGCAAGTCATGGGCAGAACAAAGCAGCTAAGACAACACTGGGTGATGTAATGACAGGGCAACAAGCCAATCCTACAGGCACATGGCCACAAGTGCCTATCGGCAGGTGGCTATGGGACATGGACACTCAACGGAGTGGCGTTCCTGGGAGGACCAATTAAATGGTAAGTCTCTGTGTCCCTGGGAGGGTTCCAGCCATTGGATTGACCACCACAAGGTTTGCGAAGGACATTATCCAGCAGGTATTGTTTGAATATCTCATTTCCCACCAGAAGCAGGGTGTCTCATGTTCTGTTCTCAAAGGTCCTGACCAATGGCAGTATAATAAAGTTCGGGCGGTCAACACAAATGTTATTTTACTAATTGCAAGCTGTCCCTGGAAGGGCTGACAAGCGATGTGAAACAACATGGGGAGGTGATGAGTTGGGATACTGTTGATCTGTTTAATCCAATCACATTTCACTGACATAGGTTGAGCACTAAGGATATGATTTAGCCTAACCAATGAGATTCCTGGGAATCCTTGAAAATATGAACATACAGAATTGCAATTGTTTGGAAGAGTCTTGACCATTGGATTTTGTAGTTTAAATCTAATGTCTGCTGTGTGCCCAGATGTCAGCTCTCATCAATCAGATCCAGTCCACTGTTCTGTTTGATTTGTGCTTGCCCAGCTCTAATAAACAGTGTTGTTTCTTGCCTGGTGTGTGCTCCATTTTTATCACAATTTTTACATGGTGGGATCAGAGGACCCCTGATAGAACAAGAAGAAAATTAGCTTCAAGCCACTGAGATGAATAGGTGGGCAGAATGCATGTAGTCCAAAGGGGACAATGACTTTCATGCCACCTTTTCCCACGTGACCCTAGTCCATTCTCCTGGGCTAATGGGTTGAGTGTGTGTGATGAGGTATTTGTTGTGTACTCAACATTTGTGTTGTGCAGTGATGTGGTGATTCACATATTCAATCCTGCCTGGCTTCTAGTACTTTTCACTTACCCAGCATATATATATTTACCATGATACCTATGTTTCCTTCATGCTCCAGGTTGAGCTGGGTTTTGTGTAGAGATATTGGGGGAGTTTATGCGTAATTCTTACTAAATCATATTCCTTTGTATTCTCAGAAGCTCCCTTGCTGTGAGGTTTTGGACCAAGATAGATATTCTTCTCAGTGGGCCATTACTGATGTTTTAAAATACATATATTTATTCTATTTCATCGAATGTTCCAGTACAAAAGTGAGGCATGAAACAATTGAAGAGTTTACATTACTGGTATGATGCGGAAAATGTGATTGAAAAATTAGCAGTACCTATTAGTACACATCCTATGCATCATATTACAGTTATTGTGTGGGAATATGCATGTGTAATTCAAAATACAAAAAAGATACTTATTTGTTTATTACAAAATCCCCAAAAAAGGTATATGTTTAGTTTATGAAACTGACTTGTGTGGTCCATGCAGGAAAGAAAAAAAACAAAGCGCATTCACCGGCTCTAGTTACTGTAGCTGGAGTAATTTTCCTGTGACAAAGAGGATATATTTAACATGCCAGATCCCACGCTTAACACGGGGATCTAACTTTAAATTCACATTGTGGGGAAACAAAGCCACACAACACACAACTGGACCTGCTGGTAAAGCTTCAGAGGGGAGAGGAACAGCGCATTCATATGTGCAAAGCCAATATGAAATATTATGGCAATACTTCTTACAACTACTTTTTGCCTTATGCTCTTCACATCAAGCAAGATATTGTTTTACAATTGAAATCAAATACCTGACAATGGGACATCTCTTTCTATCCCGAAATAAAGGTACAAGTGATATTTTTTCTGATATTTCCGATCTAAAAGAGATGTTGTGGAAGATAATAAAGGTATACATTAATATCTTGATAATCCGGCTCATTTAAAGAATAACATGTGGTATCAGCACATGAAGAAAGCTGTTACAAATGATCAACATGACAATAAAAGGATTTAATGTGATCAGAGACGATTTGAGGGCAATCAGGCTCATGGCCTTCCAGAACATGTATGTCCTGGACTTAATTACAGTAATGGAAGGAGGCGTGTACACCAAGATTGGGCCTTCTTTCTGTAAATTCCAACCTGTCCATGGTGGAGAAAATGAAACCCTGACAGAAGCAATACCTATGCTGTCAACCCTACATGCAAAGATGGTGGACGAAGTAGACAAGACCGAAGATGAAGATTGGTTTTCGTCCCTGTTCTCATTTGTTCCAACCTGGTTGTTGAATGTGTTCAAACTACTTGGAGCAATACTACTGTTAGTGTTGCTGCAATTCTGTCTTATGAGAATATTCATTCCTGCCACAAGAAGTGACAGTCGAAGAAGGAGGATGTCTGATGCATATGTCTCTATGCAAAACTAGGGGATTGTTCCAGCGGCACACCGTAGAAGTTAAATGGATAGATGAGGGGGAGGAGGTGTACAAAGACAACTATATACAATTAGAAAGCATGGCCGAGCAGAAAACTACCAAGCATGTGATAAGAGAATATTATTCTACATTAATTCATCAGGACATGATATACCGTGATGGCACACCAGACCCTTAATACAAATAAAGTGTTTGGTGTACCACAATGGAAAATGGGAAAGAGGGATGGTAAAATGTCATGCAGAAGGGCTGGTGGGGGTTCATGGAGAGGGTGGTGAAGAAAATAGATGCCAGATGCTGGTGAATATGGGATGATAATGCACATGCCTTAACATGGATAGGCGAAAAACAATGGCCAGTCTACATAAAACCACTGACACAGAATTCCTTGTGTTTCAGAGCAAATAGGACAGTTGTGCTGGGGATGAACACCAGCTGTGAGAGGACAATGAGCATCGCAGCATTTCAGGAAGGGACAGCAGGAGTGATGGACGTATGTGGGCCTTTGGAACAAGATCATACGCCCAGCTATAACTTGATTGGGCAGGAGTAGGTGCACTGGTGACCCTCCACAGCCCTACATTGGTTCTGCCCCATGCAGATATGATACCATTCAATGAGCTATCCAGCCAGAAATGGAAGAATAAAGCAAAAGGGCCAACAGAGACATGAGGAGAACAAACAAAAAAAGATCACAAGGAGGAAGAGAGCAATTAATTAAATATCAGCAGAATCCACACAGAGCTTAAATGCTATCCCACCCCATTTTAAAATGTTCAGCAAAGCGTTTGTGTTTTTCACCTCTTCCTGCTTCCTGAGGTGCAACCTGTAGCTAACGCAAAAAGGATTCAAACTACCTGTTATGAGCTGCTCCAATTTTCTTGGGGTGCAAATTGCAGCTAACGCATAATGGATTCATATTATGCATTACCAGCTGCTCAAATTGGCTAATGCAACCAAAACTGGACTGAAAGGAGTGTGAGAAAAGCTCAGAGGTTTGTGTTTAATGGCACTATAGAACCGCTATGTATTGGACCTTATGACCGCAACGTAAAGTGGCGTGTGCCACAAGATCGGAAGCACATGTTGCACAGCAATAACTGAAAACAATGCAGCCAATGGGACACTTAAGGAAGCTGTTGAGGAGATATGAACAATACTTTAGAGAAAGATGAAGGATACCCAGGACATCACATCAAACACATGGCTTGATTCAATATTCGCTTGCGTCCCAGATTGGCTGGCAGCAATGTTTAAAATAACTGTCCCTTTGCTTGCCGTGATGCTCATCGCTATCTGCATTGGTAGGTGGGTCATTGGCCAGTGCAACTGCCACCAGAAAAAAATCCAGTTACATAATGTCAGCAAATACTTTTGAGCTTGGTAAAGGATTAGGTGAGGAGCCTCCAAGCATTACTGAGAGTGAGGATTATGTAGAATTAATATTTGCAGCAACACCGCCAGATTTAGAGAACTATGAAGCACTTTGGACCAAATGCTCATCAGATGGAGAAAAGATACTAGTGTTTGGGGAATACCTAGGTGGGTAAGAAGAACAAGGGAACATGAACAGGGTCACATGGGTGAGGGTGCGTAAGGAAATGAGCAGGACAGAGATGTTGATCGAAAGATCGATCAAAGGGCGGAATGTATTAAAGGTGCTAATTCAGCGCCATTTACGGGGTGCACCTACCACCTACGGGAGCAAGCAAAGGGGGGAGGAAGACATGGTTACACCAACAAACTGCAGTCACACCATGAAAGAACGCCTCATGGGGAAATGCAGAAGATAGGGACACACTAGGGACACAAGGGCCCCCAGGCAGAGCTTTGCCAGTAAAACCTGCTCTGAACTCATGATCAACCCACCATGGGCCAGGGTGGAGGGAGAAGGAGCTCATGCTGCAAGTCATGGGCAGAACAAAGCAGCTAAGATAACACTGGGTGATGTAATGACAGGGCGACAAGCCAATCCTACAGGCACATAGCCACAAGTGCCTATCGGCAGGTGGCTATGGGACAGGGACACTGAACAGAGTTGCCTTCCTGGGAGGACCAATTAAATGGTAAGTCTCTCTGTCCCTGGGAGGGTTCCAGCCATTGGATTAACCACCACAAGGTTTGTGAAGGACATTATCCAGCAGGTATTGTTTGAATATCTCGCTTCCCACCAGAAGCAGGGTGTCTCATGTTCTGTTCTCAATGGTCCTGACCAATGGCAGTATAATAAAGTTCGGGCGGTCAGCACAAATGTTATTTTACTAATTGCAAGCTGTTCCTGGGAGGGCTGAGAAGCGATGTGAAGCAACATGGGGAGGCGATGAGTTGGGATACTGTTGATCTGTTTAATCCAATTACATTCCACTGACATAGGTTTAGCACTAAGGATATGATTTAGCCTAACCAATGAGATTCTTGGGAAACCTTGAAAATATGAACATACAGAATTGCAATTGTTACGAAGAGTCTTGACCATTGTATTTTGTAGTATAAATCTAATGTCCGCTGTGTGCCCAGATGTCAGCTCTCATCAATCAGATCCAGTCGACTGTTCTGTTTGATTTGTGCTTGCCCAGCTGTAATAAACAGTGTTGCTTCTTGCCTGGTGTGTGCTCCATTTTTATCACAATTTCTATATGGTGGGATCAGAGGACCCCTGATAGAATAAGAAGAAAATTAGCTTCAAGAGACTGAGATGAATGGCCTGTCAGTATAAGTTCATATCGGTGGGCAAAATGCATGTAGTCCAAAGGGGACAATGACTTTGATGCCACCTTTTCCCAGGTGACTCTAGTCCATTCTCCTAGGCTAATGGGGTGAGTGTGTGATGAGGTATTTGTTGTGTACTCAACATTTGTGTTGTGCAGTGATGTGGTGATACACATATTCATCCATGCCTGGCTTCTAGTGCTTTTCACTTACCCAGCATATATATATATATACCATGATACCTATGTTTCCTTCATGCTCCAGTTTGAGCTGGGTTTTGTGTAGAGATATTGCGGGAGTTTATGCGTAATTCTTACTAAATCATATTCCTTTGTATTCTCAGAAGCTCCCTTGCTGTGAGGTTGTGGACCAAGATAGATATTCTTCTCAGTGGGCCATTACTGATGTTTTAAAATATATATACATATATTTATTCTATTTCATCGAATGTTCCAGTGCACAAGTGAGGAATGAAACAATTGTAGAGTTTACATTACTGGTATGATGCGGAAATATGTAATTGAAAAATGAGCAGTACCTATTAGTACAAATCCTATGCATCATATTACAGTTATTGTGTGGGAATATGCATGTGTAATTCAAAATACAAATAAGATACTTATTTGTTTATTACAAAACCCCCAAAAAAGGTACGTTTTTAGTTTATGAAACTTACTTGTGTGGTCCATGCAGGAAAGAAAGAAACAAAGCACATTCACCGGCTCTAGTTACTGTAGCTGGAGTAATTTTCCTGTGACAAAGAGGATATATTTAACTTGCCAAATCCCACGCTTACCACTGGGATCTAACTTTAAATTCACATTTTGGGGAAACAAAGCCACACAACACACAACTGGACCTGCTGGCATTTCAGAGGGGAGAGGAACAGAGCATTCATATGTGCAAGGCCAATATGAAATACAAAATGGTGGCAGCACATCATATAACCTTAGGCCATGCCCCCTCTATTCACATGACCACATACAAGTGGCCCAATCACAGGAAAACTGAGTGTCCATGCTACAAAGGTGAAATCCATATCCCTAAGCACCAAATAAGTGGAAGAGAGACCAGACTTTAAAAGGCAGCCAGCCCAGTAAGGCATGGCTCTTTATTAAACAGGTCATGAGCAGGTATAACAGCTGTAATGATGTCCCCTGAACAGGACAGCTCAACAGACCCTCCCTAGAAATTGTGTAACTGACTGGGTTTGTGCATATGGAAAATAAAACAACCAAAACCAATTCACCAATTGTTAGTGAGAGGTACAATTTACCTGTAAGAGAAAAACTTGTATTCAATCACGATACCTTGGTGCTACTGTGAGTAAATTAATCTGCTAAGTGCATTCTAAAGTTATTTATTGTAAGTGTCTGTAGAGTATGCACTTTCCAGTCAAAGGTAAAGAATTGAGAGGGCATGGCAGATTAGTTTGTCACATGAAATGGTTTCCAATCAGAAGATAATTTCTTTTTGAAAATTGATGGCATAAGTATTCACAGTGACCACTGTTTACAAAACAACTCACTAGAATTAAAATGGAGGGGAAAGCATATTAATTAAGTGAGTTTTTTTTTATGACACCCCAAAGTTATCAATTGAAGAATCGAATTGTTTTTCTATATTATGATATTTGATATTAAAGAGTTTCCGTGGCAAAGTCATGTTTTCAAAGAAAATGCTATATGGCTGAAGTTTTAGTTGCAGAAAAAACATACTATCCACAATTATATTTGATAAAAAATGCTCATAACATCATCATTGAAAAGATATACAGTTGTCACCTGAAGTCAATCAGGGGAATAGCAGTGCACTCTTATGGGGAAAACCCTGTTTGATAATTGATTTAGTACTTAGAACATAAGGATACATACACAAAGATTCAACAGATATATCAGAGAATTGATTTCAAGAAATATTTATAAATCAAAGACGTTACAATTCAGGACAATAAAGTAAGTCAAATAATGTATTGTAATTGTACTTTTTCTCTACGGGAAAATTAATGGGCTGAAAACTGTGATGTTTTGATTTTTTCATAACTTTTTATATAACCTATGGGTCAGAAAAGGTGCATTTGACGTTACAATTCCGGACAATAAACTTAGTCAAATAATGTATTGACATTATTTGACTAACTTTATTGTCCCGAATTGTAACGTCTTTGCATTATAAATATTTCTTGAAATCAATTCTCTGTTATATCTGATGAATCTTTGTGTATGTATCCTTATGTTCTAAGTACTAAGTCAATTATCGAAGGGGGTTTTCCCCATAAGAATGCACTGCTATTCCCCTGAATGACTTCAGGGGACAACTGTATATCTTTTCTGTTTTGACTTATCCCTTTAGTCAGGGATATCTCTAGCAGTTGCACCGGAAACAGTACTCACATGGTTTAATCTTTCATTAATCAAGTGAAATTGTGTGTCACTCCAATCCTGCTTCATAACATTATCATCATCAGTCCTAGGTTTTCAGAATTCACATGATATGCACTTCAGGTGTGCTATACTTTTTATCCAAAAAATGCATTTGTCAAGATACAATAAACAATCATCAGTGAAGTCAGTTCTTTGTAACATGCAGATACCAGAGTCATTAAATGGAATTGGTATATAAGTTCAAATAAAATGATGTAATTTAGAAACATCTTATATGTTTGCAAATTATGTTATTGGAGAAAAGAATATATATAAGTACAAACACCAGAAAAGGGGCTGCCAATTCCCTATGATTAACCAACTCTTGGAACCAGCCAATAGCGAAGAGTATTTGGAAGGTGACATTTTCTGATATTCATTAGAGACATTGGACCAATAACAGGGGTGATCCAATGGAAACACATTTTCTCAGTTTGCTGCAAATATAGGAGGGGCGAGCTAAGTATACAAAGCCAAATACCTTTGAGAAGGCATCATTCTCATCATCACATCATTGATCTTTTCTTCTTGCATGCAGTGATACCAGACCATTTGACAGAGAAAATGCAAGCCAACACAGGCCAATTTACCCTGGACACAGCATAGATATCCTATAACCTGATTCCAAGAGAAAACAAGGAAAGTGAACTGGCAGGTCCAGGTGTTCTGTGTTTTGGCATGCTTCATCCAGGACAGAAGGGAAGCAGTAGTCCGAGGTCCAATCAATTGATGCTGTCTCTTTTCCAACTTTCTACCCAGCAATTGGCAAACATAAGTGAATCAATGCATCTTTCATGCACTTAAATGATACATCACTCAGAAATTGATTATTATAAGGGATGGCTAATTCCACCATAGATTAAATTGATAAACACATTTCCCTAGTTTTTGCAGATATATAGGCGTTTCCTGAATCTGTTGTATTAGAATGGTGTGCTGCTGTCACAGATAGGTAAAGGTAATATGAGACTCTATGCCCTGTAACCACTTAATTTGGGGTGTACGTTAAAGGATTTAGCCATAAAAGATTACAAAATTGTGAACCCCACGTGTTTGCATTTTGTAATTTGATCTTTTTTCTTTTTTTTTTGTCCCCCAGCACGCTTGTAATGTATGCGGGGACACTTCTGCGACCCCTGGAGCCCTTAATACTGAACTGAGGGAGCAGGGGACACCCCTGCAAACCCTGCTCCCATTGTTCAGTATTTTGGGATTCAGTCTTTTCAACCATGCCAAATGCACACTAATTGTGCATTCAGTCTTTTTGTCTTGTTTTTTGGTGCAAACTCCTTAATTCCAAATCAAATCCCAAATGATATTCTCTTTTCCTAGTGTTTAGAAAATTGGGAAAGGGCTTTGTTTTAGAGACTACAGACCTACGGAACCATTCATTTGAATTTAACCTCCTCCCACTTGCATATTTTGAATATGGCCTTTCATTTGCTTAGCTAAAACAAATATTTCTTCAAATGCAACTTCTCAAATATTCCTGTTGAATTAAATGCCATCTTAAAGTCCATCTTTAATGTGTTCCAGGTCCCCAATCTGTCCCCACCAATTAAGGTGCATTTGATAATAAGGAAGGCCTTAACCAAAAATGATTAATCTGCATAATTTTTCATATTCTGATATTTTCTAAAAATATGTTTGCAGAGATTTTAAACAGTTGCATTGATATTGCCTTGCCTAAGTTTCATGATATGCCATTTCATTGAGATGCTCTAATTTAGTCGGGGTTGTCAATGAAGTAAAGAAAATAAAACCCTGAACACATTATTTAGAATAGCCATTCACATATGATCATTTATGTATTCATGGTTTGAGTAAGTGGTGCACATTCTGTGTTTTATGCTTGACTGATTTTGATTAGGAAGGCTGCATGGTAATTTCTGTGTTTCATGACAGCCTGGATCTATCTGTAGTTTTTGTTAATGTCTTCTCTTGTATTGTGCGGTGGGGACTACCTACAATTTATTTCATTACATTTTTTAAAAATAAAAACAAAACATTCTAACTAGAACAATGTACTTCTTTTCCCAGAGTGAGAGCTGGGAATGTCATCAAGGGAAAGATTAAAGTGGTGCATGCCTTCTTTGTCTTAGTAGCTGAAACAAATACTTGTGTGAAGCTGATTTGGGGGGCACTGGGGTTTGTTTAATTGCACTGAAAGGAGTTGCACCCATTTAAATAAATATATATGTATATATATATATTCTAGTGTGACTGTCTCAGCACTATAGTTAAGATAATTAACTTGATTTAAAGGAAATCCAAAAATTTGATTGCTAATAATGTTTGACTTGCATGATGGATTTGGCTGATATTTTCCAAACAAAATGGTTCTCCCGAAATACCGCAGAATGGAAATGTTGGGACAGATTTGTTAGAAAATAGAAAAGTTATTATGAAAGCAAATAAATGCTATTTTCAGCCTTCTCCCATTCATTTTTCCATACAGAAGAAATCAAAATATTGCCTGCCAAAGTGCAAAAAACACTGGATGGAATTGGACCAAATAAGAAACAACTTTGGCAAAAAGCGTTAACTACATTTCTGGGACGGGTTTGGAGATATTAATGGGTAAGTGATACCTCCTTTCCAAAAAAAATATAGCTACATCTCCCATGTTGCTTTGCAGCAGAGAGGCTGAGAGGTTGTTCAGAATTGAAAAAGTAGCAATTATTTCCTAAAATTTGATAGCTAATAACCCTTGACCTGCTGGATGGAGTTGCATGAAATTTTCCAAACAGATTGTCAACTGCACCTTTTGGGAACCATGCATTTCAAAATGAAAAGGTTATTAAGAAGAGAAAACATCACAGTTGTCAGCCCATTTGTTTTCCCACAGAGAAAAAGTGCAATTTTTGAAAAGTCTTAGAACAAAAAACGCGGGGCAGATTTGGACCAAATAAGCAACAACTGGGGCACAAAGCCTTGACTTCATTCTCTTCAATGGTTTGGGATAAATATATCCAGTATTTTCTAAAATATTCAACAGAGACAAAGAGGCTCCCTGCTCCTTACAACCTTTATATCATCCTTGGTGCTTTGCAGCAGAGAGGTTGAGAGGCTTTTCAGAAACGAAAAATTAGATATTTCTTCCGAAAATACTATTGGTATTAACATTTGACTTGCTGGATGGATTTGCATGACATTTTCCTAACAGAATGTTTGTCAACTTCACCTTTTGAGAACCATATGTTATAAAATGAAAACGTTATTAAGGAAACAAAATATAACAGTTTTAAGCCCATTAATTTTCCCATGGAGAAAAAGTGAAATTTGTGAACAGCCGTAGCATGAAAAATCGCTGGGCAGATTTGGAACAAATTAGAAGCAACTGGGGCACAAAGCATTTACTTAATTTGCTTCACTGGTTTGGGATAAATCTATCCAGTATTTTCTATAATATGCAACAGAGATGAGGGGGCTCCCTGCTCTTTAAAACCTTTATATCAATCTTGGTGCTTTGCAGTAGAGAGGCTGAGAGGATTTTCAGAAATGAAAAAGCAGCAATTATTTCCTAAAATTCTATTACTAACAACCTTTGAATTGCTGAATGGATCTGCATGACATTTTCCAAATGGAATGTCTGTCAACTGCACCTTTTGGGAACCATAGTTTATACAATGAAAAGGTTATTTAGAAAACAAAACATCACAGTTTTCAGCCCATTCCTTTTTCCCTAGAGAAAAAATTCAATTTTTGAACAGCCGTAACATGAAAAATCACTGATTTGGCAGATTTGGAGCAAATAGGCAACAACTGTGGCACAAAGTGTTGACTTAATTTCCTTCACTGGTTTGGGATAAATCTATCCAGTATTTTCTAAAATTTTCAACATAGGCGAGGGGCTCCATGCTCCTTAAATCAGAGGTTTTTCAGAAATGAAAAGCAGCAATATTTTCCTAAAATTCTATTGCTAATAAACTTTGACTTGGTGGATAGATTTGTATGACATTTTCCAAATGGAATGTTTGTCAAGTGCACCTTTTGGAAACCATAAATTATAACATGAAAAGGGTATTAAGAAAAGAAAACATCACTGTTTTCAGCCCATTCATTTTCCCATAGAGAAAAAGCAAAGTTTATGAACAGTCGTATCATGAAAAATCGCTGGGCAGATTTGGACCAAATAAGAAACAATTGGGGCACAAAGTGTTGACTCAATTTATTTCTCTGGTTTGGGACAAATCTCTCCAGTATTTTCAAAATTATTCAAAATAAATGAGGGGGCTTCCTGCTCTTTAAAACCTTTATATCAGCCTTGGTGCTTTGCAGTGGAGTGGCTGAAAGGATTTTCAGAAATGAAAAAGCAGCCATGTTTCCCTAAAATTCTATTGCTAATAACCTTTGACTTGCTGGATGGATTTGCATTAAATTTTCCAAATGGACTGTCTATCAACTGCACCTTTTGGAAACCATAGGTTATAGAATGAAAAAGTTATTAAGAAAACAAAACATCACAGTTTTCAGCCCATTCATTCAAAAAGTGCAATTTTGGAACAGCCGTAGCACCAATAATCGCTGGGTGGATTTGGACCAAATAACCAACATATGGGGCACAAAGCGTTGACTTAATTTCCTTCACTGGTTTGGGATAAATCTATCCAGTATTTTCTAAAATTGTTGACAGCGACGAGGAGGCTCCCTGCTCCTCAAAACCTTTATATCAGCCTCTGTGCTTTACAGCAGTGAGGCTGAATGACTTTTTTTTAGTAATGAAAAGCTGTCATTTCTTTTTTTGGTTGATGTGAGTAATTCCCGCGATACAACCAGTAGAAGCCACAAATTAAACCAATGAAACCGCTAATTGGAGGGGGAAAAGGAATACCATCAAACTCTGTAACAAACTCCCCACAACTTTGCAGAGTCTAATAACATTCTGAACTTCAGAAAGAGACACAAAGCTCTTCTGTTTATGTAGTCACTCCTAGGGGAACACCGATTGTTTTGAACGAAAACACCTAGATGGCCTGGTCGCAGATACTATATAAATTGCAATAGTAGTCACATCAGGCTAGAGGCCGGGAGTGGTGAAGAAGATACTATGTGAAGTTTGGGATTTGGGTATGGGTTGGGAGCCAGGTACGGGTAGAACATTTTTAGTTTACCTGCGGAAGACCGAACAAATCTCACAAGACTACTGCAGCTACACTGCAAGACGCACTCAGAAAAAAATGTGCCTCACACAAATCGATAGGTGGTAATAGGAGAGGATTAGGGAGCGAAATAGCAATTGAGTGGAGTGGAGGGACCTGGAAAAAAGAAGGATCCAGATTTTGAGTGCCTGTGAGGATGTATAAGACTTTTTCATTTCGAGCCATTTTTCCTATTATTGCTGGATTCAGCGAACCACAACTCTACCGCACAAGTTTCTGAAATTGTAAATCATTACTGTTTAATTATCGCGGGAATAAGGAATAAGGTTTAACATCTGCAGTGCCTACAACTTTTGGGCATGGGGCAATGGGTGTTTGGTAACAATTAATGGTTTGACATGGCCGGTAGACACGGCTAGTGGGCACAAGAGAAAACTAGAGGTACAAACTGTACAGTGTCCACATCGAAATGTCCTTGCTAGTGAGACCTCAAGAAGCTACGCATCATGTTCAGTCGTGGTCACTGCTCATCGCTAGGGGCCCAAAAGAATACTACTGGTGCAGCATGCACAGTGTCCACTGGCAAAGGCCTTGGCTAGTGGGCCCTGAGGAGGCTATAGTACAACAAAACCTTTGAAATTCAGTGAAAAGAAAATAATTAAGAAAGCGATAACTTGATCAGATTTAACACAACAAAACCCCTACAATTCAGCACTCACATTTAATGTAAGTGCACTTTAACTATGATGTGCCTGTTGCACAGCGTATACCCACAATGATGGCATTTATTTATTTATTTATTGGGCATTTGCAAGGCACTTATACATCAAGTAAATGGCATTTCAACGTGCCCACAGTGCAACAGGGAGGGACAAGGGGATTAAAATCAAATATAACTATGAAAGATAGAGGGGGCCTACTAGGCCTTGCGAGCATCCAGAACATGCAAGTGCAGAGAGAGGGTGGGATAAGGGAGTGTGTTGGTAAGTGCTAGGTGTTCCAAGAGGGAAGTGCTAGAGAATGAGCAGCTGTAAGTGCCTAGGTGTCGGTATCAACTGCCAATAAATATTTAAGTGTAGGCCAGTGGTGGCATAGGCCAGTGGGTGCCAAGGCAAGTGCTGGGAGCGGGTGGAGGCTGAAGTCTATTGGGTGTGGAAGGCCAGGACCTAAGAGGACACATAAGGGCCCTGGTCACCAATCTCAGCAACTGTGGGGTTTAGCAGAGGAGGAAGGAGGGGAAGGAGGAGGTGAAAAGAAAAGTCTTGAGGAGCTTCTGGAATTTGAGGAGATCCAGCTCAAGAAAAATAGGAACAGGGAGGCTGTTCCATAGGAGGGAGCCTGCTGATGAAAGAGATTGGACACCAGTTTGCTGTTTAGCGAAGCGCTTGACACACAGGGAGTTGGTGCTGGAGGAGCATAAAGATCTGGAGCGAGAGTGTTTAATGAGATCAAGTGGTAGATAACTTGGTCCCTGGCCCCAGACAGCCTTATGGATTAGGCAGAGGGATTTCAATTTGATCCTTGCAGCAACCCGCAGCCAGTGGACAGTTTTTAGGTCTCGAGAGATGCGGTCCCTGGGCTTGAGCCCAAGGATACATCTTGCAGCCCTGTCCTGGATTAGCTGGAAGGATCGTAGAGAAGAAGAGGATAGATTAAGGAAAAGGCTATTGCAGTAGTCTAGCCTAGAGAGAACCAGAGCTCGAGAGAGATTAAGCTTCTGTGGGAAAGTGAGGAATGGAAGAATTACTTTGAGGAGGTGAAGTTGAAAGTGAGCCTTCTTCGCAAGGTCCTGAATGTGAGGGGGGAAGGAAATAGAGGAGTCAAAGATGGCTCCAAGGTTTCTGGCTTCAGATAAAGGAGAAAGGGGAGAGCCCATAGAAGAAGGCCAGAGTGAGGGGCAGAAAAACGGGGCAGGAGTCCCAATAGGAAGGATCTCAGTCTTTCTGGCATTGAGGCAGAGATCATTGGAAGTACACTTGAAATGGATGGCAATTGGGCAGTTAGGAAGGATGGAAGAAGTAAGGAGAGGATCAGAGGGAACTTTGAATAAGAGTTGTGTGTCATCTGCATAACACTGGAAGTTTGGAGAGAAGGTGAAATGAAGCATACAAGCGGAGCAAGATCGGTGTTAAAGAGCCAGAAAGAAAGGTTGGAACCCTGGGGGACACCGCAGGTAGAGCCAAAGATGGGGAGGAGGAAGAGCCCAGAATAACCTGGGATGGACTGTCACTGAGGAAGGAGGTCAGCCATTTCAGTGCCCGCTCTGAGATACCTAGGGTATCATGGAGCCATTTTATGAGGATGGAGGAGAGATCAAGTAGAATGAAAAAAACTGGACAGTTGTAATCAAGAGATGCAAGCAGTTCCAGACGGGTGTTCAGAAGAGCAGTTTCCGTGCATCTGTATGCTCAGAATCCAGATTGAAAGTCGAGGAGGCAGCCAACAAGTTCAGTGTGCTGCGTCAATTGGGGGAAGACCAGCTTCTCCAAGAGTTTCCCAAGGAAGGGGGTGATAGATGTGAGGCAGTAGTTGGATAGACACGACGGGTCTGCATAGCATAACATCACTGGTGGCATCAAGAATTACATCACAAGACATCACTGATGAGATCAATACTGACATCATACATAACAACATTGATCATACAAGTTAGAATATCTTTGTTCACCTCTTTTGATACCTATTTTATGTTATTACACTACAGAATAATAACAACATTCTATTGAGCAAAAAAATTGATACAGAAGTATCATATGATTACGTGTGGAGCATTCATTTATAGTACTTATCAACATTTACAATTTAAAATAAAAATATGTAATGTTATACAAATGGTTTGAATGTCACGTATTAGTAAGCAATTACAATACTTAATTGCAGGGAAAGTAGCTGATTCAGGTAAATCTAATTCAGGTATTTCAAACATACTATAATACGTATATGTAGTAGTAAAAAAGTAAATTAGAATAGAAAGAAGTAGAAACATGTTTAATAAGTGTTACAAAAATAGTAAATGTACACATTTAAATTTACAATTCTGCTTACTGTAATAAGATTACATGAACAAATTATTTTCTAAATCACAAGTTTTATGAAAAAATAATCACATATAATATGAAGTGTGTGCCCGTGTGCATTGTAATGTACTAAGAATTCAAAGTTTGGTTAAAACAAACCATTTACTTAAACTACATATTACATTTATAGAAACAAAAGATTAGAAAGTAAATATTTAATTATAGATTTGGCAATTGAATTACTAATAATTTTAGTCATTTATTTTGAAAATAAATTATGAATTTGTATTCCAATATAACAGATTACCTGACAAAAGTATGTAATGCTTATATAATTCTCTTCATTGTAATCATCTCGGTATACACCTACAATTGTGCACCATACATTTAAAGAATAAGGACAGAATACAATGTACTGTATAAGTAGGAAATATGTGAATAATGTTCTGTAACAAAGCAGAGTTGTCACATTTCAAGATGTATTTAATCAAACCACTAACATAATTGATGTCATTAGTGACATCATTAGTGATATCATCAGTGATGGCATCACAGATGTCATCAGTGATGTAATGTGTGATGTAATTAGTGGCCATGGCTACCAAAGGAACCTACTGGTGCAATTTAGACAGTGGCTAAGGCCTAAGGTCGTGGCCACTGGGCAGCGCCGAAGGCTATGGCTAGTGGGCCCCAAAGAAACATATTGGTGCAACATGTACAGTGGGCATGGCTGAAGGCCATGGCTAGATAGCCCCATAGAACGTTATTGGTGCAACATGGACAGTGGCCAAGTACAAATCCTATGGCTAATGGCCATGGCCCAAGGGTATGGCTGGTAGGCCCCAAAGAAGCCTATTGCTGCATTATATACAGTTGCTAAGGCCGAAGGCCAAAGGCATTGGTGAGTGGGCCAAAAGAAACATATTGGTCCAATATATACAGTCGCCACGACCGAAGGCCATGGATAGTGGGTCCCAAAGAAACTTATTGGTCCAACATGTACAGTTGCTAGAGCTAAAGGCCATGGCTTGTGGCCCCAAAGAAACCTATTTTTGCAGCATGTGCAGTGGCAACGGCCATAGGCCATGGCTACTGGTCATGGTCAAAGGCCATGGTTAGTGGTCCCCAAAGAAATCTATTGTAAAATGTACAATGGCAAACGTTAATGGCCGTGGCCAACGGTAATGGCCAAAGGTCATGGCTAGTGGGTCCAAAGAAACCTTTTGGTGCAATATGTGCATAGCCACTACCAAAGGCCATGGCCAGTGGTCTTGGTGGAATGCCATTGAAGAGGGATGGGCAAATTCACCCCCTCCGCCCCCACTATAAGATACATGACACGGAAGAAGGCCAGGAGATATTGTGAATGCCCATACTATTTCAGACCAATTCCTAGTGCTCCAACAATTGATAAGTATGTTGAGAGGTACCCACTCAGCTAGCCCTACAGACCAGGGGCAGAGGGGCAGTGCAAGTCTACACCAGAGTGGACAAAGAGCCTCAGAATGCAACTAAAGAGAACTCAATTGACAGTATTGATTAAAGTACCAAGAAGCCACATTACTGATATTGTTAGGGACACCACAACATTGCAGCGTTAGACTGGAAGAACACTTGCCATCCGCAAATCGGGATACAAACACACACTCGAATTCATGAAGACCACGAGCGTACAGTTCTATAAATTAGAGGACAGATACATATGCATATTATCAGTGCTTTATTATTTTGTCATTAGCTTAATGCAGCAACGCAGAAACCGCAAGAAGCAAGAGATCCTGAACAAAGTTTGCAGATGCTTATATGCCATTAACCTTGTGAAACTGCAGGAGCACCTATGGGACCTGGCAGAGCCAAGTGTGACTAACATATGGAGAATATAGAATAGCATGGACACTGTAGGAATCGTATAATGGTTTAGGAAAAATACAGCAGGCCACAAGCCGCTCAGCAAGAGTTTAGCTGAGGTGAATTCAGACAGGACAAGAGCAAACGTGTGAGAAAGCACCTGCTGCCAAGGCCACCAAATATGCCCGACATTCCATTCCCTGAACGCTAGTAACACAAGCTGCAATTAATGCAAATAATTCCTCTTAATTCAGAGCTGCAGAAGCTCCCAATCACGGTCTCCGTGCGCATGAACCGGGCGACTCGGATGATGAATAGAAACCAGAGATGAGAAAGAGAGTCGATCTCACGCAGCCAGACAGGTGCTTGCAACAAAGATGTTACAATGTGAGACATGTGTTGCATGAGGTGAATGGGTACTATCATAGTTTATGGTGGTGCACACAAGTTACAATGCATACACATAGTCGTTGTTATTACCTTGAGAAGGTACACCAAGAGCTGAGAACCATTGCAGATCCCAGATGAGAAACAGTATTATACCAGAGGGGACGGCAAGAAGGACAAAGTCCCTGATGCCTTTGTAGGTTGTTCTACATCTACCTCCCTTCAACCCAAAGAATCACCCTTACCTGTATCCAACGACTCTTCAACATCTCATACATCCCCTAGAAGCCCAAGCCCTGTTGCATTCGGAACCAACATCTCCCAGAATCCCTGTATTCCTGTTTCCTACCCAAATACTCCCAGTCATCCTTCTCCAAGTCCGTCTGATTATTATTTCCCAAATTCCCAGTCTGCTTTGACAAAACACTACAATTCCAACAATCCCCCCTGTTCATTTCACGCGAATAATCCTGGTTATTCCCGTTTGTTTCACCAACCCTACAAACCTCACCCCTTTGAGTTCACCAAACCCCCTAGTACGAGGGCTATAATTCCGTACAACACCTTTTTCCCATTGTACCATGTAGGATGTTTAGAAACTCAACCCCCGACCCCTTCCGACACAAACGCTTTCTCACACCATGACAGACAACAGACTAATACCAAAGCCGTTCACCTGACATGTCCCAACACAAGGGTCAGGCAGTGTCAGACAATTGACAGTAACCATGTACACCTGACAACCCTTTACTTTCCCCACAGGGATAAAAGGCAGAGCACGAGAGCACACTTCGAGCAAGGCCGAATGCACGAGGAAACAGCTACACTGGACCGGCACTTCAAACAGAGGAGAAAGGCGGTGAGATCTGGAGGGACAAGGAAAGGGGAACTGCCCTTGCCCTTTTCAA
The DNA here is from genome assembly GCF_040938575.1 of Ambystoma mexicanum. Taxonomy (NCBI): domain Eukaryota; kingdom Metazoa; phylum Chordata; class Amphibia; order Caudata; family Ambystomatidae; genus Ambystoma; species Ambystoma mexicanum. Next base: position 604,698,786 of record NC_090929.1, on the reverse strand, counting down.
CTCACACCTATGAAGCCTATGAAAAGGGAATCACAAGACCGGGAAGTACAGCTGGCATGTGGTGTGACCAGTGTCAACGGTACACAAGGGCCTCCAGCATTGCCAACACAGCCGCTGAGTCGGAGGAAGCTGATAGCAAACCGAACTGTGTTGAGCCCAAGGTTGCAAGTTGCAACATTATATGAACTTGAGAACAAAGAACCTGTGTGTGTTTGAACTTTTGGGAAAACCCAGAGAAGGGCCAGCTGCAGAGTGGTCAGGCGCCGCAGGAGTGCTCATTTGAAGGCCTCTTGCTGGCCCCTTTTGTTTTGTATTGAAAATACAAGTACCAGAATGACCTATAGAGGGCAGTGTGGGGTGTCAGAGTGGTCCTGCAAGGGTCACGTCAAATTCCTTGTACAATCGAAAGTCTCTGACCAATTGCTTAAAGAAAACTAGGGGAAGGGGATCCTGCGCCTTTGATGAGATGAGTAAATCTTTGACACACTGAGAAAAGTAATGTGAGCATTATGTTAAAATGACTGTGAATCTGACGTAGGGATGCCAAGAGAAAAGCTAAAAGAAGTAAATACTGCATCAAAGATAAAAAGCAAAGTAGACTGTTAAATTGGCAAATGTGAACCCCGTTGAGGAATGCCTGCGAATTGGGGTGAGGCATGATACACCTGAGAATATTTTGTTAAGATTGAGAGTGAAAGGCTGTAGTGAAAGAAAGCTAGTGGAAGGGAAACCTTGCTTTCTGATGAGATAAAAGCAAAGCATGAACTGTGTTAAAAACTCATGAACTGTGTTAAAAAAGGCCATAGTGAACCTGACAGTGGTAGGCCCATGTTGCATGGAGGATCTGAGCCTTGCAGAAAACAGAAGTTCAAAAACTGTACAGACGCTGAAATACAAATTAGATCAAGTCATCATATAGACTAGCTATGAGTACTAAATAGAAGGCAGGCAAAACCACCATTGTACAGATACGGGATATTGCTATCATGAAATAAATACGCCAGAAACCTTGAAGGTAGAATGGAAAGCTGTGTCGCAACAGAATAGCAGGCTCATGGAGCTGCATGGTGAGGCTGTCTTGCCTGAAGTTGAGATTCTAGAAATCGACGTCAGCTATCTACTCTGAAGAAGAACAAGTGTGCAGAGGATGAATCTTCACACATTAAGGTGCAAGAAAGAACACAAAGGATGGCAAGTTTTAATTCATTTATAGCATTTAAAAGTTGCAAAATGGACCAGATTGTGGTCTCCTGTCACGTGAGCCAAGGATGGAAATAGAGCTTGAACTTGTAGTTCCAGACATGATAGCGAGTGCCCTCACTCCCGTACATTTTCAAAGACGAGAATACTCTACAAGGCCAAGTATAAAAACAATTTTGTGGCCGAAGGGATATGCGATGGGATATGCTAAGCTAATTGGAAGGTGAGGTAGCTTCATATCCTATCTCCCTGCACCTGATTCTGGGCTTAGATGCTACTAAATGAACCGAATGTTCCAGACATGGCACAGGCATGCCAGCCAATTATATTAGTCCATATTACGAAGGACCTTATAGCTTGTAAGACCAATGAGAAACTATGTATCTAATGTTTCTGAAATTACATGTTTTAAGAGTGAGGCATAAGTTGTCCACCTGATAAAGGATAGCCAATCCTAGCTCCTATACACTATATATCTAGATGTTTCCATTAACCAATACCAAACTTTGATAGGTTTTTCACTATTGCCACATAGTATGAAGTCACTCTGATGCATAATTGAGTATAAGAATTGAATTTTTTGTGGAGCTCATTGAGAGACTGAGCGTACGTCTCTTGATGTTCGTTGTAACTTCCCCGTTTTAGATAATTGTTAGTAAAACAGTAACTTGCCATCTTCTTGAGTTTGTCCGGTATTTGGAATTATTCTGATGTAATCTCATCCATTACATATGCACGTTCCAAAGGGCTAAAAACTCACCGTGGTGCATGCTGCAGCCACTGCCTATGTTTATGTATGATTAGGTTCCTGTGTTAACAACACTCCAGTATAATGTTTTGTTTATATGAGTACATTCTTTAATAGATTAAGTTGTTCATGATATGTCTACCAATCACCCCTGACATCTTGTTACCAACATTATAAACACACCCCCTTGTAGGCACTTTTCATCAAAATGAATTTAGTATGTGATGTCATCAATGAAATTTGTGATGTCATCCTTGATGTCGTGGGTGTTAATCTTAGCAGTGCACAGCGGTGGCGCGAGTTATGGTTGCTTAGCTTACCATAACTGGCAAATTTCTGACGTTTTCGGTTTTACTTGTAACCATAGCATTCTTTTAACAACGTTTGTTCATTGAATTTCATAGGTTTTTATAAGTGCAACGCAAAACCTAATGTTCCTTTAAAAAATATTTTTCAGTGAATTTCATGGGTTTTTACCAGTGCATGCTAATTTCCTACAACTGACTAATATCATACTAACCCCCATCATAGCAACATTTTTTTACAATTTACAAAGTTTCACCTTAAAACTGTACCATTTCCCACAATCTAGTATAATTTTGAATACTTCTAACCACTTTTCACAACTGTTTCCACTGTTTTTATGTCTGTCGACGTTCGCGAACGTCTGACGTCATTGCAGACTTTTTAGACAGTGTCATTTGATCGCACACACGCGCGTGGCATGATGACATGATTGTGAACGTGTCCGCATGTCGCAATCATGTCCATGCTTCGCAAACATTCTGGAACTGCACTTTCTACAGATCTAGGAACTTTCAAGCTCAAAATGTTACCCTTGCACAGCTCCTACATCTATTCTTTCTCATTATCCATTAACTGCTATTTATCTTAAAAATGGCATCAGCTATTGCCATCCCTGCTCCCCAGGAATCACCGTCACCACCAGCAGCTGGAGAGTCTACAAAGCAAAAAAGTGCAGTACTTCCAAAGACAATGAAGAGGACCAAGAAGATGAGGTAGAGGAAGTGCTTACCTTTAGCACCAAGAGAGAATGATGGGTGTGGCAGTTCTTTCCCACTTTTGGGAATGTACCAAAGGCTAAAGCTACCAAAGTGAAATGCACTGAGTCGCCGACTAGCTGGACAGTACTCCTACGGGACCACCTCCATGCGCAACCACACACAATCCAACCACCGCAATGCTCTTAGAAAGGCTGTTCCTTTCTTAGCAGGTAGGATGTCTTCCTCCACCTCATCTTTCTCAACCAATACTGTAACCACACAGCCTACTTCTGTGGGAAACAAAATCCCACCAGCTACCTTGCCAAAATAAAAGAGACTGTTGACCAATATCTTTCGAAGCCAACAATCCTCTGTATATACTGCAACACACCACTCTTAAGGGGGCATACATTTCAAAGTGCTTTTAAAGCTGTAATCAAGGAGCATGAGAAACACTGCCCCACACCTTACCTTAGATGTCACACATGTGCAAGATCTTCCCATGTCCAGCTGCCCCTTCATATTAGTGCTTGGTGCCTCTGCCCTGATTTCCCTCCATACCATACGTTCTCACCTCTCCTGCAAAAAAAAAAAAAAATGAAAACAACAAAAGAAGGTTCCTTTAGGAGCCACCATTCACAGTAAAAATATTGAACTACAAAAAATCTTATAGACTAGTCTAATTTACATTTCTCAGTAAAGTATGTAGACTCAATAAGATTTTCCAACATTTCTATTAGCATTTTGTGTTACTGCTAATTGGAATAATGTGGTGTTCATTCCCAGAGACCCGAATGAGGGACTGGAATGGGGGGAAATGGCCCACCAGCCCAAGTTATCGACACATGTGAAGCAAGGGCAGATAACGAGGGCTCCAGCCATTATCCCCTCCAGAAAAGGGGGTTTTCTTCCTACACTGGGACGCGCTCGACGTCCCGCTGTAGGAAGGAAAATCCTTTTCCAAGAGGCCACCCTGGAAAGGGAAGGTGGAGCTCTTTACAGAGCCCTTCTTCCCTTTCCATGGCGGCCTGCAGAAGGCGAAGAGAGAACCCTATGACCATATTACCACAAGCACCTTTGTCTTTTCCCTTTCAAACCTATCCCAATTTCAAAAAGCTTTACCACATAGCCGGTCCCCGGTGGACAATGCCACTTTATCCCCATTGTCATACCTCGTGGCCATGGCCAGTAGCCAAATTGTCCAAAGGCTACACCTCTGTCACCAAAGGTATATAACTATTTTGTGTACCTACATTATTTCAATTGTCAAAAAATAAAACACGGACACATTCGCAAAACCATGCTTTCAGGTCCATGCCAATACTCCTTACATGAGTTTGCTGGAAATCGGCTCAAGTATTTTTTTTTCAAAGTGTCAAAATTTGCATATGTAAAATGGTCATATACCTGCACCCACTTCACAAAATCCATTCAGACTTTGCACAAACAGTCAAGGTTGGTTCTGTAATCTTTCTGAAAACTTTTGTCCTCATTCGTCAAATGGCAACAAAGTGATAAGTCATGTAAAAATGTTGCACCCCCCCTCTCTAATTTAGGCCCTCCTTCACAGAATCCCACCAAACTTTTTAAAAACATGTATATCTAGTTCTGAAATCCTTTTTCAAACCTTTGTGCAGATTCGTCAAATGGCATCACATGTATAAGCCTTTACAATATTTTGGGACCCCCTCTAATTTTGTTCCCTCTTGACAAAACAGCACCACACTTTCTAACACCATTCAGAATCAGGTCTAGAATGGAATTCCAAAGTTTCATGCAGTTTCATTGCATGGTGCCAAAGTTATAAGCCATCCAAAAACTACTTTTCACCAATAGTGTAATGCAGAAATAAGCATAGATGCTCTGAACATCTCAAATGTTCATGAACATCACAGTACTGACCCGGACATCCGGACTGTTCACAAACATGATATCTCATCCCATCCCCATCACCCCTCACCTCCCAGAGATTGTTTGATAAGTTTGACAAGTGCAATGTTGTGTTTATATATTTGTTTTTACTTTGATGTTCGTGGACACTGAGGGATGTCCGCGAATCTAACACGGCGGGTATTTCCAAAAATCTGACGCACCACACACTTTTCACCATCCAATCCTTGGGCACGTCCAATGTCCGTGGACATCACTCCGCACTCTGAGACAATCGGAGGACCATCAGTGAGTCTGAGGACAAAATCCACTACTTCTTTTTTACCTACCTTTTGGTCGTTTTAAAGAGAAAACTGGATGGATTTACACCAAATGTACATAGGCACGCTTTCGAGACCAAGCTGCTGCTCCTGTTTCAAATTTGGTGAAAATCCATCCAGCGGTTTGGGCTGTAGGTATGAGCAAAATATTTTTTTCCATTGCGTCTATGGGAAATACCACATATTTTGGGACCCCCTCTATACCATTGCCCCCCTTGATGAAACTTAACCAAACATTACACGATCGATACACATCTTTGTGAGGATTTGTTTGGGGGGACAATGTTATAAGCCACCCAAAATGTGCTCTTCCTATGGGTTGAGCAACTTAAATGTAATTACAGTGCCGCTACCACAGGCCCTGTAATGTAAAAGAAAATCGTTGTAAAAGTTGAACATGTAATTAACGTAATCAGTGCTTTTATCATTCAAGTCATATATGATGTTATGCCTGATGTCATGAGTGATGCCATCAGTGATGTAATCAGTTATGTCATATATGATGTAATTAGTGACACCACCAGAGAGGCCATCATTTATGTCATCAGTGATGTAATCGATGATGTCATCATTGTGCCCATACTCTGAGCAACAGCGTGCGAGTAGTTATGTTGTCTTTGCCTGAACTGGCTACCGAATTTCAAGGGTTTTATTGCACAAAATGTTCTCCTCAATGTCTATTTAATTAAGGTGTTTTCACTAAATATATATATATCGATACCTGTGCACTTTAGGACTCCTATGTATTTTGCACAAGAAAAATGTTGCTGATCAGAATGGCTGCTATTGCACTATGCACTTCATCGACACCTATGTACTTTAGGACTCTTATGTATTTTGCATAAGAAAAATCTTGCTGTAACTGAAAGTTTAAGCTGGGACATATTGTGCTGCTGACCGAGAATGCTGCTATTGCACCTTGCGCTTTATGGAATTCAGAGCATCTGAGATAATAACACTATGTTGATGACTGTAAATGACTGGCTGTTATCTGTGTACCATGGATTGGCAGGTCAATTACATTTTGGGCTGCAAATTACCCCTCAGATTATATGCATTGGAACCTGGGTAAGAGCACTATGCTGCTAATGCATAATTGTTGTTGGATATTGATGCATTCAAATCAACAATGATGCCACCGCACTATGCACTTTTCTGGTAAGATACCGTGTTGATAAATACCAATTGCAATCTGATACCCAGGTATGTTTATGAACTGACTACATTGCGCACAGAAAAATGATGTTGTCAACAAACGGTCCCGATGGGGAGATAATATGCTACTGACAAATACAGTGGCGATTTGCACTAAGCACTTCATTGAAATCAGTGTATCTTAGATAGAAATACTTTGTTGGCAAACGCATGAGATTGGTTGGCATTTGTGCACTATGCACTATGCACCGAAAGGCTATGTACTTTGCCGAAATTTGGGCACCCATGCAGTATGGTAGAATGCAACATCACACATTATGGTATTGAAACGCATGGAGCCACAAAAACATTGGGGTCGACAATAATAAACAAGTGCTGGCTGCGTAAGGGGTAGTGTCCGCGTATTCCATTAACAAAAGTAGCATTGGAGAGTTAACATCACTACCTCTCTTACATTAAAAGAAGGCCACCATGCTTTCAGTACCAAAGGTGTTGGATTAATGAGGCAGTCCTTCCTCGATTGTTGCCAAAATACTCACCAGCTGCTTTTTCCCCGCTCTGCAATTATGTTTAAATAATCAATTTACTGGGGGCTCTTAGTTGTGAACAAGCGGCGAGTTTTGCTGCGAAATGCGTTAACACCTCAAACGCGATTTTACTGCATCATGGGAGTGCCACATTCTGATGACTTTTAAATTTTGTTTGCTGAGTTGTTAGTTCCAATAAAGAAAACTTTTTCTGCAAACAAACATTATGTGTATACAGACGTCTTTTTCATCTAAATGGTTGTGGAGAGTGGCACTCACCTTGCCTGATGTGAATCAGAGCCACAAAGATATATATATACATATATATTAACTGAAATCATTTTGTTAAAGGGACGTTAAGTTAAACTAATAACAACCTATGAAATTTAATGGAACATTTTTTGTTAAAGGGACATTATGCTTTCAAGTTAAAATCGTAAAAACCAAAGAAAATCACGAGTTATGGTACGCAATGCAACCATAAGTTGTGCCACTCCCTTGCACTGCTAAGGCTAACACCCAGCACATCAAATATGACATCACAAAGCTTTTTTCAATACAGTTCATATGTTTTTATTAGTGCAATGTAAACATAGCATCCCTTTAACAATGTTTTTTCAGTGAATTTCATTGTATTATTAGAAATGTTTGATATTACATCACTGTATATAATGTATTAATATGTAATCTTTTAACATATTTGAAAGAAATATAAACCTCCTTAAACAAATGTATTGATTGTATGAGGTTTTACTTTTTGAGGTACAGGATACATATCTAGATGGGGGTATACAGTGCACGTAGCTGGTTGTATTTAGGATTAAAGGAATGTCTGCATTGACTTTGTTTGCATCAAATTTAACTAGACATAGACCATTGAGTTTACACACACCTGAAAATGCTACATAACTCATACCTTCCTTAACGACTGTACAGCCAATATCAATCAATGGGCGATCTAGGGTTAGACCTTGCGATTTGTGTTTAGTGACAGCAAATGCAAGAGATAGAGAGATACTTGTTCTCTGCATACACACATGACTTTGAAAAGAAAGAAACATGCCATTGTGTGGCCAATTTTTTACCTTCTGTAAGTTTTTCAAAGTGGGTGTAGACAAAATTAATGTTGTTGCCATGTGGCTATGTCAGGAAGACAACACTGTACCAATTGGTCCATTAACTAAACCGTTTTCTACATCAATGTTATGGTTTACAATCCAGCTGTCTTTAAGATAGATTTTCACATGGTATTTTGTTGTGTTGTTGCTTATTGACACATAGGGATTATCATGCCGTGCAATTCTAGTTTGTCTGTTGAGCTGATATGCCATATGGGTTGCATTTCTTTTTTCAACATTGTATTATTGAATTGACTACAGCTTGCAAGGGTTGGAAGTAAGGGCATTAATTTCAGATTGTGTTGAGATAATTGTTCCATGACATGAGGGGCAGATGTGGATCGCTCAAATAGCTCATGGATTAATCTCGTTTTTACAATGGATTTTGCATTTTTAGTAAGCATAGCAGCTTGTAATGCATTTTAAAATGTTAGCATAGGTGAGATTTGCAGATTGACGCATGTTTTTCATTAGTTTACTGTCCTGAAAATGTTGCCAGAGGTTTACATTTCCAATGCTGCCAAGTGTGTTAAGACATTGGGCTTCATTCCGGGTTTGGAGCTAACCATGGAGTAATTAGCTCTATGGTTGCCTCCGAAACCGTCCCAAATCCGGCATGGTGAATGGAGTAATTACCGGTCCATTCCAGGGTTGGAGGGACCTGTAATTCCCCATTCACCTTTTGCCCTTCCCCATTCCCATTTCTGCCCCATAGGGCTCAATGGGAATGGGGAAGGAGGTAATTACGGCACCGTAAATTACGGTACCGTAATTACCTCCGAAGTACCTTTGCGGGTCCCGTACTTTACTCCTGCTAAAATCAGGAGGTAAGGAAGGACCCGTAAAGGGACCTTGGAATACGGAGGTAAGGGATTACTGGCATCGGCACCCTTACCGGTGCCGGTAATTCCTTACCTCCAACCTCGGAATGACCCCCATTGTTTGTGTCCTAATGTTTTGATAATATTTTTACCTTTTACTGGTGTTAACTGTAGGAGGTCTTCTAAAAGAATAACATAGTTTCCTCTAAATAGTTCTTCATAGTTGGTTTTTAGGACTTCTTGCATTCTCAGATAAATGAAAGCCAACATGAGGTTGGAAACCATGCTTGCTTTATATATGAGGAGCACTTTCAACATTCTTTCAAGTATACTTTATTTTAACCCCAAGTCATAAAAGTCACATACAGTAAAATACAGCATCTAAAAACATTTAAAAATCAATATGATTTATAAAATGCATACACACAATAAAATAAGCAAGAAGAATGTTAAGAAAATAAAATAATCAATGAAGAGGACAAGGCCAGTGAAACAGAAAAAAGTTTCACTTTTGCATTTAAATGTTTTGATCTCTTTGACCAAGACTGCAGCAGAAAATTCCCCATACCATCAAATACCATTTCACCATCTCTCGGCAGACAGAAGCACAATGCCACTTTGACCATTCTAAAATCAAAATACCTGAAAAGCAGTATCACATTTTTTCTTCTGAAATAAACATAGGCTGGATAAAAAACAATAAAGTGCACAATACTTTCATCTATCTCAGGGAAGACTGGCCAGGCAGCATAAATACTCAGGATCCAGCTGTGCTTTAGGCTCACCAAAGATAAAGTACCAAAGTGAAGCTTCATATAAGATCCTTCATTAATTGTGCCTGCATTCTATCTATATAGAATTGAAAGCCAGGTACAGATTTTCTGGCCAAATAAGGGGCTAAGCTAGCTGAACACATGAGTTTCACTCATGATTTTTTCTCCCACCTTTCTGCATTAGCCTTTTCAGTTTGGACTGGGGCCAATAACCCTCCAATCCGTTTGCAAACAACTCCTTTCTAATATCCTCGAAACAAGGTAAATCCGGTCCTCCCAACAGATTGAGGACATCCCCTATACCATTTCTATCAAAACCCAAGTTACTATTGGTCCAAAACCTGCCCAAAAAAGACAGGCCAGTTTTGACAAAGAAAGCCAATACTCTGTAATCCCATTTCCCATAAAATCATGATATTGGGCTCATTAAAGTGCTGCACATGAACAGATTTAAGAAATGTCTGTTTCGCCACCTGAAAAGTGCCAGAGTTACACAAGCCCTAGAGTTCAGCCCATAAAGAGCACCCTGCCGAACCTGACTCATATAAATCTGTATAATGACAGAGACCAGACCTGCCCCATAGACCTGGATGAATCTGAGTATGGCGCACCACACTTAGCTTTAATACTGCCTTATTCGCCTGATCGCCCCAATTACAATTGGCCATCAATCGAACCCCCCAAATAATCATAACTTGAAACCTGCTCAATGATGCCACCCCTCGAGCTAACCTTGAGCCTTGAGATTTGCCTGGCCCCATTAGTACTAAAAACCATTGCCTGTGTTTTCTGCACATTAATTGTAAGTCTGTTTTTCTCATAGAAGCCTTCAAAAATTGCCAATTGCCTCTGTGAACCCCTTGGGGTCAATGATAAAAGGAATGCATACTGAGGAGCACTTTCATTTCTTTCTGATCATTTGTAATATTCTAATTTGTTTTGGTGGTGCACTGGTAGGAGCAGTAGTCAGTGTAAAGTTACATTTCCTATGCTGTAGGCAGATAAACCAGTGGGGGCTTTTACAACAGCTGAAATGTTGTTGTTTGTTAGGTTCTGTAGAAATTTACTGATTAATTTAAATAAGAATGTTTTGCCCGAACCAACTTCACCACTGACATACAGGAGCAGGGGTATATTCTGTTTACAGCTACAAGTTTTAGTTTCATGTCTAAAACAATGTCTAATTTCCTCAGTGACTTCTAGATAAACAGTGAGCTGATCATCATGTAGCTGTGATTAGAGCACTAACTCTTCGTCTGATTGTTTAGATTGATGCATGGCATTTTCTACCTGAGCCATGGTTATTTCTGCTTCATTTAGAATGAGTGGTTCACCAAGTGGTTCTTGGCTTCCTGTAAGAGAAGGTTGACTGCCCTCAGGGGTGTCTTTATCTAGTAGAGGTTCAGTTTTTCCTCTTGTTTGCGCTCACTGTCTGAAATTTGTATATATTGTTTGAAATTGACATTTGTCATACTGCTTTCATTTGCCTTGCATGCAGCTTCAAATGAGTCATGGTCACCTGATAATTCGTATTCTTGTATACAAGGTTTAAAAAGTTGCAGTAGAGCCATTTAAGTAAAATCAATGTGTGGTGGACATTTAAATGAAAACTTTTCATGATTAATTAGACAATGCGTCTGAAGAAATGTAGCTTGGAGTTTTGTGATGACATGGTTAGTGATGTCAAGGAATGTGAGGATCATAGTGTTCTGTAGGAGACAGTGGGCTGGTAGAGTGAGAGTGGGTGTATTGGTGTGGGGCAAGCCCGGTGTTCTTCCTCTGTACTTTGCCTACTGTGGACCCTACCATCCCTGTGTGTGTACTACGGTTGAAAAGTGTTGGGTCAGGACATTAAAGCACGGTAAAACTTACCTCAATGTCCCGACTTCTCTTTACAACAATGGCAACAAGGATGGGATGGTAGGCGGTCTTCCTTGATGACACCTGGCGCTGCTGGGGGGGTGCAGAAAGCTGAGGACACCGCCCCCGTCATCCTGCCTCACACCAAGGAGTCTCCTGGTCTTAGCCCGGCGTTGCTGCAAAGGAGGAGTGGAGTTCCTACTTGGCAAGTGCAGCGGTTGCCGAGGCGGGATTCCTAAGTATCGTTCCATGCACCCTGGTGACGGTTCTGTCAGTCTAGAAAAATGGATATCTCTACTTTGTGACCGCAAACGTATTTTGATGGCCGTGGACCAACCACCTCATGCACAATATGACAGAATATAGGTATCTGAGTTTGCCAATGAACAGCCATTTTGATGCAACAAGAATCGCCATTTTGTTTTCTAACCATTGCTCATTGCTTTCTGTTCTTATTGCTTTGCAGTACATGTTCTGCTTACACTGCTCGACTGTAAAACATTGTTGTCTGCACATAAAAGGACAAGGCCGCAGGGCCGCGAGGATAACAAGAGTTTGTTGAAACACAACGTAGGTAGCGCCTGGAAGAATGCCCGGCTCCCTCCCGAATGTAGCCTTGAAGCAGAGCTGCAGGGCATTTAATCATTTTGCAGCTGCCAGCCAGTCTCGTTATATGGTAGAATATGTTAGAATAAAGCAGCTAAAGACTTGAATTATGCTCTTCTTATGGCTACCCTTTGCTGAGCCCCGTTAAAGCGTGTCGGCTCCCAGGACACGAATAGCGCCTCAGAGATAGCAAGGTCTGGAATGCAACTCTCCCCCCCGAATGTAGCTCGCTTCCAAGAACAGAAGCGCTGTGTTCTGTTCAACAACTGAAAGATGCCTCTGCACTCACAAATTGCAAATTGTTACTAGAATAGATGTTTGAAGGTGTCATAGTTGTTGAAATTGTCCATCATCACACCAAGTTCAAAGAAACCCAATAAAGGGGGGTGTTAAACATGTCATAGCTGATTGTTTGATATGCATTTTGTATATATGTAAATGTTGTACGTAATTCACTCTCTTGCATCCCTCGGGGTCTAGAGATACACGTCGCGGGGCGTGAGACTGAGTTGTCCAACTGAGACATTTGCTTTGCAATAAACCCTAGCTTTGAGAATACAACCTTGTGTCTGGCGTATCTATCGTGTGTGGTGACTCACCTTGTTTCCATAGACGTAAGGGACCCCTAGGGGCCCCTTTCAAGATGGCGCCTGAATAGGGACCCTCCCCCACTTGTTCCATCGCATACGTTGTAATTGAGTAAGGCGGAGAACGGCGAGGACGGGCTGATCGAGCTGGGATCAAAAGGTGTTCGGGGCGTCCTGTAGAAGTGATGAGAGACTCCTTTGCAGATCTCCACACATCTAATCCCTGATCGACGTGCCTGGCTAGAGAACAAGGAGGCGAGGGTCCCGAAACGAGGCGGAAGCCAAGAAACACACACACAATGTCATTTGGTGCGTCAGTATACAGACGACTTGATTTATCAGGTGAGTCATTCCCCGATTCAAAGTAATCCTGATATTGGTTGAGAGTTGACTTTGCAAAATCAAACGCCCTAGATAAGGTTGATTAACCAGGAGGAAGGTTGAAACATGCCCACCCTAGCAGGGTTTTTCCGCTGTGGTAGACAATCTTTGGAAGATGGCCAATTGTACCACCTGGGGGAACGCCTGCGTATGAGATGTATGTGAAGTATGGAGTGGGTGCGATAATATTCTGTGAGACTTGGCATAGGAAAACCAGAAAGCAACAAGACCAACAGTGGCCGATTAATGGTAGTTTTGAGATTGCAAGAATAGATAACTTGGAAAGGGTGTTGATAAGAAAGAAAGCGCGTCCTGCAGCATTTGAGACTATTAAAGACTGGAGAAGGGAAGCAATGCTCCAATTTAGAAGTAGAGCGAAGCATGTGCGCAGGCATAAATTGAAAGGTGAAGAAGGGCAGGTAGGCGTGACCAGTTGAATATAGAAAAAATATACCCACAACGAGAATTACACACAGCAGATGAATTGATAGAAAACATATTGACCCATACAAAACAAGGCCCAAGATCAGAAGTGAGGCCAGACACGTCAGTAACTATTGCCCAAACCCCGCCCGTAGCCCAAGCTCTCCCTCCGGTAGCTCAAGCCCTCCCCCAGCCACAGACCACGCACATAACACTTCCTATTAGCCAACCAGGCCCACAACAGACACTCCCTGTTCCCATTGTCCCATCCGCACCTCCCGCCTCAGACACAGACTCGGTACCGTCCGTTCCTCCCGGGGTTGAAGTTGAAACCACGGGGGCGAGAGGCGGGACTGAACAACGGGGATGCACGAGGGCAACTCGCAGCGCGATCAGCAAAGAAAGGAAGGTGGAATTGCAGCAACAGGCAGAGATGTATATAGACGGGAATGATGGGACAACAACATTGGCTTCGATATATGACTTCCGAAGAAGCAACGAAAGAAAGGTAGTGTTGGAATGCATGGGTGAATATTTGGTGGAGAAATGGAAACAGTTAATTGGGAAATTACCACTGCAGCGATTGTTAGATTTGAATGCATTAGCACGCTGTAGGGAGAGGGATGAAGAAGTGAGAGAACATGTAAATGGACTTTTTGAACTTAAAGATGAATTAGATAATGATTATGCCGAAATGTTTACTACACCTGGGTACAGGGGTAAGGATATCGGGAGACATCGGAAAGGAATGAAGGGGTCACATAATGAACGGCAGCATTTACCATCACCGGGGCAGAAGGAAATGGTGGACGAATTATCGTTGCCAAAACAGATGGGGGCAGACTTGAAAGTATGCCTATTGAAAACGCAGGTACTACTGCAGCAAGTAGTAGGACACAATAGAGGGAGAGGGAATGCACAGGGAAGGAGCAATTTGAATATGCATGGGGGAACAGTGAGACCAAATCAGTGTGTGTATTGTAAGGAGGAAGGACACTGGCGAGCGCAATGTCCGCATCTGCAGAATAGAAATGGGTCTGGTCAGAGGAGACAGCATAGATGGCACAAAGGAGCGAATGGACCAAATAGGAATAGTATGCAGCAGCACCACAATAATGGAGGTAATCAAAATCAAGCTCAAAACCAAAATGCCCCTAACCAGAGTCAGTGACAGCAAAATCAACAATATGGAAACCAGAGTGGGGGAAATAGAGGAAAGAGTGGGAACGTTTTCGATACACAGCCAAACACGTATTACAGTAACAGCAATGATTACACATCGGACGATGTGTTATTTCCCCAATAGAACAGCCCAGGACAGGGGTCGGAAACCAGTGTCTATTCCCGTGAATCAGAGAGGACCCTACGTAGAAATTAGAGTCGGGAATGAGGAGCACTGCTTTCTTGTAGACACAGGAGCGCAAAAGTGTTCAATAGACCACCACTTGGTTCCGGATATACCACTGTCAGGGCAAAATAATGTTTCCGTAGGGTTCGCAGGTACACCAGTCATAAACCCAGTGTCCAAACCAGTCCAAGTTACTGTAGGACCATTCACTGAACATTGTCCTTTCTTTCTAACAGAAAATTGTGGGGAGAACTTGTTGGGATTAAATTTGTTGAAAAAATTAGGTTCCGTTATACATTGCACAGCAGACGGGGTGTTCCTAATGATTTGGCCACACAATGCCCCTGTGTCAGAATTCATGTCTGAAACTTTACCAGGAGAACTAAGTAAAGTGCCAACCTGTATATGGGCATGCATGACAATGATGTAGGATGCTTGAAAATAGAGCCAGTAAAGATCATTTTGAAAGAAGGTGTTAGCCTACCGCAAATTCCCCAATACAGAATTTCGGCTGAAGGTGAGAAAGGATTGAAGAGTATTGTTACATATTTGGTGAAATTAGGGGAAATTGAAGAAATTACAGGCAGTACATGCAACAGCCCGATTCTTCCAGTTTATAAAAAAGGAGGCAATGAAGTACCATACCATTTTATAATTGATTTGCGCGCATTAAACAAGGTAGTAGATCCACAATTTCCTTTAGTGCCAGATGTCACTACAATATTAACAATGATACCTTTTTCAGCAGAATATTTTAGTGTAGTTGATCTGAAAAACGCGTTCTTCAGCATTGCAGTGGACAAGGACAGCAGATATTTGTTTGCGTTCACATTAGGAGGACGATCATTTACATTCACGCGGATTCCGCAAGGTTACACGGAAAGTCCGGTATTTACAGTAGAGCATTAAAAGAGCAGCTAGACATGCTAGAATTACCAGTGGGTTGTGTACTCTTGCAATACATAGACAATCTATTGTTAGCTGCTGACACCGAGGAGATTTGTAAAGAAAGCAGTGTATTACTACTGTCACACCTAGCGGCACATGGCCATAAAGCTAGTTTGAAGAAATTTCAATATAATCAAAAGGAGGTGGGCTATTTGGGCTACCTACTTTCGAAAGAAGGGAGAAGGCTAATGCCAGAACGCATAGAATGTATTTCTTGTATGCCTATTCCAAAGACACAAAAAGGAGTCAGAGCCATAATAGGCATGCCTTCATATTGCCGACAATGGATTGGTAATTTTGCGTTTATTGTGAAACCAATGGTGAATTTGACTATAAAAGATGCGGTTATGCCGTTACAGTGGGATGAGGAATGTCAGAAAGCATTTGATCAATTGAAAACTGCATTATGCTCAGCTCCAGTTTTGGGCACGCCTAATTATGAGAAGGTTTTTAGACTGTTTGTGTGTGAAAGTGAAGGATGTGCATTGGCGGTTTTGACACAGGAACAAGGTGGAAGAAATAGGCCATGCAGCGATTTTTCTTCTGCGCTGGACCCTGTAGCGTGTGCACTACCACGATGTTTGCGATCTGTCGCGGCGGCTGCTGCGTCAGTGAAAAAAACAGAAGGGATGGTATTGGGGCACACTTTAATTCTGATGGTGCCACATGCCATGGACGTTCTATTAAATAGGACACAGACGCTACACCTCACCTCTGCTAGATTGACAAGATATGAGATTATCTTGTTCGCGCCCCATATCCAAATTATGAGGTGTAGCGCTTTGAATCCTGCAGAATTAATGCCACTACCCATAAAAGAAATTGGGGAGAATGAATAACACCCCCCTACGATTGCTTAATGGTCACTGAGGAAGAAACCAAGCGGAGAGTTGATTTAAGTGATACCCCACAGAAAGAGCCTGATGGAGAGTTATTTTGTGACGGCTCATGTTTTAAATTACCAGGTGGCACGACAACTGGCGCATATGCTATCACTACCCTAGAGAGCATTGTAGAAAGCAAAAGAATCCCCTACAATTCGGCACAAGCCACAGAGATAATAGGATTAACCAGAGCCTGCGAGATTTCTGAAAATTTGAATGTGAATATATATACTGATAGTCAGTATGCTTTTGGGGTGGTTCATAACTTTGGTCGACTCTGGGCTGAGAGAGGGTTTTTGACATCACATGGTGCCAGAATTCAACATGGCCCTATGATTGTATGGTTGCTGTCTGCACTCACACTTCCAAAACGCCTAGCAATAGTGAAATGCGAGGCACACAAAAAGGTAACATGCAAAGTAGGAGAGGGAAACGCGTTGGCAGACAGAATTGCGAAACAAACTGCCACTGATTTAAATACCAAAATGATGACGGTTCAGACTGAGGAAGTACCCTGTATGATAGAAAATGGAGTTGCCACTGTCAAAGAAATGCAGGCCGAAGCTACGGCCGATGAAATACAAGGGTGAGCAGAGGGCTCTGCTTAGTTAGATCTGGAAGGTTGTTGGGTGGACAAGGGAACTAGAAACTGGATGTTGCCAAATTCCTATGTGACTGCAATGGTCACAATGGCCCACAGCCCTACCCACATCTGTGCGAAAAAGATAATACAGCACCTAGCTACAGTATGGCAGAATGTAAACATAAAGAAGAATGCAGAGAAGTTGGTGCAGAACTGTATCACGTGTTTACAACACAATGGGCCTCATTACGACCCAGGCGGTAAGTTACCGCCTGGGTCGTACCCTTACCACCATGGTGTAAACTACGTTTACACCATGGTGGATGGCGGATTTACCGCCCCATTCCAAGGTGAGTAGGGCGGTAAATCCCCATTTCCCATTTTACCCTTCCCCATTCCATTTTTGCCCCATAGGGCATAATGGGAGTGGGGAAGGCGCTAATTATGCCACCGTAAATTACGGTGGCGTAATTACCACCATGGTCCCTTAGCGCCATGGATTTTAACGCCTGCAAAAAGCAGGCGTTAAAATCACCATGGCGCTAAGGGACCTTGTAATCAGGCGTTAAGGGTCTGCGCCGTTTACGGCGCCGTTAACCCCTTAACGCCTGACTCGTAATGAGGCCCAATGTAGGAAAGGCAACAGTGACTCCAATAGGCAGTTTTGGCCCGCCCTCGATGCCGTTTGAGGTAATCCATTTTGATTTCATAGAGATGGAGGGATGCCAAAACTTAAAATACGTCTTAGTGGTTGTTCTGTTCTGGCTCCGCGCGGAGGCAGAACGTAGTAGGCCTCTGAGGTAGGCCGCAGTGGCGCAGCTCCAGCCGGAGTGAAAGAAAACATGCCACACGTTGTTGGAGTCTGTGCCCGGAACTGCCTCCCTTGCGTGGGGGCGGGGCTTTTATTCAGACACCCTACGTCACTGCGTAGCGGGGTGGAGGGCGGATGTAACATTCCTCCTTTATTATAAACAAACACAACAATGGAACACACACACGAGTGGGCCTATACTTATGAACATAACAAATACAAACGCCATTCCCCTTTCACAGGTCTCAAAGTTCAAACTATCACACATAGTCCTTGAGCCAAGCTGGCGGCTGAGTGGCAGTTCTCAGGCCATATCTGCCACCCCGGGAGGTGGGTTCTACTGTCTCATCAGATCCCTCACCTTCCACCTCCGGCTCACCCAGGTCCTGTTCACTCCACTGCTCCCACGTTCTGTCACCTGCATTTTCTTCACCCTGGTGATTCTCGGGTTTGTCCTCGATCAGCGGATAATCCTCATCTTCTTGGGGACAGTCCCCATCAGTCCAAAGGTTGCACGGCACCGCCTTGAACCACGACATGTTGCGTGTCACCTGACGATGCCCCCTTTGCGCGGTTATCATGGTCCCTTGTGTCTCACGGACGGTCCTTGGGAGAGTCTCGTAGCGGGAATCCATTTTGGACTTTGTCGGGTTCCGTAACATGACCACCTGGTCGCCCACCTGGTGGTTGGATGGTCGCGACCTCCTCTTGGCACTGATGTGGGCATTGGCGTCCCTTCTCCTTCTATCGGTGCGCCCCTCGTCGAGCTTGTCCGCTCTTCTGCTGGGGTGATGTGGAATGGACAATCTTATGACAGTGCCGAACATGAGATCCGCTGGGGGAACACCAGTTGTGCAATGCGGGGTGACCCTGTAGTTCCTCAGGAACCGATAGAGGTCGACTTTCCACGGGCTGGCATTTGCCTTCGATAGCCTCAACACTTTATT
Organism: Ambystoma mexicanum; assembly: GCF_040938575.1. Lineage (NCBI taxonomy): Eukaryota > Metazoa > Chordata > Amphibia > Caudata > Ambystomatidae > Ambystoma > Ambystoma mexicanum. Next base: position 604,679,852 of record NC_090929.1, on the reverse strand, counting down.
AATCGTTCTCATGAATCATTCCACATCCCCATTCGCCTGGGGCGACCTGGGCATGATGTGGTGATACCGGATGTTCAGATCTTGCAAGTACTGTTTGAACTCCACCCCTTGGAAGGGTGCTCCATTGTCACTTTTGATCGTGGTTGGGAGTCCATGTGACGCGAACATCTTCTCAATGGCCGGGATGACCACTTCCGCTGCCGTGGATTCGACCACCTCGACTTTGGGTTATCGGGAGTGGTCATCGGTAGCCACCAGGAGGTACAGGCCCTCACGTAGTTTGCAAAAGTCAATGCTTATTGCATCCCACCTGCCAGAGCCTCGTTCCGCCGATAGGATAGGTTCTGTATCAGGTGGGGCTCCGTTTATGAGACACGGCAGGCAGGTGTTGACAAGTTTTTCCACCTTTTCGTCAACCCGTGGAAACCACACTCGGTGTCGAATGCGAGCCTTCATCCGAGCCATCCCTTGGTGGCCCTCATGGGCAAGTGCCACTATCCGGTCATGCAGGCCTGGTGGAATGACGATGCGATTTCCGTGGAGCAGCAGACCCTGCTCTGTTATCGACAAGTCCTAGAGGACGGTGAATGTTCCTGTGAGGAACGCCTTTGCCTCTTCCGTCCTGTTGTGCGTGTTTTTCATGAATGACTTCCAGTCACCCGAAATGATGGCATCTTTCACCAAATCGCAGCAGGGGTCATTTCCTGTTTCCTCCGCGATGTCCTCAATGCTGACCGCCTTCAGCCTCATTGCCCGCACCACCTGGCAGATGTGCTCTTCGGTCACTTCGGCCACCTGAACCTCCTGTGGCGTCGACGATCTCGGATGCCTGGAGAGAAAATCTGCCAGGTTGCCGCATCCCGGCTGATAAATCAGTTCAAAATTGTACTGCTGAAGATGTAGCAGCCATTTTGCTATTCTGGCCAGTGGGTGCGAGGAGGTGCCCATGAAGATGGATAGGAGGGGTTTGTGGTCCGTAATTGCCATGAACCTGCGGCCATACAAATATAGGTGGAAGTGGCGGCACCCCCACAGTACGGCGATTGCCTCTTTCTCGATGTGAGAGTACCGCTGCTCCGTCGCCATAAGAGCTCGCGACGCATAGGCGATGGGTCTCTTCTCGCCCTCTTTGGTGACCTGCATGAGGATGGCCCCCATTTTGTGGGTGCAGTGGTGTTACAGATATGTGCGGGTCTTCAGATCGATAGGAGATTCCATAGTTCAAGGCATCCAAGTTCGGCCGGTCTTGTGGAGAGGCACAACGGGATTCTCAAGTCAAAGATCAGTAAAATATGTGCGGGAAGCAAGTTGATAGAAAATGGAGTTGCCACTGTCAAAGAAATGCAGGCCGAAGCTACGGCCGATGAAATACAAGGGTGAGCAGAGGGCTCTGCTTAGTTAGATCTGGAAGGTTGTTGGGTGGACAAGGGAACTAGAAACTGGATGTTGCCAAATTCCTATGTGACTGCAATGGTCACAATGGCCCACAGCCCTACCCACATCTGTGCGAAAAAGATAATACAGCACCTAGCTACAGTATGGCAGAATGTAAACATAAAGAAGAATGCAGAGAAGTTGGTGCAGAACAGTATCACGTGTTTACAACACAATGGGCCTCATTACGACCCAGGCGGTAAGTTACCGCCTGGGTCGTACCCTTACCACAATGGTGTAAACTATGTTTACACCATGGTGGATGGCGGATTTACCGCCACATTCCAAGGTGAGTGGGGCGGTAAATCCCCATTTCCCATTTTACCCTTCCCCATTCCATTTTTGCCCCATAGGGCATAATGGGAGTGGGGAAGGCGCTAATTATGCCACCGTAAATTACGGTGGCGTAATTAGCACCATGGTCCCTTAGCGCCATGGATTTTAACGCCTGCAAAAAGCAGGCGTTAAAATCACCATGGCGCTAAGGGACCTTGTAATCAGGCGTTAAGGGTCGGCGCCGTTTACGGCGCCGTTAACCCCTTAACGCCTGACTCGTAATGAGGCCCAATGTAGGAAAGGCAACAGTGACTCCAATAGGCAGTTTTGGCCCGCCCTCGATGCCGTTTGAGGTAATCCATTTTGATTTCATAGAGATGGAGGGATGCCAAAACTTAAAATACGTCTTAGTGGTTGTTCTGTTCTGGCTCCGCGCGGAGGCAGAACGTAGTATGCCTCTGAGGTAGGCCGCAGTGGCGCAGCTCCAGCCGGAGTGAAAGAAAACATGCCACACGTTGTTGGAGTCTGTGCCCGGAACTGCCTCCCTTGCGTGGGGGCGGGGCTTTTATTCAGACACCCTACGTCACCGCGTAGCGGGGTGGAGGGCGCATGTAACATTCCTCCTTTATTATAAACAAACACAACAACGGAACACACACACACGAGTGGGCCTATACTTATGAACATAACAAATACAAACGCCATTCCCCTTTCACAGGTCTCAAAGTTCAAACTATCACACATAGTCCTTGAGCCAAGCTGGCGGCTGAGTGGCAGTTCTCAGGCCATATCTGCCACCCCGGGAGGTGGGTTCTACTGTCTCATCAGATCCCTCACCTTCCACCTCCGGCTCACCCAGGTCTTGTTCACTCCACTGCTCCCACGTTCTGTCACCTGCATTTTCTTCACCCTGGTGATTCTCGGGTTTGTCCTCGATCAGCGGATAATCCTCATCTTCTTGGGGACAGTCCCCATCAGTCCAGAGGTTGCACGATACCGCCTTGAACCACGACGTGTTGCGTGTCACCTGACGATGCCCCCTTTGCGCGGTTATCATGGTCCCTTGTGTCTCACGGACGGTCCTTGGGAGAGTCTTGTAGCGGGAATCCATTTTGGACTTTGTCGGGTTCCGTAACATGACCACCTGGTCGCCCACCTGGTGGTTGGATGGTCGCGACCTCCTCTTGGCACTGATGTGGGCATTGGCGTCCCTTCTCCTTCTATCGGTGCGCCCCTCGTCGAGCTTGTCCGCTCTTCTGCTGGGGTGATGTGGAATGGACAATCTTATGACAGTGCCGAACATGAGATCCGCTGGGGGAACACCAGTTGTGCAATGCGGGGTGACCCTGTAGTTCCTCAGGAACCGATAGAGGTCGACTTTCCACGGGCTGGCATTTGCCTTCGATAGCCTCAACACTTTATTAATCGTTCTCATGAATCATTCCACATCCCCATTCGCCTGGGGCCACCTGGGCATGATGTGGTGATACCGGATGTTCAGATCTTGCAAGTACTGTTTGAACTCCACCCATTGGAAGGGTGCTCCATTGTCACTTTTGATCGTGGTTGGGAGTCCATGTGACGCGAACATCTTCTCAATGGCCGGGATGACCACTTCCGCTGCCGTGGATTCGACCACCTCGACTTTGGGGTATCGGGAGTGGTCATCGGTAGCCACCAGGAGGTACAGGCCCTCACGTAGTTTGCAAAAGTCAATGCTTATTGCATCCCACCTGCCAGAGCCTCGTTCCGCCGATAGGATAGGTTCTGGATCAGGTGGGGCTCCGTTTATGAGACACGGCAGGCAGGTGTTGACAAGTTTTTCCACCTTTTCGTCAACCCGTGGAAACCACACTCGGTGTCGAATGCGAGCCTTCATCCGAGCCATCCCTTGGTGGCCCTCATGGGCAAGTGCCACTATCCGGTCATGCAGGCCTGGTGGAATGACGATGCGATTTCCGTGGAGCAGCAGACCCTGCTCTGTTATCGACAAGTCCTGGAGGACGGTGAATGTTCCTGTGAGGAACGCCTTTGCCTCTTCCGTCCTGTTGTGCGTGTTTTTCATGAATGACTTCCAGTCACCCGAAATGATGGCATCTTTCACCAAATCGCAGCAGGGGTCATTTCCTGTTTCCTCCGCGATGTCCTTAATGCTGACCGCCTTCAGCCTCATTGCCCGCACCACCTGGCAGATGTGCTCTTCGGTCACTTCGGCCACCTGAACCTCCTGTGGCGTCGACGATCTCGGATGCCTGGAGAGAAAATCTGCCAGGTTGCCGCATCCCGGCTGATAAATCAGCTCAAAATTGTACTGCTGAAGATGTAGCAGCCATTTGGCTATTCTGGCCGGTGGGTGCGAGGAGGTGCCCATGAAGATGGATAGGAGGGGTTTGTGGTCCGTAATTGCCATGAACCTGCGGCCATACAAATATAGGTGGAAGTGGCGGCACCCCCACAGTACAGCGATTGCCTCTTTCTCGATGTGAGAGTACCGCTGCTCCGTCGCCATAAGAGCTCCCGACGCATAGGCGATGGGTCTCTTCTCGCCCTCTTTGGTGACCTGCATGAGGATGGCCCCCATTTTGTGGGTGCAGTGGTGTTACAGATATGTGCGGGTCTTCAGATCGATAAGAGATTCCATAGTTCAAGGCATCCAAGTTCGGCCGGTCTTGTGGAGAGGCACAACGGGATTCTCAAGTCAAAGATCAGTAAAATATGTGCGGGAAGCAAGTTGAGTTGGGTGGATGCATTACCAATAGCGCTATTATGCATTCATATGTCTGTACAGGCTAGAACTGGGCTCTCCCTGTACGAAATCGTAATGGGGAGGCCGGAAAATGTTTCGTGCGCACCTCAGCCAAAACGACTTAGAGAGGTAGAACATCCTGTGCTTAGTACTTATTGTGGCCTTTAAATGTAGAAATTGCGTTTGATTCATCAGCAGGTGCAGGAGGCATTACCAGTGAGATACACTGGTCTGGGGCACGCGCTGGAGCCAGGAGACTGGGTGCTGCTTAAATATTTTGAAAGAAAGTCATCATTAGCACCCAGGTGGCGCGGCCCCTATCAAGTACTCTTGGCAACGCAGACGGCGATACGGGTGGATGGACGGAAGTCGTGGATCCATGTCACCCATGCCAAAAAGATTCCAACTTCACAGAAAGACTTGCCTGACCCAGATGACCGGAAAGAGACAGCGGTCCCAGAAATGGAAGAAACTGTTGCCAGTAAGCAGCCATCAAATCTGCCCAAACGAGAAGTGAAACTCGAAACAAAGCCTGAGACGAATGCCAAAAAGGGGGAAGGGCAAAGAGTGCCCCAACGTTGCCCAGCAGGATCGACATCACTGTTGGCCGACACAAAATCTGCCTTGCAAATAGCAGCAGAAACAAAACGTGTACCCCTTTGGGGCCCACCAGCACTTGCCAGCACGCCAAAGACTGAATCTGCATCATTGGCAAGGCACACACCAGCACTTGCAGTAGCGCCACAGGCTGACTTTGAGCCTGAATCTGGAAGTGCACCGGCACTTTTAACAGATCACATGATACCAGGAGTGAGGCGATACAATTTGCGGCCTCGAAAGACAAAGTGATCCACAGTTCTTTGGTGTTTATGTCAACCTCTGGTTCTGCTCATGGACAGAGAAGGAAATAGAGGTGTAGAGGAGAGAAGCGTGAGAAATGTGCAAGTCGGACAATTCAAGACTCGCGGCTCCTCGGTGCGATCATAAAAAGTACATGTGTCCTGAACCAGAGTGGACAAGCTGGTCGCACATGGTACTAAGGCAATAAGATAACTGATCAAAAGTCCTCTGAGCAGTATGAGTATGAGAAAGGACAAGTGATCTTGCCTAAAAATAAATAAGCAAATCCAGGCTATAAAGGACTGGCAGAACTGAACTGTGACAATTCCGTTGAACTTATTGACATCAGAGCAAGTGCAACAAAGAGAGATATCCACGACAAACGTAATAAGGAAGAAGAAGGACGATGAGAAACATGTCGAGATCGGCTCCAGCCTCCTCCTGCACCACTGCTGAGAATGAGTCAATTATAAAGACTGCAAGCTTAAAAAAACACATGGTAAAAAGAATTGTATGATGGCGCTGACAATAAATATGTGCTTTATGAGCGTGGTAGCACCAATAACGACAGCTCTAATATTATGGTATGTGGAATCGATACACTCATTAGAAATGTTTTTACCAATAGTTAATATATCCACTACTGAAAGCCCGGTTCAGGTGATTACTTATACCCTGCCCCCAATGGAAGAAAGACACAGGGAAGGTTTCGGGAATAACACGTTGTTATCAATAATGAACATGACACATGCAATTCTGAAGAAAACAAATTGCTGGATATGTGCCCATTTATCACAGCATGCTGGGAAGGGAATAGGGTGGTATGTACAGCCATTACCATTAAGGTCTGCATGTAGTGCATCTTTAGGTGCAATGTTCTATGGGAAATGGAATGAGAGTACTACGGGTCAATTAGACAGAACCAACATGAATGAGTTTGAGGAAATAATAATGAAGTCTGTGAGTTGTTCCATATTCCATAAAGCACAAGTAATGTTAATGGCCCCAGAGCCCACGAGGAAAAGTACGCGAAAGATAACACGACAAAATAGACGAGATAGATTGTCCCCACCAGAAAAAACATCTGTAATGACGTTTTGTTTAAGAACAGAAGGGGACAAAGATGCAATCCCCCCATCTTACACAGTGAATTATAGCCCAAGAACTGTCCCTTTTTGTATAAAAAAGAAAGGCTCTTTTTCAGTCGGAACATATACTGGATGCATTAATACAGTGGTATTGAAATGGGAAATAGAACCAGTATATGTGGGAGATCCAGTTTATTTTATATGTGGAGAGAAAGCATATCCTTGGTTGCCCAGAAACTGGGGAGGTACATGTTACCTAGGTCTACTGTTCCCAGGAGTATTCCTCTTAGAAACAGCAGACATGGCCAGACTATCCAGAGCTAGAGTCAAAAGGACTAGCGAGGGTGTTTTGATAGCGACTGATGTAGAAAATCATTCATTCCACTCTTAGGGCAGATAGTGAACTCCTATAATATAAGGCAGCTGTCCAGAATACTAAGAAAATACCATAAACACAACGCCAGATATACTATTTAACAATAGAAGAAAGAGGAATCAGGTTAATGACGCTGCAAAATAGAATGGCTCTCGATGTGATCCTGGTTGATCGTGGGGGAATTTGCAAAATAGTGGGATCAGCATGTTGTGTATATGTCGATGACTATTCCCCTACGATCTTTGAAGCGATAAAGAAAATGCATGTCCTAAGCTCCGAACTCCCTACTGAAGAAGGAAGCTGGGGAATAGGGTCTTGGTTTTGGGGAATACTGCGTTCTTGGGGATAGAAGTTGATTTCGGTATTGGTAGTGGTGTTTGGAATATTCATAACGTGCTGTTGTTGCATACACTGCCTACCAATAGTTTGCGCTGAGGTAACTGAGGGATGTACGAAGGGATGTATGCATATGATGACAAGGAAAAAACAAACTCATGGTCGAGCTGAGCAAGACACAAATGAGATGAAAACAGTAAAAGAGTTGATGGCTATAGATATTGATGAAGATGATGATGTTTACGATAGTATGCAAAATTCAGACATAAGTACTTCAGACTCGTCATCACTAGAGGAGGTTTCAATAAATAGATGAGACGTTTGGCATACGGCCAAAGGAGGGTTTGTCAGTCTAGAAAAATGGATACCTCTACTTTGTGACCGCAAACATATTTTGATGGCCGTGGGCCAACCGTCTCATGCACGATATGACAGAATATAGGTATCCGAGTTTGCCAATGAACGGCCATTTTGATGCAACAAGATTCGCCATTTTGTTTTCTAACCATTGGCCATTGCTTTCTGTACTTATTGCTTCGCAGTAAATGTTCTGCTTACACTGCTCGACTGTAAAACATTGTTGTCTGCACGTAAAAGGACAAGGCCGCAGGGCCGCGAGGATAACAAGAGTTTGTTGAAACACAACGTAGGCAGCGCCAGGAAGAATGCCCGGCTCCCTCCCGAATGTAGCCTTGAAGCAGAGCTGTAGGGCATTTAATCATTTCGCAGCTGCCAGCCAGTCCCGTTATATGGTAGAATATGTTCGAATAAAGCAGCTACAGGCTTGAATTATGCTCTTCTTACGGCCCCCCTTTGCTGAGCCCTGTTGGAGCATGTCGGCTCCCAGGACACGAATAGCACTGCATAGATAGCAAGGTCTGGAATGCAACTCTCCCCCCCGTATGTAGCTCGCTTCCAAGAACAGAAGCGCTGTGTTCTGTTCAACGACTGAAAGATGCCTCCGCACTCACAAATTGCAAATTGTTACTAGAATAGATGTTTGAAGGTGTCATAGTTGTCGAAAATGTCCATCATCACACCAAGTTCAAAGAAACCCAATAAAGGGGGGTGTTAAACATGTCATAGCTGATTGTTTGATATGCATTTTGTATATATGTAACTGATGTACGTAATTCATTCTCTTGCGTCCCTCGCGGTCTAGAGCTACACGTCGCAGGGCGTGAGACCGAGTTGGCCAACTGAGACTTTTGCTTTGCAATAAACCCTAGCTTTGGTAATACAACCTTGTGTCTGGCGTATCTATCGTGTGTGGTGACTCGCCTTGTTTCCATAGACGTAAGGGACCCCTAGGGGCCCCTTTCAGTTCGGCTGTGACTTTGCCTGCTTCTCCGGAGGCTGTTGGCATGTCCTGGTAGCGAGGCACTGGACGTTGCAGCTCCGGAGGTGGAGGCGATGTTGCAATGTCTCTGGTTCCCGGAGGCTGCAGACCATAAAGTCAGTCAGAAGACCAGGGGCCGGCGTGCATGGGTGCCCAGACCTCGCCTGGAGCCCGACGTGGAGATGACACATGATGCCATTGCCGGTGTTGTGGAAGGTGCTGGGGCAGTGTCTCAAATAGATCCAGCGGAGATCACGTCTTTGGGTCAAGTGATGACACCATCTTTCTGCGTGGTGCCTGAGTTGGGTTGCGTGAGCGGCCGTTGGTGCGCCTGCGCGAAGAGTTCAGATGAAGCGATGACGCCTTGTTTGTGTGGGGCAGCAGAGTTGAATCGCGTGAACGGACATTGGTGCGCCTGTGGGAGGTGTCCAGCCCACGCCATTGTGGAGGTCACGTGGGGTGTGGGAAATTACTAGGCAAGCTCTGAGAGAAGGTCGTCTGAGGTGGATAGCGACTTCTGGCACTTTCAAGTGTTTGGCCTGTAGTGGGATGCAGCAAGACCCCGTGTTCGACAATGGGCATCTTGTCATGTGTCTTCGAGGTGTGTTTCGCGTGGAGGGGGAGGTTGTGAGAGACTTCTGGAATCATCGCAAGGTTCTGGTGCGGCAGGAGCGTTCGCATTTTTGGATGACGTCCTGGGAGGATTTCGTGAGCCAGCACCATGCGATCCAGGGTAGAGACGTTGTAGTGTTTAGGTGAGTTGTCAAGGGCCTGTTCTTCTTTGTTGTGTTTGTTGTGGCCCATGTTAGGGTTTCAGGTTGTTTAGGTTCCCAGGGGTTAGCATGGGGTGATTGTCTAAGGCCGTTGTCTGTGTCTCGTGTTGGCCTTTTTGGGAGCAGGTATTCTGGTATACTTGTTACAATGAAATGCATTTTCCCCTGCATTTTTTGGACATGTGGGAGGGGGGATATGAACTTGTGGGAAATTCTTATTCTTGCCTGTATCTGTTACCATGTTGGCTTCGGGGTCATATCTGCAAATTATTCCGAACTGGAGGGTTGGTTGTGGACTTTCAATTGGGGTAATTGTATAGAGTGGAGGGTACCGTTCCGGATGATGTAGTTTCGGATGAATATGCAGTTCCTGTCAAGAGGCGTTATTTTTCTTGCATCTGTTGGACATTCTCGTCACTCATGTTAATGGATTATTTGTTCTGCATTATGGGCATTCCTTTGTCCTGGTTGGAGTGATAATGCATGGGGTGGCGTGAACGAGTTTCATTCTCTCATGGCTGAGTGTAGGTGTTTCCATGGGGAGTGCGTGGTGCGTCAGGTTCCCTGGAGTGAACAGTGTAAGGGTGGTGTTTTTGTGATCCTGTTTGCTAGTGGTGTGGGGATTGGAGAAGTTAGTATTTTGACTTTAGTTGTGTTGGGGCACAGATTCCGGGTGGGTCTGTCATAACGAGGGAAGTTTTGTGGTGGTGGTTTTGGAGCAAGAGTGTGCTCTGTTGTGGTTTTTGTTAGCAAGGATGTGCTTTGTTGTGGTGTTTGTGACCAAGGGTGTTACTCTGTTGTGGTTTTAGAGCTAAGGTGTGCTCTGTTCTTGAGCATGGGTGTGCTCTGTGTGTGGTTTTTGTGAGAAAGGGTCTGCTCTGTTGTGGTTTTAGAGCTAGGCTGTGCTCTTTTGTTGAGCAAGGGTGTGCTTTGTTGTGGTCAGAGCAAGGGTGTTCTCTGTTGGGGATCGAGTTGTGGTGCGAGAGCTGGAGTGTGCGCCTCTAGGTTCTTCTGTGTTCTATTTGTTTTCCTCGGTTTATGGGGGGATTTAGATCTTGGGGAGTAGGGTTGCTCCTGAGCATGAGAGTGGCAGTGCACTTATGTAAGTCTATAAGGAGCTAAGGGCGTTCTGTTGGAATTGGCCAGAATGTTCATTTTTGGTGGTGCATAGTGGTTAGGTTGTAGATTTCCACTGTGTTGTATTCAAGTTCCCGGTAGCTTGTTTCCGTTTGGAGGTGGGCATTTTTGGCTGGGGTGTTGGGATGCAATTTGCCTGGGTTTAAGGTGATAGCAGTGGCCCAATTAGTGAGTGGTTCTGGTAGCGGTATCACACTGTGTTGAAGTCTGATGAGTGTGTTTTCATACAAGTATCTGGGTCATCATGGGTGAGTGCCTGCGGGTGTTGGCCAATTGTTGATGCTCCTGGTAGAGCGGGGTAGTGCTCAGCGCTGGCAGTGCTGAGGGCGGCAGTGATGAGGCTCTGGGGGGCAGCTGTAACGCTCACCTGATTCCCACGGATCTGTTCTGGACTGCTATGACCTCTTCTAAGGTGATGCGCAGGACTCGGAATACGGACTGGACCGGACCCCCAAACCTCGCCTGTCTGGCCCGTAGAAGAATCCTTCTGTAGATGGAAAAGGGGATTAACTGTCTGCTGGATAATGTGTCGGATTCCCCCCCTTCCCCCTCTCACACTCCTCGAACCCCCTCCGCGATTCCCCGTAGAGTCTCACCTTAGAGTCTGAAAGGACGAGCTCTCCATCCTGCTTCCGATGCAGGGGCGCGTTGATTTCCAGTTACTTCACTGGATCTCGGGTTTGGTGAGTATTCAACTCCGCTTGACTTTTCCGATATGAGGCCGTAAGTATTCACTTGCAAAAGTTCAAGCCTTAATTGTCTGTTGTCCTTTTCTCTATTTCAGATGTATGATGAAGAATCTGCGTAGAGGAATGGATTCGCCGAAGGTAACTCTGGTGAGTCTTTTTGATGGATGGTTCCCTTAGTGATCTTGCTTTGACCCACTAATGCGTGTGTCTTTTTCCCCTTAGGGGCCGGGGTACGGAAGTGCCAAAGAAGCGGCGCCGACCCGAGGTAAGGAAAGATTGTCCCAACAATAATCAGGTAAGTCTTAAGGTGGAAGAATCAGGCCTTCCTCGATCTGTTCCTTCGCTCACCTTTGTTTTGTCTCTTTTTCCCCTTAGGGGCTGGGGTACGGCAGTGCCAAAGAAGCGGCGCCGACCCGAGGTGTGGAAAGATTGTCCCAACAAAAATCAGGTAAGTTTTAAGGTGGAAGAATCAGGCCTTCCTCAATCTGTTCCTTCGCTCACCTTTGTTTTGTCTCTTTTTCTCCTTAGGCGCTGAAAGGCGACGGATGGTGCCAATGGTGGCTGAAGAGCCCGAGGGCGCCTCGTGAAGGTGAGTGGAATGCGGCGCTGCAGCGAGCGATGCGATGCGCTTCTAAAAATAATGTCTTTTCTCAGGATCGTCGGAGTGATGGTTCCGGACTCCGGATGGGGGTAGGTAAAGTTCAATTATTCACCTTTCTCTCCTTTCCTTCCTTTTTAGGTGTTCCAGGTTGCAGGCGGGCGTGGCTGGAGCCAGGATGCAGGAGCAGACACAGTGAGCGTCCAGCTGCTAGATGCAGAACAACGCGAAGCGTGAGCTGCTGCCTGGGCGTGGTTTAAATAGCCCCCAAAGTAGTTCCAGGTAAGTATTCTTCCTCAGCCACGCCCGAGTGGTAAAATAGTGCCATAGGTAAAATAGTCCCTTTCAGACCTCAAGGAGGTCTGGATCCGGCAGCATGGTCTGCATCAGGTAAGTCCATCCAAGCACTCCCATAATGAGCCTGGCGCCTATAAGGGGTTGCTGGGTCCCTCCCTGGGGACATGATGTCTGCTTTTGGGGACTCTGGCCCTGAACTGACTTCCCGGGAGTAGGCATCATGACAGTACTCTCCCCCAGGCCCCTCCCAAGATTGTTCCCTCTGGGGGTTTTGGTTTGTTTGGGAAGATCCGGTGGAATTTCTTAATTAATCGAGGTGCATGTACATGGTCACTGGGTTCCCACGACCTCTCTTGAGGCCCGTATCCCTTCCAATCGATTAGATAGAAAAGTTTTGACCTTAACATCTTTGAATCTAAAATGTTCTTCACCTCGAATTAAGGTTCTCCATCTATTTGAATGGGTTCTGGAGGCTTGATTAGTCTGGTTCCAGGTTGCACTGGTTTCAAAAGTGACACATGAAAAACAGGGTGAATTCGCATGTTAGCTGGTAAATCAAGTTTAACGGCCGCTGGATTGATTATGGCCGTAATGGAGTAAGGCGCCAGATATTTTGGATTAAAAGTTCGAGGTCCCTTGAGCGATAAGAGCCTGGTAGCCAGCCATACTTGGTCTCCAATCTGGTACTGAGGTGCTTCACTCCGATGCAGGTCAGCATTCTTCTTGTATTTTCTCTTGGCTTGTTGTAAATGTGGAGTTGCTTCTTTGAAGGCTTGGGTAATTGTAGAATGCAGATGGTCCACTGCGGGCATTCCGAGGCCTTGAGGCGAGTCGAGGTCTGAGGTTCGAGGGTGATGCCCATACAAAGTATAAAAAGGACTTTGCCCAGTTCCAGAGTGTACCGAATTATTATATGCATATTCGGCTATCCAAAGAATGTCTTTCCAGTTACTTTCAGATTGCTGCAACATACACCGTAAATATTGCTCAAGGGTCTGATTCGTCCTCTCTGTTTGACCATCGGTCTGAGGGTGGTGACTAGTCGATAATCTTACATCGATTTGTGCCAATTGACAACATCTATGCCAAAAGTGGGAAATGAATTGGCTTCCCCGGTCTGAGATTAGTACAGACGGGAATCCATGTAAACGAACAATATTTTCAAGGAATTCTTTGGCTAGAACTGAAGCTGAAGGTAAACCTTTCAATGGAATGAAGTGGGCCATTTTGGAAAATAAATCCACAATAACAAGAATAGTGTTATATCCTGAACAACGAGGTAAGTCCGTAATAAAATCCAATGACAGGGTGTGCCAAGGTGCTGGCGGAATGTCTAAAGATTGAAGGAGACCGGCTGGTCTTTTCTTTTGGCCTTTATTTTGGGCGCAAACACCACAGGACATCACAAATGATTTAACATCTTTTCGCCAAGAATGCCACCAGAATTGTCGTTTCACCTTTTCTTCCGTCTTGGCAATACCGGGGTGCCCCTCTATTAGTGTATCATGATAACAAGAAATAACGAGCTCTTGTAATTCCTTGTGTGGCAGAAATAAGCGCCCTTGGAAATAAGGTAAATCATTATTTATAGTAAAGTCAGATCCCCTTTGTACCCAATCCTGTAAGTCTGTAGGGTCCAGGAGTTGTTTAACTCTAGCTTGAATGTCTTCAAGCGTTTGTAAAGAAGTCATGCCCAAAATTCTCTGTTCGGGAATTATCGGTACAGGTTCTGAGATAGTATCAGTTTCTCCCATTCCTATTCGGGATAGAGCATCCGCTTTGCCATTCTTACAGCCAGGACGGTAGGTGATTACAAAATCGAATTCCGCAAAAAACAAAGCCCAACGGAGCTGTCGAGATGACTGAGCCTTGGCGGTCTTTAAATACTGTAAGTTCCGGTGGTCGGTGATCACCGTGATGGTATGTCTAGCGCCAAGTAGATAATGCCGCCAGGCTTTAAAGGCGGATTTAATGGCTAACAGTTCTTTGTCAGTGATTGTGTAGTTAACCCCGGGTGCCGAGACTTTTCTGGACCAAAATGCAACGGGATGCAGTTGGTTAGTTTCGGGATCTCTTTGAGACAGGACAGCTCCCATGGCTAGGCTGGATGCGTCAGTTTCGAGACATAAGGGAGATCTGGGCGCGGGTGCTTCAATACAGGTGCGGAGGTAAATTTAGCTTTTAGTTCCTGAAAGGCCTGCTCGGCTTCTTCAGACCATTCGAAACGTTTATTTTTCCTTAAGAGCGCAGTGATGGGTTGAACAACACGAGAAAATTCCGGGATAAACCTGCGATAAAAATTGGCAAAGCCAAGCATGCTTTGGACACCTTTCACGGAGCTAGGCGATGGCCATTTGAGGATAGCATCCACTTTTCGTGAGTCCATGCAGACTCCTTTAGGTGTCAGGATGAAACCAAGAAACTCGACTTCCGTGGCATGGAAAACACATTTTTCAAGTTTAGCAAATAGTTTGTGTTGGCGCAATTTCTCGAGAACTGCCCTGACATGTTTTCTATGATCAGATTCCTAATAGGAGTACACAAGAATGTCATCGATATATACGACAACACAAACGTCGATGAGTTCCCGAAAGACATCGTTCATGAAGTATTGGAAGGCAGCCGGTGCATTGCACAATCCGAAAGGCATCACCTGGTACTCGAATAGCCCATATTTGGTGCGGAAGGCAGTTTTCCATTCATCGCCTTCCTTTATTCGCATCAGATGGTAGGCCCCCCGGAGATCTAACTTGGTGTATATGCAGGCATCCTTCACCTGGTCAAGGATCAGAGGCAAAGGGTATCGGTTTTTAACAGTTATCTGGTTCAATGCGTGGTAGTCAATACAAGTTCTGAGGTCGCCTTCTTTTTTAGGCACGAAGAATAAAGCCGAGGATGCAGGAGACTTAGACGGGCGAATAAAACCATTGGCTAGGTACTGATCTAGATATTGTCGTAAATGAAGATTCTCTGGTTCGGTAAGGGCATAGATCCTGCTGCAAGGGGGTTGTGCACCGGGCAATAGATCGATCTGGCAATCGTACGACCTGTGAGGCGGTAGAGTGTTGGCCTGTTCCTTTTGGAAGACGTCTTGAAATTCTTGGTATTCTGGCGGTATTTGCAAAATGACAGGGGTTACTGTAGCTAGGCCAATATTTGGATTTCTTGGATAACAGGTTTGTGCACAATCTGGAAAGGTTATCCTCTTTGCACGCCAGTCAATTCGAGGATTATGTGTTTCCAACCAAGGGATTCCTAGAATTACTTGAAATTGCGGAGCCTTGATTACATCAAACAATGTCACTTCACTAGTGGAGTGTGTTACCGGCCCAGAGGCGATTTCGGTTCCATCCACTGTGGTGATGACATCCTTACTGGTTTTAGGGCAAAGAGGGAGGTTGATCCTGGAAGCCAATTCACGATCCACATAGTTTCCTATAGCCCCACTATCGATGTATGCCTTAATGGCATGTAACCGCCTAGGCTGCTTCGGATTTACGAGGACCATTGGCATGATGAAATGCGAGGTCAGAGAGTTAGTTTTTAAGCTCGGCAAGCGGATCCCTACGCTTGTCGGGCGTGGTCGTTTCCCGACTCAGATTCCATCAGGTTCTTATCAGTGACTCCTACCGCCTTCTTAGACGGTTTTATAGGGCAATCTCGTAAAAAGTGTCCAGAAGCCCCACAATAAAGGCATAATTGCATTTGCCGTCTTCTTTCACGCTCCAATTGAGTTAAAGGTCCTTTAACCCCTCCAATTTGCATAGGTTCAGTAACATCGGCACCCTTGGGGTTAACATGGGTTTTGACTAAAACCCGGGTCTCAAACTTGGACCAATCTGCCTTTCTGTTTTGAAGCCTGTGATCTAATTGGACCACAAAGTCTATATATTCAGAGCAGTCTTGGGGTGGATTTACGACCTGGGCCAGGACATCCTTAAGTTCTCCACGTAGACCTCGATGGAATAACGTGATTCTTTTATCCTCCGGCCATCCAGTCTCCACAATTAACCTATTGAAGGTCGCGATATAGGCTAAAAGGTCCTGGTTACCCTGTCGTAGGGATAGAAGCTCGTTGTCCAGGGCCTGTCCCTGAGAATGCCCCGCAAAAAGTCTTTCCATGCTTGTCTGGAAGGCTTGAAAGTTCAGAAGAATTGGGTCATCTTGAGTAACCAGTGGAACTGACCAATCCGCAGCACAGCCGCTGAGATATGATAGTACAAAAGCGACCTTGGTTTGGTCGTTAGGGAAGGACCCAGGTCTGCAGAGGAAGTGCAATCAGCATTGATTCATGAATACGGCGAACCTTTTGGGGTCCCCGGCAAAACGTTCCGGTGGGGCCAGTGGCATATTTCCAGGTAGATTAATTTGCACAGGGTTATTTGAAACCACTGGGGCGGAATTATCCCCAGAACCTGGTAAAGGAGTTTGACCAGCCTGACCTTGTAATAGCTGTCTGGCAAGATCATCAGTTCGTTCTTTAGATACAATTAACACTCTCCTGAGGGCATTCTTCTCCTGGCGAGCGGAATGAACTTCAGCCCGTAATGAATGAATTCCCCCAATAGCTGGGCCAGCTGGTCTGTCTCGGAAGTCTCCATAGCGCCCGGGTGGGAAATTGTAGGTAGGCTTCGCGTTCTGTAACGCTCACCTGATTCCCACGGAGGCGCCGATCTGTTCTGGACTGCTATGACCTCTTCTAAGGTGATGCGCAGGACTCGGAAGACGGACTAGACCGGACCCCCAAACCTCGCCTGTCTGGCCCGTAGAAGAATCCTTCTGTAGATGGAAAAGGGGATTAACTGTCTGCTGGATAATGTGTCGGATTCCCCCCCTTCTCCCTCTCACACTCCTCGAACCCCCTCCGCGATTCCCCATAGAGTCTCACCTTAGAGTCTGAAAGGACGAGCTCTCCATCCTGCTTCCGATGCAGGGGCGCGTTGATTTCCAGTTACTTCACTGGATCTCGGGTTTGGTGAGAATTCAACTCCGCTTGACTTTTCCGATATGAGGCCGTAAGTATTCACTTGCAAAAGTTCAAGCCTTAATTGTCCGTTGTCCTTTTCTCTATTTCAGATGTAGGATGAAGAATCTGCGTAAAGGAATGGATTCGCCGAAGGTAACTCTGGTGAGTCTTTTTGATGGATGGTTCCCTTAGTGATCTTGCTTTCACCCACTAATGTGTGTGTCTTTTTCCCCTTAGGGGCTGGGGTACGGAAGTGCCAAAGAAGCGGCGCCGACCCGAGGTGAGGAAAGATTGTCCCAACAATAATCATGTAAGTCTTAAGGTGGAAGAATCAGGCCTTCCTCGATCTGTTCCTTCGCTCACCTTTGTTTTGTCTCTTTTTCCCCTTAGGGGCCGGGGTACTGCAGTGCCAAAGAAGCGGCGCCGACCCGAGGTGTGGAAAGATTGTCCCAACAAAAATCAGGTAAGTCTTAAGGTGGAAGAATCAGGCCTTCCTCAATCTGTTCCTTCGCTCACCTTTGTTTTGTCTCTTTTTCTCCTTAGGCGCTGAAAGGCAACGGATGGTGCCAATGGTGGCTGAAGAGCCCGAGGGTGCCTCGTGAAGGTGAGTGGAAGGCGGCGCTGCAGCGAGCGATGCGATGCGCTTCTAAAAATATTGTCTTTTTTCAGGATCGTCGGAGTGATGGTTCCGGACTCCGGATGGAGGTAGGTAAAGTTCAATTATTCACCTTTCTCTCCTTTCCTTCCTTTTCAGGTGTTCCAGGTTGCAGGCGGGCGTGGCTGGAGCCAGGATGCAGGTGCAGATACGGTGAGCGTCCAGCTGCTAGATGCAGAACAACGCGAAGCGTGAGCTGCTGTCTGGGCGTGGTTTAAATAGCCCCCAAAGTAGTTCCAGGTAAGTATTCTTCCTCAGCCACACCCGAGTGGTAAAATAGTCCCATAGGTAAAATAGTCCCTTTCAGACCTCAAAGAGGTCTGGATCTGGCAGCATGGTCTGCATCAGGTAAGTCCATCCAAGCACTCCCATAATGAGCCTGGCGCCTATGGTGCCAGGACTGATGCCTTCTATGAGCATCATGGAGTAGGCATCATGACAGCAGCCCAGAGCGGGAGGAGTTAGCGCGCTGTTGGTGAAGAGTGTTAGTCAGGTTTTGTTTTCGGACAAGTAGTAGGTATAGGCGTGGCAGGCCTATGTTCTGAGGGGCAGCTCGGAACTGGTGGATGTGCGGTTTTGTTGTTTTTGGTCCTAAGGGTATTTATGCGGATTGGTGATAGAGCGAGATAGTCCTAAGTGGTGTGTATCGTTCGGGTGTGTGTGTAGCTGGAGGTAAGGAGTTCTGTAATTGGGTCTGGAGGGCTTCCGGCATTTTGTACGGGTCCATTTGGCCTGTTATTGTTCCTGGTGTTTCTATGGTGCTTGGTCTCTAGTCATGGACGGCAGCCATGTATTGGGGAATCTGGTGCCGTGGTGTTTTGTCTTTTAGGAGAGTGGGTTAGTGCAGGTCACATGTCATCTCTTCTGGCGTTGTGTGTGTCTTTGTTCGGCATGTTCCTGAGAGAGGGAGAAGTGTGGTGATGTAGATTTGGGAGCTGGGGGTGGCACGTCTCTCTTGTGGTTCTCTAGGAAGAAGTGTATTAATGTAGTGGCATGTTGTGGCACGTTTCCATTTTCATTCTGTTGGTTATTCTAGGGAGGGAGAAGTGTAGTAATGTAGCTTGGAGTTTGGTGATGTCATGGATGGTGATGTCAAGGAATTTGAGGATCATAGTGTTCTGTAGGACACGGTTGGACTGGTAGAGTGAGAGTGGTTGTGTGGGTGTGGGGCAAGCCCGGTGTTCCTCCTCTGTACTTTGTCTACTGTGTACCCTACCATCCCTGTGTGTGTACTACGGTTGAGAAGTGCTGGGTCAGGACATTAAAGCATGGTAAAACTTACCTGGGCATCCCGACTTCTCTTTACCACAGCTTCCTTCACAAGTTGAGACTGAATGTTTGCCAGTTGTCTTTTCTGGTGTGACATTGTTTTTGTAGGAGTAGTTTTGAGCTATGTCATAGAGGCACATATTTTCCAAAGCAGTACTTCTGTTTGGGTAGTATTTGTCAATTAAATTGTTTCAAAAAATGTTCTGGCTGTTAGGATCATTTCTGGCTATGGTTTCTATCTTTTGGTAGGATTTTAGTACTCTTTTCCAGGATGAAGCTGGACAAAGGTTTAGTCAGACAATGTGTTCAGATTTGCCATATAAGGTTGGATCTGTTAAATGCTCTGCAGCTTCGTAGCACCCCCATTCTCTATGGGAGAGCATTTTTATACCGAACCTGTACAATTCTTTTGATAGTGAATTTTCAGATGATATCTCATTCTAGATGTCTTTTAGTTCTGTTTTCTCAGATTTGCAGTGGAATTGTCTGCAATGTATTGTATGTCTATGTTTGCATTCCATAAGAGGGAAATGATTGTATTGTAATCATTGATGTACTTGGATGCTTCGTCACTTTTAATGTTGTATGTGTTTTTAGGGGATTTGCATTTTACCCTGTGTCTAACAGAAGACATGAAGCTATTTACTTGTCCCTTTTAGCAAACTGCTGTAGGGAAGCCAAAGCGACATTTGGTATAGTATTTACTTTTGTTTTTATATCTACATCGGTAGTATTTGCCACACGTATGTTTGGAAGCATAAGATTTGTGTACGTAGGTCACTATATGTGGTTTCTGAAGGGATATCACAGTTAATGTATTTTTCAATAAACTGTAAAACAGTGACATCACTGTCATGGTCAAATTTAGGAGCATCTTTTATCCACAAAACCAAGTGGATGTGCGGTTCTCCTCTGGATTGATATTCTTTTCTCCAAAAGAAGTGTAGCACTTATCCGAGTGGAGGGGTATTTTTATTGCCGATAAAGTGAAGCATGGTAACTAAGCGATGGTGAAAGTACCTTGAAACATTGACAGGGTCAAGATAACAGAGTTCTCCCGGTGTTTTTATGTACATTCCCTCTTTATTTTGGTTTGCATTGTGTAAGAAGTTGTGCAAGTTATCCCATGCGTACTCTGCACAACTTAAAGTAAAAAACAATGTGGGTGGGCCTAGGTTCCTTAGCATACAATGTGCATCAGTGTGACATCGAAACGAGTATTCTTTTGTGCCATACATGTTGTGAATGTAGGATAGCACAGGGGCAACACACTGGTCTTGGAAGCAAAACCACTCAAAGCAACAGAGGTTTGAATCCCTGATCTGTGCTTAGAAACCAAACTCAGAAATGGTATTAGGTGTGTTATAAAATACAAATAATATAAATCTTTGCCAAGAGATCTGTGATACTTAACTGCAAAACTACATCTTTGTCTTTTATCTTTTGAAGCAGTTGGGTAGCAGACAGGTTTACAAAATTAGAGCCTGTTTTTAATGTGTGTGCAAATCCATAACATAGAGTTTCTAGTTCACTTTCAAACAGGAATTGAAAAATGTATTGTACTTTTTGTCTGAATCTGGGGTCTTCAGAATACATTTGTTAAGAATGATATTCTGATGCACTAATTTGTGTGGACCTTTCATCATATATTCCTCCTTTTCCTGTAGGAAAGAGTAGAGGAAAAGAACCTGCTTCTACACTTTTCTCCAATATGCTCGTTGGGGATCCTTTGGCTTGACACATTTGATATGTTTCTAATGCATCTTCAAAATTGTGTCTTTGGAGTGTAGTCGGTGAATTGTATACTGGTCTACAGATTTAGCTGCTGTAATAGGATCTACATGTTGAAATTGGCCAGATGTTGGTAAATCTTGAATTATTTGTGTGGTTTATCTTAAGTTAACCTCTATGTTTATATCTTTGTAGTATTCATTATTTTGCTTTAGATGTAGTAGGGATTGTCTATTTTGTTTAAACCGACTACTTGTTGCCACATTATTTTGTCTTTTGTTGGTACACCATTTACTACTACAATCAAAGATTGATCTATTGGTCGGTGTATTCCTAGAGTTTCTAGATCTTCTTTCAGATCTAATGGCAACTATTCTACTTTATAATAACATAGGATAACATAGGTTTAGAAGATGTTTGCTTGGATGTCTCCTCACTTAATATGGGCAAATCACCTGGCAACGATGGGCTACCTGTGGAATTCTACAGGATCTTGCCTGACAGCACCTTACAACTGCTATATGATGTAAATAACACGTCTTTCGATAATGAATCGCTACCAGATACTATGCGGCATGCTTTGATAACTGTATTAAAAAAGAAAGATAGATCCCCTACAAGATGTGCAAATTATAGGCCGATCAGTTTCATTAATACAGATTGCAACATTTTGGCTAAAACATAAGCTAGGAGATTGGAACCTGTGATACCTTCTTTAATTCATGGAAATCAGGTTGGCTTTGTGACCAGAAGATCTGTGGCACACATTATGAGACATTTACTACTGACCTTCAAACTTGCGAATAAACAAAAGGAAGCTGATGCTGTGGTCTCGTTGGACGCAGAGAAGGCTTTTGCCCGTATTGAGTGGGCCTTCCTGTTTACTTGCCTGGAGAAGATGAGATTTCGTCAAGACTTCAAGCAATGGGTACGACTACTGTACATGAATCCATCCACCAGTGTACTCATGAACGGTCTTATTTCAGAACCATATTTGCTTAAAAGTGGTACCAGACAAGGGTGCCCGCTCTCCCCGCTATTATTTATCTTGATGATGGAACCGTTGGCTTTGCTACTGAGAACTGATGATAATCTCTGCGCAGTTATAGAGGAGCATCATGAGAACAAAATCTGGCTTTATGCGGACGACCTACTAGTGACTTTGCGCGAACCTGAATTTTGCATCCCACATCTAATGCAAGATATTCAAACATTTTCTGTGGTATCAGGTTTTAAGGTTAATTGGGATAAATCTGAGATACTTCCAATCAATAACATATGTATGCAACACACCTGCAATCAATTCCAATTTACTTGGTCTCTGGAAAAAATGAAGTATTTGGGTATCTGGATAAGACCAGAGGTGGTGAAATTACCAAAGCTGAACTTTGAAAAGATACTGCCGAAACTTCGATCAGATTTAGATAGATTGGCACTCTTGAGGCTAGCCACATGGGGGAAAAACAACTGTATTAAAATGAATTTAGCGCCACGTATAAACTACCTCCTTTCGATGCTTCCCATCAAGGTGCCAAAGCATATTTTCAAAGAGATCGACAGAATCATGCAGAGATTTATATGGGATGGCAAGCCGCCAAGGCTTGCATTATGGAAAATGCACCTTACTCCAAAACAAGGCGGCCTGAATCTGCCTAACTTTCTCAAATATCATCTGGCATTTATGGTTAGACATCTGTGCAAAGTTATCAGCACGGATGAAGATCAAATAGATGGAATAGTGAGGGAAAGCTATGCCTTATCACAACTGGCTCCAAAGGCCTTACTTACGACAGTGACAAAACCTTTCAAGTTGCAAAATCCACTGACTGCATTTATGAAGGAATGCTGGTGCAACATTTTCAATCGTGTTTCAACCAATCCATATTTGTTTTTGGACGCTTCCTTCTGGCTTAATCCAGCATTGAAAATGCAAGGGAAAGTTCTATTCTGGCCGACGTGGTTTCTAGCGGGAATAAAGTACATCAAGAATCTGGTTGAAGGTGATGAATTGATCCCATTTGTGCAGTTATGCCACACCTTTGACATGGGTGACATGGGTGAATGCACTTACGCGGAATACAGAAAATTGAAGCACATCATCACTGTAAATATGGAACCATCAGAGTTGATGGCTCAGAGTGCAGCTTGGACATCTTTGGAAACTTGCAAGCATGCAAATCAGACAGCCGGCACTATGTACAGAATCTTGAAAAATGTTGCACGGGGGATTTGAATTTGGTGAATGTTTGAGCTAGAGAACTGGGTGAAGTGATTGATCAGGGTTGTTGGATAAGGTATTGTGGTAATGTTTTGTTTGTTTGTTTGTTTGTTTGTTTATTTAATATTGCACGCCAAACCCTTGGGTAGCTGGGCGCAGTAGGACAAGATAACTTAAGCTTGGTTACAGAGGAGTATCAGATAAATACATATACATACATATAAACATACAGGTAGTATATAGTTACTACACTATTGGTTACAGTGTAGTGGTAAGGCATTGGCTACACATGTTACAAGTTAATGGATAAGGTCAGGCAAATACAGTGAATGGAAGTCATGCATAGAATAGGTAGCGTGTGGTTAAAGGATGTTTGTTCGTAGCCATTTGAGTACCTTACGTCTAAATGTGGGGGATGGTTGTTCCATTCGGAGGTCAGTAGGGCGACTGATGAGCATGGAATGGGGCTTAAGAGCTTTGCAAACCATGCTCATCTTCAGATCTTATTGGACCTCAGATTGCATGGTCAAAAGACACCTTTTGGAAAATGAATTATGTTGGAAGTGCAAGCAAGAAAGGGGCACTCTATGCCATCTGGTCGAAAACCAAAACATTTTGGGAGGGGGTTTGTGAAAGACTGGGCTTGGTCTTGTGTTGTAAAATTCCAATGACTGTGACACTTTTGGTGCTTGGAGATACATCTCTGTTAGAGGATATTCAATTCAGTAAAATAATATGGCTCCTCCAGGGTTGTATGCACTTGCAAAAATATACTTAACGATGAAGTTAAGTTGACATTACTTAGACATTACTTTAAAGGATATGATTTGCTTGTTCGCATTGCCGGAGATGAAGACATAGTCTAGTATAGAAACGGACAAGCCTCTGGACCAGGTAGGGGCTGGCGGAGTGTCTTCAGTGGTGGAGCCATTCAACATGACAAATTCTCTAATCTCCATGTGTGAGATCCAAGTAGCTGCACGTGATATATATTGATTGGTACTTGTTGGAAAACAGTTTACATTAAGATCCCCATCTATAATGGTGGTAGTAATCAGAGGATCTAGGAAAATCAGGTCTAGTAGTGATTCTACTTTACTCACAAACTGATGTTCATCAGAGGGTAAAGGATGCCAGTAGATATTAAGAAGTGATGTTTTTGGATAGGAAGGATGATGTGAATTTACAGATGATATTTGTACTAGCTGAATGCCTGGGTCAGGAGACTGCCATTTCTCTAAGTGAATGGGTGCATCAATTTTGATTGCAATAAGTAAGCCTGCAGCTGGGCACCCCCTGGAAGCTTTTAGTGCTGGAACCCCAGCTATTTGATAATTTGGCCAGATTGGTTCTGAGGTGAGCCAGGTTTCCTGGAGCATGACGATGTCATAGGAATTTAAGAAATCAGCCTTCGAGGAGAGGAGAGGTGGGAATCCTTTTGTATTCCATACAGCTAGCGAACAAGAGTGTAGAGAGACCAAACTTTGATGCTAGCCTATCGGAGGTTTCTTGGTAGCATGGGTGGATTGAGATACCCATGTCCATCGGATTTGGCATGTGTTGGAGGTACTGGATCTTGGGGATTTAGTCAATTTTCTCCTTTGAATTTACAAGAGCTTGGTTCTAGGGATTTGATGTCCGAGAGATTCAACCAGTGGGATCCTGGCTATTGCAGCTCTAGTAACTTTGGGACGGTGGCGGATCTAGGGCTTCTAGGCGTAGCCCATTTTGTTTTAATATAGTTATTTTCTGCCATATTATATTGTTGATGATTTTTTGAGGGGACATTTGGTTCGACTCTGTCCAGGTTTGTTGGATCAGGGTATTTTAATGGTTCGATATCGTCAGATCCAAAAGCTCAACATCCGAGATAGAGTGTAAATTGTCAAGAGAGTGTATCTATTGGAGTATGGATCTGAGTGAAGTCTACCAAGCATTGGCATGATTAGCATTTCAGAATTCAACATGAAAGGTTCCATCTAATGGGAGTCTAGTGGGTTAGCGATTGGCTCATTATGCGTGCATGGGACTTGATTTGTGATTAGTTGGGAGAAGAAATATCACAAATACCACCTGGATATGGACTAGAAGAGTTATTTCCTAGAGAGGACACACATTTTATGTTCTAGGGTTTGAAAAGGTGGAGGCTTGATGTCAATGTTAACACAAAAGACTTGCTTTGGTATATTCGCTGAGTCTTGAGGACCATGCAGACTCTGGTGAACAATGTCCGTTATAGGTAGTTATGTTGTAGAATACAGACATAAGTTCATAAATTCATTATTGACAATGTCATCCTCAGAATGAGCTTGCTCTGTAATCAGTAGACAATCATTATTATTACCAGTGGTATCCACATTACACATTCCAGCCTTCCCTTGAGATGATGCCGGATGACCCATAGAAGGGAGAGGAGTACCTGGTCTCAATAAGGGTTGATTACTAGAGTGACTGTCATCTATGATGGTGCCATCTAGAGGTGGTGAACCGACGTGAATCGGGCTCATTTGATTGTTTATGAATTTCGGCTTGTTAGCCGTCATAGAGACGCATTTTATTTCTTTCTATTCTTTCTATTCTTCTTCGTTTGTTGTTTTGTTCGAAATACATCATATAATGGAAGTTCACCATTAGTGGATTCAAGTGCTTAAGGCATAGTAGAATTTTCATCATAGTTCATAAGTGAAGAAATCTGGGGGGAAATCAATGAGATAAAAGACCCGGGTGATGGTATTTCCATAATCGATTTGCTCTCCGTTCCGGTCTCTGGCATCATCCCAGTTGGGTTTTCAGGTTTAGTTAGACTTTCGGCAACAGACTGGGTATTTGAGTCAACAGGTTTTGATTCAGCCGTCAAGTTCCAGGCTACCCAAACCACTTTAGCTGTCAGGGATTGAAATAGCTTGGTATGTGACGTTGCCTTTTGTTCTATCAATTCGTACAATTTTGTCAAACTGTGTATACTCGCGTTGACAGCTGTAATTGTCGTGTCCAAGGCAACAGTGGTGGGTTGGGGGAAGCCAAAAGACCATCTTGCAACTTGTTTTGTGAAAGAAGCAACTAATGAGGATTCAGAATCAGATACAGATGCATTGTGAATGGAGCCTTCATTAGTATGAAGAATTGGGGAGTGCGAGAGTCTTGATGGTTGATCATCTACGGGTTGCTAAAATGGAGAATCAGCACAGGCACACTGAATGAAAAAAGAAAGGGAGATTGTAGCGATTTCAACAAGAATATAGAATCGAGTGCTTCCCAGCGCCCCTGCGGACCAGCGGTCAGCACTCTCCAGGCACTCTTCGCAGGTGCGCGTGCACTTGTGCATGCACTCACGTAATTTTATTGAGGATCACTTGATAGGGGGTGTGGCTATATAGAGAAAATAGAATTTTAGGTAATTATTAGTGTATTGTTTGACTATAATCAGATACAGATGCATTGTGAATGGATCCTTCATCAGTATAAAGAATTGGGGAGTGCAAGAGTCTTGATGGTGGATCATCTACGGGTTGCTAAAACGGAGAATCTTGTGTAGCTTGAGTGCAGGCAGGCTAACGGAATGCGAGTGGAGTGATTTTGATTGCATGGGGACTGTAATTGTATAGGTCCGGGTGAGGTGTTATTAAGGCACGGCGGAGCACACAGAGCATTACCCTTTACGACTTGGGAATACAGGGGAGGAATGATTGAAGAGTCTATGTTATGTATGAATGCATAAGCTTGAAGACTCGAGGAAGATTCTGTAGTGAGGTTGGGTGTGTGATAAGTTTCATGGTAATGTTCTTCGTCAGCTATTAATGGGCACTTCTGCATAGTGAAGTCAGATAAGGTAGAAGTGGGGTTGGTGTAAGGAGCTGACTGAGAGCTCAGCATGGAAGTTTCTAAAGTTGAGTCTGAAATTACAAAGGTGGTGGGCTT
Source organism: Ambystoma mexicanum (assembly GCF_040938575.1). Lineage (NCBI taxonomy): Eukaryota > Metazoa > Chordata > Amphibia > Caudata > Ambystomatidae > Ambystoma > Ambystoma mexicanum. The sequence continues at coordinate 604,653,166 of NC_090929.1, read as the reverse complement.
TAGATTTGAGGGCAAAGCCACTTCTTGTTTGGAGGCTAGACAGTTTCTAATGTCAGTGTTGGCCCTGCATTTGCGTGGATAAAATTGGGCACGGGGTTGGGAAATTCGTGCCAGGGTTTGCGGTGATGCCCTAGATTGTTTAGTCAGTGTGGTAGGAGCGGATGAGGCATACTGGAAGTCAAGCAATACATGGGCTGTACATTGTGGATCACGTTGCAAAGAAAGGGAGACTGTAGCGATTTCAAAGAGAATATAGACTTGAGTGCGTCCCAGCGCCCCTGCGGATCAGTGGTCAGCAGTCAGCACTGGTGCACGCACTCACGTAATTTTATTGAGGATCACGTGATAAGGGGTGTGGCTATATAGAGAAAAGAGAATTTTAGGTAATTATTAGTGTATTGCTTGAATATAATGCGTCCAATAAGTCCATTTAAGGTCAGGATTTATAAAGGAAGTACCCTGAGATTTCCGACAGCAAAATATGTCCAATATGATTCAGGTGAGTATCCAGGGTGCAGTAGCAGCAGGACAGAAATCAGCACTCTCTAGGCACTCTTTGCAGGCTCTTTATAGATTACATATGGTTCTGTGCTGCTTTTGGCAATCCATTCACTTTCACAGAAGTTTGAAAATGTATCTATATTGACATTGTGCATGTTTTGAAGTATGTATTGTAATTTATTGATTAATTTAGTTAGTGGTTTCATTCTGTTTAAAATTAATATACATAATGTTCTCTTTAGTAGAAATGTGCTGTCAATTAGAGCTTTGAGAATTAGTCTCCTGCGGTAGCTTTTAAGAGTAGATCATGAATTTTCAGCTGTATTTAAAGATAGTGAAGAACTCTGTGGTGGAATTTTTTTTGTAACATTCATTGTTTGGATTGCTTTACCATGACTATGTTAACACTGGTAGATTCAGTGTTAGGTTCCTTAGTAGGTCTGCTTTTCATTGCACATATTTTATTTACTTTTCGTGTTTGCAAGAGGGGCCTTACCTTTTTTTTGTTGTGGCTGGTTTAGTTTTGTTGAGTGAGGTTACTAGCTATTTTGTTTTAATGTTGTCTATACATTGTTTTAGAGGTTGATGACTATATGGTATGCTTTTATTCTTATTTGCTCTATGTTTCCTTTCTTTTTGATGTAGTTGCTTTTTAGTAGGCATTTTGTTGTGTCCGTTGGGAAAAGAGAACGTTTGGCTTTGAACGTTGTGGATTGTATATGTATGTATTGTGAATGGGAGTGTGGGTGTGATTGGAGTACTGTTTGATTGTGAGGTGCCATAGTAGTTGTGGTTAGGAAGATTGTGAGAGTGAGAGTCTGTAGAGGTGTGATGGCATTGTGTTAATGAGTAAGGGAGTGGAGGTGTGGTTGAATGAGTAGGAACATTGTTATGTTTTCAGGAAAGCAGTGGGTGTTACAACGGTGGTGTTAAGATGGGAACAGAAAGAGTGTGAATGCTGCAATATAATGAGTTTGAGTGAAAGAAATGTTGGTTCGAAAAGAGTAGTCTGGGGTAATATATAGTGTAACTGTTCTGTTGCAATTATATGCATATACATGGTACATTAATGTACTTACTTTGTATGATGTGAAGGGCATTCTTTTTTGGTACTTGTTTTCGGCAATGAGCTCCTTTCCTGTAATTGTAAAAGAAAGTTAGTGGGAATATGTGGTAATGGTGAGGTACTTTTAGTAAGCAAGGTTGTTATTTATGAAGGTAGGAGGAGTTGTTGGGTAAAGGAGTTAACAAAATTGCTAGACGTTTAAAAATGCTGTTTTCTTGGAGCATTTTCATGAAAGTTAAGACATGCATATGTACATTTATAGAATCTGGGCCTCATTACGAGTTTGGAGGCAGCCATGTAAGCACATTATAAGTGTCCCGTTGTTACCTCCCTCTTCCCCACGCGTTTGGTTTGGTTTTACCAGACATCTGATCCGGGTCCCGCGAAGGGAACCTCGTAATACGCGCTCCTGGAATTAAGGGGGCCGGACTCGTACCGGCCCCCTTCATTCCGGGAGCGCAAGGGTCGTAATGAGGCCCTCTGTGTGTATTTGTTTGTAAAAGAGAAGAAAAGTTGATGGAAAAGATTTGTAGTACACCTTTAAATGACACTTGGTGTGTGGAAGTTTAATATTTTAGGAGTATATGCATACTTGCCAACATGATGCATTCTAATCTGTAGGTGTTAATGTAGTCGAAGATGTTTTGTTTTCGTTCTGGGACTAGTACTTCCACTTTTCCCATCATAAAAGTTGGAGTAGAAGTCCCAGATTGTAGAGAAAAAATCAAGGCTACCTAAACACTTACAGATTGGAATGAGTAATGTTGGGATGTGTGCATGTACTGCCAACATATTAAACTGGCACTTAAACATGGTCTACAAATCTATTCTTTTTGTTTTTCCTTTCATTTATGAAAAAGTGACTCAGTGCTGCTATAAATGCACATATGCATTTTTTACATTTATTAAAATGCTTTTAGAAAGAAACATTTTGAAACGCACAGCATTTTATATGTTTGATTAGATATGAATGTCACTCTTTTGAATCTTCAAGTCCAGCCCTCTTTTTTTCTTTGCATTCTGAGACTTGTAGTTTGAGATTCAAAATCGCAGGAATGGAATTGGAAGTCACAGAATGCAAAGGAAAAACTGAACACTTGATAAGCACCTACAGATTGCATTGGGTGATGTTGGGATGTTTGCATTTGCTGCCAACATATTAGACTGGCACATACTAAGTGCCACTTAAAAATGGTCTATACATCTATACTATGTGCATTTCCTTTCTTTTATGAAAAAGTAACACACAGTGCTACTGTAAATTCTCATATGCATTGTTTAACTTTCATGAAATTGGTCTTAAAAAGAAACATATTTAAATGCCGAGCATTTTTATTATTTGCTGCTTGATGTGAGCAGGTGCTGAATGCTGCAATACATGGCATTTACTAGAGTGTTTATAAAAGAAAATAGGCTTATTGAGAAGCTTAATACTGTGTAAGTAGCAGCAACCCTCTATATATATTTGTGTAATAGATGAAGAGAATATGTTTTTTATTGTAAGCCTCACTGTTAGATGCAGATCTTGCTGAATCTGGAAATAGAAATCTTGGACAGTTTCGGAGTAGTTGTTGATGGAGATGGCTATGATTAACAGGAGATATATGCTCTCAGAGTTCAAGTGTACATCTGAAGTGCTGAACTGAGATGACAGGGTCAGGTGTAGAGTTTTTGGATGTGTTTGTCCGATGGGTGTGTGACTCTTTGAAAGCAGCCAATGAGGGAATATTGAGAACATGAAAGTGGAAAGGGTAGAAGGACTGCCCCTGTGTTACGGGGTTTGCGGACAGTGCTGTATTCTGTGGAATGCACGTGCCACATCCCGGGCTTTTGAGGACGCCTGTTATGGAAAGGGGACTGTGGAGATTAGCCAATTAGGTGCTTTGGGTGTGGATTACAGGAAGACATGGTAGCAGGTGTTTTGTTTGTTCTGTGCAGTTGAAGATGAATGTATCTATGGCTATTAAAAAGCAGAGTTTGTGGACTTTGGGAGATTCTTCAATCCAGTCATTGAAGGTGTATGCTGAAAATCATGACATCTCTGGAAGTATTGGATTGGCAGAACTGGAAGCTTTGTAGCATGCAGTTTGTGGGTTAAACTAGGCAAGCTTGTTCTCATTCTGTCAGAGTAAGGCTCACTTTAAATGTCCAGACATTGTAATTGTGCATTGTGGAGAGGACAGTTTGGGGTATGTAACTCCAATGTATAAGAACGTTTGATTAAAATAGGCACATGATCACAGGCTTCCTTAAGGGCTTTGTCCCTTAAATTGTGTGTATTTACTCAAGCACTTCTTTTTATGTGTTTATGTCTGTGAGTCTTGTGGCCTTCGGGCAAGTGGCACTATACAAACATTCTTTAGATAGATAGATAGATAGATAGATAGATAGATAGATAGATAGATAGATAGATAGATAGATAGATAGATAGATAGATAGATAGATAGATTTTCAGGTTGCCCTGAAGGATTTCTTGAAAAGCCTAATGGCACTGTATCCTGATGCAAAGATTATTTTTTCTGAAATGAATCAGAGGCAAACATGAAGATGTCCAAATAAATGGAAGAATAGAGGCAGCTTGTCAATAAAGCTGTATCTGCATTTGTATATGCTGCAGGGATGTTATCGTTTGAGAATGACAATATAAGGTCTGATGGTGTGCATTTATTTTGTGAAGATGGAGTTCATTTTACAGATGTCGGAAATGGGATTTTTCTTTATAATTTTAGGAATGCATTGAAAAAGTTCCTGTCAGAAAATCTTAGAGAGGCACAGCTCCACCCTACTGATGAGGTCCAACCAGACTGAAACACGTGTCTGGGTTTGCTGTTGGTACTCTTGTTCAGAGGAGAATTGCCTAGCATTTTGGTGCTGGACTGCCCCATGACCCCCTTTGTTTTTTGCATAGAATTACTTCGGGTTAAACCCTAAATTACCAGGGTAATCCAAACCTGGACTGCTTGCTCACTGCTCTTAGAGAGGCACAGCTCGACCCTACGGTTAAGGTCCACCCAGACCGAAACACTTGTCTGAGTTTGCTGTAGGTATGCTTGTTCAGAGAAGAATTGGCTAGCATTTCGGTTCTGGACTGCCCCATGGCAGGACAAAGACTGATATGTTATGGATATTTCTCCTCTGTGAAAAAGATAGTGAGCTAAAGAATTGGGGTAAGACTCTCAAAACCCGGACCTATGGCTGGCAGAGGTACTCCCAGGACCCTCCTTGTTTTTAAAGTAGCTTTGGGTCACACCCTAAATTACTAGGGTAATCCAGATGTGGACTACACACTCACTGCTCTTAGAGAGGCACAGCTCCACCCTACTGATGAGCTCCAACAGACCAAAACACGTGTCTGGGGTTGCTGTCGGTACTCTTGCTCAGAGCAGAATTACCTAGCATTTCTGTGCTGGACTGCCCCAGGGTAGGACAAAGACTAATATGTTATGGATATTTCTCCTCTGTGAAAGAGATAGTGAACTAAAGAATTGGGGTAAGACTCTCAAAGCCTGGACTTATGTTAAATGTTAAATGTTAAAGGTATTTGTACCGCACACCGTCACCAACGGAATTGGTCCCCAGATGCTCTGGTGGATCTGCAAACGATAAGGGGGGGATGGGTTAGTAAGGTGAAGAAGGAGTAGGATAGTGAGAGGAGTGGTGTTCTGTTGGCAGCTTCAACTCGGTAGACACCGGGTGCTGAGCTTTGGTGCTGGTATTGGATCGGTGTCAGTCCGCGTGTGCTGTTGCTCCGGCTTACGTGTTGTTGCAGCGTTGTGAAGTGCGTGCGGCTTGTGGTGCGAGAGATGGTTGTGTGAGTTTTTGAGTGAGATAAGTATGCAGAGTTTGAGGTTATATTGGTTAGTTGGTTACCTGACCTTTTGCATGCTAACATTCACAGTATTGTCCATGCTAAAATTCACAATTCTATCTAGATGTGACGCAGGCTAATGTTCACAATTCTATCTAAGTGTGGGCATGCTAATATTCACAATTCTATCTAAGTGTGGACATGCTAATATTCACAATTATGTCTAGATGCGACGCAGGCTAATGTTTACAATTCTATCTAGATGCAAGGCAGGCTAATGTTCACAATTCTATCTAAGTGTGGACATGCTTATATTCACAGTTCTATCTAGATGCGGCACAGGCCAATGTTCAGAGTTCTATCTAGGTGTGGGCACGCCAACATTCACAGCCCCATCCAGATGCGGTGCAGGCTGGTGTTCACAGTTCTGGGTGTGGCACATGCTAACATTCAAGTTTCATGTAGGTGCGGGCATGCTATCCTTCAGTCAAGATCCTATCTAGATGCCACGCAGGCTAATGTTCACAATTCTATCTAAGTGTGGACATGCTAATATTTACAATTCTATCTAGGTCTGCACATGCTAATATTTACCAGTTTTATCTAAGGGCGGACATGCTAACATTCACGATTCTGTCCGGATGCGACGCAAGCTAATGTTCACAATTCTATCTAAGTGTGGACATGCTAATGTTCACAATTCCATCTAAGTATGGACATGCCAACATTCGCAATTCCATCCAGATGCGACGCAGGCTAATGTTTACAATTCTATCTAAGTGTGGACATGCTAATATTCACAATTCTATCTAGATGCGACGCAGGCTAATATTTACAATTCTATCTAAGTGTGGACATGCTAATATTCACAATTCTATCTAGATGCGAGGCAGGCTAATGTTCACAATTCTATCTAAGTGTGGACATGCTAATATTCACAATTCTATCTAGAAGCGATGCAGGCTAATGTTCACAATTCTATCTTAGTGCGGACATGCTAATAATCACAATTCTAGCTAAGTGTGGACATGCCAACACTCACAATTCTATCTAGGTGCGGGGCAGGCTAATGTTCACAATTCCATCCAAGTGTGGACATGCTAACATTCACAAATCTATCTAAGTGTGGACATGCTAATATTCACAATTCTATCTAGATGCGAGGCAGGCTAATGTTCACAATTCTTTCTAAGTGTGGACATGCTAATATTCACAATTCTTTCTAAGTGTGGGCATGCTAATATTCACAATTCTATCTATGTGTGGACATGCCAACACTCACAATTCTATCTAGATGCTAGGCAGGCTAATGTTCACAATTCTATCTAAGTGTGGACATGCCAACATTCACAATTCTATCTAGAGGTGACGCAGGCCAATGTTCACAATTCCATCCAAGTGTGGACATGCTAACATTCACAAATCTATCTAAGTGTGGACATGCTAATATTCACAATTCTTTCTAAGTGTGGACATGCTAATATTCAAAATTCTATCTAAGTGTGGACATGCCAACACTCACAATTCTATCTAGATGCGAGGCAGGCTAATGTTCACAATTCGATCTAGATGTGATGCAGTCCAATGTTCACATTTCCATCCAAGTGTGGACATGCTAATATTCACAATTCTAAGTGTGGACATGCTAATATTCACAATTCTATCTAAGTGTGGACATGCTAATATTATGGCACTCTATGTTATTTGGAGGTAAGGTAGAGTGGCAGGGGTTTTCTGGAGTAGAGTGATTGCTCTACTCCCCACCCATGCCACACTTACAGTTTTTTGTTGGTGTCTGTTAGCTGCTGGCTTCCTTGGCGTCCCCTGCGGACACCTGCAGACACATCTTGGAGCCCCCAATGTCAGAGCCGCCCTTGACCTTGGGGCCCTTAGCCTTGGGGGCTGCACGGGCAAGGGGCTGCCCTGCGGTGTCCTTGATGAGGGTGTGGTGTGCCAATCAGAGCCGGGGGCGCTGAGGGAGGTGGGTAGAGGGAGGTTCAGGAGGCGGGTTGGGAGAGGGGAGAGGGACCACGCACCGAGTGCGCTCACCGTGCTTTAGGCACAGGTGAAAAAGGTTTGGGAGGCCACAACATGGCGGGGGTCAGGGGGAACCTACCTGGTCAGCAGTCCATGTCCAGATGAGACAGGACGGACGCTGCAGGTCGTGCGATGCCCTGGGTTTTTTTTTTTCTTTTCAATGCGCCAATCAGGGCCGTGGGCGCTGAGAGAGGCGGGTAGAGGGAGGTTCAGGAGGCGGGTTGGGAGAGGGGAGAGTGACCACGCGCCGAGTGCGCTCACCATGCTTTAGGCACAGGTGAAAAAGGTTTGGGAGGCCACAAGATGGTCGGGGTCAGGGGGCACCTACCTGGTCAGCAGTCCATGTCCAGATGAGACTTATGGCTGGCAGAGGGACTCCCAGGACCCCCTCTTGTTTTTTACAGAATAAAAGTAACTGTGGGTCTCACCCTAAGTTAATAGGGTAATCCTGATGTGGACTCCTTGCTCACTGCTCTTAGAGAGGCACAGCTCCACCCTACTGATGAGGTTCAACCAGACCGAAACACATTTCTGTGGTTGCTGTCGATACTCTTGTTCAGGTGAGAATTTCCAGCATTATGGTCCTGGACTGCCCCAGGACAGCACAAACACTGATATATTATGGATATTTCTCCTCTGTGAAAGAGATAGTGAGCTAAAGAATCTGGGTAAGACTCTCAAAACCAAGACTTATGGCCGGCAAAGGGACTCCCAGGATCCCCCTTGTTTTTTGCATAATTGAAGTAACTTTAGGTCTCACCCTAAGGTACTAGGGTAATCCAGACATGGACTCCTTGCTCACTGTTCTTAGAGAGGCACAGCTCCACCCTACTGATGATGTCCAACCAGACCAAAACGTGTGCCTGGGGTTGTGGTCAGTACTCTTGTTCAGAGGAGAATTGCTGAGCATTTTGGTGCTGGACTGCCTCAGGGCACGACAAAGACTGATATGTTATGGGAATTTCTCATCTGTGAAAGAGATAGTGAGGTAACAAATCTGGGTAATTCTCTCAAAACCAGGATTTACGGCCGGCAGAGCGACTCCCAGGACCCCTCTTGTTTTTTTCAAATATTCATTGGGTACATTTGGCTAGTGGCTTAGTACTGTAAAATATAGTGGGCATGGAAGAAGGCCATGGCAAGTGGCCTGTTAATGTTGTAAAAAGTACAGTAGACAGGACTGAAGGCCATGGCTAGTGGCTTTATAGTGTTGTAAAATATACAGTGGGCACGGGTGAAGTCCGCGGCCACATGCAGAAAAACTATGTCATAACAAACCCATTGTAAAACATAAAGTGGGCGCGGCTGAAGGCCTGGCTAGTGGCCTGGTAATGTTGTAAAATGTACAGTGGACACGGCCGAAGGCCATGGCTAGTGGCATTGTAGTGTCGGAGCATATACACTGGTTAGGGCAGAAGGCCGTGACTACTAGCCATAGGCCATTCCTAGTGGCTTGGAAATGTTGTCAAATATGCAATGGGCACAGGCAAAGGCCGTGGCTACTGGCTATGGCCGAAGGCCATGGCCAGCGGCACTGGAAAAACTATGGTATTAAACAAAACTTAAAAATTCACTGAAAAAACCCAGAATTTCAGCACATTTAGGAAGACATGACCAGCTTAACTTGCATGTTTCCATAGCAAAGCACATGGGCAGCTATTTATTATAAAAGAAGGGATTCACAAAGGCATACAAAATGGCACTATGGAGGACATGGCATTATGGGGGACATCAATGGGAATGCGCTGAGTTAAGTCGGTCATGACTTCCCAAATGCGCTCAATTTCAGGTCGCGGCACCTTAACTAACCTTTAACTAATTTGTTTTCAGTGAATATATATTTTAAAACCATCAATTTATGGTGCATGACTGAAGGAGCTGAAGTATTATCTTTATTAGCATCAGTCCATGTTTGTTCTATATGAACGCCTAGAAATTGCCCCTGGGTGGTAGTGATGCGTGGTATAAATCAAGATAACATAACATATGTATGATGATATGTTTGCAGCTGCATCTTGAATGGTGGCCTCCACGCCGTCTTGCTTATTTCAATTCATGTTGAACATGTTATGTTATGTTATGTTGTGCTATTTGGTAATTGTATAGAGCCCAATGCCATTGGTATGGCTTCAAAGCGCTGTGTGGTGAACACCATTGGAGGACTGAAGTCTGAGGTATAAAAACTGAAAGCAGGATTTTTAGATGTGTGTGTGCATTTTAGCCAGCACTAAGGAGGGTTGGTGACTAAGTCCCTACTAGCGATCCATGGAGATCTGTCTAGTCGATGGGTGCTGAGATAGACTGTCAGGAGAGCAGACGAGTCAAGGACGCTGATGATGTACCCAGCTGGACCGAGTTTGTGTTGTGGGACTCGGCTGTATTCTGATGGCAGAAGCGATGTGATTTATGAAGTCGAGTAGTGAATTTGCTGACGAAATATGTGTGTGAATGACCATGCCCTGGGCAGGATACGTCTTTGTTCCAATGAGATGAAGTGCTATACGTTCCAGAGGGTTCCTGTAGGCTTGGAAATGCAGGCCCACATCACCATCCCTGTGGGAAACGATGCAGGCCACTGGAAGTCTGAAGAGTCTGTTTACTTGATTTTTCTTCCAACCTGTCGGTCTAGAAAAATGGACACCTCTCACGATTGACGGCAAACGTATTTTGGTGGCCGAAGACCAACCGTCTCATGTACATAACGATAGAAATACAGGTTTCCGAGTTTGACCAATGAGCGGCCATTTTGATGTAACAAGGATCGCCATTTTGTTCTCTAACGAATGCTCATTGCTTTCTGTTCAAACTGCTTCGCAGCACGTTTTTGTTTACTCTGCTCGACTGTTAACATTGTTGTCTGAACGTGAAAGGACAAGTCTGCAAGGCCTCAAGGCTAGTAAGGAGTTTGTTGAAACACAACGTAGGCAGCTCCGGAGAGGAATGCCCAGCTCCCTCCCGAATGTAGCCTTGAAGGAGAGCCACAGGGCATTTAATCAATTCACAGCTGCAAGCCAGTCTCGTTATATGGTAGAAAATGTTAGAATAAAGCAGCTAAAGGCTTGAATTATGCTCTTCTTACGGCCCCCCTTTCCGAGCCCTGTAGAGTGTGTCAGCTCCCAGGACATGAATAGCACCTCAAAGATAGCAAGGTCTGGAATGGGACTCTTCCCCCGTATGTAGCTCGCTTACAAGAACAGAAGCACTGTGTTCTGTTCAACAAAGAAAAGATGTCTCTACACTTGCAAGGTTGCATATTGTTGCTAGAATAGATTTTTGAAGGTGTCATATTCGTCGAAATTGTCCATCATCAAACCGAGTTCAAAGAAACCCAATAAAGGGCGGTGTTAAAGATGTCACAGCTGATTGTATGATATGTATTTTGTATATATGTAACTGATGTACGTAGTTTGCTCTCTTGAGTCCCTCGAGGTCTAGAGATACACGTCGCGGGGCGTGAGACCGAGTTGGCCAACTGAGACTATTTGCTTTGCAATAAACCCTAGCTTTGGGAATACAACCTTGTGTCTGGCGCATCTTTCGTGTGTGGTGATTTGCCTTGTTTCCATAATGCGAGGGACCCCTAGGGGCCCCTATCAAGATGGCGCCCGAATAGGGATCCTCCCCCACTTGTTCCATCGTGTACGTTGTAATAGAGTAAAGGCAGAGAACGACGAGGACGGGACGATCGAGCCGGGATCAAGAGGTGTTCGGGGCTCCCTGTAGAAGTAATGTGAGATTCCTTTGCAGATCTGCACACATCTGATCCCTGATCAACGTATCTGGCCAGAGAACAAGGAGGCAAGGGTCCCGAAATGAGGCAGAAGCCAAGAAACGCAGACACGACGTCATTGGTTGCGTCAGTATACAGACGGATTGTGTCCTGGAGGACAATTTGATTTATCAGGTGAGTCATACCCCGATTAAAAAAAAAAACCTGATATTGATTGAGAGTTGACTTTGCAAAATCAAACGCCCTCGGTAAGGTTGATTAACCAAGGGGAGGTTGAAACATGCCCGGGGTATTGTCCACCCTAGCAGAGTTTTTCCGCTGCGGTAGACAACCTTTGGAGAATGACCAAATTGCACCACCTGGGGGAACGCCAGCGTATGAGATGTATGCAAAGTATGGTGTGGGAGCGATAATATTCTGTGAGACTTGGCATAGGCAAACCAGAAAGCAAATAGACCATCAGTGGCCGATAAATGGTAGTTTTGAGATAGCGAGAATAGATAACCTGGAAAGGGTGTTGATAAGAAAGAAATCACGTCCCGCAGCACTTGATATCGTTAAGGACTGGAGAAGGGAAGCAATGGTCTGATTTAGAAGTAGAGCAAAGCATGCGCGCAGGCATAAATCGAAAAATGAAGTAGCGGAAGGAAAGGAGGAGGAGGAGTGGACGGAGAGTCTAAGGAGGTCAGGTAGACGTGAACAGTTGAACATAGAGAAAATATACCCACAACGGGAATTGCACATAGCAGATGAAGTGATGGAAAACATATTGATCCATACAAAACAAGGCCCAAGATCAGAAGCGAGGCCAAACACGCCAGTAACTATTGCTCAAGCCCCTCCCGTAGCTCAAACTCTCCCTCCCGTAGCACAAGCCCTCCCACAGCCACAGACCGCGCACGTAGCAATTCCTATTAGCCAGCCAGGCCCACAGCAGACACTCCCCGTTCCTATTGTCCCATCTGCACCTCCCGCCCTAGATACAGACTCGGTACCATCCGTCCCTCCAGGGGTTGAAGTTGAAACCACGGGGGCGAGAGGCGGGACTGAACAAAGTGGATGAACATGGGTAACTCGCAGTGCGATCAGCAAAGAAAGGAAGGGGGAATTGCAGCAACAGGCAGAGATGTATATGGACGGGAATGATGGGACGGCAGCATTGGCTTCGATGTATGGCTTCCGAAGAAGCAACGAAAGACAAGTAGTGTTGGAATGCATGGGTGAATATTTGGTGGAGAGATCAAAACAATTAATTGGGAAATTACCACTGCAGCGATTGTTAGATTTGAATGCATTAGCATGCAGTAGAGAAAGAGATGAAGAAGTAAGGGAACATGTAGATGGACTTTTTGAGCTTAAACATGAATTGGATAATGATTATGCTGAAATGTTTACTGCACCTTGGTATAGGGGTAAGGATATCAGGAGAGATAGGAAGGAAGCGGTAGAGCCATATATACAGCGACAACATTCAATGTTGTCAGTACAGAGGGGCGACAAATTGAAAGTATGTATACGAGACGCGTTGAGATGGATGTCGAATCCCAGTATCCCCACAATGGAGAAACATAAAAAATTTATGAATATTCCATGCCTATGAAAAGGAAAGCACTGCAGTCGATGGCTGAACATTTAATAGATAAAGATATAAAAAACGACAAGGCCAGCCCACCCAAAATAATGGCAGTATATAAGAGAGCACTAGAGTGAGGGACAGGAGAAACAGCCCTATCGCTAGATCTGGGAATATTGTTACACATGAGAGAAGGGGGAGGGACAGTAAGTGGGGCATTCCCTATGAGGGAGGTCCCACCTACCTTTGTGCCAAAAACAGAGGTTCCTGCAGTGGGCAACGTAGCGGTGCAGGTAACGCCAGCCCATTATACCGCCCAATATGTGCATGTCCCCTTTTCCAGACAGGAGGTGAACAACATAAAGCAGACGATTCCCGATATAAGAAAGAATCCTGCAGGATTTTACAAGGAAGTAGAGTCCTGCCTGCAATCATCCGTGCTTATCATGGGTGACATAGGCCTAATATTCCCAGTGATCCTGCCAACAGACACATGGAAGCAAATAAGAAAGGTGGATGACGTAACGGCCTATGGCCCCACATGGGCGGACTTGGTAATAGAAGACAGGAATAAAGCGGTTGGAGGGACACCGGGAGCGAACATGGTAGCATTACCAGCACGCATAATACATAAATTAAAAGAAATTGTCCCAGAGAAAAGAATTCAATGGGACAAGTTGACTGCATGTGTGCAAGGATTAGTAAGCAACAGATTATTTCAATAGGTTCGAGGAAGTATTCGCAGACTTCAGTGGGCAGGATGTGAGCTCGGAAGCGGGGAAGAGGCTATTTGTTGATAAATATGTGAGGGGGTTGAAACTTCCAATTCAGAACCTAATAATGACATCAGAAAGTGCATGGCAAGCAAAAACGCTGGGTGAAGTATTACACATGGCCCAATATTACGAGACGAGAGTGAATGCGGGAAAAGACCAGGAGGAGAAAGATAGAGTAAATTTGAAAACAAGGGTGTTACTGCAGCAAGTAGCAGGACATAATAGAGGAAGAGGGAACGCACAAGGGAGGAGTAATTTGAATATGCATGGGGGGCCATTGGGACCAAATCAGTGTGCATACTGTAAGGAGGAAGGACACTGGCGAGCGCAATGTCCACATTTTCAGAATAGAAATGGATCTGGCCAGAGAAGACAGCAAAGAGGGCACCAAGGAGCGAATGGACCAAATAGGAAGAGTATGCAGCAGCACCACAATAATGAAGGTAATCAAAACCAAGCCCAAAACCGAAGTGCTCCTAACCAGAGTCAGGGTCAGCAAAACCAACAGTATGGGAATCAGAGTGGGGGAAATAGAGGAAAGAATGGGAACATTTTCAATACGCAGCCAAATACGTATTACAGTAATAGTAGTGACTACACATCGGATGATGTGTTATTTCCCCAATAGGACAGCCCAGGGCAGGGGTAGGAACCAGTGTCTATTCCCGTGAATCAGAGAGGACCCTACGTAGAAATGAGAGTCGGGAATGAGGAGCACCGCTTCCTTGTAGATACAGGAGCGCAAAAGTGTTCAATAGACCATCACTTGGTTCCGGATATACCACTGTCAGGGCAAAAGAATATTTCCGTAGGGTTCGCAGGTACACCAGTCACAAATCCAGTGTCCCAACCAGTCCCAGTTACCATAGGACCATTCACTGAACATTGTCCCTTCCTCCTAACAGAAAATTGTGGGGAGAACCTGTTGGGATTAAGCTTGTTGAAAAAGCTAGGTGCGATTATACATTGCACGTCAGACGGGGTGTTTCTGACGATTTGGCCACAAGATGCCCCTTTGTCAGAATTCATGTCTGAAACTTTGCCAGGAGAGTTAAGAAAAGTGCCAACCTCTATATGGGCGATGCATGACAATGATGTAGGATGCTTGAAGATAGAGCCAGTGAGGATCATTTTGAAAGAAGGAGTTACACTGCTGCAAATTCCCTAGTATAAAATTTCGGCTAACGGAGAGAAAGGATTGAAAAGTATTGTTTCAGATTTTGTGAAATTAGGGGTAATTGAAGAAATTACAGGCAGTACATGTAACAGCCCGATTCTTCCAGTGTATAAGAAAGGAGGCAATGAAGTACCATATTGTTTCATAATTGATTTGCGCGCGCTAAACAAATTAGTAGATCCACAATTTCCCCTGTTCCCAGACGTCACTACAATATTGACAATGATACCTGCCTCAGCAGAATACTTTAGTGTAATTGATCTAAAAAATGTTTTCTTTAGCATTCCGATGGACAAGCACAGTAGATATTTGTTCGCGTTCACATTAGGAGGACAATTATTTACTTTCACGCGTATTCCACAAGGATATACTGAAAGTCCGAGTATTTACAGTAGAGCATTAAAAGAGCAGCTAGACATGCTAGAATTACCAGTGGTGTGTGTACTATTGCAATACATAGATGATCTGTTGATCGCTGCTGATACAGAAGAGATTTGTAAAAAGAGCACCGCATTACTACTGTCACACCTAGCGGCACATGGCCATAAAGCTAGTTTGAAGAAGTTTCAATATAATCGAAAGGAGGTAGCTTATTTGGGCTACCTACTTTCGAAAGAAGGGAGAAGGCTAACGCCAGAACGCATAGAAAGTATTTCTTGTATGCCTATTCCAAAGACACAGAAAGGAGTCAGAGCCATAATAGGCATGGCTACTTATTGCCGGCAGTGGAGCGGTAATTTTGCGTTGATTGTGAAGTCAATGGTGCTATTAACTAAGAAGGATGCGGTGATGCCTTTGCAGAGGAATGAAGAATGTCAGAGAGCGTTTGATCAATTGAAAACTGCATTATGTTCTACTCCAGATTTGGGCACACCGAATTATGAAAACGTTTTTAGATTGTTTGTATGTGAGAATGAAGGATGTGCATTGGCTGTTTTGACACAGGAACAAGGAGGAAGAAATAGGCCGTGCGGCTATTTTTCTTCTGCGCTGGATCCTGTAGCGCGTGCATTACCACAATGTTTGCGATCTGTCGCGGCGGCTGCTGCGTCAGTGAAACAAACGGAAGGGATGGTATTGGGGCATACTTTAATTCTGATGGTGCCACATGCCATAGATGTCCTATTAAATAGGACACAGACTCAACACCTCACCTCTGCTAGACTGACAAGATATGAAATTATCTTATTCGCGCCCCATATCCAAATTATGAGGTGTAGCGCTTTGAATCCTGCAGAATTAATGCCACTACCCACAGAAGAAATTGGTGACAACGAATCACCACCCCATGATTGCTTAATGGTCACAGAGGAAGAAACGAAGGGGAGAGTTGATTTAAGTGACACCCCACAAAAGGAGCCAGATGGAGAGTTATTTTGTGACGGCTCTTGTTTTAAACTACCTGATGGCATGTCAACTGCCGCTTACGCTATCACTACCCTAGAGAGCGTTGTAGAAAGCAAAAGAATCCCCCACAACTCGGCACAAGCTGCAGAAATAATAGCATTGACCAGAGCCTGTGAGATTTCTGAAAATTTGAACGTGAATATATATACTGATAGTCAGTATGCCTTTGGGGTGGTTCATAACTTTGGTCGAATCTGGGCTGAGAAGGGTTTCTTGACATCGCATGGGGCCAGAATTCAACATGGCCCTTTGATTGTACGATTACTGTCTGCACATTTCCAAAGCACCTAGCAATAGTGAAATGCGAGGCACATAAAAAGGTAACATGCAAAGTGGGAGAGGGAAACGCATTTGCAGACAGAATTGCGAAACAAACTGCCACTGATTTGAATAATAAAATGATGGCAGTCCAGACTGAGGAAGTACCCTGTATGATAGAAGATGGAATTGCCACTGTCAAAGAAATGCAGGCCAAAGCCACGGCGATGAGATACAAGGGTGGGCAGAGGGCTCTGCTGAGTTAGATTTAGAGGGTTGTTGGGGGGACAAAGGAACTAAAAACTGGATGTTGCCAAATTTCTATGTAACTGCAATGGTCACAATGGCTCACAGCCCTACCCACATCTGTGCCAAGAAAATAATACAGCACCTATCTATGGAATGGAAGAATGTAAACATAAAGAAGAATGCAGAGAGGTTAGTGCAGAACTGCATTACGTGTTTACAACACAATGTAGGAAAGGGAAGGAACAGTGACTCCAAAAGGCAGTTTTGGCCCACCCTCTACGCCTTTTGAGGGAATTCATTTTGATTTCATAGAGAAGGAGAGGTGCCAAAACTTGAAATATGTCTTAGTGGTGATCTGTGCATTCTGCAAGTGGGTGGAGGCATATCCCTTAAAAGACTGCACAGCAATGAGTATGGCAAAAGTAATGCTTAAAGAATACTTTTCCCGTTTTGGCTTGCCCCGTGTCATATGGTCAGATAATGGTCCACATTTTGTGGGCGCAGTGGTATTACAGATATGTGCAGGTCTTCAGATTGATAAGAGATTTCATATTTCGAGGCATCCGAGTTCGGCCGGTCTTGTTGAGAGGCACAACGGAATCCTCAAGTCAAAAATTAGCAAGATATGTGCAGGGAGCAAGTTGAGTTGGGTGGATGCATTACCGATAGCGCTATTGTGCATGCGTACATCTGTGCAGGCTAGAACTGGGCTCTCCCCGTATGAGATTGTGATGGGGAGGCCGGCGAATGTGTGGTGTGCACCTCAGCCAAAGCGACTGAGTGAAGTGGAGCATCCTGTACTTAGCACTTATTGTGGCCTTTTAATGCAGAAATTGCGTTTGATTCATCAGCAGGTGCAGCAGTCTCTACCCATAAGATATACTGGTCCGGGGCACACGCTGGAGCCAGGAGACTGGGTGCTGCTTAAGAACTTTGAGAGAAAATCATCGTTAGCACCCAGGTGGCGCGGCCCCTATCGTTAGCACCCAGATGGCGATACGGGTGGATGGGAGGAAGGCGTGGATCCATGCCACCCATGCCAAAAAGATCCAATCTTCACTGAAAGACTTGCCCAATCCGGACGACCGGAAAGAGACAGCAGTCCCAGAAACGAAAGAAGCTGCTGCCAGTCCACGGCCGCTAAATCTGTCCGAGCGAGAAGTGAAACTCGAAACAAAGCTTGAAAAGATTGCCAAAAAGGGGGAAGGGGAAAGAGTGCCCCAACGTTGCCCAGCAGAACCTATATCACTGTTGGCCGACACGAAATCTGCATTGCAAATGACGGCAGACACTAAACGTGTACCCCTTTGGCGCCCACCAGCATTTGCCATTGCGCCAGAGCCAAAGACCGAATCCTCATCACTGTCGCTGCACACACCAGCATCTTCCATTGCGCCACAGGCTGACCCTGAGCCTGTATCTGGAAGTGCCCCGGCACTGTTCACGGATCACACAATACCAGGAGTGAGGCGATATCATTTGTGGCCTCGAAAGACAAAGTGATCAACATTTCTTTGGTGTTTATGCTAACCTCTGGTTCCGCTCATGGACGGAGAAGGAACTAAAGGTGCAGAGGAGAGAAGTGTGAGAGTTGTGCAAGTCGGACAATTCAAGACTTGCGGCTCCTCGGTGCGATCATAAAAAGTACATATGTCCTGAACCAGAGCGGACAAGGTGGGCGCACATGGTACAAAGGCAATAGAGAACTGTTCAGAAGTCCTCTGAGCAGTGTGAGAGAGGACAAGTGATCTTGCCTAGAATGAATAAGTAATCCAGGCTGAAAAGGGCTGGCAGACTAAACCGTTGACAATTCCTTTGAACGTATTGACATTCGGACAAGTGCGGCGAAGAGAGATATCCACGACGAACTTTGTCAGGAAGAAGAAGGACGGTGAGAAACATGTCGGGACCGTTTTCAGCCTCCTCCTGCAGCACTGCTGAGAATGAGTTAGTTATAAAGACTGTAAACCTAGGGAAAACACATGGTAAAAAAAATGGTATGCTGATCTTGACAATAATCATGTGCTTCATGAGTGTGGTAGCACCAATAACGACAGCCTTTGTGTTATAGTATGTGGAGTCTATACACCCATTGGGAATGTTCTTACCAATAGTTAATACGTCCACTACTGAAAGCCCGGTTCAGGTGATTACTTATACCTTGTCCCCAATGGAAGAGAGACACGGAGAAGGGTATGGGAACAATATGTTATTACTCATCATGAACATGACGCATGCAATTCTAAAGAAAAATAATTGCTGGGTATGCGCCCATTTACCGCAGCATGCGGGGAAAGGAATAGGCTGGTATGTACAACCATTACTATTAAGTTCTGCATGCAGTGCATCTTTAAGTGCAATGTTTTATGGGAAGTGGAATAAGACTAGTACGGGTCAATTAGATAGAACAAACATGAATGAGTTTGAGGAAATAATTATGAGGCCTGTGGGTTGTTCCATATTCCATAAAGCGCAAGTGATGATCCCAGACCCTACGCCTAAAAGTATGTGAAAAATAACACGACAAAATAGACAAGATAGATTGTCCCCGCCAGTTAAAACATGTGATGACGTTTCGTGTAAGGACAGACGGGAACAAAGATGCAATCCCGCCTTCTTACACAGTGAATTACAACCCGAGAACTGTCCCTTTTTGTATAAAAAAGAAAGGCTCCTATTCAGTAGGAACATTTACTGGATGCATGAATACAGCGGTACTAAAATGGGAAATAGAACCGTATATGTGGGAGATACTGTCTATTTTATATGTAGAGAAAAAGCATATCCTTGATTGCCCAGAAACTGGGGAGGTACATGTTACCTAGGTCTACTGCTCCCAGGAGTGTTCCTCTTAGAAACAGCAGGCATAGCCAGGCTATCCAGATCTAGAAACCAAAGGAGTAGCAAAGGTGTTTTGATAGCGAAGGACGTAGCAAAATCATCCATACCATTCTTGTCCCAGATAGTGAATTCCTATAACAAAAGGCAGCTGTCCAGAATATTAAAGGATACGATAAACACAACGACAGACATACTATTTAACATGACGTTGGAAGAAAAAGGAATTAGGTTAATGACGCTGCAAAATAGAATGGCTCTCAATGTAATCCTGGTTGATCGAGGGGGAATTTGCAAAATTGTGGGATCAGCGTGCTGCGTATTCGTAGATGACTACTCCCCTACGATTTTTGGAGCAATAGAAAAAATGCATGTCCTAAGCTCCGAACTCCCTACTGGAGAAGGGGGCTGGGGAATAGGGTCCTGGTTTTGGGGAATACTGCGTTCTTGGGGATGGAAGTTGATTGTGATATTAGTAGTAGTGTTTGGAATATTCATAACGTGTTGTTGTTGCATACACTGCTTACCGATAGTTTGCACTGAGATAACTGAGGGATGTATGCATATGATAACAAAAAGAAAACAAACTTATGGCCGGGATGACAGAGGCACGAATGAAATGAAAACAGTGAAAGAATTGATGGCTATACATATTAATGATGATGATGATGCTTATAATAACATGCAAAATTCAGACATGGGTACTTCAGACTTATCGTCATCAGAGGAGGATACAATGAATGGATGAGACGCTTGGCATACGGCCAAAAGGAGGGTTTGTCGGTCTAGAAAAATTGACACCTCTCTCACGATTGACGGCAAACGTATTTTGGTGGCCGAAGACCAACCGTCTCATGTACATAACGATATAAATACAGGTTTCCGAGTTTGACCAATGAGCGGCCATTTTGATGTAACAAGGATCACCATTTTGTTCTCTAACAATTGCTCATTGCTTTCTGTTCAAACTGCTTCGCAGCACGTTTTTGCTTACTCTGCTCGACTGTTAACATTGTTGTCTGAACGTGAAAGGACAAGGCCGCAAGGCCGCAAGGCCGCAAGGCTAATAAGGAGTTTGTTGAAACACAACGTAGGCAGCTCCGGAGAGGAATGCCCAGCTCCCTCCCAAATGTAGCCTTGAAGGAGAGCCACAGGGCATTTAATCATTTCACAGCTGCCAGCCAGTCTCGTTATATGGTAGAAAATGTTAGAATAAAGCAGCTAAAGTCTTGAATTATGCTCTTCTTACGGCCCCCCCTTTCCCGAGCCCTGTAGAGCGTGTCGGCTCCCAGGACACGAATAGCACCTCAAAGATAGCAAGGTCTGGAATGTGACTCTTCCCCCGTATGGAGCTCGCTTACAAGAACAGAAGCACTGTGTTCTGTTCAACAAAGAAAATATGTCTCTAAACTTGCAAGGTTGCATATTGTTGCTAAAATAGATATTTGAAGGTGTCATATTCGTCGAAATTGTCCATCATCAAACCGAGTTCAAAGAAACCCAATAAAGGGCGGTGTTAAACATGTCCCAGCTGATTGTATGGTATGCATATTGTGCATATGTAACTGATGTACGTAATTCGCTCTCTTGCGTCCCTCGAGGTCTAGAGATACACGTTGCGGGGCGTGAGACCGAGTTGGCCAACTGAGACTATTTGCTTTGCAATAAACCCTAGCTTTGGGAATACAAACTTGTGTCTGGCGTATGTATCGTGTGTGGTGATTTGCCTTGTTTCCATAACGCGAGGGACCCCCAGGGATCCCTTTCAAACCTTTGGCCATACTCCACCTGGAGCATGAATTGCAACATTTTGACTGCAAGACTCACCAGCCATGAGGTATCCTTCCTCACAAATCCTGGGGTAAGTATATAGATGAAGGGTTTATGGTTGGTGCACAGTGAAATTTGCTGCAATAGATGTATTAACCTGAAATACCTGGTGGCCCAGAAGCAGTTCATCAATTTCCATTGGATGATGGAGTACTTTTTCTCAGATTTTTGTTACCCGGTCAGCATTTGAGTGAGAAATTGTAACTCTGTAGTTGCAGGTGCCATTTTCTCACCTCTGGTAGAGGCATCTGTGCTGACCCTTGCAGGATTGACATGAGGCACTTGTTATCAGAGATGACTTTGAATCCATATCTGTAAGTGCAAAAGTGACAGAGATGAGTTCCTTCTCGATTTGCGAGCATCATAGTTCTGTGGGGAGAGGGCTCATCTGGCATAGACCACAGTTTAAGTTCTTCCCTCTCACAGATCTGAGATAGAATAGCATCCAGCCCGGCCACCAGCAGCTCCGTACTCCATTGTCGTTTCCAGGCACAAGGCGTCTTTAATGTCTTGAAATGTGTGCTGCTGTCATTCTGTCCGGTTCTAGAAGGGGTTCCATGATCATGGCACGCCTAGTGATGAAGCACTCACAGTTGATGGGCTCCAGTGGTGGCACTTAAATGTTTATGTGGTACGCATCCTGGTTCCTGAAAACAATGGAAAAAGCGTGTTTTCTGAAGTGTAAAACACAGAGGTTTGCCTCAGTGAAATCCTAAAGTCTTATCTTCTATTAAGGGGCTGAGGGAGACACACCTGTGAAATGGAGAAAGCTAATGGCCCCTTTCCCTGAAAAGTAATTGGGAAGCAGCCAATAGCTCTCCAAAGCCTCTCATTGTGTGCATATGCCAAGGTAAATGCCAGCACCACATGATCCTGATTTTGTTTCTAGCTAGTTTGTGATGTGTCTAAGTTGACATGAAAACAGCGAGGTAACAATGCATAGACACATGCAGATTGTATTCCGAAGATGCTTGTGTGAAACAATTCTATGAGTGAAGGCACATAGGACAACACACATAGGTGTCTGGTTGTCTTGTGCAGGTTAGAACATTTCAAACATATGGGTGTTGTAATTGTTTTCCAAACTCCTTGATTTCGGGAACAAGGGGTGTTTAAAATGAATGTTGAAAACAAGGAAAGTTTTTTGAAAACATTTTTTTTTAAGTGGAGGCGAGCATGTGAATTACCTTAGAATGAGAGTGCCACCATCGGGAGATGGACATCCCTAGAAATCTGGATAAGTCTGTGACTGATATGGGGCATGGGCCAAATTTATGTCCTTCACTTTCTTGTGATCTGTAAGCCTCCCATGCCAGTCATACACGCTCATTAAGAATTCAAAGATGGATTTGAAGTACTCAGACGCCTCAAAGCAGAGGGTCAAGCCTGTTTCCTTCAATCTGCAGAACAGTGCTCGCAGCCCGTTCACGTGCTCTTCTCTCGTGTTGAAGAACACAAGAAGATTGTTGCTGAAATGAATTACAACATGTGGGTATGATAGCACACTGTGAATTGTGTTTTCAAATAATTTGGTAGCTGAGGACATTCTGAAACTCGAGCATTTGGAACGTAGGTGGCGCTAATTAATGTTGAGCCTCACCTGGTGTTGAGCCTCACCTGGTGTTAACCTTATTTGAGATGTAGTTCAGAGAAATATTGAGAGACTCTGAGAATAGCGATGATGTTGTCGACGTTTGGCATCTGTCCTTCTCTCTTCATTGCCCTGTTTGGCTGGTGCATATCTGTTTGTACTTGTGTGCAATTGCTGTAAAACCATGAAACCTACACAGTGGGCCTGGACACGTTCTCAATGATTACAGCTTTCTCTAGTTTTTCAAGTTTTACCTCGCCCTTGAGTCTTAGCTGGAAGGGAACACGGTGATGCCTCAGGCAGACGGTTGCAGTCATGAGATCAATGTGCAGTCCTTCAGGCCTTGTTTAGAAGCAGCTCCTTCCATTGAAGATCCTGAAGGTTGCATTCATGGAGTTGACATTGTGTAGTAAAATGCTTGTAATGAAGACAGGAGTCTCTGAGCTTGTAACGTTGTATTTATTCTATCATTGGTTTCATGCAGGATGCACACAACATGTGTGCCTCAATAACGGAGGCCAACGGGCCTAATGTGGCTGGGAGGCTGCTGCCTTATGTCCGTGTCCAAGATTCAAGAGGAGCGGGCCCCGTATGAGGAGGGCTCAGCAGGACGCACCTTATCGTGTCCTCCGCTCGTCCCGTAGTGCGCACGAAGCGCGTGGGGGTGGAGCTTTGGTCCGCGACGAGATCTCGCGAGAGCGCACGCTCTCGCGATATCTCTACACATCTCCCTTTTTCAATGCATAGCGAAATCACTGTAAAACATAGTCATTATATCTCACCAGTCTTCTGTGTTCTCTTCTGGGCCGATCATCAGTTCTGGTGCAATTCTCCTGTTGCTCCTGATCGGGATCTGCACCCAGTGCTTCCGGTTCGACCTAGGTTTCCACCCTCTCTCTGTCGTCTCCTTCTGGTTCTCGTTCTTCACCTGCTCCGTAGTCTCTTTCGGTTTCCGTTCGTGATCTCTCTGGGGTCTTCGCTCTTCCTCGAGTCTTCTGGTATAGTGCCACTCTTTCAAGATTCCACGCTCGGCCATCTTCCGTGCGAACATGATTTGTTCCTTTGTGAATCACTTTGATGGGTCGGCTAAACCGAGACCCTGTGACCTGATATTTCTTCGGCAACTGGATTTTTACCAAGTCTCCTTTTTCTTTGTCGGACGCTTGCTTGGTTCTTCTTCTCCTATCACTCCATAATTTCATGCGTGACTTGTTGCTTTCGATTCTCCAGACTACTTCTGCCATGTCCACCACTTCATCTTCTCGTATTTTCGACAACCATGGTGGAATCAGTGTGGATGCCGCACTCCTCCCTCTCAACATTTTGAACGGGGATATTTGGGTGATCCCATTTGGAGTGAGTCTGTGGGCCGCTATGGCCTCCTTGGTGGTTTTGAGCGGGTCCATGCCCGAAGCCGTTGCTAATTGGATGGCGCCTTTTATGAACCTGTTGGCCCTCTCTACAAGCCCATTGGCTTGGGGGTGATATAGGGCCGCTTTCCTTTGTTTTATGTGATTTCTTTTTAAGAATTCCTCCATGTTTTTTGAGACTAGTTGCACCCCGTTGTCTGTAACCACTTCCTTGGGGAGGCCTTCCTTCTGAAAAATTTATGTGAGTACTTCTATAACGGTTGCCGTGGTTATGTTCAGGACGAACGCGGCCTCCACCCACTTGGATAGATAATCAACCAGTACTATGCCATACCGGTGTTCAGGTGCCGTTGCTTCCAAAGGCCCTATGAAGTCAATGCCAAGCTTTGACCACACGGCTTCTGGAATTTCCGTGGGTATTAGGGGTGCTTGGCGGACCTTAAGTCTCTTGTCGCTGTTGAGACATTCATGGCAACGTTCTATCATGGATTGAATCTCCTGGTCCATGGATGGCCACCAGTAAGCCTCTCTCACTCTGCGACGGGTCATGGTGTTTCCCAAGTGGCCTGCGTGGGCTCTACATAGGATGATCCTTCTCATTCCTGTGGGAGGAATAATCCGATCTGACTTCATAATTATCCCCTCCATTTCAGACAGTTCGTCCGACACCTTCCAGTAGGGTCTCATGCCCTCGGGCAACGCCTTTTCACTTGGCCAACCTTCATTGGTCCATTTGCGAATCATGGCCATGGTGGGGTCTTTCCCATCTTCCTCTTCCCAGTGTCTCTCACTGAGTTCCAGGTAATCTGGCGCTCTCAAGTCCATGATGGATGCAACTATGCATTCTCCATGAAGGAACGTGGTGGCTTTATCCTTACCGTCCGGCAGTCTCGACATGCAGTCAGCTTGTGAATTTTTCCAACCTGAGATATGCTGGATCTCAAACATGTAGTCTTGCAGCTTGGCTGCAATGCGTGCCAATCTGGGTGTGGATACTTTTGTGCCTCCCGGGCTGAGCATATGGATAAGGGGCTTATGATCAGTCACTAACTTGAATTTGGTGCCCCATACATACGTCCTGAAATGTTCCACCGCCCATGCGCAGGCCAACATTTCTTTTTCAATGGTGGAATAGTTCTGTTCCGCCTCCGATAATGCCTTCGATGCAAAGGCCACCACATGTTCAGTGTCACCTTTCTTTTGTGTTAGCACTGCTCCCAGTCCATAAGCTCTGGCGTCGGTGGTTACGACTGTTACCCACGCCGGATTAAACGGTTGAAGGCACGGTGCATCTATAATATGCTGTTTTATATTCACCATCGCCGTCTTTTGGGGTTCTTGCCATACAAATTCTGAGCCCTTTTTGAGTACATCGCGAAGGGGTGTCGTGGTCTCGGAAAACTTCGGTGTGAACTTTGCATAGTACTCAGCCAGCCCCAGAAATGACCTTACTTCCTCTTTACTGTTTGGTTCCGGTGCTTTAATGATTGCTTGCATGAGATTCTGTTTGGGACTGATACCTTTTTCTGAAATCTTATACCCTAAGTATTCAACTTCTTTCACTCTGAACAAGCATTTTTCATACCGTAACCGCACCCCTGCTTCTTGTAGCTTGTTTAGGACAATTCTTAACGTGGCGTCGTGCGTCTGCTCATCCTCCGCATTCACGAGGAAGTCATCCTGGAAGTAAACCACGTTTTTAACTTTCCTTAGCAAGACATCCATCATGCGTTGGAAAGCCGATGCTGCTGATGACAACCCGAATGGCATCTTGATGAATTGGTATGTGCCAAATGGAGTGATGAATGCCGTGAGGGGTTTCGACTCTTCATGTAGCTGTATTTGGTGGTATGCATTCCTCATGTCCAGTTTTGAAAATAGTCTGGCTTCTTTCATTAACAGAATGAGTTCATTTATGCTTGGAAGAGGGTAGTTATCTGTGATGACTTCCAAGTTTAAACTGCGTAGATCTATGCATACTCTGAGTTCCTGTGATTGGGGTTTCTTTATAAGCACGACAGGGCTCAGCCATTCAGATGCTTCGATTTCTTCGATGACACCCTCCATCTTCATCTTTTCCAACTGACTTCTGAGGATGTCCCTTGCCGTGGCTGGTACTGGCCTCACTCGGTGCTTTACAGGGACCGCATTCCTTTTGAGCACTATTTTGAAAACCCTTAATGTGCCCCGGCACCTCCGAGAAAAGTGTTGGGTAGTCGCTTTTGACGATAGGTCCACTCATCACCCTGACCGACAGGACCTGATCTTCGGTGCTGGGATCCAGTCTGATTTTTAGCTTGTCTTGGTCGTCCCACCCTAGCACTGCTGGGCCTTCGTGACTGAAATAGACCCTGGTTGTGGTTTCCCTTCCTTTGAATTCTACTTTGGCTTTGATGTATCCTAAAAGTTCGACTGACGCCCCTCCAAAAACCGTGGGTTTGTGCCTCGTCATTAGCACTTGCACCTTTTCTTTTCCCACCATGTCCTTATACGTGCGAAGGGGAATGATCGTTAGATCCGAACCTGAATCTGCCATGACCCTTGTTTCCATGCCATCAATCTTGATCATGCAGTGAGGTTTCTCTCTCCTTGCTCTTGTGCTGTTCACCATGATGACTGTGGGTTTTCCGTCATCTTCTGAGGATGATTCTTTCTCCGTATTGCGATCTGCATTAAGGCTGGAGACTTTCTTGTTCCTCCACCGACACAAAATAGAGAAATGGCCAATGCGTTTACAAATGGAGCACTCCTTGTCTCTGGCTGGGCACTCCCTGTCAAACGCCAGGTGTTTCGTGCTGGTGCACCTGTGAAACTTTAGGGGTTCTTTCCTGTTCCCTCTCCCTTCTCACGTGTCGGTTGCCGGCCTTTCTCTTCTTGCATGGAAACCTACTGCTTGTATTTCAGCGGAACTCTGGGCCCCAGTGAGCTCCTTTCGTCTTCCCGCCGTTTCCTCGACTGCTCTGGCGATCTCAATCGCTTTCTCCAACTGCAGTTCCTTTTCAACAATAAACTTATCTTGGACCTTCCGACTGTTAGTGTGGACGACCAACATGTCACATCTGAGGCTCTCCGCATTGTTGCCTAAATTACACAGCGCTGCTAATTCCCTCAGCTTGGTGACGTAATCGTCAACTGGTTCAGACATTTCTTGCCTTCGCGTGTAAAACCGTATCCTGTGGAGCACTGTGTTCTCTTTACTGGCAAACCTTTTTATGATTCTCCTGACCGCCTCCTTGAAAACATCGTCATTGTCGCCAGCCACCGGTATCGGGGTGAGACTCTCGAATATTCTTTGTCCTTCCACTCCCAGAGCATTTAGTAGCATGGCCCTGCGCCTCGCCGCTGAGAACCCTGCCCCACCTAGAGCCTCCACATATGTCGTGAATAGGGGCTGCCATTGTGGCCATGGGATGGCAGGCCTACGTGGAGTTTGGAAAGGGTGGCGGTGGCGTTGCTCCTTGCATGGTCCTCTGTGAGTTCTGGTGGTGATCCTCGTCGCCAATTTATGTAGTAAAATGCTTGTAATGAAGACAGGAGTCTCTGAGCTTGTAACGTTGTACTTATTCTATCATTGGTTTCATGCAGGATGCACACAACATGTGTGCCTCAATAACGGAGGCCAACGGGCCTAATGTGGCTGGGAAGCTGCTGCCTTATGTCCGTGTCCAAGATTCAAGAGGAGCGGGCCCCGTATGAGGAGGGCTCAGCAGGACGCACCTTATCGCGTCCTCCGCTCGTCCCGTAGTGCGCGCGAAGCACATTGGCACTGTATCATGTCCTGTGACTCAGCAGCAGAGGAGCATGTCTCTTCCTACACCAGCCAGAAACACACTCATTCATTTATGTAGTTGATGTCATGTGACATTTCCTGCATGTTTTATAGAAAAAGGCATTGTCGCGTTGTGAAGTGACTGACCCATGACCTCCCTACATCGCAATGTGGGTGGTCCCATGTTTGGGCCACAAGGGAAAAGGGAGGTGATGTTGGGTTAGGGAGGGGGGCGGATTGAGGGAGGAAGGGGAAAGTTCAGTTCATGTGTGTTACGCATTATAGAAAGTTGTACCCTGCGCCTTTGCTCTGTCCCATTTCGTGTGTGCAAGTGCTGAGCGGGAGTGACACCTGGTTTCGGGTGAGTGAGGCTCACTCCCCACAAAGATGTCATTGGCGACGAAGGTTTTACGGCCCCATGCCACGGCTAGCACCAACCGAGAGGTCCTGCTGCGCGGAGAAGCTCCACATACGGGCAGTGAAGCGGCC